>NC_081373.1:25323825-25955575 GCF_030684315.1 Stegostoma tigrinum | reverse complement strand
AGAGGAGACAGACAAGTTAAAGGGGCCAGGATGGAGCCTGTAGAGGTGAGTGTAGGTGGGGAGGTAGGGAGGGGATAGGTCAGTCTTGGGAGGACGGACAGGTCAAGGGGGCAGGATGAGGCTACTAGGTAGGAAATGGAGGTGCAGCTTGAGATGGGAGGAGGGGATAGGTGAGAGGAAAAACAGGTTAGTGAGGCGGGGACGAGCTGGCCTGGTTTTGGGATACAGTTGGGGGAGGGGAGATTTTGAAGCTTGTGAAATCCACATTGATACTGTTGGGCTTCAGAGTTCCCAAGCGGAATATGAGTTGCTGTTCCTGCAACCTTCAGGTGGCAGTGATATATTTTATTGTTAATGAAAAATACGACCATCTGTTAGATTTGTAATGCTAATTATTTATTGGTTTACAAAAAGTCTCTAAGATAGAATCAATTTTCTTCATTATATCTACTGTTCCAAAGCTTCTGTTCCATTATTTTAAATATTTCCCTTTAATTCCCACAGTGGATTTGTGATTACTGGTGGAGCTACTATTGATCGGCACATTTCTTTGTCTTGATATCGTTTCGCACTGTTAATGCCTTGCTATTGCTATAATAGCCAAAGATTTCATTGTAAGAAGAAAAATATCAATGCCTGATGCATTTGTTTTCCCAAATAGACATATCTTTGTCACTTGTCTATAGGACGGGGGTGGTTAGGTTAAACTTCAGCTCCCACCTGCCCACTCAGGGGTGTGTGACATATCCTGTAACCCTATACGAAAAGGAAGTGAGCCAACTAAAATTAATTGTTTGATCATTATCGCATAGCTCTGTGTGAAATCTTGAACACTCAAATTGACTACCACACTACAACAATGACCTCACTTCAAGGGTATTTCATTGGTTCAAAAGTGCTTCGGAAGGTCGTAGAAGGCACAGTCTGATTTCAAATCTTTGTTGTGATCAGCAGCAAAAGGCAGTGACCAGCAATATAAACACATCCCCAGTTACTGCTTCTAGTAGTATGCTTAAGCTTCCTTAATAAGACACACCCTTCAAATTCCATGTATCTTTAATCTGCTGGGTCGTGACATAATGCAGACTATAAACATTTAACAATTGCTGATGGAATTTCATAAAGTCCTGACACCCATAATCTTCCTGTCTGTAATATTTTTAATACTGTCTATTCAGTTTTGCATTTGATTTGCAATGTTCTCCGCTCCAATCAAGTGCATTCATTATGATCGAAAGGTTCCTATCCAATGGATACACAATATTTGGACAGCAACCACACCAGGATGGGAATGTAAATGTTAGTCAGGGGAGGAGCTGAAATGAAGACTTTGGGGAAAGTGAAAGGTACAAAGCTGGATAAAGAAAGCAAGTCCCAAAACACTGACAATAACTGACAAGTGTGATTGAGCAATGATCACATTAGCAGTGTAAAAGTTATTGGTGACAGCAAGGATCAGCTCAGCAGGAAATAGCATTGAAACAATAATTCCATGATGTAGTTGATAAAAGGTTTTCATAGTCATGAGCAGCTTGGATAGAATAGATCAGGAGAAATTGTTTCCACTCATAAAAGGAACTGGCACAAAAGGGCATAGATTTAAAGTGGTCTGCTAAACAAGCAAAGGTAAAGTGAGGAAAAATCTTTTTGCAGTGTGAGTAGGTAGGGTTGCAATGCGCTGCCTGGAAATGTGGGAGGTTCACCTGAGGCATTCAAGATGCCATTGGTGATCATTTGGATAAATAAATGCACAAGGGTAGTTAGAAAAAGCAGGAGGTTGGCACTAGGTAATGACGCTCATTTGAAGAGCTAATGCAGGCATGATCAGGCAAATGGCCTCCTTCTGCATCATAACTCTTCTGTGATCTACCCAGAGAAACAGCATTCCTCTGTGAAACACAAGGTCTCAGCACTGCTTGCATAATTCTTCTGAATTATCAGTCACTGTTTGAAGTCAGTGTACCTCCCACAGTCACATGTAGACTGACGCTACAACATGTGTTTAAACCCTCCTGGTTCACTTGTACTCCTCAGGTAACAATCCAAGTGCTGAATTTTACACAATTTACACTTGTCAGTTTCATGGAGGGTTTCTTGCCACAAGGCCAAGTGCAATCTTTTGCTGTATCCTACCAAACCTGCCTCATTATTTATTTCATGCCCCTATGATGTCTCTCTTTTTCCTGATCTGAGCTCTATACTACCACCCACCATTCCTGGAACAGCTCAACATTCACTAAGTATCCACCAAAGAGCAGTATCCCTGCTATGCCATCTCAAAAGACTGCTATGCACCCAGATAAGCATTGGTATTCTGGCATTGGGCCTCACTGAAAATGTAATGGCACCGCAGCCACAAAGCCTAAAAATAAAGAACTTGGCATGCTAGAAATCTGAAACAAAAATGGAAATCGCTGGAGAAACTTAGCAGGTCTGACAGCATCTGTGGGTAGAGCTGATGTTTCCAATTATCTATCTTCAGACCTGTTGAGTTTCTCTAGCAATTTCTGTTTTCGAGCCACAAAGCCATGCTGCCCACAGCACACAGATGTCATGCTTGACTTTCCCTCACACATACAACGTTATTCCCTCACCCCAGTCACTATTTAACCACCAGGCCACATACTTTACCTGATCTTAGCTACATTCTGTCTAAACACCTTCTGCACGTCACCACGATTACTGTGTTCCAAAAACCCACATCTTGTTGTTGTCCGGCAGGGGAACGTCGCAAGTAATTAGCCAATTCCAAAAATGAGCCATTGTTGGAAATCAGCAAAAGTGAACAAAAACAAAATCAATAGAAGCTGAGATTCAGCCCTGTAATGCAAACCAAATGGTGACATAGTGCGCTACAAATATTTTACATTCAGCAATGGTCTGCTGCACCCAAAGAACTAAGACCTGAATTTCTTGTGTAACAATCTGGGGAGGGGAGAAATTGTCAAAATGAAATATCATTTGATTGGTGAGGGCTTGGATCAATGTAGGAAGGAGGAAGGATGATTGTTGAGGAGGATGTGGGAATTGAATTGAGATGTTGTTCTTGTGATGAAATGAGGGAATGGTCGGGATTGTTCACAGAATAACTGCAGCGGGAGTGGGGATGGGAGGGAGGGTGATCCTTGAGGAAGAAGGGATTGAAGTGTTTTAGTGATGAAATTGAGGAAAGTTTATCATTGTCAGCTATGAGGAAGAGGCAGTGATTGTTGTTGAGGAATTGACTTGAGGTGTTGTTGTCTTTGGGATGAAATGACGCTGAGTTTGGGATTCCTTCCAAAATGTCAGCAGCTTCCACGGGGATTGAGGAGGAGAAGGTAATTGACTTGAGTTGTTGTTATCATGGGGTGGAAATGAAGGTAAGTTTGGGAGTGCTCCTGGACAGCCAGCAGGGGCGTAATGGGGAATGAAGAGGGGATTGATTTGAATTGTCTTGGGGATGAAATGAGGGTAGGTTTGGGGTTCTTTCCATACAGTCAGCAGTGTTTGATTTGAGGAATTGTTGCTGTCTCAGAGATGAAATGGGTGTAAAGTTTGGGATTCCTCGCAGAGAGTCGGCAGTGGCGTGGTGGAAGGCGGCTGCGCATGCGCGCGGAGCGTGGAGTCCGGGGGGGACGGGGGAGGAGCTGACGCACCGGCTCCTCCGCCATTTGCAGGATCGGGCGCGGAGATAGAGAGAGGGGACACGACAGTCTGAGGAGGAGGAAGCGAGTCCCGACATGGACGACGATTCGTACCCGCGCACCCTGTGAGTGACACGAGGATCGTCCTTTGGGGCACGGGGAGAGCAAAACGCCGAAGGTCTTCTTTTTCAAAAACAAGAAAAATTAAAGTTGTGTGCGCGGCAGGAAAGGTAGCGGTGGTGGGGGACGGAGGGTTGGTGTAAATCCTCCCTCCCTTCCTTTGCCTCACGCACGCACTCACTTTTCAGCCGGGTGACCCAAGGCCTGGCGCCCAGAGCGGGCTGGATACCGGAGAAACCCAGACTGCCTTCCCCACCCACCTTCCTGCACCGTCCAGAGGGTGGGGGGGCTGGGGAAGAGGAGCAGAGTCGGGCCGGCTGCCCCGCCATCGTTAACCAGCTGGGGCTTGAGGGAATCCATTTTCTTGTTGTTTCACCCTCCCCCGCAAACTCCCAACCCTGGCAGCAGGCGCTGGCCTTCTACCTCCTGGACCTTGGGAGGGAGGCTGGTGGGTTAGGGATATTAACTACCTGATGGTAAATGGGTTCTTTTTTTAAAAAAAAGTCGGGTCAAGCACATGTTCTGCTTTGAAAACCCATATTTTTTCCACTTCCAGGTTTTTTTAATAAAGAACTCGGCTCTATTTTTGGGTCTGATGTCGAAAGGTTGGTAGATTTATCCACGTAGCATGGTCAACAAGTGGCCAGGGAGTGTAAATGTTTATTCTTCCTCTGCCCGTTCCTGTAAAGAGAGTTTGTTCCAAAATTGTTCACTGACGTTGCGCTTTCAGTGGTACGTCTAGTTATTACTAACTCTTCGTCTTAAAGATCAACTAAGATTGCAGTGTTGAATCTGAGCAGTGACTTAGATGGATAATAGTTCTCAAGATTTTTGGGTTGGACACTTAGATGTGAATATATTATGGACTTCAGTACAGTGAGTTTGGAAGATGTATTCAGTTTTGATCATGATTCAATATGGTATTTTTGGATATTTGGTGTCTTGAAAAGAAAGTGATAAAATTCCTGCCACAATTGCTTGTTGATTAAAAAAGAATGGGTTTGAACAATCCAAATGCCAAATACCTTTTTCTCCCCAATGTACAAGTAACCTTTTTTCCCCCTGTGTCCATATGTTTTATGACACTGCTATCTTTTATTACAGCCTTTTAGACACTTTATGCTTTTAAATTTTTTTTGTTCCAGATGACATTCCAGACATTCCCAAGTGCACAACTCCTGGAAAAAGTATTTTTGGAAGAAATGTGCAATGACATTTTAGTGGACTGTTGCCTTTGAACAGAAAGTGCTGTCTGAAATCTACAGGGGAGATGCCGGGGTTGGCGTTGGTCCCCTTGCGGTCGCACAAAGGTACCAGGTGTGGTGGAGAAATTGGTGGGGAGCTGACAAGGGAGTCATGGAATGGATGGTCTCTGTGACTCCCTCATTGGCTCTGTGCTCCCCAGTTTTCCCACCACACCCAGTACCTTTCCCTGCAACTACAGGAGGCCCTACACCTGCCCTGCCACCTCAGTCCAAGGCCCCAAACAATCCTTCCACATCCAGCAGGGTTTCACCTGCCCTTCATCGTCCCTGATCTGCTGCATCCATTGCTCCTGATGTGGCCGCCTCCAAATTGGTGGGACCAACTGGAGACTCTGGACCAGTTCGTGAAACATCTGTGCTCTGCACGCATCAACCAACCCAACCTTCCAGTTGCCATTCATTTTTAATTTCCCCTCCCACTCCCCTGCTGACATGTCCATCGTTGGCCTCCCCTGCTGTCAGGTGAGGCCAAAGGTAAACTGGAGGAACAACACTTGATATTCCGGCTTGGGAGCTTACAGCCCAATGGCCTCACCGTTGACTTCACCAGCTTCATAATCGCCCCCCCCAACCCCAGCACACTCCCTGGCTGAACCTGTCCATCTTCCTATCCACCCATCTGCGGCACTCTTCCCACGGACCAATCACAATAATCCTCTATTGCATGCACCTATCACCATCTCTCCTAACCTACCTGCAGCCTTCATCACCCTCCCTCCATATATTTTTGGGCTCCCCTTCCGAGCCCTGACGAAGGGTTTCAGCTCAAAACGTTGACTTGCCTGCTCTTTTGCTGTCTGATCTATGCTTTTCCAGCTTCTCACCTTTGTCTCCAATAAAACACTGCTTTAAAATAGTGTCCTATTGGGCACAAAACATTAATTCTGCCTATCTCTCCACAGATGCTGTCAAAACTGCAGTTTTTGTCTTTGTTGCCAGTGACCTCAGTACCTTTGACTGTACCACGGGTCTCGCCTTTAGTTAAAGAATGATCACAGCACACAGAACAATTAAGCTAAATCATTTTTCAAGGTACAGAAGTAAAGCTATTAGGGAAATTGCAACAGTAGTAACGGACATTCAAATGTGTTTGTTTCAGCTACGTAGGTAACCTCTCTAGAGATGTGACAGAAGCCCTTATACTTCAACTTTTCAGTCAGATTGGTCCATGCAAAAGCTGTAAGATGATTACGGAGGTAAGAACTCACCATGATTACATTCCAACAAAAAATGATATAACCTCAGTGTAAAGATTAATTTTCTTCCACTTACAAAACATTTTTTTAAAACCTACAATACTTAAATGATTTCTGCACTTGTTCGAAGAGCCAGCTATGGTACTGATTCCAGCATTGATTTTGTTTTGTGAAATGAGATCCCAATGCTAATCCAGCTTTCATTCTTTTCAGTGGCTTCAAGTAGGATACTGATTCACAATTATGACAGTACACTGTTTGTTTTGTATTTATGCACAGCTGGAAATATAAGTTGCATACATCTAAAAGCCACAAACGTTTACAGAGTCTTCTGAAAAGAGTAGAACTGCTTGTGGAAGTAATTATTGTTCATGCAACTGGTTTCTGAGTAAGTTTCAGATTGATTTGCATAAATTAAAACAAATGGACATCTTCTGTAGTGGGAATGTTACAAATACCTTCTCTAGGGTGAGGAAAGGATGGAGAAAAGTCTAATGCTATGCTGTAAATTTTTAAAATTGAAGTAAACCTGAATTTTCCTTCCGTGCCTTGTCATACAAATTCTAGTTCTTCTGGAGGGCATTGTACTACCTGTAGACAAGAGGATCTGGATTCTGTGCTAGACTGACTTGGCTGGTGGAACTTATTGTTACAGCACCTGAGGGACAGCTCATCTACCACTACTCCCTCTGCACACGTGCTTTTTGCTAATTTGACTATTCACTCGAGCAACAGAGTTCAGGTCAGCACCGTGGCAGCTTACATACTCCCAATTCTTTTCACTCTCCAATCATTGCATTTTCAACTTTGCTATCATCTATTAAGATTTTACCTCCTAGCTGTTAGTCTTCACGTTTGTGTGCTTCATCTGCTCGATGGTGCCAAAGTGTCACATCATTACTCCATATTAGTTTCTCACTGGTAATGACTTAAAAAGTTGTCAACCAAATATGTTCATAAATATTTCATTTGTTACCCAAATACTAATCTTGATACTTTAGTGTTACTTAAAATCACTACTGTTTCCAGGTAGGTTGCAGGAACATAAATTTTTGTTCATAATTCTAACAATTAGCTTTTTGAATTTGACCATACAAAGTAACAATCGCTCACGAATAAATTGAAGATGGTTCTGTAGATAAAAATTGAGCTGTAGCGTTATGTGCACTGGCAAGCAATGAAGAATCTTCTTTCATGTCATTCCTGTCTTTATCATTAGCAAATCTATCGCTCAGTCTGTAGTCATGAAGCTCTGTAGATGCGCATACTGACAAGATCAAAAATAATCTAATGGTAAATATGCAGAAATATTAAGATTGCTCTAATAAGAGCATTGTAGTGTCTACTGCCTAGTAAATTATTTTTGAAGTAAATAGTTAGAATTTTGGACTGAATCCTTATCAATATTTTGTCCAAAATAAACAAACACAAAACAGTTGAATCTGCTTTAAAGTGATAGTTGCATTCCTGCGCAACTGCGCGTTATAGAAATGGGACTTATGGGGAAAGCAGAATTAGGAGCAGACCACCAAAAAATTGCTCAAAAATACTCAAAAGCCTAACATAAATGACAGCACAGTTTGAATAAATGTTTAATTCATATTTAGTAATGAAATAGAAGTAAATTTAACACCTTACCTTGAAAAATGACTTCAAGATGACTTAATGGAGGAGGTGGTTTTGAGGTTGCTGAATTGTTAATGCAGGGGCTGAGGGGCAGCATCATCGTCACCATCTTAGGTGCAGTTTCAGTTGCAGGGTGAGGGTGAAAAATAATTAATCCAGAACTGGATAGTTGTTGTTCATTGTCTTCTGACTTCCTTGGGGGTTGGCTTAAAGACAACCAGTTTTTGCTGCTCTGCCTTTTTTCTTCTTTGAAGAATCTGTTCATAGGGTGCCAAATCAGATCTTATTCCACAAACTAGTACTCTGCTGTGTTCTGCATTGTAATCTTTGTACTCTAAGACCTACAACTACTTCTTGATTACCCTCTGGATAGAGGACAAAACAGATGTGGAAAGCTCTCATGGTGCAGCATCTTGGACTTTGTCGCCTTCATCTCCAGCTTCCACTTCCCCCTCAGTGACAATTTGTAGATCAGCTATAGAGAATCTTCAAAGTGAGACTTGAGCAGCTATTTAAGATCTTTATTCTCCACTTCAAATCCAACTTGCTTTGCAAGATCAACGGAATGTTCTTTGCTTCTTGGGAGCTTCTCTGATGGATGAAAGCCTTTAAAATCTTGAATTAAAAGAAGCTTCTGCCAAACTACATGCAAGCAGTCCTTAATGACATCCCTCCAGGCCTTCATGATAATGTCAATTGCATTCCTGATGTTAAAGCTGTTCCAAAAGTGAAGAACACTGCCCTTATCCCCCTCAGTGGCTACAATCAGCCTTTTAAATGTGCACCTTAAATAATAAGCTCTAAAAGCTTTAAATCGCACCCTGGCCTGTGGGTTGAAGGAGAGAGATTGTGTTTGGAGGTAGAAATAGAATCTTGAAATCCAATTTATTTTTTCCTGCAGTACTTTGTCAAAACATCTTTCAAATCATCATTAAGGTCAGAAAAAAATTGTCCCATCATCCAACTACTTTTGCTTGACCTAAAGTAGGCACCAAGTGTAAACTTTGGTAACCTTCCAAGGCTTGCAGATTACCTGAGTGGTACACCACCATAGGCTTAAGCTTTAAGTCTCCACTGGTATTGACACTCATCAGCACAGTCATATGACCTTTTACTACCTTAAAACCTAGAGCCTGTGCTTCATTTGTTGTTTTGAGGGCTTTGCCCTGAATGCTCACAATCATGCGATGCTGGCACAGGCTATTTCGGCACTAACTTTGAGCATGTGCAGGACAAAGCCTGCAAAATAATTGTGTGATGTTGACGCCTACTCTGCACGCTGATGGATTCAAGTTATATCACAAATAACATTCCCGTATTCATCAGTCATGTTATAGCTGATTTGTATTGCTAGAACACGGAATAAAAGCGGAAATGACTGCGTACTTAAATGTGCACAACTAAGAGTGTCGTGTGGACAGTGTAGTTAGCATTTAATATCTTAACCTTGAAAGGAGATTGTTTATAATGCAACCTGTGCCCAAAACAGAGTGCAAAATCTAGCAATTTGTAGAAGTGGGTGCTTTTTTTTTGTTTCCAGTGTTATGGTACCTGTAATCATGACAATAAGTTTAACAGTGGATCTACATGAATAACATCAGTTCTCCGTTTGAACTGAATTTTATGTGAAATTGTGGCATGCTTAACCTAAATAAATCCCTATATCCATTCCTCTGCGTAGAATCCCTACAGTGTAGAAGCAGGCCATTTGGCCAGTCAGTCCACAACGATTCTCAGAGCATCCTGCCTAGCTCAGTTCCCCTACCCTAGCCCTGTAACTGCGTTTTCCATGGCTAATCCACCCAGTCTGGACACTGTGTAATTTAACATGGCCAATTCTTCGAACCTACGTATGTTTGGACTATGGAAGGAAACCCACATAGACACAAGGAGAATGTGCAAACTCCGCATAGACAGATGCCTGAGGGTGGAATTGAACCCGGGTCCCCGTGGGGAAGCATTGCTTACCATTGAGCCACCATGCTGCCCACTCTTACCAGTTCAGTTGAGTTGGAGTGCTCATGGCCACATTGCAGTACCAGCATCATTTGCTGGAGACTTTGCTCTCATTTCAGAGGCTCAGAATGGGATTGGTTTGATCCATAATGTACAAAACAGAAGGATGTAAGAAAATGAGTGCAAACTATCTGTTTAAAAGTTTAGATTACTTACTAGAATCATAGTTCATCGAATCCCTACAGTGTGAAAACAGGCCCTTCGGCCCAACAAGTTCACACCAATGGTCAGAGCATCCCACCCAGACCCACACCACTATAAGCCACCTAATCTACACATCCGTGAATACTACAGGCAATTTATCATGGCCAGTCCACCAAGTCGGCACATCTTTGGACTGTGGGAGGAATCCGGAGCACCTGGAGGAAACTGACGTAGACATGGGGAGAATGTACACATTCCACACAGACAGTCACCCAAGGCTGGAATCGAACCTGGGTGCCTGGTGCTGTGAGGCAGCAGTGCTAACCACTGAGCCACCATGCTGCCATCTTCTGCAAAGGAAGCACCCTAAAAGTATAAGTATAAAGGCAATTGGCGGGACAGCCAGAATGCAGTCTGTGTTCCTGGATATAGGAGACTATACAATACGGGAGGAGAAGAGAAATAAGAATGTATTGTAGTAAGGGATTTGATGATTTGGGAGACTGTTAATGTTCTTTGGAGGCAGGATCAGGACTTCCACGTGATAGGGTGCCTTCCCTGAAGTGGCATTGAGAAGATCTTTAATTAGTTTGATATTAAAGGAAGAGGAACCAGTTGTTGTGACTCCTGAATAGCAACTTAAGCACTTGTTGGCGAGTAATGAGGCCCAGGAGCTAAATTGAAGTGCAGGGCCTGAAGGATTATAATACCTTGATCATTAACTGAATTGGGTGCAACCTGGGGCTTTGATAGACAAGGTAACCAGTTGGCTATTGGATTAGTGTGGAAAAGAGTGGGCTTTCCATTTTAGTGGATCGTGAAGCTGTACCATTGACTCCACCTGAACTGGCGTGGGACCAGAATGTAGACAAAAACGGGGACTCAATACAAGGAATTGGTTTGGAGGTTGACGGGTGGGCTTGGGTGGAAAATTTAGTATTGATATTAATTCAAAAATAGAAGGAACGGAACGCAAGGGAGGAGTACTCAAATTATACTTTGGACTTGACAGGTAAAAGAAACTGAAGGATGTAACTGAACCAGAAGAGACAAATTTAAGAAATGTGATTTTAAGTAGTTGAGTACAACAAACATTTGTATATGTGGCCCAAATGAGTGTTTTTCTGTTTTTTGTATTAAAAGCAAATCCAAGAACTAAAGTGCAAATTCAACCAGGAAAGTATGATTTATGATCGGAGGTAGTGGGAACTGCAGATGCTGGCGAATCCGAGATACTAAGTGTGAAGCTGGATGAACACAGCAGGCCAAGCTGCATCTTAGGAGCACAAAAGCTGACGTTTCGGGCCTAGACACTTCATCAGAGAGTTCTCTGATGAAGGGTCTAGGCCTGAAATGTCAGCTTTTGTGTCCTAAGTATAATTTGTGAGCCATTATTTGGAATTAAATATACCAGATTGTCAATTCTAAAGAGAAGATTGGGAAAATGCTTCAGGGAGAAGAGTAAACTTAATGATTTAAGATGAATTTGATTTGATTTATTGTCACGTATCGAGACACTGAATAGTATTGTTCTGCACTCAAGACAAATCATAACTTACATAAGTACTTTCAGGTAATGGAACTGAATTCAGAATATACTCTTAGAGCTAAAAGGAAGGTGCAGAGAACAATCAGCTATAAAGAATGAGAGGTCTGCTTATAAGTCTGACAACAGCAGGCAAGAAGCTGTTCCTGAATCTGTCGTTTTGTGTTTATGTATCTTCTCCCCGGTGGAAGAGTGTATAACAGGTGAGAGGAGTCTTTGATGTTGGATGCATTGCTGAGGATGCAGAAAGTATATAGACTGAGTCAGTGGAAGGAATAGGCTGCATTCACAACTCTTCAATTTCGTGCAGTTGCCATACCAACTGATGCATTCGGGCCGGAAGCTTTCAGTGGTGCATCTATAAAAATTGGTAAGAGTCATTGTGGACATGCTGAATTTCCTTAAGCATTTTGAGGAATTCGAGGTGTTGATGTGTTTTCTTGACTGTAGTTTCAATGGTAAGAGGATATAATGAGACGTAATAGAGTACTGACTTTGGTTGCATTAAGAATAGATTTGAAGTCTAGTGGGAGTTGTGCACAGGATCCCTGGCAGCAGCTGTGACAGAGGTACTTTTAGTACAAATAAAACAGTGTTTGCCAGAGTCAGTGGTGTTTTAATTATGGATTTTAATTTTTATTTAGATTGAATGAACAGATGAGCGTATATCAGAAAGGTAGTGTTTCTTGAACGACATCATGGGCGTGCCATATTCATTTGATGTGTAATAAGCCAGATTTAGCTGACATCCTGATGGTGCTTCTAGCAGCTTCCAGTTACTTGGGGTAACTACAATGCTGGTTGATCACCTTTCAACTTCTCCCTGCTGGTTGTCCATTCCTCTTGCAGTTCACTGCCTTTAAGGCTGCATCTGGTCTTGGGTCTTTTTCTGCAAAGCCCTGTTTCTATTGCTCACATTACCGTGTTTCATCTCCCTAAAAGGTCACCATGTGATTTCAGTCTCCTCTTGGTTACTTTGTTTGCTGCCACAATCCTTTCTATCCTGTTGATGTACTAGTTCCCAAATTTGTCCTTTCTGAATACTTGACACAGCTATGTCAGCACCTGCACCTCGTAATATTGGTTGTTCTCGATGTTTTACGTTTTTTGTCTTGCACCTGTCTGTAGGTTTTCACTTTTGGTTTAAGCAATGCTTTACTATCACAACACTCCACTGCACATCCATTTATTCCTACCTGAGCTGTGTTTCTAAAACTCTTAACACACTAAGGTAGCCTTCCATGGCCAAAACTTGTGTTGAAACTATTCATTTTTTCAACAGTCTTTTCATGTTTACTGTAGTCATCTTCCTTTTGCTTAATCTATTGATCACTTTTTTCAGTACTTTTCTCCGGATGCTCAGTTGTGTTCTCGTCTCCACCAAATAGCTCCATAATGCCTGCAAGCATCATTGACCATGATGCTACTTGTTTCACATGCTAATTTTATAATGCAGTGGAGCATTTATCTGCTGGAAATGATGATCTAATTATTTCTGTCTTTCAAACACTATGTTGGACTCTCATTTTAGGTTAAAGTGAGGTTAACTGAAAGGGTAACCAAGTCAGAAATCACACGACGCCATGTTATGATCCAACAGGTTTAGTTGAAAACACAAGCTTTTGGAACTTCATTCCTTCTTCACCTGTTAGTTGACAGGTAACAACAGACAACATTAAACTGAAAGCTTTTTTAAAGTTGCCAAATAAGATAAATGAAGGGAACCAAGAATAACCAGATAGTCAAGAGGCTCAAGCTTCTTAAAAGCTTGTAAACCATGACCAAACTTGATGGTATCATTTTAGAAAGAGGGAGGTCAGAAGCAATCAAGAACCTTTTGGACATTAGATAAGTGATATTGTCAATGAAAGTAAGGAAGTGGTGGATACATTGAGTAATTACTTGGTGTCAGTGGTTGCAGTAGAGGTTGAGCTCCGCTTGCTGAATGTTATGGAAAATCAAACACTGATTTGCCAATGTAATGGCATTAAGAGTGACAAATCGTCAAAAAAGACGGTTCCTGTCCTAATATTTTAATAGGTGAGAGCATTGCAGATGGTTTAACCTACTTGGCAACGTTATTTTGATTCAGAAGCCTTTTAAGATTGGGGAAAAATTGTGCTTATCATTCTGTCAGAAAAGTGAGAGTAGGAAACTGGGGAATATTGACTTGCTAGCAGAACAGACGTGAGGAACTCATAGAATTTGTCAGTTAATGCTAGTGAATGAATGTCTTTAAACGACCACTGCCAAAGAGAACTCATTTGGATTTGTAGGGAGGGGGTCATACTTGACAATCATTTAAAATTTCTTTTTTTAGAAAAGGCGTCAAGGTAATAGACAGGCGTCTGTGGTAATTTGAATGGCCTACCAGAAGGTAATTTGATTTCAGATCTGTTAACTAAAGTTTTGAAATTCTAAGGCAAATCACCTGAAGTTAGGAAATTAGCTGAGCAGCAGGAAACAAATGTTCAGATCGTGAGCAGGCATTCTTATTGGCAGCAGGTAATGTGTTTCTTCAGATTGTGTGCAACTTCATAGTTATGACTGACTTGTTCTGGGATAGAAAGCCACATAATCGAATTTGCTGATGAGACAAAAACAAGTGGCGTTTTGGTGATTTAGATTTATAGAAATTGAGTACAGTTTATACTAAATTGTGGCAAAAGGATTTCTGTATATGTACAGTCAGGTTGTTCACTTATGACCCTTTTCAAAAGAATAGAGTTACATATTTTCTAAATGGTGAGATTCCAGAACAGTAGAGATCTGAAGAGACTTCAGGATCCAGATCATTAAAATGTCTCACAGGTATTGAAAGTAATCAAAAAGGCTAATGTAGCGGCGGTGTTTCATTCCAGGTTTGTTGTGCGGCGCTGGTGCCCTTGGTTTCATGAGCCTGTCTTTTCTCAGATTTTGTGTGGTCTGGGCAACCCTGGCTCATCTTGGCCCAGTGGTGAGTTTTGTTCTGTGGCTGAAATGCTCTAAAAAAGCTGATGGGTCACGTTTAAATGCACAACTGGAAGCTGGAGCTCTCCAATGGTTTTACTTGAACACTACTTTAAATCCAGAATCGCCTGCAAGTCAGCTTTCAAAAACAAAGTTGCTGGCAAAGCTGAGCAGGTCTGGCAGCATCTGCGAAGGAGAAAACAAGTTAACGTTTTGGGTCCAGTGACCCTTGTGTTTGCAAGTCAGCTTTGTTGAGCTTTTTCTGTGTATGTTTCAAAGGTTCTGTACTGCATTCTTTTGTTTACAAGCTTCCAAATTAAATTTGTTCACTTAATTCAATGTATCCGTGCCTTCGTGACGGGTACAAAATGCTTCTTTCTACAATTTCTTATTGTTATGTGCTTTCGTGGGTCTTGGGTGTGCTGAAGCTTGAACAGTTGGCTGCTAAGAGAGAAATCAGGAAAAGTTGGTACCATTGCGATATTAAACTTATTCTGGTATTCCTTTGTCAGCTTATATTTTAATTGCTCTGAAAGCATTTTTAGTTGCATCTGATTACAGTAGATGATGGTTTGAATCATTGTCCAGCTTATTTGCCTAAAAATACAATGCTTCAGATGAAAACTGTTATTAAATACTTTGTAAAAGATCATTTATGGAATGAGATCTTTACTAGTTACGGTACTGCAAATAGCCTGCTGCCAGTTGTTAAACACAGTAAATAAGTATTGAGTAATATTACATTGTGGCAGTTAATTTCCCTGTCAGTACATTGTGCTAAATTTTGTACTCTCTGTTGCATGGACCTTGAAGTATTGGGGAGTAACGTTGAGTTCTGGGGTGAGTTGCTGTTCCTTTGAAAACTTACTGCTCCGTCTGCAGTTGGCTAACGTACTTGTATGTAGTTTCTGTATTTTTTCACAATTTCTTCTGGCAACGTTTATTAATCATTGCATTAGACCAACATTTTTCAAATGACAACTTCATGAAGATCTTTGGTATTTTGAAAGAAATGCTATAAGAAAAATCTACTGACTTTGATTACTTCATGTCGTAGAAGTTGTTAGCGGGTTTTGAGAAGATTTGTAGCTCAGCTTGATGTTCTGGATGTAAGTTTGCTCGCTGAGCTGGAAGGTTTGTTTTCAGACGTTTGGTCACCATTCTAGGTAACATCATTAGTGAGCTAGTTGATGTTCATGTATCCTGGTGGCTAGCTTACTGCCTGTTTGTCAGAAAGCTGTTCGAAGGCTAGCCACCAGGATACATGAACATCAACTAGCCACAAAAAGACATGACCCACTATCACTAGTATCCTTACATACAGATAAGGAAGGACAACACATCCATCCTCGGACAAGCCAAACAGAGACACGCACGAGAATTCCTAGAAGCATGACATTCCAACTGGAACTCCATCAACAAACACATTGATTTGGAGCCAATCTACCATCCCCTGAGAAAAAGAACAGGAAATGACATCACCAACCCAAGGAAACCTAAACACACAAATAGAAAGCAGGACATAACACCAGCGCTTTACCGGAGGCTCACTGATGTTACCTAGAATGGTGACAAAATGTCTGAAAACAAACCTTCCAGCTCAGCAAGCAAACTCACATCCAGTAGAAGTTGTGATTTTGTAGAAGCTAAATTTTGTAGTTTCATTCAGATATGTGTAACTTAGGACAAAATCCTGGAATTTCTACCTAATGCAATGAGAGTCTACTTAGCTCACAAGGACAGTAGCTCGTCACCACTTCAAGGGCAACTAGAGATGTGCGAGAAATGCTGGCTTAGCCAGTGATGCTCTCACACAAGAGAATATACATATTTAAAAATTCCCATGCAGATATTCAGGATAACTTGATTTCCATTTATGTTGCTGACTTTTAACAAGTGGAAATGCAAGGACAATAGCCATTTCACCCCCAGCAAAAATGCTCTATCAGTACAACAATGGTTGAAACAATTTTATTTAACACTGCACTTCAGGGGAGACAGTGCCTTGATGGCACCGTCACTTGTCTAGTCATTGAGAAACCCAAGCTAATGTTTTGGGGACATGAGTTTGAATCCCACAACAGACTGTGGAATTTGAAGTCGATAAAACAAAATCTATAATATTAGGCTGACTTCTAATTCATGTGAAATTATTGTCTGACTTCAGACCTGCAACAATGTGGTTGACTTGTGACTGCGTCCTAGCTAATTGGAAATGCACAAACGCTGGTCTGGCCAGCAATGGCCACCAAGCAACAAACAAATAAATAAGTGGGGGTAAAAATCTTGCTCTGACTATATAGTTCATTATTTTGGGTTTGAAACACCATTCACATGTTCCTTTTGAAATTGACTAGATGTGTGTATGTATACTTATGCTTTCAAAATAATAGTGCCCATGTTTAGAAAACATGGATTCAAAACCTGGAATCATTACTGACTGGATCTTCAACTGTTGGAGATTGAGTGAGTAACTTGATGAGTGGTTGGAATTGACTATTGGGAGTTTCATTGCTATGAGTACCCTGGTTTGAGCATACATTACATCTTGGCAAGTGTGCTGATTTTCAGTTACCAACTGAAAACCAAATCAAGGACGCACTTAGTATTATTGATGGGCAAAGTAACTTGTTATATTGTTAATTTTAGCACTCGGAAGATTAACGTTTTTGAATCCGGATGCAACTTGTAACAATCAGTGACTTTTTTTTTGAAATAACACCTTTGAAGGATTTATTATTTGTAATCTATTTTGTTCCGTTCTGCTCATAAGGTCATCTTAATTGTCTAGTAGAATTGCTTCTTCAAATTTGAGCATTAATAATTTCATGATTTAAATGAACTGAAATTGCTTCATCTGCCTGTTTGATATTGTACTTGATATTTACCTGTAAATCAGTTCCACTACTTAAGTCATGCTGATTTGGAAGTCGTCATCTATTTCCAGCATATTTTGAGCTCCATTCTTTTGAATACTGAATGCAGGTGTGGGAAGGATCAATGTCACTGCATTTGCAATATTCTGCAAAAGCTTAACCCTCTTAGTATTTGCAGTTCTTTGCAGCACAGAATACTGTTTTGGAAGTTAGGCAACAGCAGAAATTGCTGGAGAAACTCCAGGTCTGGCAGCATCTGTGGGCAGAAGGCAGATCCTGTTAAACCTGGTGAGTTTCTCTAGAAATCTGTTATGTTTGGTATTTCCAGCATCTAGCATTTTTATTTTAAACGCGTACCTTTGGTTTTATAGGGTTCAGCTTGTAAGTTGATCGCTAAATATATTTAGAAGCCTGGGGAAGCCCTGTATAACATTTTAAAATGTTCAAAAATGTTAAATGATCTGTAATTTCCTTTTAAATTGTTTGTTTTTATGGACAGATTGGCTATAAAAGTAAAAGGCTATAATATAGATCTGTAAGTATTTCATTTGACTTCTTTGTGTACTAAGTTTTCATGAATTTTTCTTCTCAGCAAACCGCAAGCAGAAGGGTGAACTCTTCTGTTGGATTTTCTGTTTTGCAGCATTCAAGCAATGATCCGTATTGCTTTGTGGAATTCTATGAGCATAGGGATGCGGCAGCTGCATTGGCTGCAATGAATGGCCGTAAAATAATGGGTAAGGTAAGCTATCGTGTCTAAATGGTGAGTGAGGAGAGAATTTAGCTGGAAAAATTTAAGATATAATATTTTAAATAGTGCCTTTGTTTAAGTCCTCAGAAGTAAGATGTAATTGCTTTCATTTGGATATTAGAAGTTCAATATGCTTTTTAACAAATAATGTTTAGTAAAATTTTATTTGCTATTTTACCTCCCTCAAAGTAAGGTTTGCTCAAAATAATGTAATTTGATGGAAGCATTCAATAGTTAACAATTCAAAAAGATATTGGTTCCTGCTGATGAAAATGTGGCCTGAGAAGTACCATATTACAAAATAACAAAAATGCTTACAACTCCTAAGAGTCTACGCTTAATCAACATTGGGAAGATTATTAGAAAGGACCTCTGGGAAGATCTTTATTGTAGAGCTGTTTCTGTCAAATCACTCTACAACCGGACTGTTGATTGTTCAACAGTTCTTTATGTATTTACGTAGCCTTCATGATTTAGTATGGATAAGAAATTTTCCAGCTTTGCCAGTACCACACTGGAATCACATTTCTTCTGGGTGATTTAAGCATGGGGGAAAATTAACATTCAGAAATGGATTAAAAACAAATTAACCAAATCTCATTGAACTAGCTACAAGGTGTACTTAGTTCTGGCATATGTTTCAAGAGCAGTAATGTACTCACTGGGTAGATGAGGTTAAATTTTAGAGTCCTGTTTAGACAGTGTAATGTGCACTTCTAATCTCTGAATTTGAGTTGTTGAGCACTTGAGAAAACATGGTCGCTGTTTGCAGAATGCAAACAATCAACAAAAAAATGAACGAGACTTGCCTTTTTCCTCTTAAAGAGGAGCCCTAAAGACATGGTAAAAGCCTTAAAAATCATAGTGATTTATTAAAAGTGCGTATGTGGAAACACTTTCTACCTCAATAGCACGGAACTTGAAATATACTGAAAGAAAAACCGAAATTGCTGGAAAAACTGGGCAGGTCTAACCGAATCTGGAGAGAAAGCAGTGTTAATGTTTCGTGTCAAGTGGCCCATCAGGACTATAACAGTATTGTAAATGTACTGTACTCGTTATCAAATCAATTAAAATTAAAGGAATGGGAATTTGAAAAATAGCTGTGTGGACCCTGCTGACTGGTTGAATTAGAGAGTATTAACACGTGAGAGAGTTGAAAAAGAATGTGGTGATGGAGTAGTGGCTGGAATTAAAATACAGGCCTATTCCTAGAATGTGAATTCTAACAATACAGTAGATACCCAAAATGCACTTAGTAATTCATAACTAATAGGAATAAAATATAGACAACATGAATATAAAGATGGTTTACAAATGGGAACAGGAGTAGACCATTTAACACATCAAATTGTAGCTTTTCTGCACTAACACTGCATACCTACTTTTATCTGCGATCGCTTAATACATTTCAATAAAAAAAACAATGTCAATTTAAAAACTTGTTTTGCATCAGTGGCCATTGACTGAAATGTTTTCCAAATTTACAGCACTTTTTGTGTAGATCTGCTTCATCCTGTAATGTTTGGCCCCAAATATTAAGAGTCTGAGACTCAACCAGCCAGCAGAAATCATTTCTCCCATCTGTCCTGTCATTTCCCCATAATACCTTTTGGAAACATTTGAAATTTCCTCAACTCCTCTTAACTGCCTGTATTCCAATAACATATCTCTTTGTGCAATCTTTCCTCTACGTAAGCCTTTGTGCATAGGTCTCATTCTGGTATACTTGACTATATTCCCTCCAAGGCCTTGCCTAGGTGTTGGGCCCAGAACTGCTCTTGTTGTTCAAGATGTGGTATAGTCTCCCTCCTTTTATACAAGTGACTTCTACCTCCTTTATGCTAGTTCTCTAGATATAAAAGTCAGCATTTCATTTTGGCTTTTCTGTATTGTCTTGCATTGTGTTCAATCTTGGTGCACAATTGACTTGGGAAGGGACTGACAAGCAGTACCTGTTCACATCCCAAGGACTGCCTGTTGTTTAAAAAAATGTTTTTATTTATTCACGGGATGATGGCATTGCTGGCTAGGCAGCATTCATTGCCCATCCCTAATTGCCCAGAAGGCAGTTAAGAGTCAACCACATTTCTCTGTGCCTGGAGTCTCACATAGGCCAAACCAAGTAAGGATAGCAGATTCATTCCCTAAAGGGTGTTCGTAAACAAGATAGGGTTTTTCCCAACAATTGATAATAGATTCACTGTTATCATTAGATTCTTAATTACAGATATTTTCTTGTATTTAAATTCCACCATCTGATGTGGTGGGATTTGAACCCAGGTCCCTGGAATGTTATCTGGGTCTCTGAATTAACAGTTCAGTGATAATACCGCTAGGCCATTGCCTCCCCAACTTGCACTTACAACTGCACTACTTATGTTCATTCCGTTCAGTGTCATCAGCAAGTATGGATATGTAGCTTTCTATTCCACTGTCATTAATAAATATAGTACACCGTTGAAGTACCAGCCCAACCTTGCGGGACAGCCTGTGAATTAGAATACTTACCTTTCGAGGTTGGTTGGCTGGCCGAGTTGGTTTGTTGTTCCACAGACGTTTCGTTCCCGTGCTTGGTAACTTCCTCAGTATAGCCTCTGAAGCATTGGTGTTTTCCCATCTGGTTTTTAAACTCCGAGGTCTGTTGCGATGGATTGCCTCACTTCCGGGTTTCTTCCGTACTGGAATGTATGTGGGGTCGAGTTCAATAAGTTTATTAATAGCCTGCTTCGTGGAGTGCCTTGCTTCCAGGAATTCTCGTGCTTGTCTCGGCCTAGCCTGTCCCAGGATCTTGGTGTTGTCCCAGTCGAAGTCGTGATTCTTCTTGACCGTGTGGATTGAGATGAGCGAGTATTGGTGGTGTCTTTTTGTAGCCAGTTGGTGTTCATGTACTCTTGTTGTTAGTTTCCTTCCTGTTTGTCTGATGTAGTGCTTCTTGCAGTCTCTGCACGGGATCTTGTAGATGACTTTGGTCCTGTCCATGGCGGGGAGTAGTGGGTCTTTAGTTCGGGTGAGCAGTTGTCGTAGGGTTGAGGTGGGTTTGTGTGCCACTCTCGCCCAGCGGTTGTAGAAGACTTGAGTTCTGATGTGTTCGACGTGTAGGGTAGTGTGATGAAAGTGTGGGCCGTGTAGAATCTTTCTAGCGTTTGTAAAGCTGTGAGACTTGTGTAATTCTGTAAAGGTATGAAACTTCTGTTTCTACTGAAGTGGCCAGGTCAGTGACATTTGTTCAAGCCAGACATCTGGGGACTTGAAATCGTATCCTGTCATTATCAGTCAGTGATCAGTGCGGTATCCTGTTCTCTTTATGTTCCAAATGTAGTAATTGTTTTATGTATCAGCCAATTCATAGCGTATAAAAAGCGGGGACTGTCCACTGTTTGGGGACAATTGCTTGGGGAACTCGGCACTCTGTGCCAGGTTGAGTACAGCGATCCTCCACAGCTTGTACTCGCTTAATGATAAAGGATTGTGTTTTTGCAGCCAGGTCAGTGTCTTGCTATTGCATCAAGTCCGTGAGGGTCTCCGAAAAACGAACTTAACAATCGGACAAACAGGAAGGAAACTAACAACAAGAGTACATGAGCACCAACTGGCTACAAAAAGACAACCAATACTCGCTCATCTCAATCCACATGGTCAACGAGAACCACGACTTCGACTGGGACAACGCCAAGATCCTGGGACAGGCTAGGCCGAGACAAGCACGGAGTTGCTGGAAGCATGGCACTCCACGAAGCAGGCTATTAATAAACACATTGAACTTGACCCCATATACATTGCAGTACGGAGGAAACCCGGAAGTGAGGCTATCCATCTCAACAGACCTGAGTTTAAAAACCAGACGGGAAAACACACCGATACTTCATCAGAGGCCACACTGAGGATGTTACCAAGCAAAGGAACGAAATGTTAGCAGAACAACAAACCAGCTCGGCGAGCCAACCAACCTCACCACCCACAACCCGAGCTACAGATCTCCAAAACCTTAAATACTTACCTTCTTTGCCTACTGCAGGATCTTCAACATAGCTAATAGTCTCTCGTGAGGGACTTTATGGACTAGCCATTGTTACTTGCTGTAAATAATGTCAGTAGGTATTCTTCTGCTACTCAAGCTATCACTTCAAAGAATCATTTAGAATTTTCAGGCATGGCCTTTACAAATCAGTGCTTCTTCTCAGTTAACTTTTTGATTCCACCTTTTAGTTGGTATGAATATACAGTATCTTACAATGCAGTATACTGGTAAAGCTTTGAAATGCTTATATTTTAACATCTAAGAATAAGTGTATTCTAATTTACTTTAAATGAAATACTTCATTTTAAAATTATTTCAGGAAGTCAAAGTAAACTGGGCAACAACACCAAGTAGCCAGAAGAAAGATACAACGAGTAAGTGCTTTGTGTTGTTCTTGTTGCTTTTCTAGCATTGTTGAAGCTGGCTTTAATACTTCTCTGTTACACGTGTGGCATTCTACTTTTTGAAAATGTTATGCTCTGGTGATTTTGTAAATTCTAAATAAAACTTGGTTTCAACTTTGCAATGCACTGCTCTTATATTAAACAATGAAGCTGCTTTGAAGGATTCTGGTGTGTTCTTTGCATCCTTGTTATTTTAAACTAAATGTCTACTGAAGAATGATGCAATTTTGAATGGCCTTGCAAAGGAAGAGAGAAACAATATTTGTAATTCAGTGCAGGAGTGGAGATTTTTAGATCTGGTATCTAGGTTGGGTGAATGTTCCACCCAGTAATGCATTAAGCCATTCAAATGTTTCTTACTTTTTAGTGTAGCTGAAATATTTAATTTCTGACTTTCTGATCTTGGCTGAATTTTAAAAGAATATTGAGTTGAACTTATTTGTTTGTCCAATTTGAAGTTCCTGTTTTTAGTTTCTTTTGTGGAGTTTGAAAAAGATGAACATGTTACAGTCAGCTAGTTTTTAAAACTTGGATGAGTTGTTGACATAGACGACATTTAAATTGAAACAAAATTTCCTGTATCATTACTCCTCTTAGAATTTTTGCTGTTTGTTTGATATTTTATATTTGATATTTAAACGTTAATCAAACTGAGTAAATTAATGATGTATAATGGAATCATGCTATTTTAAACTCTGGAACTCAGTTAACAAGAACAGCTCTTTTAAAATCACATATCTACTTGTGTTCTTGGAATTAAGTAAATTGGTCATAGTGTTGCTATGTTCCATTGGAGAAGACAAGCTACTTCTGCCTTCCATACAGTGTGTTCAACATTTATATGAATATTTCAATTTGTATGAGTATTTAGATATAAACCAAGGTATTGTGGCAATTGCATCTGTTTTCAATAACTTTCAAATATTTTCTAGTAGCAGATAACAGGCCGCTTTATTGGACCAACTTCATAGATTGAATTACTTGAGTAACAGGTGCTAGGAGTTAAACTTCACTGGAATAACATTTCAATATTGTTTACATGCATTTGTAATCCACAGCATTTACCAAATGTTCTTGTACAATCCAAAGGCTTATCTGCATTAATTCCTCATGCACTTTAGGTCACCTTTCATTGGATCACAGTAGTTAGTTTCAAACAAAATAACTTTTAATGTTCAAGTCGAAGTATCACTTTGAAAGAAGCTTTCCATTTCAGGAATTCATATTAGAATCAGCTTTAGCCTCAGCAATGCCAGTCGTTCCCTGGTCTCATGTTGTGGCTCAAACCCATTTTCAGAGCATTAGTATTTTCCATTTCAGATTTACTTGTCTTACTACTTGAATGAGAGCCACTTTTGTACAATATGTCAGTGCATTATTAAGAATTTGGTTAAGACTGCCCGATGTAGCATGAGTTTGGGACAGATATGATGAATCGATAGAACATAATTCAAGCCATTAATTTGGACTAAATCCAAGCTGGACAGACTAAAATTGCAGAATCTCACCCTGTAGTGCCACTTCATTGTGATTTTGGACTTGATAAGTAGAAGACTTGATTACAATACTTCTGTACTGACATTAATTTAAGTATTCTGTGCACAGATGGATGAAGCAATTTAGACACTTTCTCGTCGTATTTAGGACATAATATGCAAAGGCCATTTGATCAGTCAAGTCATTTGTTTCCAAAGACACTTCATGATAGCTATACATGTGAACAGTTGAATCTTGAAGGCAATGGAGTAGGACTGTTAATCATATTGGAACTCTACGAATCAACCTTTGTTTACTGCACATCATAAACAAAATTGAACTCTGGCTGTACACGGACATTTGTTTTCTCTGGCACATCAGACCATTGCTGTGTGCGCTTTTCCCTATAACATGTTACTTATCCCACTTTATTTTCTGGAAGGGATTGAATAGCTTCTTTCATAATGTATGTACTCCTGTCCCTGATTTTCCCCTCCGAAGGTGACTTTGTTTGGCACATTTCTGGTGTTCTACTTAATTTGGAACCAATCTCATGAAAGTCTACGTATCGCATGCTTTTGTTCCATATGTGATCTGTCTTACTGGTAAATTTATTCTCGATGCACGGACAACTAATTATGAAGTATTTATTGTAAGAAAGTGATATTAAAATCAAGGCACCTGAGAGAATTCTGCACACCTGAACAGAGATTCCTTGCAGGAGGAAGCATTCTCAATTGGAAATTCATTTATAGTCCCTAGCTAGTTTGAATGAAATATGCTGCAATGTGTTGTATGTTAAACCTAGCACATCCTTGCTGAAGATACCAGTATCAGACCAAGATAGTTATCCTCAACAAGCCTGAAATATCACAGTTGCTCTTAAGTTCCTAATAAGTATCCTTTTGAAGTGTTCCTTTTAAGCAGTGCATCACTGTCCAGTTTTGTTAGAGTATTGCCTGTAAATATCCGCCAGCATGTCATGTTCCTCAACTAAAGCAGCTAAGCTTTTTGTTAGCCCCCACCCCCATTAAATCAGGCCTCAGATAGAGATTGATAATAATGAATGTCTATGCAAAATCAACTTAATATTTTAGCTCATGATCTAATTTAAATGTACAGGGAACGTATGTAGAATTGATATTAAATTTCACTGAAGGTATGCACTCAATCTTGTTGTCTTCTCAGATCATTTTCACGTGTTTGTTGGAGACTTGAGCCCTGAGATAACAACAGAAGATCTGAAATCTGCATTCGCACCCTTTGGTAGAATATCGTAAGTATTTTCCAGTTTTTTAAAATTCAAGCTTCGTACATTGAGTATTTATTTTATTAGATCTCTCAATTGGTTCAATACTTAGATTGATATTCCCCCTTGAATTCTGTTAGGCGACAGGGTAAACAGGGTGTAATATTTTTTTCCAGAAGGAAAATGTGCATCAGCTCTTTGCCAGTTATTTAGTGAAGCCGTTTTTTACTTGAAAGCAACTGAATAAAATAGCTCCCCAGGAACATGTCCTATCTTGTAGGATCTGTTATGGTCTCAACCTTCTTATATGTAAAATGGCAGTTTTCATCTCCTTTTTGAGTTAAAAGGAGATGATTATTTCATCAGGTTCCTACTCTTTTCCCCCTCCCCCCAACTAAAACTTGTTTCAAGGCTGGGGACCTGTTCTGACCTCTCAGTCAGCACTCGGAGGGTGAGGTGTGTTGGTGCAGACCTATAAGAGCACAGTCAGACTGGCAACAGGGGGTTGGGTGGAGAGAAATCAGGGAGGCTTCTTGGAATTTTTAAAGGCACTGGAATGTGTACCATTGTTACTGCTGCAGGAGCCAAGCCTCATGGCTGCATCATTTATGCCACATCAGAAGATCAAAAAAAGCCAGGATTTAAAGCAGCCTTACAACTGTTCATTTGGTTGGAGCTCCATCGTAGCCATTGTTTGAACGCTTAATCCCAAAAAAATGGAATGTCCACTTTAGGAAGTCCTGATCTATTTTATAATGCAAACCTCATGAATGCTGCCCACTCTTGAATATATTTTGTTGTAATTGTATCCCACTTGCAAAAGATCTGCTAGTTTGCTGTGCAAATTCCAAGGAATGTTGTAAAACTAAACACTACCCCCCCGCCCCCCAAGTGCACACAGTTCGGTCCCTCCTGCTGTGCACGGTTTTATCCTTCCCAGCCTTATTGCCTGTTTTCTCTCTTTCCACTCTTTTGCTTGCATGTTTTCTCACTTGTGCTCAATTTCTTGCTTGCTCTTCCTTTCCTCCTTTTGTTTCTCACACTCACCCACTCCTTGTTTGCTCATGTTCTTTCTCACTCATGCTGCCTTTCTCTTCATTCTTTCTTGTTCATGCTCTCTCTCTCTGTAGCTTGCACCCTTTCTCATGTTCTCAATATCATTGTCTAACCAACAAATTTTAACGTGGCCAAATTTTATTTAACTCCTTGAAGAAGGGGTACACTTGTAGCAAATCACTGACTGACTTGATATTTTGCTGAACAAACTTAGTGCTCATTCATCGAAGTACACTCATACTTGATTTTGCATCATGGTTTATGAAGGCCTGTTTTGCATTTCTTTGCATTGTGCAGCACCTTTATCAGTAACATATCTATTAGCTTTTCTTCGCTATAATTCTTTCCGATGGGTACTTAAAGTGAAAGTAATATGCAGCCTTCTGTCACATGTCCTGGATTCAGTGGCCATAAGGGTATTGTCAAGAAATGTGACATACCTTGGTATGTAAACTTTGCTTTGTTTTGAGCTGGATCATTTTATCCAGACGTCTCCCCAGGAGGAAGTGTCTCTTTATTTTTTTTTTACTTGTACTGGAAGATGCATAGCAGTTAACCTACTTAAAAGATGAGAAATCTGTGCTAAATGGACGTCAGAACTAGACAGCAACTTTGTTCACCATGCCCTTGATGTAAAATGTTTAATGCCACACTAATATCTAAATGCTGGAAGATTTTTCATGAGTGACATAGTGCTAGGTTTTGAACTATAATGAAGTATATGTAGTCCTGTTGTTTAGTCTTAATGTTTATTTTTAAGTAAATTAATTCGTATCAGCACTTATCGCCTGAGCATTTGTCCTCCAAAAGTGTTGCTCTTGTACTTGCAATTTGCCCAAGTTTTGTTGGTTTAGGAATCTTGTTGAATGTAATCAAAAAATGTCAGTAGCAGAAGCGGTTTGTATATGGATTTGATCTCCATGTGTAAATTTTTAAACAATGGCTGTGGTTGCGTAAGCACGGATTAACTTTAAATGATATCAAGATTATGGCTGGGTGTAGTCCAAAGAAAATACTCTCTCGTGTCAAGTAATGTGAGTAAGGAATGGGCTGGTGTAAAATGTTTGTGTATTTAGTTTTTGAACTAGTTTGCAGCCGTACCTCTCTGGTTCTTATTTTCAAAGTACTGTTTACAAATTCAAATTGTTGTGATTTTTTTTCAGGTATTGAGGTAGAATCGTTATATAACTGAAGTTGTTTTGCAGACTGAATTTTAAACTTTAGAATTTCAAGCTAAAGAGCACCTCTTGACTCTAATCACTGTTTGTATACAGTGATCATTTTGGTTGTTCTCATGACTATTTCAATGGCTTGAAGTTGCTGAGCAGAGTTTTGATGGCATTTTCATTGCATGTACGCAAAACCTGAGCTTTCTCTTTGTCAGTAATAAGGTGAACAGTTCATCCATTGGTGCCTATCATTCATACCTCTATCACCTATAACCCTCCTGACATGTCATACCACTTTGTGCATAATGATGAAGCAGCTCAAGATAGTCAGGACCAAGTTAATCGCCAACAAATAGGAATTGATTTTGTTTGCAAGCTTTGTAGCTGTTCAGATTCTGATGTCTTTTTTGTTCACTGTGATGTCATTTGAAGTGGATTGTTGTTACTTTTATGTCTTGCCTTCTTTTATTTTCAGATATATTCTCTACCTAGTCAGCCTTAACTGAATATTGTGTTTTACCTGTCATTGAATATTACGTATTCAATATGTATTCATCTGTGAAGAGATTAGATTGCTGACAGGTGGTTGGCAAGTAGGCCACTAAATAATGACTCTATGGAAAATAATTTCATGGTAGCTTATGTGTTTATAGGACTTGTTGACCATTTGGATTGTGAAGATCTAGGGCATTTTAGGACTGTTTTACTGTATCCAAGGTTGCCTTACTCACTTAAATAGTGTAGAGTTAACAGTGAAGGAGAGTATGCTTGTATTTCATGCCCTGAATTTTGTAGATGGATTTGAACACACTCACTTTAGTGGTGTGAGGGATTGGAGGGCATTAAATTTAACTGGTTTGGTTTGGGTGGGAATGTCCTCGCTAAGGATGAAACTCAATCAATAAAATTCAATCTACAGCACTGTGTATGCAAAGAAAATTGTGCTCAAGTTAAACGAACCCATCAGCAGTTTTGGTCATCGATTTTTGTTTTAAGACGTAAGACAAGCTTGTCTGATGGCAACTTGCCGATGAAGTAGACCACCTAGCAGGAAAAATTGGTTGTGCAGCAAAATTTGCCGTTCTGATACTTAATTAAAATGATAAATGTGCATTCTTTTAGGTAATGAAATGACTATTTGTTGCAATTCCTTTGTTCTTTATCAAGTAATATGTTTATGGATTCCATATCTGAATTTAAATTAACTCAACAAATTGTTTTCAATATAACTAAGCTGTTACAGTACTGGGGTAGTCAGCATGTATATAACTTAGTTAAGTGAAATTTGCATCAGTTCATCCTTAAGCTTGAATTATTCTCTGCAGCCATAACAATGACCCAAAATAGCTGGAGTCAGGCATCTGTGCTATGCATTTGTTTACTATTATTCATCGCCCTTCAATCCATGTCTTTGCACTGCAAATTGCTGGACGTGAAAGCTAATAATGAGGCATCTGAGACCTCAGTGAAAGACAGGATCAATAATCCATCTGCTTAATTAGTATAATTCAGGATGCAGAAAGAAACTGCACAAAAGAAGGTAATTATAAAGTCAAATATTCAGAAGTACGTTTTGGTTGGGGGCTGGATAGAGGAGATAAAGTTCTTTTTTTTTAAAAAAAAATTACAAGCAGGACTTGCAGGTGTGAGACTTGAATTTTAGTTGTTCGCTTTCCATGCCCCTCTGATGGAGAATGGAGTATCAAGATCAGTGATCATTCCATTGCGTTTTAAAAAGAAAGCAGCCCTAATATTATGCAGCAAGCAATTCACATTTACAGCATAATCCAACGTTTTTTGTGCATGGGGAGGTTAATGGTGAGTTCCTGTTCTTGAGAGTCTAACAGAGCATGCAAAGTGGCCTTCAGTTTGGGCTATTCACAACTTATGGTTTATAATTTGCACTCTTAAATTTGCTGTTTATGAACACAATAATGATGGCATGCTCTGTGAATTTATGATTTCGTCATCAGCTTATGGGCCAATGTATCAATTTACGAAACGTGCGTTTGGGTAGTACAGATTAATGTGTAGTATCAGTCTTCTACCAGTCGGTGTTGCTGGCAGACTTTAGAATTATTGGGTGTTCAAAATGCATGTTAGGGCCATTGTCAATATTAGTGTTTGTTGTTTCTTGACACCTGTTCAAATTGCAAGGTTCAGTTCATGCTACATTGTAAAATGGATTTGAATACGTACTTTAACACCTTTCTTTTAAATTCTCTTGCTTATTTGCACTTAAACCTACATGTTGATTAACATTTTATATACTTTCAACTACCTGTGTTGTAATGACTGGTCTGGTATGTATTTCTGCTTTCGTACTTCTCCTCTAAATAATAAATTAGTGTAAATTTCAACAAGAAGAGCACTGTAAGACTGCTTGTACAGAGGCTACAGAAAATAATGGCAATGTGCAGCTTTTTGTAGTTTGAGTCATAATTAAAAGTAATAGCATTCTGGTTATTTTACAGAATTGCTGTTAAGAATGGACAGGATCCCCATGGCTAACTGCAAGGAACTGTGCACACTGGAAGTTCATTAACTCAGTTGTAGTTTTTTCTCATTTCTATTTATTCTCTTTTTTAATAAATTTATTAGATTTGATTGTTAACATTTTAATGTGCTCTATATAGTGCGAATTTCGTATTCCCAATCCTATTGACGTGCTTACAAATCCTATGTAATTGTTGTTCGTACTGGTGTGCTTAGTATTGTTTTAGTTTCATATTCATTTTCTAAATTTCTGAAAGTCTCAATTTTTCAAAATTTACAGCTGCCCACAGTCCAAAAAGAGGGTAGAGAATTGACCATACCAAGAAAAATAAAGAATTCAGTTAACAGGCGATGTATGCCTTTTTTAATTCCTATTTTTTTTCTCTTTTCTGAATTTTTATATTTCAAATATTTGTGTGGCTAGGTAGAACACACATTATTAAAGGCTCTGTATAGAAATGCATGGTTAAGGAAAATTGGAATTGGAATTGTATTTTGTATTTCAGACTATTTCTCAGCTTAGTGCTAGTGTGGGTTAGCGTTTTTTTTAAAAAATTGTTGAAGAGCTCTTGGTTTCCAGTTCAGTGTAATTAGTGAAACAGAGTTCAGGATGCTACAGTTTGCATGTTTGCTATTTACTGCTACACTAAAGGTTAAGTTGTAACAAAGGATAGAAGAATTAGTTATTATGGTGGGATTCTAAAAATCCCTTTTTTTTTGAAAGTTGACTTGTGCTGACAATACAGTGTGTGTGGTTCCTTTTTTATTTTGTTCAAGAGTATGTTACGTTATTATTTATTCATTCCTATCTGTTTACACAGGGATGCTCGTGTTGTAAAAGACTTGGCAACAGGGAAATCTAAAGGGTATGGATTTGTATCTTTCTACAGTAAACTGGTAAGCTCTTCTGAAATATAATGCAGTTACTTAACAGTATAGCCATTAAAATGATGACATTGTAGTATTTGGTTGATGTTACATAATTACGTTTTGCTGAAAAATGGGATTACTCGTGGCAGTTTTCATCCTGCATTCACAAGGACAATGCAAGAATATCAGACTTCAAAAAATTTATACTGCTTGGATAACTGGGTTTTGATTGACCAGAAAATGGAGTGTTTGGATTCGTGGTTGCTGTGGAGCATTTATCAGGAAATGGGTAACCACCAAATTTTGATGTGAATACAAAAGAGGCCTGTTGATTTTGGTTCTGGCATTGTCCAGCAAGTTTTTGTTGAGTCGAACAACCATAATAGTTAGACGTATTTTCTGTTTGTGGATCGAACTGAGCTGACTGGCTTCTGAGAGTTGTAAACAAAAGCTGAGGAGGCAGCTGTTCCCAGGTGTATTCCCCACAGACTGTCCTGATCAATCAGTCAACACCTTTTTCTCAGGCAGTATGAATTGATGTTCCCTCTGAAGTTGGGTCCTTCTGCGTCTGTTCTCGAGTGCAAGACCAAGGGCTTCGATCACATTGTCTCATGCGGTCACAGAGCTGTACAGCATGGGAAGAGGCCCTTTGACCCATTATGCCCATGTGATGATCAAACATTTATCTACTCTAGTTCCATTTTCCAGCACTTGGTCCATTGCTTTGTATGCTCTGGCATTTCGTGCGTTTGTCTATTTGTTAGATGTTATGATGTCTCCTACCATTTTTTAGGCAGAGTGTCCCAAGCACCCACCACTCTGGGTGGAAGAAATTCTTCCTTCAGTTCCTTAAAGTAGAGTCATAGAGCATGAAACAGACACTCAAGTCCAACTCATCCATGCTAACCAAATTTCCCAAACTGAACTGGTCCCATTTGCCAGCACTTGGCCCACATCCCTCTACACCTTTCATATTCATGTCCTTGTCTAAATGTCTTTTAAATGTTGTAACTGTGCCTGTTTGGCAGTTTATTCCAAATATGAACTACCGTCTATGTAAGATTCTTAGTGTAGATGAACAGAGAAATCTCTGTGTCCATGTAGACAGATCCTTGAAAGTTGCCACCCAGGTGGACAGGGCTGTTAAGAAGGCATACAGTGTTTTAGCTTCTATTAATAGAGGGATCGAGTTCCGGAACCAAGCGGTTATGGTGAAGCTGTACAAAACTCTGGTGCGGCTGCACTTGGAGTATTGTGTACAGTTCTGGTCACTGCATTATAAGAAGGATGTGGAAGCTTTGGAAAGGGTACAGAGGAGATTTACTAGGATGTTGCCTGGTATGGAGGGAAGGTCTTACGAGGAAAGGCTGAGGGATTTGAGGCTGTTTTCGTTAAGAGTGAAGGAGGTTGAGAGGTGACTTAATTGAGACATATAAAATAATCAGAGGGTTAGATCGGGTAGATAGCGAGAGCCTTTTTCTTTGGAATGGTGCCGGCGAGCATGAGGAGGCATAGCTTTAAATTGAGAGGTGAAAGATATAGGGCAGATGTCAGAGGTAGTTTCTTGGAGAGTAGTAAGGGAATGGAACGCTTTGCCTGCAATGGTAGTAGATTCGCCAACTTTAGGTACATTTAAGTCGTCATTGGATAAGCATATGGACGTACATGGAATAGTGTAGGTTAGATGGGCTTGAGATCGGTATGACAGGTCGGCACAACGTCGAGGGCCGAAGGGCCTGTACTGTGCTGTAATGTTCTTGTTCTATAAAAGTTGCCTCTCGGATCCCTTTTTAAATTTCTCTCCTCCCACCTTAAAAAGCATACCTTCTTGTTTTGAACCTCCCCATCCTAGGGAAAAGACCTTTTGCTATTCACTTTTCTGTACCCTCTCATGATTTTTTAAAACCTCCAAGGTTACTCCTCGATCCTGTGCTCCAGTGAAAATGTCCCACCTTATCTAGTGCCTCATTATAACTGAAGCCCTCCTGTCCTGGTAACGTGATCTTTTCTGAACCCTCTCCAGTTTAATAATATCCTACCTAAACCTCCTTCCGTTTAACCTTAAATTACCCCTGCATGAAGGGAAAAAGTTTCTTCCCATCTATCCTATCTGTGACAGTCATAACATTGTATACCTCAGTCAGGTTATTCCGCAGCTTCCTTTGCTTTAAGGAAGATAATCCCAACCTGTGTAGTTTCTTTTCATAGGTAAAACATTCCAGCCCAGGGAACACCCTGGTGAACCTCCTCTGTGTCTTTAGTGTGATCACCACCTACATTGTGGTGACCAGAACAGCCACCCTATTCCATACTTGGCCTAACTAACACTTTGACCAACTCCATCATAATCTCCTTGCTGTTGTACTCAATGACTGTTAAGACAAGACTGTGTCAGCAACAGTACTTTTAGTTATAGGACACTGTTTAGGATAATATTTAGAAACACACAACCAAGCAGAGTCAATGTCTCTTCATGAAGCCACAATCATGCTTGACAAATTTATGTTCTTTGAACAAATAACAAACAACAGGCCAGATAAAGGGTAAGCAGTGGAAATATTTATAATCAATATATGTTTGGATTTCCGCAAGTTTTTTGATAAGATACTGTGCCTAAGGCTGCGTAATAACAGCCCATGCTGTTGCAGTAGTACGTTTGAATGGATAGAGGAATGGCTAACTAATGGAATAAGTTGAGGTTGTTGACTTGCTCGCTGAGCTGGCTTGTTTTCATTCAGACAGTTCATCACTATGGTAGGAAACATCATTTGCGCCTCTGATAAAGTGGTGTTGTTCTACTCCACTCAGAATTTCTACTGTCAGATCTGTTATGGTAAGTGGTGTCATTTCTAGTTAGTTTTTCTGTATGGGTTTGTATATGGGGTCCAGTACCAAATGTGATTGTATTATGGGTTGAGAACCATGCCTCAAGGTATTCCTGTGCATGTTTGTTTGGCATGAGCTACTATAGTTACGTTGTCCCAGTTAAACTGATGGCCTTCATTTTCAAGTGTACTGATATTATGGAAAGTTTGTACTGTGGTTTTGTTGCTAGTTGAGGTTCATGTATTCTGATGGCTAGTTTCCTGTCTGTCTGATGCAATGTTTGTGGCAGTTGCATGGCATTTTGCAAACTGCATTGCTTCCCATCCCCACGACATGCTGGTCTTTAATCCTTGGTTGTTGTAGAGTGGTGTGGTTGTTGTTGGTTCTGATATATTCTTCATGTAGGGCGGTGTGGTCAGTGTGTTGGGGTGTACCTTTTCCTCTTATCTATTTAGTAGGCACCTGCATATGAAGTTGCAGGGATATCCATTCATAGCAAAGATTTTTGTATTGGTGCTGTTCTTCTTTCCAGCATAGTTCTGGAGTGTTGCTGTGAGTCATGGCCCATTTTAAATAGTGCCCTAACGCAGCTTTTCTTGTGCATAAGTTAATATTTTCCCACATCATACTCCATCTACTAAGTCTTCACCCATTCATCTAAGTGGTTGGTACACTTCTGTGGACTCTGACTCTTCCTCCCTCTCTACTTGCCTTCCCATCTATTTTTGTATAAACTGCAAGAGTGGCAATGTTTGCTATGAACAGATATCCCTGCAACTTCATCTGTAGATGCCTACTAAAGAGACAACAATAAGAGGACACAGTACTCCCTAACACACTGGCCACATTGACCTACATCAAGAACATATTAGAACTGACAACAAGACTCCTAAGACCACGAGGAATCATGATAGCACACAAGCCCACAAACACTCAGAAGGTTTAAAGACCCCATTCCCACAACTTGCAGAACCAACGTGGTTTACAAAATACCATGCAACAACTGCCACAAACATTACATCAGATAGACAGGAAGGAATCAGAATACACTAACGTCAGCTAGGAGCAAAGCGACACGACAAACTTTCTTCCTATCAGTACACTCGAACAATGAAGGCCATCAGTTTAACTGGGACAATGTAACTATTAATTGCCCAAGTCAAACATAGACACACACAGGAATTCCTAGAGACATGGTTCTTGACCCGTAATGCAATCAGCAACCAATAGAATGAGGCCCATTATACAAACACATGCAGATCAAAACAGAAAATGACACTATTTACTACAACGGACTGGACAGTATAAACTCCATGCGGAATACATTGCTTTGTTGGAGGCTCTACTGATGTTACTTAGCATGTTGATGAAATGCCTGAACAAAAACAAGCCAATGCAGCGAGCAAGTTAACAATCTCACCCAGAACCTGAGCTACAAATCTTTGCTAAAACTTTTAATTACTGGAATTGGAGGCAGCCCAGAGAAAGTTCATGAGGTTGATTATGGATAAGGAGGGATTTTCTTAGGAGAGCTGGAGTAGTTGAACATATCCCCACTGAAGTTCTGAAAAATGAGAGACCATATCGAAACAGATATCCTTAGGGGCCTTGACAGGGCAAATAAGGAAAGTGCTTTGCTGTGAAGGAGAATTTAGGCAAAAGGTGTAACCTCAGTCAGGGGTCACCCATTCAAGATAACAAATTTCTTCTGAAGGTTGTGAATCTGTGGAATTTTTTTTACCACCGAGTGCTTTCAAGACTGAGTTGTTGAATATTCAAGGATGAGATGGAGTAATTTTTCATCAAGTCAATTATGGAATTTAGGGAAAAGGCAGAAAAATATATTTGAAGATCTGATCAACCATTTTTTCATCGAATAGTGGAACGAACTAGATGGACTATTAATTCTGTAATAACTCCGCTTGTTCTGTTTCTCTAAGCATTTCACTTAATTGCATTAAAATCATTTTTGGGAAGACAAAGTGCTTTCATTGGATTATCTCATTGTGGGAATAAGTTAAAGGAAGCTGTAGGTAAAAGTAGTATACTGTGCTTGGGACAGTAGAAAGATTTTTCTTCATAACTAGGATACCTTAGAATATGTTTGAAACCTGTAATACATGTGCTGAATTTATTTGCTAGAACTAATTTATAATTTAAGTCAGCCAATTTCAAAACTCTTTCTTGGAAGAACTGCATTCACTTCCATGGAGTAATAGCTGAAGGGCAAAATCACATTTTTGTCTCAAATAAAACAGAACCCTTATTGCAATGGAAAATATCAGTAATAACTTTGAATCATATGCATGTCTGTTAATGTAATGTTATTTATATTTAATGATGTAAGACTGCACGAAATACAACGGTTAAATTGAGCTTTAATTGGATTTAGTTGTGCTAGCTGCAGTTTTGTGTTTATTTACTGTTATAAAGTTACTGTTAAATATGCAAAATGATCCGGTTCTTGTTTACAGCTGTGTTGCAGAACTAGATATCAGGGAGGATTGGATCAATAGGTAGGTTGGGTGAATGGAATCAAGAAAATATTCTAGGCATGCTAATTTTGTGGACTGTTGGGCAATTTATGGCAGGTTACAGATCAATTTTGTACTCGTTGATACATTCTAATGGTCTGAGACTAGTTAAGAGCAGTGGGGTTTTAATCTAGCTTCTAATTGGTAGTATCACTTCACTGTGCACGCTGCTACAACTTCAGATGGAAAATAACTTTTTGTTTCTTGGATTAAGAGTAATGTGCTTACCTTTTGGCTTAACCGTAGGGGATATTCTAGAAACTGAAAATTTGATCTGTTCTTTCTAACCTGCATTTCTGTGAAATTTAATTTTCAGTACAGATTACTTGGATTTGAATTCTGAAAAATTTAACCTTTTGCTGTTAAGTGAACTTCTACGTGGGATTCCGGACAATCTGCAGAAATTGTGTTCAGAAACTTTTGATTTGATTATCACCCCTGTCTTTCAATTATTTATTTACCTCTTTTTAGAGTAAATGTCTCCATGTAACCTCGAATCTTTTGACTGTGTAAAATGAGGGAGCACTTTGCTCCTCACGACTCTTGTTGTTCAGTAGGTTATTTTGTAATCTTCCTCAACATTTGTTCATAAAATGTTAAAATAATTTAGGTAATGTTTGACAGATCTGCTATAGCAGTAAAAAGCAAATAACTAATTTTGAGGAATTGATGCTTCTTAATGTGGAGATTGTTTTTAATCTGTGGATCTTTAAGAAAAACAGTGTTGTCAATGTATTTCATGATTATATACGGATGCTTTTCATTTTGTAGGCATCAGTTGCTCAACTACAAATATTGATACCTGAAAAATTAGATTGTTGCTGTAGAATTGGAGTAGTTGAGCAGCATGTAACCTAGAAAGTGTGTACTGCATTTTTGTATGTTTATCTATGCAACTTGATGTTTGCATGTAACTGTGTCTATGTAATTAAATTTGTAGTTGAATTTTCATAATTGGCAAACTCAGTGAACCTCGAGTTGGATGATTATAGTGAAAGGCAGAATTTATATCGCATGTTTATCTGTGTCATAGGATGCAGAAAATGCAATTGTGCATATGAGTGGTCAGTGGCTGGGAGGCCGGCAAATTCGAACAAACTGGGCAACGCGCAAACCACCAGCCCCAAAGAGTGCACCAGAAAGTAAGTTTTCTCTGCCTCAAGTCAGTGGTTTTTGAAGATCCCCAGTTTACTGTCCATGATATTAAACTAGAATTTGTTTTCCGCTGACTGAATTGATGAGAATTCGTTCACATTTAGGTAAATCCTTCAACCAGTTGTTTATAACTGGAATAGGAACTTGAACTTTGACTTGATTATCCTTCAATTTTTAACAGATGATTTTGGCGTAAATTCAACCATTTAATCTTTTTGCAGATTTGATAAATGTTGAAGGGTTTATTAATCATTAGCAGAACTTTGCGTCTGTTAGTGCACCATATTCTTTATGTACCAAGACCTAGGAATTAAATTTGAGTTTGTAGAGTGAATGTACAGGAGGATTGGAGGGGGTCCATTTCAGTGCTCATTTTCTAAGCTGTCACACCATGTCATTACAGGCCATTTAGTGGTAAGGAGAATTTTGAAGTGAAATTACTGTTTTCTTTGTGATGAAGAGAAAATAAATAGGAACAACCAACATAGATTGTAGCAACAAAGGTTGTCCTTGACATGTCTGGTATCATTCTTTAATGGAGATGTTTGTGGGATAAACATAAAATATGTTGAAGGATAAAGTACGAAATTGTATTTTATAACTAGCAGATTATGGACAGTATTTGGATTTAAGTGGACCGTGCTAACCTAGAAGGATTCTATTATTGTTAACTTCTTGTCCAAACTCAACTTGCCTAAGGCCAGTTAGTTGTATTTATTCTCACTGCATCTTCAGTTGAAAGGCACAAAGCATCAACCATAAGCTTCTACATCTGTTAATAATGCAATATTAAAATGGAACAAGGTGTAGACCTGGATGAATACAGCAGGTCAAGCAGCATCAGAGGAGCAGGAAAGCTTATGTTTTGGGCCCAGAACCCCCTCCAGAAATGGGGGAAGGAGAAAGTGGGGTGTGAAATAAATAGGGAGGGGGGGGGGTGCGAGACAGATAGAAGATGGATTAGCGGAAAAGATAAGTGGAGAGGAGACAGACAAGTTCAAGAGGCAGGGATGGAGCTCGTAAAGGTGAGTGTAGGGGGAAGTTAGGGAGGGGATAGGTCAGTCCGGGGAGGACTGACAGGTCAAGGGGGCGGGATGAGGCTAGTAGGTAGGAAGTTGGGGTGGGCCTTGAGGTGGGAGGAGGGGATAGGTTGGAGGAAGGACAGGTTAGGGGGACAGGGACAGGCTGGACTGGTTTTGGGATGTGGCCGGGGGAGGTGAGATTTTGAAGCTTGTGAAGTCCACATTAATACCGCTGGGCTGCACGGTTCCCAAGTGGAATATGAGGTGCTGTTCCCGCACCCTTCAGGGTTGCGGCACTGCAGAAGCCCAGGACGAACATATCATCTGAGGAATGGGAGGGGGAGTTGAAATGGCTCGCGACTGGGAGGTGCAGTTGTTTAGTGCGAACCAAGTGTAGGTCTTCCACAAATCGGTCGCCAATCCTCCGCTTGGTTTCCTCGATATAGAGGAGGCCACAGCGGATACAGTTTACCACATTAGCTGATGTGCAGGTGAACATCTGCTTGATGTAGAATGCAGCTACCTAAAATACACCTCCCACCCACCTTTCTGCAAAAATGCCATCCCCTATTCCCAATTCCTTCGCCTCCATGGCATCTGCTCCCAGGATGAGGCGTTCCACTCCCAAACATCTCAGATGCCCTTGTTTTTCAAGGACCGCAACTCTTCCCCACCCTTCCCCATTGTCGAGAACACCCTCGACCGGGTCTCTCTCATTTCCCCCTTACTCCCTCCCTGCAATAACAAGGAAAACAGAATCCCCCTTGTCCTCACGTACGACCCCAGCAGCCTCCAGATACAATGCATCATCCTCTGACAGTACCGCCATCTGCAATCTGACCCCACCATCAAAGACATTTTTTCCTCCCCACCCTTACCTGCTTTCCAGAGGGACCACTGTCTCTGAGACTCCCTTGTCTGCTCCACACTCCCCTCCAGCCCCATCACACCCAGCACTTTTCCCTGCAACCGCAGGAAGTGCTACACCTGCCCTAATGCCTCTACCGCGTCTCTCTCTCCCCCCCCCCCCCCAAGAACATTGTTCACTTGCGCATCAGCTAATGTGGTATGCAGTATCCACTGTTCCTGTTGTGGTCTCCTCTACGTCAGGGAAACCAAGCGGTGACTTGGGGAGCACTTTGTGGAACACCTACACTCGGTTTGCACTAAAAAACTACACTTCCAGTCGTGAACCATTTCAACTCCCCCTCCCATTCCTCAGATGACACGTCCATCCTGGGCCTCCTGCAGTGCCACAACGATGCCGCCTGAAGGTTGCAGGAATGGCAACTCATTCCACTTTGATACCACTGGGCTGCAGGGTTCCCATGTGTACTTCACAAGCTTCAAAGTCTCCACCCCCAACCCCGAACACATGAGCCGAAACAACCCCAGCTTGTTCCTGCCTCCTTAACTTGTCCTTTCTCCCACCTATCCTCCCCTCCCATCTCAAGCCCCACCCCCATCTCCTACTTACTAGCCTTATCCCACCCTCTTGACCTGCCCATCGTCTCTGGACTGACCTATCCCCTTCCTATCTCCCCACCTACACTCACCTTTTACTGGCTTCATTTCACCCTGCCTTTGACCTACCTGTCTCCTCTCCACCTATCTTCTCCTCTATCCATCTTCTATCCCCCCCACCTCCCTATTTCAGAACCCCTTTCCCCTTCCCCCATTTCTGAAGGAGGGCCTGGGCCCGAAACGTCAGCTTTCCTGCTCCTCTGCCTGACCTGCTGTGTTCAGCCAGCTCTACACCTTGTTATCTCAAATTCTCCAGCATCTGCAGTTCCTACTGTCTCATTAAAATGGAACAGTGCATTTTTATAGCACGTCTAGTAGCTTGTATACCATGAGGATAAAACAATTTATTTTCCCTTCTCCCAACTTGCTGTGGCAGGTTATGCACATATCTGCTTGAATACTTAATTAATTCATGACTGGGAAGAGAGCTTTGCTGGTATTCATTGTCCTTGAACATAATGATTGGCAAGCCACCTTCTTGAACTGCTACAGTGCATGTGGTACAGTTGCATTGGCAGTAATGTTTAAATCGGGCTGGTGTGTGGCTTGGAGGGGATTTAGATAATGTTCCCATTCACTTGCTATGCTGGCTGTTCAAGTTGACAACAGTCTCAATGCCACAGATAGTAATGGGGAGAACTTTGAAGAGTAGACATGGTCATTTAAATTGATCAGGGTTGCCAATCTGATTTTATTGTTAAGACTTTTAAAATGGTTGGATGTAGTAGTTTGTGATGGCATGTTAGAACGTAGTTAAAAATTGCCCATGTTGTTGATCTTCAGTGCATGTACTTGATAAGGGTGGCAGATTCCCTTCCCGAATGAACCTTGATAAAGTACATAATTTTTTAAACAATAAATCAGTAGTTTTATAGTTCTTGTTGCTAATAACTTCTTGTTTCAGCTTTGTTTCATTTAGTGAATTTAAATTACTCTGCTGCCATTTTGGGCATTACGTTTACTTTGCTTCATTAGTCTGGGTCTTTGTATTGCATCACCAGGGCTACTGATGAAGGTGGGGGAAATGTTTTTCTCTCTCTTTGTAGGTAGTTCTAAACATCTAAAATTTGAAGAAGTAGTGAATCAGTCTAGTTCTACAAATTGTACTGTCTACTGTGGTGGTATTGCATCAGGCTTGACAGGTATGAACATTCATTTTAATGTATAACATAATGAATCATCTTTTATTAAAACAGAATATTTGGATATTGTAGAACTAACATTCTTGTACATCTTATAATTCTTCAATTCTTCTAGAACAACTTATGCGTCAGACTTTCTCACCATTTGGGCAAATTATGGAAATCAGAGTTTTCCCAGAAAAGGGATACTCATTTGTTAGGTAAGTCCAACTGTAATGCTTTTTTTGGTTTGACATTTAAATTTAACCAATTAATCAAGTGTGAACCAATTCTTAAGATCCATGGTGGATCATAGACTTCCCTGTTTTTTTTATGTAAGTCCAGTGAAAGTTGTACTGCAAAAAGCTGACGTGTTCACTGAAAGTATCATAAAAATATTAGTTCATCTCCATCTACCTAGTATTACCTCCTCTTGTAATAATTGAATTTGTTTTACAGTAGATGATGTTTATTTTAAGATAGTTACTCTGAGATCCGTGAAATTATTATCATCCTTGTTTCGGATAGCTCCATTTTGATTATATTTTGAGTAACACTGAAAGATACTATCTCTCTCATCCATTGGGTAGTATGTTGGACCTCCATTTTTAAGTATTTCATTAAAATCTAAAAATTCTAGTCAATTGGGATTGATGGATTACACTTTATGTAATTTATGTAATGAGGGGTTACCTTTTTACAATTTGGGTTAGTTGCTAAAATGTTAATGTACTAACTACTACATTTGACAGTAACATTTTGAAATCTGATTTCAAATTGGGCTATCCATTCACTGGCATGCTGAGGTGCTGATTGGACTATTAATGGGCAGAGTAATGTTCTCAATGGTCGGAGACTTTCTGGTCAGAATCACTTTTGTCATTCATTACCAACCACTTCTGGAGGAAGTTGCCACACTGTCATGCCCTGTGTAGATTTGATTGTTTTCCACTGCCTTTAGTATAAGCCAGGCATCTTTGTGTGGGTAAGTGGTGAGGGCTTCTTGTGTGCTGCATACATCCCACAGTTCAGTCCACCTGTTTATGATTGATTCCTGCTCCCATGAAGTTAGTTTATCTGTCTTGACATGGCCAACAGTTTTGAGCACTGTCATGATTCATTTTGTAAGTTTAGGTTTATAAAAACTTCAAACAACATAGCTGACATCCCAGGTATTACCATCTCTTAGAGCATAGAAGTATGATAATGGATGGTATAAGAGGCATCTTGGTTATATATTCAATTAATGGAGTTCATGACTTGCATGTGCTCCTTCTGTGTATGCTAATTTATCAAGAATTTGCCAGCTGATGTCAAAATGACAAAGTGACAGTCTCATCTTGAAAGCAAAATATCAAACATATCAGTCAATACGCCTAACTCATAGAATCTGTAGAATGTGGAAACAGGCCCTTTGGCCCAACAAGTCCACACTGACCCTCAACATTCTACCCAGACCCTTCCCACTGTAACCCTGTCATCCACTCATATCTGAACACTATGGGCAATTTAGCGTGGCCAGTCCCCGTAGCCTGCACATCTTTGGACTGTGTGAGGAAACCCACACAGACACAGGGAGAATATGCAAACTGATATTTGTCCGAGGGTGGAATCGAACCCAGAACCCTGGTGCTGAGGCAGCAGTGCTAACCACTGAGCCACTGTACTGCTAATGTTTGATTATAAACATGAATAGGTCACCTTTGTTTATTTTCCCAGAATTTATGGAAACCTGGACTGGGTGGAAGTCCCTGTTACATTTCCTTTCTCTCTGTTTTGGTTTTGTTCTGCACATATACCTTTTTCCCTTGAACTATTCCTGTTCTGACTTATACACTTTGGAGCAGATGTCTTAACTCATACTGCAGACTTTGCAACAGTAGGCACTAATAGGTATGGCCATTAATCAAGCTGGTGTCATCATACTCACTGTCTAGATTTACAGATAAACAGCTGTGAGTTGCCTGAATATTGGCATATTGTTACTCCAGCACAAGCTGGTACTTTTCAAAAATGAAGTTTAAAAAGCCCTTAGACTTAGTCTTTCTGGAGTACAGTAGGTATGTAAATGTCTTTTGTCATTGATTTTAGAAGTATGTAAAACATGGGTCCTTCAGGCAGACTCAAATTTTGGATGAATGTTAAGGAAAGTACATCAACTTGAGTTCACTTTTGTAAATTTTGCATTTATTTTTGTAGGTTTGCAACACATGACAGTGCTGCCCATGCTATAGTGTCAGTAAATGGAACCACTATTGAAGGCCATATTGTTAAATGCTACTGGGGTAAAGAAACTACTGATTCTACCAAGTACCAACAGGTGAGCTAGTGACTAAATTACTTCGGCTTACAACTGAAATCAGACTTCTGATTTCATTGCAGAGTATTATGAGCAACTTATTTGTAATAATTTCATCACCTCTTCTCTTATTCAGATGGAATTTACTCAGCCCTGGAGTCAGTGGGGTCAGTGGTATGGCAACACTCAACAATATGGTCAATATGTGGCCAATGGTTGGCAGGTGCCGCCTTATGGAATGTATAGCCAAGCGTGGAATCAGCAAGGATTTGGAGTTGAGTAAGTAATTTACTGGATTAAGCAGTTAGAACTCCCATTTTGAGGTCAAACATTTTTCAGACCCAGTTTCTCCATGAATTCCCCTATAATTTAGCCTCTGCACAAGAGCAGTTTTGTAATTGTGTACCTTCTTCTGAAGACCAGACCTTGAATTATTTTAGCTGTAATATTTAATCATACTTTACCCATTATTATTGGGAAGTTAAACTATTGTAGTTTAATTCATGTCCAATTAATGTACTGCAATCATGAAGTTTTAAGATAAATTTATTATGTTGCTTTTGTTTTCTTTGCAGCCAATCTCAGTCCGCACCCACCTGGGTAGGTGGATTTAGTGCTCAACCAGCACAGGGACAGGGTACAGCTGTCATACCTAACCAAGCTGGCTTTGGGATGGCAGGATACCAGACACAGTGACCAGGGACTTGTTCTATTTACCTACAAGTCAGGAGCCCAGAGTTTTCTGTTGATGAAACATCAAAATATTCACTGACGCCATGAGTAAAATATAGACTATTTATTTTAAAGCTGAATATTTTAAAAATTCTATCACAGCTGAGCTCATGGCGGAGGATTTGAAATGTTTCCCAGTTCTGCTCTTTTTCTTTGTTTTGGGATGGGGAAGGTTTTGGTGGGTGGGGGGAAACATATAATCTGTTAACTTGTTTTCAAAGAGTGAAGTAATCGAGAACAATGAATTTATTTTGAAAATGAAGTGCTATTGTGTATGAATTTAAAAAAAATAAATGCAGTGTTAGTGGGAAAATGTCAACCAGACTTTTGACAATCTTTTCATTTAGTTGAGCATTCCACAATATTAATTTCACCTTCTATTGTAAAGGGAGTTTGAAGCCAGACTTGATGTTCAATAAACATAAAGTGACTGAATTTCACATTGCAGTGGACCAACTGGCTGCTGTTTTCAGGGAACTTCTAACTTATGGCCATCTTGAAATGCCAGTGCACCACCATAGATTGAGATGCATCAAATTTAACACTGTACTTCAGCTTTAATTTTCATCTTTTGTGTTACTACCCAATGGAGCGAACTCCAAGCCCAATGAAAGTAACAGTTTGTTTTTTTTAAGAAAAAGTGATGCATCACACTCATAAAATCAGGAAATTGAGAAGGGAATATTGACTTTACTGGACTGCTGGAGTCCCTTGCACTGTTTTGGCTATGTTAGCGAAGTGCTCTACATTCTTGCATACATGGACGTGAGGATTATTGTGAAGATTACAAGTGTAAATATCTATACATAGCTTTTAATACACAGATATGATTATTAAAGCATGCTCTAGTGTAAAGGAATAACAATTCCTACTTTGTGCCAGCAGTTGAGAATTTTCTTAAAAGTTGTTCAATTGTACAGTACTCAAGTAGTAAGTTACCCAGAATTTGCAATGTATGGCTGTGTTTCACGAGAGTTTGTTAATATATCTTTCCTACTACATTTATGTGGTATGTAAAAATCTACAAAGTAAATTTCAAACTGAAGCCTTAAATTTTATTTCTTTAGGCTGTTTTAGGCATAGTGTCATTTTTAAAAATGTTGTGCTTTCTTTTCTGCCTAATTCTGTTGCTGTGGTTAACGAATATCATGCAGATTTATTACACTATATAAAATTAATGCAAGGCTACATAATTTCTTAATGTCACCAGAAAATGGAGAGCTTTCGAGTCTAAACTTAAAATGTAAAAGTACACAATCATGTCAAAACCAACTGTTTTATTCTAAACAGTGATGTGTGCCATCTGTTAATTGTAGGTGCAGTACCATGAATGAAATTTCATTTTAAAGATATTTTTGAGTGCATGTTGGTGCGTTTCAAGTTTGTAAAACAATGCTCGTTCATTTGAGTGAGGAATGGATGGATTATTAAGATGTTGAAAGGAAATTGACCTTAGTTATGTATGGATTAATTCTACTGTATCTAAAATAAAAGTGATTTAAAAAAACTTTCTTAAACTTTCCATTTTTTAGACAAAACGTTTATCATTATGGAAACTAATTTGTTTTAATTGCAAAAATGGCCTAGGAAGCTTACAGGGGTTTAAATTGTTTTTGCTAATTATTTAAAGCCTTAAGTTGGAAGAAACACCATCTTTTAACAACGAAACACCAAATTCTGAGAGGACATAATAAATCTCAGGTTGTGTAGGACATGAGAATTTCTGTTGGAGTAGACAGTAATTGCCTAGGCTTGCCAAATGCTACAATGACTTCTTGTTATTGATGGAGTTCCTGATTAGGTACAGTTTGGCTATGTTAGCCAGTATCTTGTGCACTGTGAAATGTCTTTTAACTTTGCTTGTGAAAGTATGAAGTACCAATATGGGAGATGATGTATTAATATGGACTACAGCACTTATTCCAGGATATAGCAGTATTTCGTGTTGCATTGTGCATCTCTATTACCTAGCTTTCATGCATAAGAAAATGCTGTAGTTATTGTAAAATCAAGCTTGCCAAGGTTATGGCAACAAATGTAGACAATTCAGTCCCCTAAAACTCTTTCACTGATTCAGTTCCGTCATGGTTGATTTGCACCATCCGTGCTTTTAATTCATATTCTCAATACCCTTCCCTAAAACTTGTATGATCTTTTAAATTTAATTTGATCTCATCCATTGTCTTGGGCAAGTAGGAAAGAGAGGCAGGATTGAAGTTCAGACATCTACTGTCCTTTGTGGGAGAATATATTTTACTTTTTCACTTGTATATGGCCTCAATCCTTAGTTTGAAGATTGCACACCTTGTTCTGCATTCTTCCATTCCAAGAAATAGGATTAACAGGGACAAACTATTAAAGCCCTTATTTTAAACAAACCTACTTTAAAATCAACCAAAATTTCAAGAAAATACATGCCAGAACATGACTCATGCCTTTCCAACACTAGGTGCCATTTGGTAAGTTTGTCTATAAGTGGACAAATGTGTAGGTGGCATGGCATTTGGGGGCATATTGCGTGGACGTTACTTTGCCTTGATACCTGACTGGGATGTCAGTCTTGAGATCTGCAGTGCTGGGGCAGGGAGAATGAGTGGCACAGAGACAGTGGTAACACAGCAAGACCAACAATGGGGATAAAGATGGTGAGAGCACAGTAATGTGATGGAACACTTTGGAAACGAAAGAACAGAGTTAAAGGTAGGACAGGCAGTGAGAATACAGTGGGAAAGAGGAAGACTGCAGTGAGGGTGAAGGCAGTGGGACCATCATTGGTGATAAAGGCTGCAGAAGGATGTTATGAGAACAGCATTAAAGAAAAGAGACCAGCAGTGGGAACTTGTTAAGGAATCAGCATGTGCTACTACTGTACTTAGGAAAGTAAGATGTGACATAAGAGAAAATAGTTGTTTGGCTGAGTGAAAACCAGTGAGGCAGGGAGACCCTGGCTAGTGTACAGTGGAGAAAGGGATATCCAGAATTAGGATTGTGGCAGGAGTAGTTGTTATTTCAGGGACTGCTCAATTTGGAGCATCTTTTGCTTCAGTATCAATCCATAACTAAGCAGGATTGTGACTGAGTACCAGTCAGATTGACAATGAACAGAAGCCACAAAGTTGAGTGCTTGGTCTACCCTTAAACCCACCATAAGCAGCACCAGTAAGAAGAATTTGGAGGACTCAACCAAGAAACGTCAAGATGGGTTTCATGAGACAACAAGGAGCCACTAATTCTGCAAGCAGAAGTGGTTCCCAAACAGGAAACTCCACCAAAGCCTAAAGGAAAGAAAATGGGTCTACCAACAAATGAAAACCAAGGTCCAATAAAAGCCCCAAGACTTTAGGAATTCAGTTGATCAAAAGCCTGCAGAAAATACGGTAACTTACTGATGTTCTGTGATGCATGGATTATTTGACATTATGACTATTAGTTGCCCAAAGACCTATGCCACTGAGAGGCAGCAACACTTGATGGAAGGAGCACTTCAAGGGCCTCATCAACTAAGACTCCATACTCAATGGGAGTGGCCTAGCCATCACTATGCTAGCGCATCCCCAGCCTAACATGAGATTGGTTGACAGCTGTTAAATGACCTTTTCAATGAAGCCACTAGTACGGACAGATTCCTTGATGAAATACTCTTGGCTCCTGTACACAACCTCATCCGAAAGGAGAGCATGCCGAGGATCTCCAAGAAATGGTAACCAACTTTGCCAAAGGAGATCAAACTGATTGCAGTTGCCACAGAGGGCTTTCCCTATTGTGCATTGCAAACTTCAATCATGTCCCAATAGCTGACAAGCTGCTACCAGATTTATTTGGAGCGCATCCATCGTCAGGTATAGTGGATGTTGTCTCTGCAGCAAAACAAAATTTAAGGTAAGTGCTGAGCAGTAGCAACCTCTACACCTGGCACCTTTGACCTCAAAGGCCTTCAACTGTTGTTAACCAGAAATGGGGAATCTTATAATGGGAACGAAGAGATGGAAGACCAATTTAAATGCGTGGTTCTGTCATCTCAAAAGAGATCGCAAATAATGTCCGAAAAATGTTTGGGTAAGACTGGGCCCTAATGAGAGGGAGGAATTAAAGGAAATCTTAATTAGTAAGGAAATGACGTGGGGGAAATTGCTGGGATTAAAGTCTGATCAAATCCCCAGGGCCCAATAATCTATATCCCAGAGTATTTAAAGTGGCTCTAAAAATAGTGGATGCATTCATGATCATCTTTTAAGATCCCATATAGTCTGGAACAGTTTCTGTAGATTGAAGGATAGTTAATGTAACCCCACTATTTTAAAAGAAAGGTAAAGACAAAACTGAATTATAGACCAATTAGCTTGACATCAGTGTTGGAGAAAATGCCACTTTAGAAGATTTAATAGCAGGGCACTTGGGGAAACAGTGACAGGATCAGAGTCAGCATGCGCCTGAGGGAAACCATCTTTGACAAACCAGCTGGAAGTTTTTGAGGATGTAACTAGTGAAGTTGATAAGGAGGTAGCTATTGGATGTATTTTACTTGCACATTGTAGAAGGTTTATGATAAGTTCACTCAAGACACAGGGATTGTACAACTAAAGTGAATGATTACTGCCTGATTAGAGAACTAGTTTTCTGACAGGAAACAATAGGGGAAAATATGGGTCCTTTTTCCAAGTGACAGCTAGTGCCTGCTGGGGTTATGCCAGGGATCAGTGCTTGACCCTAACTATTCATGTTCTGTTATGATTTTGAAGTAACTACTGTTTATATAATATATCCAAGCCATGTTACGTAGCATAGCTTACAGGGGGAAGAGAGAAGCATATCTACCCTAAGAACTGAGAAAGATGGATATTCTGAGACACCAATTAAATTTTGCATCTTCTGTAAGTTAATCAACAGTATTTTAACCATTTGAAGCCAATAGGTTTTCCCACTCATAACTGATAAGGAATGTTCACTTTGCACTGCCATCCCACTTTCATAGAAACAGATTCCTTAATATCCAGGCATTTAACTGGGAGGCCTAGAGCACTCAGTACTGAAACTATTAGTTTAAAACAAGTTTTGGAGTGACCTTTTGATCCCCAAACTTAGCCGAATAGTGTCTGATTAAAACTGAAGAATAGTTTCTATCTTTGGAAAGTTTGCATTTTCATCTCAAGTGCAAATTTTTTTCAACAGGCCAATTTTTATATTGATAAAATTTCCATTCCTGGCAGGGGGCACCATTTCCTACCTCTGCTTCTTCGCAAGCAGCCATGCAAGCGAGAAATGGTGCCAGAATACCTGTGACATGGCCCCATTTTATGCTATCAAAGGTACTTAGAGGCATACCTGAGCAATTGTCCTCTGATTTTTTTAAAAAATTCAGCAAATCAGCAAGTTTACAGCATTTTGACAACTTTATAAGCCTCCTCCTTTGATCTAATGATATATTTGATTTCTCTTGTTAGATATGCCTCTGTTGCTTTATGATGGGTATTTATGCTTTATAGGAATTTACAGGCTAAATAGTTTGATTTTGTTGTCACATGCTGAGATACAGTTAAGTGTCTTCTATGCTAAACAGGGAGACCGTACTATACAAAATGTGCCAGGCTAACAGTACAGAGTGCAGAACACTTACAGCTACAGAGAAGGTGTGCAGATAGAGAGATCAGAATTAACATTTGAAAATTCCTTTTGGGGAAGTAGGGGAAAAGTTATTCTTCTATTCCTTTATGTAGACAAACTTGTATATTTTCTGCTGACAGAAAATGATAGTGTATAACCAGGGTGGGAGGGGTTTTTGAATCTGTTGGTTGCTTTCCTGAGGTAGCGGGACATATAGGTGGGAGTCAGTGGATGGAAAGCTGGTTTACAGGACTGGGCTGTGTTCACAACACTGCGTTTTTTTTGTGGTCTTGGGAACAGCAGTTGTTACGTCACACTGTGTCCAGACAGGATGCTTTGAATGGTGCATCTTTAAAAATTAAATGTCCTCGTGGACATGCCAAATTTCCTTAGCCTCCTGAGGAAGTAGAGACATTGTTTTGCTTTCTTGACTGTCGCATCGATGTCAGGTGACCAATGATCATCACTCCTGGGGACTCAACACTCGACCATCTCTACCTCAGCACCATTGATGCTGACGGGTGAGCCCTCCACTGAGCTTCCTGAAGTCAATGACCAACTCTTTCTTCATTTTGCTGACATTGAGTGCTGTCTTGACACCATGCTGTTAACCAGTCAATCTCTCTCTTGTGTTCTGTTTAATTGTTTGAGAGCTGACCTACAACGGTAGTCAGCAAACTTGTAAATGGAATTGGGGTGGAATTTGGCCTAACGGTTATGAGTGTCTGAGGAGTTTAGTAAGGAGCTGAGTACACAGCCTGAGGATTACAATGGAAGAGGTATTGTCACCTATTCTGACTGATTGGGTCAGGAAGTCAAGGATCCAGTCACAGGGAGGAGAGCCCAAGACTTAAGAGTTTGGAGATGAGTTTGTTCAGAATCATGGTGTTGAAGGTGGAATGGTAATCAAAAGTAGGAGCCGAATGTAGATTTCCTTGTGATATCCAGATGTTCCAGGGATGTGTAGGGCCAGGGAGATGGTGTCTGGTTTGGACCTGTAGTCGAATTGCAAAGGAACAAGGTAGTTTGGAGTTGATGTGAGCTATGACTAACCTCTTGAAGCACTCTATATTTATAGAGGTCAGGGCCACTAGGCGGTAACCATAGAGGGACACTGCATAACTTTTCTTTGGCACGGGGTTGTTGGTGTTCTTGAAGCAGGAAGGGACATCAGATCAAAGCAAGGAGAGATTAAAAATGCAAATTATCCTGCCAGCTGGTCCACACAGGATCGGAGTGCATGGCTGGGGACTCCATCCGGGCCAGTTATAGTGGGGATGTGCCATGATGGTATAGAGAGGCTGCTATGTGTTGGATGCCAAAGTCTATGCGGCTGCTGTCCGTGGAGTGTGCCCTGAGATACTGGTGCATTTTTATTTTAAAAGTTCATTCATGGGATGAGGACGTTGCTGGTTAGGTCAGTATTTACTGTCGCATCCCTGACAGTTAAGAGTTAACAACATTGCAGTCAGTCCAGAGCCACTACAGGCCTGGTCAGGTAAAGGACATTAGTGAATCAGATGGGTTTTTCTGACAATCAGCAATGGATTCGTGGCCATCATTAGACTCTTCATTCCAGATTTCTTAAAAAATTCAAATTCCACTATCTGCCTTGGCAGCATTTGAACCAGGTTCCCCAGAATACTACAGGTTCTAGATTAACAGTCCAGTGATAATGCCACTAGGCCATCACCTTGCCCTATCCAAGATGGAGGGCTGACAGAACAAGCAGCAAGCAGGAGTCATCCAGGCACCCGCTGTGACTTTCATGTTAAAAATTCCCAGAGGCTAGTTCCTATCTGATAGGCGGTAGAATGAGAAACTGCATATTAATGAGCCAAGATGTAGTAATACTGAAGGTGGTAATGAGTGATAACCCCCAGTAATAGGCATCTTGCTGCTCACTAGAGAATCTCATCTCGACATCTGGGACCTAGTTGCAAAATGTGACTTTTCAGTCTTGATGTTTTGTAGGATCTCATTCTGGATGTGAGTTTGCTCGCTGAGCTGGAAGGTTAGTTTTCAGACGTTTCGTCACCATTCTAGGTAACATCATCAGTGAGCCTCCGATGAAGCGCTGGTGTTATGTCCCGCTTTCTATTTATCTGGTTAGGTTTCCTTGGGTTGGTGATGTCATTTCCTGTTCTTGTTCTCAGGGGATGGTAGATTGATTTGGAGCCAATGTTTGTGTTGATGGAATTCCGGTTGGAATGCCATGCTTCTAGGAATTCCTAGAAGCATGGTATTCCAACCGGAACTCCATCAACAAACACGTTGACTTGGAGCCAATCTACCTTCCCCTGAGAAAAAGAACAGGAAATGACATCAACCCAAGGAAACCTAACCAGATAAATAGAAAGCGGGACATAACACCAGCGCTTCATCGGAGGCTCACTGATGATGTTACCTAGAATGGTGACGAAACGTCTGAAAACTAACCTTGCAGCTCAGCGAGCAAACTCACATCCAGAACCTCAACCTGAGCTACAACTCTTCTCAAAACTCGCTAGGATCTCATTGGACGTTCAGGGGCTGCAAAGATTCCAGCCTATTTTTTTTTTGGAAAGCCAACTGAATGCCTACCAACTGGCAAACTTTGAATATTTTTTTCCAGTTCACCATAGCCAACTTCCTTCTCATACGTTCATAATTGTCCTTGCTAAAGCTTTAAGAGCCTAGTTTCAAATAGAGTTTTTCATTAAGTTTGAAAAAAATGTATTTCAATCATACTGTATTCATTATTCCCCAAGGGTCTTTTACATTTCTCATTGTATAACATCAGATCTAAACTAGCCCAGGCCTGATACGGTATCAATGTGGACTTCACCAGTTTCAAAATCTCCCCTTCCCCTACTGCATCCCTAAACCAGCCCAGTTCGTCCCCTCCCCCCACTGCACCACACAACCAGCCCAGCTCTTCTCTCTCCCCCCCCCCCCCTGCCAACCCACTGCATCCCAAAACCAGTCCAACCTGTCTCTGCCTCCCTAACCGGTTCTTCCTCTCACCCATCCCTTCCTCCCACCCCAAGCCGCACCCCCATCTGCCTACTAACCTCATCCCACCTCCTTGACCTGTCCGTCTTCCCTGGACTGACCTATCCCCTCCCTACCTCCCCACCTATACTCTCTCCACCTATCTTCTTTACTCTCCATCTTCGGTCTGCCTCCCCCTCTCTCCCTATTTATTCCAGTTCCCTCTTTCCCCATCCCCCTCTCTGATGAAGGGTCTAGGCCCGAAATGTCAGCTTTTGTGCTCCTGAGATGCTGCTTGGCCTAGTGTGTTCATCCAGCCTCACATTTTATTACCATGCCTGAGTTGTTTGTTCTATATATTGCTTGAAAGCATGTCAAGAATTTTTGAAATTCATTTGATTTTCTCTTGTCTATACATACACGTTGAAGTCGCCCATGAATACTGCTGCAATCACTTTTATTTTCCTGTTTTATATTAGCCCCACTGTTTGTGGCCTCTCAACCATTCCATCTAACGTTTGCTGGCTCTTTCTGTTTCTTAGCTCTGCCTAAACAGATCCTACATCTGTTCTTTAGATCCGAGATCCTCTTTAACTAATACAAAGATTCTGTCCCTTGTTATTAACATTATCCCACCTGTTCCTTTTCAATATCTTTCCCCAATGTCAATCATCCTTTTAATATTCAGTGAAAAGACTCCATAGAGCCTAGTGTCGTGTTGCCAAATCATCCTTTGTTTACACTTGAGCAGTCCCTGACCTTAATACTTCCACTTCAGAGTCTGCTCACAGTGGGTCAGTGTCAGTATCTCTGATACTCCCCATTTTATCTGTCAGCCAGGGCTTCCTGACTGGGCCAGATTAACAGCCCCATTCAGGGAACTCATATTTTCTGAGGTCCCGCTGGCTGACCTCATTACAATAATTAAATCTCTTCCCCTCTGAGCCCAAGGACAGAGGGACAGTCCTTTTTCTTGGAGAGGCTCCTGGGGTGTTTTAGTACTGGGTTAGGTTCCTCAAACTTGGCATCAGATACAGGCAACATGTAATGCACAGGAGCTCATCTCTTGCGCCAGTAGCACCTCAATAGAATTTCACTCTCCTCTTCGAGTAGCAAAAGCATTGAGGCAGCCACATCTGCCATGTCCATCTCAGATTCTGAGGACTCATCAATGCTTGATGGAGAGGATGTGCCAATGGGTTCTGGTAGCTTTTCCAACTGCTCAGAGAGGCAGGTCACATTTTACTATCCTGTAGTTGCATATGGGGTGACGCTATAATCAAATAAGTACCATGATAGCTTGGTATCTAGCGAGTCTACAGGCTGTTTTTTCAAGTCAGCCCTCAAAGTCTGGACTGCTCTTTCTGTTAGACCATTAGATGATGGATAGTATGGTGCTGTCCTTATAGGTGGACTTCAGAAAACACTCAAATTCCCTGCTGGTAAACAATGGCTTATTATCTGTGACTAACACTTCTGGGGCTCTGTGTTAAAAAAGGAGGATGTAGAATTTGTATTGTTTGCCCATGTTTGACGAATGGATTCTTTGCATACTTAACCACCTTGAGTGGGCATCTACAATGACGAAGAACATTGAACACTTAAAGGACCTGCACAGTTGATGTGTAACTGAATCTAAGGTTTAGTCAGCCGCTCTCACGAATGTGAGGGAGGTCTTGGCAGTATTTTTGGTCTTTGTTGACACTCTGGGCACTGCCCCACCAACGCTGCTACGTCTGCATCTCGGGCATCTTGGCCCAGTCACCACACACAACCTCACCAATTGTTCGTTTTGGAGATCCCCTGGATGGCTCTGGTGGAGTTAAGGGCAGCCTTTGCTCAGGACAATCACTCTTGCTCCCTATAACAATGTACTGTCTCTGGTTTCAATTCTAGTTGTGACAGCCCTTTAGTTTTCCCCATCACCACCAGCTGTTTCGGTTTTGAAAGGATCAATATTTCCACGTCCAAAGTCTGATATGGTCAGCTGTGACTGGGACTGTGTCAAAATTTAACATTACAGACTGTTTCATTGGAGATACCACTGGTGGTGTATCTGCCTGAGAGAGGTGGCTCAATGCCTCTGTTACTCTGACCCTGCACACCCTTCTAATTTATAATTGTATGAACTTAATATTAGATCCCACCACTGAATGCAGCTCAAAGCTAATGGGCGGCATCACCTTGCCCTCTTTAAGCAGACCAAGTAGGAGTTTGTGGTCCATTAATATCATAATTTTTTGTCTCTAATGGAACTTTCTGACTCTAAATATGGCCATCAATCCTTCTTTCTCTACCTTAGCATATTTACAGCCTACATTAGCCAAAGTCCTGGATGCAAATGCTATTGGGTGTTCTTCTTCATTAGGCCACCCTATGCGCTCATACAACCTGATTCCAAATGGGGAGGCATCACCTGTCAAGACCAGATTGTTCTTGGGATCACAGTGTGCTAATACCTTACAGCATCATAGCTACTTAATCACTTCCCTGAAAGCTATGGCTTGGCTACATGGCCATTTCCAAGGCTAACCCTTTTTTAGGAATTGATGCAAAGTTCAAGAGATGACCTTTTTAGTTTCACTTGTTATTAGCATGTCAACTAAGTGAATGGAGACCTGAGGTAGAAATGTTGCAAAATGTTCTCCATCGTCTGCTAAAAAATTGCACAGGCTGATGATATTCCAAATGGCAGTCTCCTATATTGGTACAAGCTCTTACGGGTATTGGTCGCTGCATGCTTCTGGGAATCCTCATCTAACTGCAACTGCAAGTAAGGGTGGCTCATGATCAGCTTCAGGAAGGACAGGCCCCCCCGCCAACTTTGCGTATAAATCCTCTGTACGAGGGAATGGGTATTCATCCAGCTTTGAAAAACGGTTTCCCGTTTGTTTAAAGTCCTCACAAAGATGAACCGACCCACTGAGCTGCAAAATGAGTATGACTTGAGCATTCCACAAACTGGACTGGCTTGATGATTCCTTTGCTTTCCAGCCTTCTGGTTTCTGACTCAACATTTGTCTTAGGGCAAAAGTAACTTGGAGAATCATGGAATTGCTCCCTGGTCAATATGCAAGGTGGTCTTGCCTCCTTTGACAGGCCCTGGACGCTCCTGAGAAACTTCTGGCTATTAAATTAGGATGTTACTCAGGTAGCTGTTTTCTAATCAGAAGATGTTGAGCCAATCTAGGTGAATCTCTTGCAACCAATTTCACCCCATCAAGCTTGCGCTCAAGCTTTTTGTGACAATCACTGGCAACAAGTTGCTTCTCAGAAGAGACTGGGACTGAAGATGCAGTATTAATCTGTAAAGGTTCCCCAATGTAGGTTCTCAACCTATCTGAGGTCTTGTGCAAATTTAAGGACTGGAGTAATATTGGCCGGGCCAATATCAACCTTTATTAGAACCAGATGACCATCGAACCAGAGATAATGGGAACTGCAGATGCTGGAGAATCCAAGATAATGAAGTGTGGAACTGGATGAACACAGCAGGCCAAGCAGCATCTTAGGAGCACAAAAGCTGATGTTTTGGGCTTAGACCCTTCTTCATTTTTTCTGATGAAGGGTCTAGGCCTGAAATGTCAGCTTTTGTGCTCCTAAGATGCTGCTTGGCCTGCTGTGTTCATCCAGCTTCACACTTTGTTATCTCGGATTCTCCAGTATTTACAGTTCCCATTATCTCTGATCACTGCTTATTTTGATTGGTTCTGGTTTGGATATTGCTAAGCAATTTTAAACTGTTCAGAACCGGATGTAGGTGTACTTTCCAGAGCTTTGTTCACTCTGTGATACTGACCTATGAGTTCTCTTACTTAGTTTAGGTCTAGTGAAACTCTAGCTATCTCAAGTCCACATACCAGCAGCAACTACAATGGCTTGCCAACTGGATCGTGAAGAATTTTTTTCAGCCATTTGGCCGAGACTTAGCTTTGTTTTGGGGCTTTGCTGTGGGGTGGCCTGGAGTCCGTCTGATCAGGATATGCCCTGAGTGAGGCTATGCAATTACCCTCACTCAGGTGGTGTTTCCCAAACTCAGTCAAATTGGTGAGGGTGTCCACTTCTATGAGAATACCTTGCAAATAATACACTTTGCTTGATACAATTTCCAAAGATAAAGGCAGTTGTAGTGCCTGTTTGAAATCCAGCTGGCTCAGTTAGTAGGTGCTTTTGCATGGTTATGTCACTAATCCTACTTACCAAATGGTCTCTCAGCATCTCATTAAGGATTAAACCAAAGTCACAAGCTTCAGTCGTCTTTGCACAATATGAATTCCCCAGTTCTCAAATTGCTGAGTAAAAATGATAGCTTCTCAGAGTTAGAGAAGGCATGCAGTCATAACGTTCCTTAACTATGTCCATCAATTCTTGAAATGTTTTAATATGTGGTGCCTCAGGGAAAGATGGGATCCTCGTAACAGAAAAGGCTGTGGCTCCACAGGCTGTCAGGAGAATTACTCATTGGTTTTCATCTGCACAATGTCATTTGCCTGGAAAAGAAATGCATTATTTCCACATATTTGACCAAGTCGTTGAAGGCAGATTGAACAAGTCAAGTTTCCCTGACAGCAGAAATGCTTACCCCAATTCAAAGATGATTGTTGTGTTTGTTTCTTCAGGATTGTGCTTTACTTTCATTGCCACTGAAATAACTCCACAGAGGCTGGTATCCCATCATCGAGTCACCCTTTATTTACACATGAACAGTCCTTGACTTTAGTACTGCCTCTTCAGAGTCAGCTCTCAAGGTGTCAGCATTTCTGATACTCCCCCTATTATCTGTCAGCCAGGGCCCCCTGATTGGACCAGATGAGCAGCCCCAATCAGGGAACTCATATTTTATGCAGTCCAGCTGGCTGACCTCATTACTGTCACTTCATTCTGTTCCCAAATCTTGGTCACCTTGCAACTACACTTCTGTAATGTCAATTAAATAATAACCATTTACTTCTACCAATGCTATTAATTCACTTTATTTGTTGAAAATGCTGCAAACATTCAGTTGTATAATTTTTATTGACTTTTTAACATTATTTAATTTGATGTGTTTTATTCTCACACTTTTTTCTGCTGTTTTCCACTTTCATTTACAGCTTTTCTTCTTCCATAATCAGCTTTGTTTTTAATTTAACTGAATTGTCTCTTGGGTTCCCATCCCCTCACAAGCTAGTTTAATGTCTCCTCAAAAACACTATCCACAAGGATAACTGCCTTGGTTCTAAAAGGTGAAACATATACAGATCCCTTCTGTCCCAGAAAGCCCCCGAAACTTTCCTGCAAAATTTTTCCAGTTATGTGTTCATTTGCTCTTTTTTACTATTTCTGTACATAGTGGCATGTGGTACTGGGAGTAGTGCTAAGATTACATACTTCAAGGTCTTGCTTTTCAGTCTCTTTCCAAGATCCCTCGACTCTATTTTCAGAATCTCATCTCTCTTTCTATCTAAGAGATAATAGGAACTGCAGATGCTGAAGAATCTGAGATAACAAAGTGTAGAGCTGGATGAACACGGCAGGCCAGCAGGATCTTAGGAGCACAAAAGCTGACGTTTCGGGCCTAGACCCTTTTCTGATGAAGGGTCTAGACCCAAAACGTCAACTTTTGTGCTCCTAAGATGCCGCTTGGCCTGCTGTGTTCATCCAGCCCTACACATAGTTATCTCTTTCTATCTATGTTGTTGATACTAATCTGAACTATGATTTCTGGGTCTTCACTGTCCCTCAATCCTGGAGTTACATCTGTGACTGCAGAAAAGTCAGTCTGCTTCCCCTAACCATCACATTACTTACAATCTTTCCCCTTCCACTCTTGTTTTGTCCCACATATATAGTTGAGTCACTTGTGGGTTCTGATTCATGCTAAATTAAAATGTACAAAAAGTGGAATGAATCTTGTTGCTAATTTCTTTATTTGGAGTTCATTCAATGAATTTGGTTATTTTGATTTACGGTTTCCCCTGGTGATCATAACAGAACATAATTATAGTCGCAAAAGTCTTAGCACATGCAATGACATTGTAACTTCTTCACAAATGAGAGAAACACAAGTCATTGGTGACATCCTTTCAGATTAATAGATGAAGATGTTTTCTTCAGACAACGCTCTCTAGTCCACCTGACTTTTGGCCAACATTTAACAGGCTTGAGGTAAATTTAGTGAATTGCACAGCTGCAAGCCCTAGTTAAATTGTGAAAAAGACTAATTTAAACACTGAAACCAGTGTGGAGAAACAGGAATGACGTATGATTTTAATGTTTCTAAAGAAATCTTCTTTAATGATTTACAACTCTATTCTTGTCAAACGTGTTTTTGAAAAAGTATCTTGACTAAATTTTCCAAAGTGTAACAATATAGTATGCTTTTTCATGTGGCAGTCTCTTGTGTCATTTTTTTAAAAAAATGCAATGCAATTCACTGGAGCATCGGAATGTGTAAAGCTTAACTAAAATTTATGTCATCATACTCAAGAAAAAGGCAAAAGCTATAGGGCGCATTTTAACTCTGCCCCTCCACCATCCTCCCTACCCCAACATGTCTGTCCTCAGATTCCTCCAGTGTTGCAGTGACTAAGAATGTAAATTTGAAGAACAACACCTTATCTCCGAAACGTCAGCTTTTGTGCTCCTGAGATGCTGCTTGGCCTGCTGTGTTCATCCAGCTTCACACTTTGTTATCTTGGATTCTCCAGCATCTGCAGTTCACATTATCTCTGAACACCTTATCTTCTGCCTGGGCAACCTCTAGCCCTGAGGGCTAAACTCTGAGTTCTCCAATTTCAAATTACCTTGCCACCCACCCCCAGCTTCTCCTTCAAACCCTCCCTCCTCCCTTCTATTCCACCTTCTGACCCTTACTTCCAGCCACCAATGGGATTCATCCCTCCCATTGACCAATCAGGTCGTACCTACTACCAGTGTCTACCTATCACCACCATTCTGCACCCAAACCTTCACCCCCAACCAACTTTATCTGTAGTACCCTCTACCCCCACATCCAGTCCTGAGGAAAGGTAATATCCATAAGGTTGACAATTCCTTTCCTCCAAATGCTGCCTGGTCTTCTGTGTTCTTCCAGCCTCCAGACTGTCTACCTTAAAATCACAGATGCCTCATCTGGCCAATATTTTGGTATTGATCAAGGATAATTTGCTCTGTGTGGTCTTGGTCTGTAAGATTGCCCTGCTCTTCAAGTCATAGGATTTTCAACAATGATTTTAACCGGCAGATGCGACTTGTGGTCATTTCTGAAGAAGGGTCTAGGCCCAAAACATCAGCCTTCCTGCTCCTCTGATGCTGCTTGACCTGCTGTGTTCATCCAGCTCTACACCTTGTTATCTAACTTGTGGTTTAATGTCCGATTTGAAAGATGGGCAGTACAAGCAGTGAACTGCTGATGTGGCACTCTAGACTCAAGTCTGTAACTCATGGTTTTATTGTTTAATATTCCATCTTAAACTTTTAGTCTTTTTAAAATTTAACTGAACTCTTTGTTAATTGTTTTTAGTTTCCAACTCTTCAAAGACTGCAGCAGGAATTCTGCATTAAGTGCAAAAACGATAAAGAAAACTATGTTCATTTTTATGTACTGCAAATAAAGAAAGCAATCCATCCTCTTATGTTGTGGCTCAGGACTATTGTTAAAATTTGTAACATGTTAAATCATTCATGAAAGTATGTTATTGGTTCTGTCTGCCATTGAAGTTCATGAGCTTTTAATAGAAGCCATGCAAAGAGCAGGTTAGCTATCTGCCAGTAATTGCGGTTCCAACACAGATACTGTTCAGCAGCAACAACACCCTGCAATATCAATAATGAAATGAACATTTGAGCTTGATTTTACACAGATGTGCTAAAAAACAGTGAGTGCTGGTCTGGTAGCATTTGTGAAGAGAGAAACAGAACTAATGTATAAAATCCACCATAGCCCCTCTTCTTCTGAGGAAGGATCTTTGAACATGAAGGATTAACTCCATTTCTCTCATCATAGATGCCACCAGACCTGGTGAGTTACCTCAGTATTTTCTGGTTGATCTCCTGCATTTGCAGTATGCTATGTTTATATTATCACAGACCACTTAAACTAAGAGAAAATTGCAAAATTTTGACATTACAGGTGTTCTGGACATCGTTGTAAACTGAAGCAAATTGTGATAAAGTACTTAATGTATTACTGTAGAATTGCATACTGCAACAAAATAAGAAACATTTTGACTGTTTATCATGTTTTAAAGCAACATTTCTACTTACTTGATTTCCCCCCTCCTTCCTATTCATAATTCTCTCTACTTTATTATATTTTCTTTATTTTGAACTTGTTTATAATATTATACAATTCCTTGAATATACCTTTACTCCCCACACCTCAGCATTTATTTCCCTGTTCTCATTTTGAAATGGGACCAGTGCTCCTAAACTTGTGCTTTGTGTAAAAGTTGGCTTCAAACCTCAATTGCTAATGAGTCAAGCCAGAACTGTAAAATAAGCAATCACAAAATTATTGCATAAGGTTAATTTTGTATCAATTTTGAGGTATAACACCAGGGATCTCACTTGGAATGGATTATGATATTAGTACTAACTGTTCAATTACATTGCAAATAAGAATTTATCCATAGTGTAGCATATACATTGTTCAAAAAAACATTGAATGGAATATTCCCAGGCACTGATCAACGTGGGTATTGATGAAGAAATTGGTAGAATCACATGAGTTTGGCAATAAGGGGATTCCCAATATTGAGAGCTACAGCCCCCTTTTTCAACCGAGTGTTGAACAGCGAGATGAGATTCCAGCTTGTGAGTGGCAAGAGGCCTATTAGTATGCATTAATATCCTCATCATTATGCCATCTCACCTCATCAATGCGCAGTTTCCCATTCTCCCACCCACCACTTAGAAACTAGAATAAGCGTCAGTGTAGTAACCTGGAGACTCCTGCTTGTGCAGGACAGCTACAGACTGCCAATCTATGACTGAGTGCACAGACTTTAAAGATAGTGCTGATACCACAAGTTCCGGGAGGTCCCAACAGTGACCACTACTTCGCCTATGGTGGGGGAGTGTTGTCAAACAGACAGACCTAGGAGTTCAGGTAAACAGTTCTTTGAAAGATGCATCACAGGTAGAAAAGCTTTTGGCATGCTTGCCTTCATTGCCCAGACTGAATGGTGTTTATTATTTTATGCATCTTGGGAGGTAGTGAGGTATACAATTCATTGTTTTATATGATACACCTATTATAGTGAAGTAAAGTCAAACACTAGTTTAGAGCTTTAGTCTTGTTCTGATGTACATACTGAGTCCACATTCTGAAGTAAGAAGACTCATTTGGGGGAAAGTGATCCATTCTAGGAAGAGAAGTACTGAGTATGAGTTTGGCATTGAAATCGCAATTCTGTACTGAGGCATTGGTCACTAGTTAAATAGTTTAAGGAAAAATAAAACTGTCCTTGCCCATAGGTGTACTGTACCCAGTGAACATCATTATAAATGACAATGTTTTAGTGGGAAATATCAGTTCAAGTTATGTAAATTTTTTGTGATGCTAGAATTATATCTGCCTTACAATATTCAAGTCTAATATACAGAAACTATGTTAAAGGAAGTTGTTTAAACATTAAAAATTGCTTGCATTTATAAAGGACCCCTTGCGACTTTGGATGTACCCAAACTTTTTGCCACCAATTAATTGAAGTGTACACTTTTGAAGTGTAATTACTGTTGCAATGTTGGAAACTCAGAAGCAAATTTGCACAAAAAGAGGCCTTACAAATAACAATGATAATAATCAGATAACCTGTTGTTGAAATAGATGGATGCTGACAGCATACCAGCACCAAAATTACAGTTGTTTAGGTCCATGTCTTTGAAGTTACTGTTGAAGGTTCATGCTAAGATGATGCTCAGAAAGTAAGTATATTTTAATAAGTATTATCATATACATAAATGTTTGGAGAAAACATTGGTTGGGAATTTTGAAGAGATGACAATCAGGATCAAACTGTACAAAGTTTGGAAATTCAAGAGGCAGTAAGGCAAGATGCAAGGGCAGTTTCATTTCTTGTAAATTTGCAAGAAATGGGTCCATCATTTTGACACCTTAGAGTTTGATTGACAATTGTCACAAGACCCACTTTGAGCTCTCTCTTGAAGCAGATAGTTTAAAGTGACAAATCAATTTTTATGGGGATGATGGTGAGTTGAATGTACTTTGAAAACTAGAATGCACTTAAAATGAGACGCATAAACTGTACATACCAAGACAAAATGTTTTCAAGCAGTATCTGCAGTTCCAATGATTGATTTTGCTTTAAATGTATGTCTACTAGTTATTGTAGGTTATTATTGGGGAATGCAATAATGTGACATTTATATTATTGTCTTCATTGTTTCTAATTCCTATATAATGTTAGTACAAAATCAAAATACTGCAGATGCTAAAAAAATGCTTGAAAAGCTCAGTAGGTCAGGCAGATTCTGTGGAGAGTAACATGAAAGATCGTCTTGACTTAAAACATGAACTGTCTCCACAGATGCTGTTTGACTAGCTCGCTGTTTCCAGCACTTTATGTTTTTAATTCCATAAAATATTACTGCTTAAAACTAACGTTCTTTCCACCTCTTTGTTCCTTTAGTTGATCTATTCTCTAGCAGTTGGTCCTTCCTTCTTTGTATGTACAGTTCTTACCTCTGTTGCTGTCTTTTTTGTTGCTTTACCGCTGAGCAAACTTATACATTTTTTTGGAGCAAAAGCAATAAGACACTGTCTGAATTGGGAAATGTTCCCAATTACAAAGATTTTCACTCATTATTGCTCTCTTACTCTTTATCACACAGAACGAATCACAAATTAGTGGTTTATATTACTTAACAAAACTAGGCCTATATATAGTACAGGGAAGTGACCCAGAACAGAAGTGAATACTGTAATGTTAGAGAAGACGACTGACCCATATATGACAAAACAGAACAAAACAAATGCTGTCAGTAGCTCCTGATTCAGTCCAAACAAAAAAAGGTAATGAGAAACGAAACTCATGTTTTGATGACCAGAGCATTCAAAGGTGAATTTAAAATACTGCTGGCCACGGGTCCCTACTAAGATCAAGCAAAATGCATTTTGTCTACAATATTTTAAAATGCAAAGCAGAACTGAAAAACTCCACAATTGGTCCAAATCTGATTACAAAGTTGTCACAGGCACCTATGCTGAAAGTTGCTCTCTTCATTTCCCTTGCCACTTGTGGTTGTTTGGTCACTTTATAATATGCTTCCATTTTTGTTTCTATTATTGACAAAGTATTACACGGCCTACAAAACATTATTCATATTACTATATTAACAATGTTATAAATAAGGGATGTAGGGAATGCAACATGAAACAACAACAAATATAACGAATTAATCTGATATTATTTTATTGGTTGATTGTAGTATATATTTATTCGATTGTTTATGTGTGTAAACTGAGTAGAGATTTTGTGTATTCCATTTATTTTCCCGATGCTGTAACAAGTATTCTTTGAAAAGAATAAGTTATTCATGCTGTATTCAAAGGAATGTGGAACAGAAAACCTTATACCACATTTCTGTTGATTACCTGCGATGATGGAAGCCATCAGCGTCATATGTGTTCAGCTCCCTTCTTGGTGCACCTCACATTTATGTACTGGCTTTGAAGTTAATTGAATAAAAAAAAACCAAGCACAGTGTAAAATGGATTGTCAATTCACTGAATCTATTTCATACTATTGAGAAAGACAAATTTTGCTGTTTCTTTTCAAGCAAAAGAGTGTCCAGCACTGTAAGGACTGCAAAACATTGGTCCTCACTATCACATCCAGAATTCAGTTCCAGAGGGCATCTATCATCATTGAAAGCTCGACTTTTGAAAAGTCTGGCCAGCTGCTTTTCAGCTTATTACTCTGATCCATGCTCCCTTTAAGTGCAGCCCAAATAATTTACTTTCTGGTTAATAATTGTTTTCAATTATTCTTACATTGATATGTGACTGCTATTAGCAAGGCCAGTATTTGCTACACATCCCCTATTGCCCTTGAATTTTTAGTCCAATTCAGACAGCATTTAAGGGCTACCACATTACTGTGGATCTGAAGTTACACATTGACCAGACAAGTAAGAATGGCAGATTTCCTCCCCTAAAAGATATTGATAAACAACATCGATGTTTTATGATAATTGATGATAGTTTCATGATTACTGCTACTGAAGCCTAGTTTTCAATGGCAAATTGTATGAATTAAATTTAAATTCTATGAGGTGCCATGGTAGGACTTGAACCTGTGTCCTGAGAGTATTAACCTGGTGCTCTGGAATACAAAAGAAACACCAAAAGACCTGTGGATGCTGGAAATCAGAAACCAAAAACAGACATTACTGGAAAAGCTCAGCAGATCTAACATCATCTATGAAGGGAAATCAGAGATAATGTTTTGGGACTAATGATCCTTCATCAGAACTTTCTAGAATAACAATGCCATTACGCCGCCTCTCTGACTATAATTAATGTTGTGTCATGCTGCAATCAATCTTTCAATAAACATATCTTAAGGTCAATAAATTACATTATATATTTGTACAGACTCTGTGAAGGAAATCTAAAATGCAGTTTGGCCTGGATTTTGTGAAGACTGTCAAAGTGCAGGCCTTGGTATAAAAGCTTCCCACAAGGGTTTACTGATTTTGGCTATGCAGAACATGCCTTTCTTGACGTCAGGTTGAAAATGGCACCAGCCTGAAGGGATATCCAGGCATTCAATGAGAATGACATTACAATCACATTGGGTAAATGTTCACAAACAGAAAACCCGGATATTAAATACACCTTTTCTTTGCTTTTAATTAGAAGTATTATAGTGAGAAAAAAGCCAAATCAGTCTCTCATAAAGCCTCGTAACTTCGTTGCTTTTGTGCTGTACGGATTATTTATAAAGCCCTGGATGCCTTTTGCCTTTTTAACACTTCCTCAATCTACACTAACACCTTCAATGAATTCTGTATGTATAACCCCCAGATTTCTCTCTTCCAGCAACCCCTTCAGAATTGCATCTTTTTATATGTATTCTATCTCCGCATTCTTCGAACCAAAGTGTATCGCATTTCTTTGTATTAAATTCTATCTGATATGTGTCCATACATTCCTTCAATCTGTATGCATTATTGTTCCGTGAATTGAACAAGCTTGAACAAGTTGGTCAAAACCTGAAACCTTTTTGAATGCTATCAGGGCACCAGTATCTTGGTTTATCCATATTTTTCAATTACTGTCCTCTATAGTTTATTTGCAACTAATTTTGTGTAAAAATACATATTGAAAAGATTTGTAGTCAAAGGCTTTTCTTGGGGATCAAAAGTCTTAGTAATTGCTCTGCTTCAGGATATATAAAAAAATGAACTCAACTCTGTTATGGCACAACACCCTGAGAAACTAGGAAGGAAATTACGCAGAAACTATTTTACAAAATGCTGCGAGTTCCAATGCAAGTTACTGCTTGATACAGGAAGTGAATTCTGGTGGCGAAATCGTCCAGTACATTATTCCAAATTCCTCATTTTAGCTTCATGATTGTACTTTAACTTTCAGAAATTTTCTCAAAATAAAATAGGTCTTGAAAGAGTCAATTTGGTTCATATGATACCACATTAGATTGTTTTTAGGTAAACAATTGAACAATTCTTCTGCTGAAAGAGATGAAAGTCTAACTTTACACATGGACATGTAGAAACAATTCCAGTTGAAAAGACTTTAGAGGGCAGGTATTTGGCTCATTGGGAGATTCAATCCTTTAATACATCAGAAACAAACGAGAGGCAAAAGTAGACATTGGGCCGCTCCGAATTGATGCTGGAAGGCTAGTGATGAGAGATAAGGAAATAGCTGAAGAGCTTAATAAGTACATTGTGTCAGTCTTCACAGTGGAAGACATGAGTAATATCCCAACCATTAAGGAGAGTCAGGGGCAGAGTTGAGTACGGTAGGCATCACAAAAGAGAGTGTGCTAGAAAAGCTAAAAGGTCTAAAAATTGATAAATCTCCTGGCCTCAATGGGCTACATATTCGAGTTCTGAGGGAGGTGGCTGAGGAAATAGTGGGGGCGTTGGTTATGATCTTTCAAACGTCACTGGAGTCAGGCAAAGTCCCAGATGATTGGAAAATTGCTGTTGTAACCCTCGTGTTCAAGAAAGGATCAAAACAAAAGATGGAAAATTATAGGCTGATTAGCCTAACCTTGGTTGTTGGTAAAATTCTAGAATTCATCATTAAGGATGAGATTTCTAAATTCTTGGAAGTGCAGGGTTGGATTAGAAGAAGTCAGCATGGATTCAGTAAGGGGAGGTCGCGCCTGACAAACCTGTTAGAATTCTTTGAAGAGGTAACAAGTAGTTTAGACCTGGGGAACCCAATGGATGTTATCGATCTAGACTTCCAAAAGGCCTTTGATAGGGTGCCTCACGGGAGGCTGCTGAGTAAGGTGAGGGCCCATGGTGTTTGAGGTGTGCTACTGGCTTGGATTGAGGATTGGCTGTCTGATAGAAGGCAGAGAGTTGGGATAAAAGGCTCTTTTTCAGAATGGCAAGCAGTGACAAGTGGTGTCCCGCAGGGTTCAGTGTTGGGGCCACAGCTGTTCACTTTATATATTAATGATTTAGATGAAGGGACTGGGGGCATTCTGGAAAAGTTTGTCGATGATACGAAGTTAGGTGGACAAGCGGGTAGTACTGAGGAGGTGGAGAGGTTGCAGAAAGATTTAGACAGTTTAGGAGAGTGGTCCAGGAAATGGCTGATGAAATTCAATGTGAACAAATGCGAGGTCTTGCACTTTAGAAAAAAGAATACAAGGATGGACTATTTTCTAAATGGCGAGAAAATTCATAAAGCAGAAGTGGAAAGGGATCTGGGAGTGCTAGTCCAGGATTCTCTAAAGGCTAACTTGCAGGTAGAGTCCGTGATTAAGAAAGTGAATGTAATGTTGTCACTTATCTCAAGAGGGTTGGAATATAAAAGCAGTGATGTGCTTCTGAGACTTTACAAAGCTCTAGTTAGGCCTCATTTAGAATACTGTGTCCAATTTTGGGCCCCACACCTCAGGAAGGACATACTGGCGCTGGAGTGTGTCCAGCAGAGATTCACACGGAAGATCCCTGGAATGGTAGGCATAACATACGATGAACGGCTGAGGATCCTGGGATTATATCCATTAGAGTTTAGAAGGTTGAGGGGAGATCTAATAGAAACTTAAAAGATAATGCATGGCTTACAAAGGGTGGACGCTGGGAAGTTGTTTCCGTTAGGCGGGGAGACTAGGACCCGTCGGCATTGCCTTAGAATTAGAGGGGGTAAATTTAGAATGGAAAGGAGGAGACATTTCTTCAGCCAGAGAGTAGTGGGCCTGTGGAATTCATTGCTACAGAGCGCAGTGGAGGCCAGGACGTTAAATGCCTTCAAGGCAGAGATTGATAAATTCTTGATCTCACAATGAATCAAGGGCTACGGGGAGAGTGCAGGGAAGAGGAGCTGAAATGCCCATGAGCCATGATTTAAATGGCTGAGTGGACTCGATGGGCCGAATGGCCTTACTTCCACTCCTATGTCTTATGGTCTTATGGACAATGTGCAATACAAGTGCATTATTCAAGCATTTAGAACTATCACTGCAGTTTCATTTTATGCACTAAACTATCCTAAGGAAGAGACTGAAAAAATACAGTAAAACAATTCAGAAACTTTAAAATGAGTTTGATTTGAAATCACTCCACGGAGGTTGGTATCCCGTCACGCTTTATTTACATGTACATAGTACTTGACACCAGTCCGGCTTCTCCAGAGACAGCTCTCAGAGGGAACAGAACCTCTGACTATCCTCTTTATATCTATCAGCCTGGGCTCCCTGATTGGACCAGGTTAGCTGCTCCAATCAGGGAACTCATATTCCATGAGGTCCACCTGGCTGACCTTGTTTCAATCATACAATATTCTTATACCCTTTAGAAAGATCCGAAAGGCATTTTTTTTTACCAGATTGCATTCTTTTCAAGTCTGTTAGTAAATGATAACCAATTCAGAGTACGAACACAATTCCATTGACAGGCTGGTCACCTTTGTATGACTGGGCAAGGTGAATGTTATACTGTGTCTGATGGGTTCTGTTCACTGTTCTAATGAAAGGCTAATGAAAGGTCACTTGAACTGAAATGTTAACCTGTTTCTCTCCATAGATGCTGCCAGCCCTGCTAAGACTTCTAACAATTCTACTTGAGATACTCTACATTTTTGCAAGAATTTCATAGGCAATGAAGCATAGCCTATTCTTGCAGAATAGCTGAAAAGAATACACTTTTGATGTGGTAAAATTAGTTATAAAAGCAGGTGTGATTCATAAACAGGAACTATGTGGTAGAAAATTATTTAACTCATAGAGTTTTCATCTTAAAATGGAGAATGGAATAATGGTGCAAGATTATAACCTTAAATGTGAAGTGGAAAAGAAATGGATGACAGGACATGAGACATAAGGTGGAAGAAAAGCTAATTAACACAATAACCAAGTAAAATACCCCATTAGATACATAACATGTTTTCCCTAATATCCTAAGGTAGTATTGGCATAATTTATTTTGAAAGATGTGTAATAAAATATTTGTTATTTATCTATGTATCATATATCTTTGAGGGTAGATCTTCACATATTCACTTGAATTAGATTCTGCTGAAAGTTACAAGTGGTTCAATGCTTTAATTTAGAAATATGCATGTTTATTCCATTAGCTCACTGGTGAAAAATATTTCCAGCATCATTCATTTTACTGTATTTTGTATTACTTAAGTATAACATTAATTAAAATAAATTCACAGAATGCATCTACTTTTCATTAATTCACAAATCAATGTGAATAAGAAGCCTGCAAAGTTATCAACAATAATCATAGTTTAGCAAAATCAATAAAATCCAGAAGGCAGGAAAGTAACAAAAAAAAGAGATGAAACCATCATACTTTCAACTGACATACAGAATGGATGAAACATGCATATATGAATCATTTCCCTATTGAAAATATTTGCTGCATGTTAAGCCATATTGAGCTGAAAGATGATAGTCAAAAATATGTACACTTGGGAATATATTTTGACTCAAGCTAATAAATTCTGTATTGCTTTAACATGCTTTATACTGATGGATCTAACCTTATGAATCAGGAATAAATGCACAAACAGCCGTTCTGATGAACTCACAGACTCTTGAGATACAGACCATCCTGAAATGTTACGTTGGAAACAATTTTCAAACTGGCATTGGAATGAAACTGACATAGTTAAGCCGGACTTTGATGTAATGGTTGTCCATGATGACATTCAATCTTTGATAAAGCTCACATGATGCTTCGTGTATTTTGACTGCAATGTGGTACAGAGCAGATCCAGGGAATAAGCTCTCTTTAATATAATGTTTGATATGGGTGAAGGCCATGTGTTAACTTGAGCTCCAGTAATTCAAGTTATGGCTCACAAAATTAGAAAAAGATGACAGGCATCAAAGTGCAGACGGTATGATAGTCAAACCCAATCTTCCTTTTTACTAATATCAGCTATTCCGGTAATTCACATGACTTTACATCCTGCATTAGCCCAAAATTCAAGGTCTTTTTATAAAGATGGTGAACTGATAAATAGTTCCAGTAAAATTTTGCTTAATTTCTTCTACGTATGGTTAATGACATTGGTCACTGTTGTGATTGTTCAAATGCCTTGAGAACATTTTTTGCTGCCTATCCTTTACATTAGTAATGCTGCCCTGCATGAAAGATAAGGTTCCTCAATGGAGCTGATGCTGAAATGTGCTTTCAAATTTGCAAATACATATTTCTTCACACAGTGGTAGTGATCTAATTTTTCTCCTCGTAAAATGCCAATATCCCAAATGTTTGTGTCAAATATTTTAAATTTTCTTGCACAGTCAGACACTCTTGCTGGCGCTCCTCTGCTTTGCCTGTTCTTTTTCTTCTTTTTCCTCTTCTTTTTCCCTCCCCTTAGTCCCAGAGGCAAATTTTGAAGCAACAGCAGGTGTGGGGAGCAAGTCTCAGAGCAGCATGTGGGCAGCAAGTCCTGCGTGGAGACTGACATGGGGGAAGAGGTCCTGGAACTTAACTTGGAGCAGCTGGGTGCTGGAGCAGACTAGAGGCTCGGAGTGGAAAGGGTTCGGAGTGGAAAGGGTACGGCTGTTGGCCTGGGGTCAGGTGCGGGCGGTCAGACCATGTGCAGAGGCCCTGTGCTGAGCTGCTACAATGTAATGTTTATTTGAAATTTTTTTATCTGACTATAATGTTAATCATTTAACAATGTCTTATTTCTAACTTATTTTTTAAACTCTGTAAAGTAATGCAGCTACTTTTTACTCCTCTTTTGTATCCATGATTTGTACCTAAGATGGTGCAATAAAGAGACAGACACTGCAATAAGAGACAGACATTGTAAAAGAGTAAGGTCTAGGCCCGAAACATCAGCCTTCCAGCTCCACTGATGCTGCTTGGTCTGCTGTGTTCATCCAGCTCTATGCCATGTTATCTCAGACTTTTCACTGTACTTCTACAATGGACAATAAAGGAGATTGACAATAAAGGATATTCTAATCTATTCTAGTCATTTAGGTACATATGTATGGTATGTGATGCATGGCCACTATTTAGGAACTGTAAGTGCACATATGTGTTATTAGAAAGACTTAAGCATCAAGGTTTGTAATCTGAAAGGGCCTCCAGTTCTCCTTTTTCTTTCTTGTACCTCCAGTTTGTATATTTTCAGATGAAGATATACAGACAGTGCCATGTTTGCTGCAACTTAAGGGTAGTTGGATGCATAATACATAGCCACACCTAGGATCTTGTTTTTTGATGGATGACCCACAGCTCCAGTCTGCAAAGAGTTAATTCCTTGAAGTGATATAGACCCTAACATTTCATTATGGACTTCTCCAAGAGGTGTAAATGTGTATTCCACTCTGCTGAGCACGTCTTCCTGCACTGTACGTAAACATCTGCCAAGGCCACAACACATGTAATTGGTCTCATATCATCATTGGTATCATATTAGTTGTATGATAATTTAGAAGTGAGCTTCAATTCCTTATAGGAAGCAGTTTTGCAAGTTCCAATTTTCTAGAGGTCTAGTCCAATATTCAGTTTAAGCTTTGGTTATCAAATGCCGTGATGTTTTTCTTTAATCACTATATCCGTCTTTGTGTTAGCGAGTTTTGAGAAGATTTGTAGCTCAGGTTGAGGTTCTGGATGTGAGCTTGCTCGCTGAGCTGGAAGGTTAGTTTTCAGACGCTTCGTCACCATTCTGGGTAACATCATCAGTGAGCCTCCGACAAAGCGCTGGTGTTATGTCCCGCTTTCTATTTATCTGGTTAGGTTTCCTTGGGTTGGTGATGTTATTTCCTGCATTGGTGATGTCATTTCCTGTTCTTTTTCTCAGGGGATGGTAGATAGGCTCCAAATCAATGTGTTTGTTGATGGAGTTCCGGTTGGAATGCCATGCTTCTAGGAATTCTTGTGCATGTCTCTGTTTGGCTTGTCCTAGGATGGATGTGTTGTCCCAATCAAAGTAGTATCCTTCCTTATCTGTATGTAAGGATACGAGTGATAGTGGGTCATGTCGTTTTGTGGCTAGTTGATGTTCATGTATCCTGGTGGCTAGCTTTCTGCCAGTTTGTCCAATGTAGTGTTTGTCACAGTTCTTGCAAGGTATTTTGTAGATGACGTTTGTTTTATTTGTTGTCTGTATAGGGTCTTTTAAGTTCATTAGCTGCTGTTTTAGTGTGTTGGTGGGTTTGTGGGCTACCCTGATGCCAAGAGGTCCGAGTAGTCTGGCAGTCATTTCGGAAATGTCTTTGATGTAGGGGAGAGTGGTTATGGTTTCTGAGCCCGTTTTGTCTGTTTGTTTGGGTTTGTTGCTGAGAAATCAGCGGACTGTGTTCATAGGGTACCCATTCTTTTTGAATACGCTGTATAGCAACACATCCATCCTAGGACAAGCCAAACAGAGACATGCATGAGAATTCCTAGAAGCATGGCATTCCAACCGGAACTCCATCAACAAACACATTGATTTGGAGCCAATCTACCATCCCCTGAGAAAAAGAACAGGAAATGACATCACCAACCCAAGGAAACCTAACCAGATAAATAGAAAGCGGGACATAACACCAGCGCTTTGTCGGAGGCTCACTGATGATGTTACCTAGAATGGTGACGAAACGTCTGAAAACTAACCTTCCAGCTCAGCGAGCAAACTCACATCCAGTCTTTGTGTCTGAACTGCAAAGGTAATGAATTTAAAACTAAATAAACTTACCTTGTTGAAGTGGGCATTTTTCTGTTATTATTTAACTTTATTAGTCAACAAGTTTTATTCACCAACCCATGACAGCTGGTCTAGAATGTTCAAGAATGAACTATGTATTAATTTATTGATTTTCTTTTTTCTGTTGACAATGTCAGTGCCAAAAGTCACAGTGCTAAATATCACATTGGTTTCATCAGTAACACTTGTTCTCAACCTCAAAACTGTGGTTTATCATTCCATTCTAGAATTTAAAGCACATAATCCAGGCTGCCAATGTAATGCAGTTCAGTACTGAAGGGATTCAAAATCACATGGAACTTTTCAAAAGTGGACAGAAAATTCTTCAGATGCCCTCGCCAACATTCATCCATGCAATATGTCAAGTTTTTGTTCCTCATCTTCATGCTATTTGTGAAAACTGCTTCTGCATTTAGGGTTATATAGCACAGAAACTGACCCTTCGGGTTTGCCTATGGACTAACAGTTCAGAAATAATTAACTAGTTGTAAAGCTCTTTTAAATGTTTGTAAGTCATTGTATAAAAGGAAGTCATTTCCTTTTGAACACAAATTAATTTATATTACCTGAAAATAAATCAGGAGTAAGGCTTCCTCCCAACTGCAGTCACTAATATTTGGGAACATAGGAACAGAATTAGGCCATTCAGCCCCTCCAGCCTGCTCTGCCAGTCAATAAGCTCATGGCTGATCTGTGGCCTAACTCCATATACTGGCCTTAGGCCCATATTACTTGATACATTTGCTTAACAAAAACTGTCTGTCTCAGATTTAAAATGAATTAAATTAGCATTGACCACAATTTGAAGAAAAGCATTCCAAACCTCCACTAGATGTTGCATGTAGAAATCCTTTTTAACACCTCTCTTGAATGGCCAGGCCCCAATTCTTAGACTATGACCCCGGTTCTAGAATCTTTAATCAGTGGAAATAGTTTATCTACCTGTTTTCCCCTGTTAATATCCTGAAAACCTTTTTTAGGTCATCCCTTAACCCCTTCCAGAGAATAAAGGCCTAATTTTACTAAGCTCTCCTCAAAACTTAGCCCTTGAAGTTCAGGTATTATCTCGTAAATATGCATTTAACTCTGCAGGGCCAAAACATCCTTCCTAAGGTTTGGTGCCCAGATCTGCTCATAGTGAGGTCTAACTAGGGTTTTGTATAAATGTGGCATAACATAAGCATCCTGATACTCTAGCCCTTTTGGTACAATGTCCAGCATTCCATTAACCTTTATTTTCTGCACCTGTTTGTGGCATTTTAAAGAGCTATGCACCTGAAGCTCCAAGTCTCACTGGACATCCACTCTATTTAACATTGTGCCTTTCAAAATATCCGGATCTATTCTTTCTTCAGTTTCAAATGGATAACCTCACACTTGCACATATTGAAAACCATCTGCCCCAGCACTGCCCATTCACCTAACCTATCAATTTCCTGTTGTAATTTTATGTTGTCATCAACACTGTCTACAATGGTGCCCAATTTTATGTCATCAGCAAATTTAGATATTTGATTTTTATGCCATTATCCAATTTGTTAATGAATATTATGAATAACTGAAGCACCAACAAAGATCCCCATGGGACACCACTAGTTAAATCTTGCCAATTTGAGTACTTAAGTATTATTCCAGCCCTATGTTTACTTCCACTCAACCAATTTCCTATCCATGTCAGTAATATGCCCTAAATTCCATGGGCTTCCATCTTAGCTGACAGTCTCTTCTTACATGGGACTTTATCAAGTGCCTTGTGGAAGTCCACATAAGCAACACCCATCAACTTAGCTCTGTCCACTAGCTTTTTTACCACTTCATGAAATTCTATTAATTTTGTCATGACCTACCCTTCATGAATCCATGCTGATAATCCCTAATTAATTGACAAATTTCAAGGTGATCTCTTACCCTATCCTTGATTATGGGCTCTAACAATTTCCACCCCATAGATGTTAGGCTAAGATAATAAAATGTGAGGCTGGATGAACACAGCAGGCCCAGCAGCATCTCAGGAGCACAAAAGCTGACATTTCGGGCCTAGACCCTTCATCAGAGAGGGGGATGGGGTGAGGGTTCTGGAATAAATAGGGAGAGAGGGGGAGGCAGACCGAAGAGGGAGAGGAAAGAAGATAGGTGGAGAGGAGAGTATAGGTGGGGAGGTAGGGAGGGGATATGTCAGTCCAGGGAAGACGGACAGGTCAAGGGGGTGGGATGAGGTTAGTAGGACTGGTCTGTAATTCTCCAGTTTCCCTCTGTCACCTTGCAAAAGAGGAGAGTGACATCAGCAAATTTCACATCCAGAGATACAAATCCTGAACAAAAACAAAGTTGCTGGAAAAGCTCAGCAGATCTGTGGAGGGGAGAACAGAATTAACATTTCCGATCTGGTGACTTTTCCTCAGAGCTGATGGTGGCTGGGAAAACGTCAGTTTATATGCAGAAAATAGGGAGGTGGGTGGGGTAGGGAGTAAACGATAGGATATAGACTAAAGAGACAGAAAGACAGTTGGACAGACAAAGGAGTTGCTAACGATCAGGCTGGGAGGGTGAATAGTTGTCAATGGGGACTGTTAGTGACTAACAACTATGAGCCACTACACACCCCCCATTGTTAGTCACTAACAGTCCCCATTAACAACTATTTGGGGAAGGTGGGACCTCTACAAACAGGACGGTCTCCACTTGAATCAGAGGGGCACTAATATCTTGGGTGGGAAATTTGCTAGTGCTATTCGGGTGGATTTAAACTAGCTCAGAAGGGGGATGGGAAACTGAGGTGTAGTCCTAGTACCCAGAAGGATGAGCATAGGGAGGACAAGGACAGGACCTTACTGTCACAGGAGTGTGCTGGCAGACAGCAAGCTGGGTTGAAGATAACAAAGTGTGAAGCTGGATGAACACAGCAGGCCAAGCAGCATCTCAGGAGCATAAAAGCTGACGTTTCGGGCCTAGACCCTTCATCAGAGAGGATGGGTTGAAGTGTGTCTACTTTAACACCAGGAGTATCCGGAATAAGGTAGGTGAGCTTGCAGCTTGGATAGGTACCTGGGATTTCAATGTTGTGGCCATTTCGGAGACATGGATAGAGCAGGGTCAGGAATGGATGTTGCAGGTTCCAGGGTTTAGATCTTTCATTAAGGTCAGGGAAGGTGTTAAAAGAGGGGGAGGTGTGGCTTTGTTAGTCAAGGACAGTATAATGGTGGCTAAAAGCACTTTTGATGAGGACTCGTCTACTGAGGTGGTATGGGCTGAGGTCAGAAACAGGAGAGGAGAGGTAACACTGCTGGGATCTTTTTATAGGCGCCCGCAAAGCTCCAGGGATGTGGAGGAGAGAATTGGCAAAACTATTCTGGGCAGGAGTGAAAAGAACAGAGTGGTCATTATGGGAGACTTTAACTTCCCTAACATTGACTGGAAATGCTATAACTCTAGTACGTCGGATGGATCAGTTTTTGTCCAATGTGTGTAGGAGGGTTTCCTGACTCGGTATGTTGAAGGGCCGACAAGAGGGGAGGCCACACTGGATCTGGTACTTGGTAATGAACCAGGCCAGGTGTTTGATTTAGTGGTAGGTGAGCACTTTGGAGAGAATGACCATAATTCAATTATGTTTACTTTAGCGGTGGAAAGGGATAGGAACATGCCACAGGGTAAGAGTTATAGATGGGGGAAGGGCAATTATGATGCGATTAGGCAAGACTTAGGAGGCATAGAATGGGTTAGCAAAATGCAGGGGATGGGGACAATCTAAATGTGGAGCTGGTTTAAGGAACAGATATTGCGTGTCCTTGATAAGGTATGTCCCTGTCAGGCAGGGAGGAAGTGATAAGGTAAGGGACCCGTGATTTACTAAAGAAATTGTATCTCTTGTTAAGCGGAAGAGGGAGGCTTATGTGACGATGAGATGAGATGGTTCAGATGAGGCGATGGAGAGTTACAGATTAGCTAGGAAGGATTTAAAGAGAAGGTTAAGAACAGCAAGGAGGGGATATGAGTAAGACATTGGCAGGTAGAATAAAGGAGAACCCTAAAGCTTTCTATAGGTATGTGAGGAATAAGAGGATGACTAGGGTAGGAATAGGGCCACTCAAAGACAGAAGTGGGAAGTTGTGTGTGGAGATTGGAGAGGTGTTAAATGATTATTTCTCATCTGTTTTCACTGAGGAACAGGAGAATATTGTAGAGGAAATGACTGAGTTACGGGCTACTAGAATTGAAAGGATTAAGGGAAGTAAGGAGGAAGTGTTATCAATTCTAGAAGGTGTGAAGGTGGATAAATCCCCTGGGCCGGATGGGAGTTTTCCTAGGATTGTCTGGGAAGCTAAGGAGGAGGTGGCGGAGCCTTTGGCCTTGGTCTTTGAGTCGTCATTGTCTACAGGTTTAGTACCAGAGGACTGGAGGATTGCAAATGTTGTGCCTTTGTTCAAGAAGGCAGTAGGGATGACCCAGGTAATTATAGGCCTGCGAGCCTTACGTCTGTTGTAGGAAAAATTTTGGAAAGGATTATAAAAGATAGGATATATAATCATCTGGCAAGCAACAATTTGATTGGAGATAGTCAGCATGGATTCATCAAGGGCAGGTCGTGTTTCACAAAACTCATTGAGTTTTTTGAGAAGGTGACCAAGCATGTGGATGAGGGTCGGGCAGTTGACATGGTGCACATGGACTTCAGTAAAGCCTTTGATAAGGTTCCACATGGTAGGGCTATTGGAGAAAATACAGAGGCACGGGATTGAGGGAGATTTAGCAGTTTGGATTGGAAACTGGCTTTCTGTTATAAGGCAACGAGTGGTAGTTGATGTAAAATATTCAGCCTGGAGTCCGGTTACTAGTGGTGTGTCTCAAGGATCTGTTTTGGGACCACTGCTGTTTGTCATTAGTTAGTAAGTTTGCAGATGACACTAAAGTCGGTGGAGTGGTGGACAGTGTGGAAGAATGTTGCAGATTGCAGGGAGACTTGGATAAACTGCAGAATTGGGCTGAAAGGTGGCAAATGGAGTTTAATACAGATAAATGTGAGGTGATTCACTTTGGGAGGAATAATAGGAAGGCAGAATACCGGGTCAATGGAAAGATTCTTGGTAGTGTGGATGTGCAGAGGGATCTTGGTGTCCATGTACATAGATCCCTGAAAGTTGTCACCCAGGTTGATAGTGCTGTTAAGAAGGCTTACTGTGTTTTAGGTTTTATTGGTAGAGGGATTGAGTTCTGGAGCCGTGATGTCATGCTGCAACTGTACAAAATGCTAGTGCGGCCTCATTTGGAATATTGTGCGCAGTTCGGGTTGCCCCATTACAGAGGATGTGGAAGCATTGGAAAAGGTGCAGAGGAGATTTACCAGGATGTTGCCTGGTCTGGAGCGCAGGCTCTATGAAGAAAGGCTGAGGGACTTGGGGTCTGTTCTCATTGGAGAGAAGGAGGCTAAGAGGGGATTTAATAGAGACATACAAGATGATCAGAGGATTAGATAGGGTCGACAGTGAGAGTCTTTTTCCGAGGATGATGACTTCAGCTTGTACAAGGGGGCATAGCTACAAATTGAGGGGTGATAGATTTAAGACAGATGTCAGAGGCAGGTTCTTTACTCAGAGAGTGATAAGGGCGTGGAACACCCTGCCTGCCAATGTAGTTAACTCAGCCACATTAGGGGCATTTAGACAGTCCTTGGATAAGCATATGGATAATGATGGGATAGTGTAGGGGGAGGGGCTTAGATTAGTTCACAGGTCGGCGCAACATCGAGGGCCGAAGGGCCTGTTCTGCGCTGTATTGTTCCATGTTCTAACCTCCTTTTTCTGCTCTGAATACTGAAGCAATTGAATTGTTCAGCATGTCTGCCATTTCCCCCGATCATTGACTATATTCCTATTCTCTGCGTTCAGTCAACCAATAGTACTCTCACCCAGCTGCTTTACATTTATATAACTGTAAAATCTCTTCTCATTGTCTTTTATGTCCTTTGCAAGCTTCTTTTCAAATAAACCTTTTCAGGCACTCTTATAAGCCACTGTGTGCGCCTTTACTGGCCTTTATGTTTGTCCTATTCTGTGGGATCTGTACTGTTTTTTGTGCTCTTTAAAGCCATTTCTTTAAATTTTATTCTGTCCCTTACATTCTCAGATATCCATGACTGTTTTGTCTTGTGAGGTGGATCATTTCTTTCTAATAGGTATAAACTGCTTCTGAATAGCATTAAATGTTTCTTTGAACAATCTCGTCTATTCCTGCAGGTGTTTTACCTATTAGCAGAGTTTCCCAGTTTACTGTGGACAGTATCTACCTTATCCCATTAAAGTCTGCCTTACTTAAATCCAAAATTCTAATATCCAATCTTTGCTTAGCTCTTACAAATGCTGAAAAAAATTCAAGCATGTTTGACAATTTGACAAGTGTTCATGAACAACTAGGTCACTAATTTAGATCAGGGTCATTGCTTATTACTGGATCCAATATTGTTTGTCCCTCTTTTGCATCCAAGACATATTGCCATAAGAAACTATTCTGGACACACTTTAGAAATTCATAATCTTTCTGGCAGGTGCTTGTCTGTCTCTCCCAGTCTATGTTAAGATTAAAAGCCCACATTAATACTACTCTGTCTTTGCTACACTGTTGCCTAATTTCAGCATTTGTACGATCTAGCACTTCTAAGATGATATCAGGTAGGTCTACATATGACACCACCATTGTTGTTTTATTTAGCCCACAGTAAGCAAAGTACCAACTGACAGTTGTCATCTAGGTGTGGGACAACTGATAGTTGAGCTGAAATACAAAAACAACAATCTGATATACAGAAGTATATAATACTGGAAATAAGTTATAACAATGAAAACCAAAGAATATTGTTGGGAAAATTAGGATAAAGACTGTATTGTGCACGTCATAATTTCTCAAACCACCTGCAGTATTTTGCAAGGATTATCTAGGCACTGGTATTTCTTTCAAGAAGGATAGAATTGAAAAATAAAGATATTGTGACAAATTTATATCTAACTTTGGTTAGGCTACACTTGGACAGTTCTGGTCACTATAGTAGGAAATAATAGAGGCAATATAAAGGATGTAAAAACAAAGCAATGTACCAGAACTGTGAAGTTATATCTTTTTAGGAAAGATGAATAGGCATTAAAACAGAATATAAATCATTAAGATTATGAAAGATTTTGATAACAGCAGGCAAAAAGATAATGTGGAACATTTGAGGCGAACAGTACTGATGCATTGAGTGACAAGTTGATAGATGAGGGAAGGGCTGTGGATGTCATATACATGGGCTTCAGTACGGCATTTAATAAAGTTCCCCATGGTAGGCTGATAGAGAAAGTGAAGTTGCATGGGGTCTCGGGTGTACTAGCTAGATGTATAGAGAACTGGCTGGGCAACAGGACACAGAGGGTTGTAGTGGAAGGGAGTTTCTCAAAATGGAAAACAGTGACCAGTGGTGTTCCACAAGGATCTGTGTTGAGACCACTGTTGTTTGTGATATACACAAATGATCTGGAGGAAGGTATAGATGGTCTGATTAGCAAGTTTGCAGATGACACTAAGATTGGTGGAGTAGCAGATAGTGAAGGGGACTATGCAACAGAATATAACTAGATTGGAGAGTTGGTGGAGAAACGGCAGATGAAGTTCAATCCAGGCAAATGTGAGGTGATGCATTTTGGAAGACCTAATTCAAGAGCGAACTATATGGTATATGGAAAAGCCCTAGGTAAAATTGATGAACAGAGAGGTATGGGTGTTCAGGTCCTTTTTAGCCCTAATGGTGGCAACGCAGGCGGATAGAGTGGTCAAGAAGGCATACGGCATGCTTTCATTCATTGGACAGAGTATTGAGTACTAGAGTTGGCAGGTCATGTTACAGTTATATAGGACTTTGGTTCAACCATATTTGGAATACAGCGGACAGTTCTAGTAGCCACATTACCAAAAGGATGTGGATGCTTTGGAGAGGGTGCAGAGGAGTTGCACCAGGATGTTGCCTGGTATGGAGGGCGCCAGCTATGAAGAGAGGTTGAGTAGATTAAGATTGGTTGAGAGGGGACCTGATTGAGGTCTACAAAATCATGAGAGGTATAGACTCATGAGATATAGGGGTGGATATAGGGGTCACAATTTTATGGTGAGGGGGAAAAGTTTAAGGGAGATATGCATGGAAAGTTCTTTAAGCAGAGAGTGGTAGGCGACTGGAACGCGTTACCAGCGGAGGTGGTAGAGGCGGGCATGATAACGTCATTTAAGATGTATCTAGACAGATAAATGAATAGGCAGGGACCAGAGGGATACAGATTCTTGGAAAATAGGCGACAGCTTTAGATAGAGGATTTGAATTGGTGCAGGCTTGGAGTGCCGAAGGGCCTGTTCCTGTGTTGTAATTTTCTTTGTTCTTATCAGGAAGATCGATAAGCACATGTAGGAGAAAGAAATAGAGGGTTGCACGACTATATTTATGTATGATGGCGGCTGGAGAGGCTAAAGTGGAACGTTAACTGGGATGGGTTAGCCGGTCTGATTGTTTTGGTTCTGTATATTCATTGCATAGCTTAAGATTTTTAAAACTTACAATTAAATACTGTCAACTTCTATCGATCAACTGCCTCAAAGATTATTTCCAAGATAGTAGGAACTGCAGATGCTGGAGAATCCAAGATATACAAGGTGTAGAGCTGGATGAACACAGCAGGCCAAGCAGCATCAGAGGAGCAGGAAGGCTGACGTTTCGGGCCTAGACCATTCTTCAGAAATGCTCTGATGTTGCTTGGCCTGCTGTGTTCATCCAGCTCTACACCTTGTTACCTCAAAGATTAAGTTACTTGCAAAGTTGATCAACCTGATGATAACCCGGGTAGTTGTGAACATTTTATTTCAAGTATGCATTCTCTATGCAGGTGATCCTTGCCACAGCCTTTGTAATTCCGGAGGGGTCCTGAAGAATTCTGCAAAGTAGATGACTGCACAGAAGTATCAGTAAATGAAGAGAAATGGTCATCTTTTCACACTGATAACACAGTCTAGCATTTCCTTTCTTTCATCTCTCCATCTCTTCCTGTTCATTCAGTGGCTGTTCGGGTGCCAATAAATTGCGAGGGCTGAGCTTCTGGTGCGTTTTGAGCGAAGTGTAAGCACAGGAAGCCCAAGCCACACTTGTTACAGCAGAGGGGAGGAGGAAGATGCACACTTTTCGCGTCAGTCTCTCAGCGAGAGAGGGGAAGAGCGGACGAGAGCGAGTTTTGTGAGTGTCTGCGGAGAGGCAGAGTCCGAGTTCCTCCTGGTAACCCCTCAAGGTCTGACCCCGAGGATCATGTTCGTGTCCAAAGCTGTCAGCCGGCTGAGCCGCAAGCGACCACCTTCAGGTAAGGTCCAGAGGCCACAGCGTGCCGTCTTCTCGGTCAGCAGTTGGGTCTGTTCTTCTTCTCTCTCGCGCCGCAGCTGGACTCTGGCTCTTGTTACCGGGCAACCGAAGGCACCTCAGCTCCTCCCCTTCCCCCCAAGTCCCTCGTGCGACGCCCCCCGCCCCCAACTCCAGTTCCTCGCGCGACGCTCACCCTCTAACGGTTCCTTTTCAGCCGGTAGCCTGAGCTTGCCCGCCCCGGCACCGCTGCAGAAACTTGTGCTGGGAGCGCCGGTTACGACCCACTCGCATTTTTTTTGCGCCAAAATGCGGAACCAGAAGCAGGAAAAGTTCATTACAGAAACTAGCTGACTCCCCAAGTTTCTCTCCGTCCCCGCTTTTATTTTAAACTGTTCTCGGTCCCCAGCCCGCCAGCCCCACACCACTGCCAAATAAGCTCTCTACTTGCTGTTCTCTCACTGGTTTTCTTTGGTATTAGTCCAAGAAAGACTTTTCGCAGCCCAGCGAATGAGGAATTGGTTATAGGGAAGGACTTGGAATCTTTCTTTCTTGCAAAATAATGTTTTTCACCATCAGACAGCACTTTTTGAGAACTCCTGGATTGTGCCCCCACCCTCCCATCACCCCAGCATGAAAGATAGAGGAAAGTTAGGAAGCATATGTTTTGATGTGTAGTTAATATCTACACCAGATATTTCTTTTCAGAAAACACATCATTTCCCCTACTTTTGAGGTCACCTGGCCCACTAACAGACTGACAGCGCATATAAAACAGCCATTTTGGGTATGATATTAATTGACATGCAGGACAAGTGTGATGAAACTGTTTCCTTCAAAATTAGCCTTTTGGGGAACCATATCATAGCTATCTTCATTTTAGTGGTATTGTGGAAGAGAAAATTATTCTGAACTCTCTCTTTAACGTAAGTTCAACTACTATACCCTCTTACTACTACCTTTGATTTTTAGTGATAATACATTCTTCTGAACAGTCTTCGTGCGCTAGTTCTGCCCAAAGGCCTTAAACAGATTCTTCTGCATTGTAGATGTGTTTGTCATGTATTACGGTATAAGGTTGAATAAATCTGACGCATAATCATATAGCTTAATTAAATGACAAATTTCTATTCAGTTGAAGGCCCTATTTCTGTCTCCTATGTGCTCCTGAAAATTTTCTGGCTGCAAAAACTGGCTCATTGTTGAAATTACAACTGGGTGTGAGTTTACATCTTATTACTAGTTTGAATTCTGTTCTTCAATCTGGCCAGTCTTATCCTATACTTTTATAATGTCATACAAAAGATGTTTTTATGGCAAAATGCCACACATTTAAAAAGTACATTAGCAATATGGATATGGAATTGGCTGTGCAGAAACAGTGAATAGTGGTTAAAGGGTGATTTCTTGCTGGAGGATAATAATGAATTCTCCAGAGGTCTGTGTTGAGACCCTAACTTTTCTCGACATGTATAAATGATCCAGATCTTGGTGTACAGCACATAATTTCAGAGCTTGCGTATGCCACAAAACTTGGATGCATTATGAAATGTGAGGGGGAATAGTGTAAAATTTCAAAAGAACATAGACAAGTATGTGGAGTGAGCAGACAAGTGGCAGATGAAGGTCGATGCAGAAAATCACAATTGTGACACAGAAGGAGGTTGTTTTGCTGATCATGCCTGCAATGGCTCTTCAAATAAACAACATTACCTAGCGCCAATTTCCTGCTTTTACCCAATACCTTTGTGCACTGTTTCTATCCACATAATCATCCAATGTCCTCTTGACTGCCTCAATTGAACTAGCCTCCATCAAATATGTAGGTAATGTACTCCAAACTCTAACTGCTTATTGTGTGACAGTTTTGTCACATAATCCTTGCTTCTTTTGCACATCATTTTAGATCGATGTTCTCTATTCTTGCTCCGCTTATAAATGAGAACAGCTTTTCCCTCTCTATTCTGTCCAGCTCATACCTAATTTTAAAAACCTCCATCAAATCTTGTCTCAGTCTTCTTTCTTCAAAGAAGAACAGTTCTTTAATTGAACCTCATAACTAAAGTTTCTCATTCCTGAAACCATTCTTGTACATTGCTTCTGTACTCTCTCCAATGCACTCACATCTTTCCTATCCTGTGCCCATGACTGTACACAGTACTTATGCTGAGGTCTAACAAGTGTCTCACACAAGTTCAGTATCACCTCCTTGCTGTTGTACCTACCCCCCATTAATAACGCTGAGGACATGGTATGCTTTAATAAATGCTCTCTCCATCTGTCCTGCCACTTCAATGATCTGTGCATGTAGACACCCAAGTCCCTTTGCTCCTGCTTGCCCTTGAGAATTGTACCCCAATTTTATTTTGTCTTTCATGGTTCTTCTTACCAAAGGACACCACTTCATTTTTCTTTGCATTGAACCTTATTTACTACTTACCGCTCACTGCACCAACTTGTCAATCAGAAATGTGAAGTGATTCAGTTTGTAGGATGAACATGACAAGAATATAAATTAAAAGGTGCAATTCTAAACAGCATGCAGGAACAAAGAGCCCTGTGTGTATTTATGCATGAATTATTTTAATGTGACAGGACAGGTTGAGAGAGCAGTTAATAAAGAGTACTGAATCCTGGGCTTTATGATTGGTGCAGTAAAGTACAAGAACAAAGAGGTTGTGCTGAACTTGTATAGGACACTGATTTAGCCTCACTAGGAATATTTCAACCACTTCTGGGTGCTGTACTTTAAGAAAGATGGTTAGACTTTCGAGAAAGTGCAGAAAAGATTCATTAGAATGGTTTCAAGGAAGAGGAATTTCAGTTATGGAGATAGACTGGAGAAGTTGGGATAACTTTCATTGGAGAAAAGAAAGCAGAGAGGAGATTCAGTGGGTCTATTCAAAATCATGAAGGGTCTGCACAGAGTAGGTGTTGAGAAAAGGTTCCCACCCTTGAAAGCATAGATATTAAAAAGATAGGTGAAGTACCCATAACCTTATGAGACCATAGCACAGCTCTCATTATAGAGAGACACTGGTGATGGTTTAACCCAAGGGTCATCATGCCTTAGGTGAGGACAGAAGGAGAGGCTGCACTGATGATGTTACCCAGCAGGGTAATGAAATGTCTGCGGAACAATGAACCAACCAATTACAACGTCCACAACCTGAGTTACAAATCTACTCTAAAACCTTAGAGAGGCCTTTGTGGTATCCTCACCAGGTGCAGAATTTGAACCCATGCTATTGACATCACTCTGTATTGCAAACTGTCTCATCCAGCCAAATGAGCTAACCAATCCCCAGATTTGGTGGTAACTTCCTAAACACAACTAACGACAGAATAATCAAAGTAGAAAATTCAGAAAAAGCAACCATTCATTTCTGCTGATTATTAGAATTATATAGATAGTCAAAGCCACATGCATTAACATGCTGGTTTAATGTGGTTATATTTAATACGATCACATAATTAATTAGTACAAAGCTAGATATCAACACAGTCTAATTATTCCACTCAATTTTTAATGAATTAAAATTGTAGGCTAAAATTTAGATTAGAACTTTTTGTACTATCCACTTCCTTCTATTAGTTAAATCATGCTAGTTCTAATGTTTGTATATTTTAAACAGAAATCTGTATTTCTATGCAAAAGAACAATCCAAAAACTTGAAATCATTAGTCCACAATTTTTGAACAATGGCTGTTTAGAAGCTTAGAAAGAGAGAGAATAGCAGGTGTATTAATCCTTAATATGTTCTTCTTAAATTTCCTGATTTCCCTTTATTTAGAGTCATATGGCATGGAAACAGCACATTTGGTCCAACTTGTCCATGCCGACCAGATATCCTAAACAAATTTAGTCCCATTTGCCAGCATTTGGCTCATATCCCTTTATATCCTTCCTACTCATCCAGATGCCTTTTAAATGTTGTAATTGTACCAGACTCCACCACTTCGCCTAGCAGCCACTCCATACATGTATCACACTCTGCAGGAAAAAGTTGCCTCTTAGATCCCCTTTAAACCTTTCTCCTTTTACTTTAAACCTGTGCCGTCTAGTTTTGGACTGCCCCACACCAGGGCAGAGACCGTGCCTATTTACCCCATCCATGTCCCACATGATTTTATAAACCTCTATAAGGTCACCCCTCAGCTTCTGGTGCTCCAGGGAAAGTAGCCCCAGCCTATTCAGCCTGTCCCTATAGCTCAAATCTATTAGCCCTGGCAACATCCTTGTAAATATTTTCTGAACCTTCTCAAGTTTCACAACAGCCTTCCTATAGCAGGGAGATCAGTATTTAATGCAGTATTCCAATAGTGGCCTAACTAACGCCCTGTACAGTTGAAACATGACCTCCTCACTCCTTTACTCAATTCACTGACCAATAAAGACTAGCAGACCAAACACTTTCTTCACTACCCTGTCTACCTGTGACTCAACTTTCAAAGAACCTATGAACCTGCACTCCAAAAGTCTCTTTGTTCAGCAACAGCCCCCAGGACCCTGCCATTAAGTGTATAAGTCCTGTCCTGATTTGAATGTTCAAAATACAGCATCTCACATTTATCTAAATTAAACTCCATCTGCCAATCCTCGGCTCATTGGTCCATCTGATCAAGATACCATTGTACTCTGAGGTAACTTCTTTGCTGTTCGCTACACCTCCAATGTTGGTGTCATGTGCAAACTTACTAACCATTTATATAAATGATGAAAATCAGTGGACCCAGCACCAATCTTTGTCGCACATCGGTGCTCACAAGCCTCTACAACCACCCTCTGTCTTCTACCTTCAAGCCAGTTCTGTACCCAAATGGCCAATTTTTCCTGTATTCTGTGTGATCCAATCTTGCTAACCAGTCTGCCATAAGGAACCTTGTTGAATGCCTTACTGAAGTCCATATAGAGCATGTGCACTGCTCTGCCTTCATCAATCCTCTTCGTTACTTTTTCAAAAAAATCTCAATCAAGTTAGAAAGACACGATTTACCACACATAAACCATGTTGACTATCCCTAATCAGTCCTTGCCTTTCCAAATACATGTAAATCCTGTCCCTCCTGATTCCCTCCAACAACATGCTGACTGCCGAAGTCAGGCTCACTGGTCCAAAGTTCCCTAGCTTTACCTTACCACCTTTCTTAAACAGTGGCACCATGTTAACATTCCTCCAGTCTTCTGGCACCCTACCTGTGGCTTTGATGATACAAATATCTCAGCAGGGGACCCAGTAATCACTTCCCCAGCTTCCCACAGAGTTCTAGGGTACACCTGATCAGGTCCCAGGGATTTATCTACCTTTATGCATTTTAAGACATTGAGCATCTCCTCCTTTGTAATATGAACATTTTCCAAAATGTTGCCTTTTATTTCCCAAGGTTGTCTATCTTCCATATCCTTCTCCATCTACTTTTTCTGTATGATTCGCATATTTAACTGTGCTTCTGTCAAAAGATGCAACATTTTCATTACAAGGAATAGTTAAGATACATCATGATCTAACATCACACTAGCTTAAGAAATATGATAACCTCTCTCCACAATGTCAAATTTAGTTTAGTGTCTCCATTTCACTGACGTGATTACAAGAGATGTGTTCCCTTATATTGTCCATTAAAATATTTCATAACTTTTGAAAAAATATTTATTATATCTCCTCTTAGCCTTACCTGGTGTACTGGAAATAATTTCAGTATCACAAGTTTCTTTTCACACTATTGCTTCTCTGGTATTTTCTAGGTCACTCTGTGCTGTACATCTTCTATGGCTTAAGGTCTTTTCTTCCTCGAGCTTGAAACTGTATAGTGCAATGTACAGTGCCACACCAGTACTGTTAAATTCTGGGGTTTTTGTAAATCCTCTGCTGAAGTAGGAGAATCACTGCAGAATTTCACCTTCTACCACCTTATGTTCTGACTCATGCCAGTTCATCTCAACTTTTGGCTCTTAGTCAGAGATTTGAGAGGTCAATATGTTGTCTGTTGAGAGTAAATCTGAGCAGCTCTGTCTAGGAAGAAGTGTTGGATTTTGGGTAAGCAATGACTCATTCTGCCACTTTGGATGGATGTTAAACACTGTTTCTATGCTGGTGAATGATCAGATTTTAGAAACTTTTATCTGTACATTGGCTCCGCCACTCACCACTTCTAAATCTGTGTCTCTCACCCTGGCAGAAGAATCGCCAAATGTTTCAAGATTTTTCAGTTCTGACATTAGAATAAGGGAACCAGACTTATTAGTTTAAACACTGGAATCTGTCTCAGTTTCCTCCCAAAATCGTACCTACACTACAAGCAGCTAAAAATTGTGAGGAAAAACAATTTCTCCAGTATTTTGATCATCACTTTTTTCCTTAAGCAATTCAAATAGGAACAGATAGATTGACTACTCGCTTCATTATTTTAGCTACTGCTAAAATAGCTACTGTATTTCTTCTAACAACAGTAATTGAGTTTCATTTCAATTGTATGTAAAGAAGTTTATAAAGTTAAGCAAGGTCTTATAGAAATATGTATTTTGTTTTTCTTTTACTTAAGCTTAACAAAATAAATTTGATAATTGCTTGGTATCACAGAATGTAAATGCTGCTAAAATGACATAAAAGTCATGGAAGTCTGATTTCTTGCATCCTAGTTTTGATGAGTGCAAGTTGAAAAACTGTTCTTTAAACAAAATGAATTGGAGATCTGTTGGGATCTTCACAGAAATGCCGTGTGATTTCAGAACAATGGAAACTGTTGTCAGTGTACTGTTGGTGAAAAAACATGCAAAGCCTTAATAGTTTCTATCCCAGGATAGCAGGATAATGTCTTAAAATTTGTTATTAAAACAGTTTACTTACCCCTGCATTTTGTTTATGCAAATCTCAAACTTTGAGTCTATAGTCACCTGCCACTTAGCACCAGTGATTGTACTTCATCTAACTTGGATGATTTGTGTATTTATACATTTATATTGCTGAGATGTAACTAAGAACTGTCTAAATGTTGCAAAGTGGTGTTAGCTTTGGATGACTGCTAGCTTTGGATGTCTGCTAGCTTAACCTTGTAGCTAATGTGACTGAATCTTACCCATTCTGCCTATTAAATGTCCCTTCCAATGCTGTGGCTTAACTTTGTTTTTCTTTGGCCATATGATTTGTAAATAAAAAAATATTGCTTGCCTTGGTACAATGATGAGCATGGAGATGTATGTAAAAAAAGTGTTGTAGATTGCTGCCACAGAAAAGCAAATTGTAGAAGTGTGACATTTTTTCATTAATTCTCAGGAGGAGTTAATTTCCACTATCTATGAACAGTCAAGGGAAACTTTATTCAAAAAGAAAGCAAATATTTTCCTGAGGTTGGTCTGTAATCTCAGTTAATCTGACCAATATAAATTCTGCTAAAACTCGTTTTGTCACAGAAGTATTCATTGTAAAGTATTATGCCTTTTTATTACAGAAATTCATGATAATGATATGCGTGCAACTGACAGCCAACAGAATTCAACAGGAACCTCCAAGTGGGCTATTTCATTAGAAAATCTTCTAGAAGATCCAGAAGGAGTAAAACATTTCCGGGTTTGTCAGCTTTAAGTTTGTTAAGTGGATTTGTTGAAGTTTGTTTTACTGGCTATCGTGAAATCAGGAGAATTATTTGAGTTAATGAAGTTCACATTTGTTGCATAAAGAATATCCTATTTTAAAAAAACTATTTTTCTTGTTTTCTGTTCTCTCCTATTCCCTTATCTTTCCCCTTATTCTCATTCACTCTTTTTCATTCCTTGGTAGAATGGAATTTCTGAACTCTTTGGCATTAGAGTTGTGAATTAAAACTTGGTATCATTAGCATTTAAGATGTAAAGGGGCTTGACAAAGTAGAAGGAGCAATCCAGAATGAGAGGTCATAGTCTGAGGATAAAAGGGAGCAAATTTAAAACACAGATGAGGAGAAAGTACTTTCCTCAAAGGGTTGTGAATCGTAGAAATTCACTACCCAAGTGTGTACCGGATGCCGGGACACTGAATAAATCTAAGGAACAGTTAGACAGATGCCTGCTTAGTAACGTGTTGAAGAGCAGGAAAGTGGAGTTGAGGCCAAGATGAGAAGAACTATGATCATATTAAATAGCAGAGCAGGCTCCTTACTTGCTCCAGCCCCTAGATTTTATGATTTGATGTTGGTTAAAAATGAATCATTTTGGTGATCTTTCATCAATTTTTCAGGAAAATTGTTTAAGCTGAACTAAATATCAATTAGCTTGATGCCTTATTTCAGGTATGTACAATGGAATTGTTGGAAATCTCACAATTATTCCAAAAATCTAAGAACCTAACAGAAATAAATGTATTATACCTTTGCAGCAGAAACCTCAGCACAAATACCACCAAAGGCTACTTCTCAGTATTTATTTTTGTTTATTTATTCATGGGATGTAGATATCGTGACCAATATTTATTGCATGCCCTTATTTGTTCTGTGTAGCATTTTGATACAACAATCGGTAGGCAATTAAGAGCAAACACCATGCTCTCGTGGAACGTGAGTCACTTGCTGTCAGACTAAGTAAAGATGTCATATTATCTCCCTGAATGGCACGAATTAACCAGTTAGGTTTTTAATCATAATCTGGTAGTTCCATGGTCATTTTTAATGATAATTCAGTTAAAATATTACCAAGAACTCAAATCTTAAACTGTGGAGATGGAATTTAAACTTTTGTTCTCGCAAATTATTCCTGCAGGTTACTATTAATATTAATAGCCAACTGGCAACTTAACCACTTCATGACTATATCCCCCTGGTTATTGACGTAAATGAGGAACAGTCTTCAGGAAGTGATATCAGTTGACAGCAGGATGAAGACTTAGAGATTGACCAAATTGGAAAAATATTCTCTCAAAGACAGATAAATCCATTTCTTAAAAGGAACATTTTCTTGGTCTACCTTTAAAAAGGTTTGCATAGTTGTATAATGTATGATGAATTGGAACAATGTATTTTGTTATGGCCGGGTGAGGGGAGAATTGGCTCCATTCTTTTTAAACTGAGACCACAGTTGGTCAATTGATTACTCATTCCTACTGCATAAGTGAAATTTATAAATTTATTTGAGTTCTTGGTGAATAGATGTTGCTCTGATTCACTTTTCACTGGTATTAACGGCCAAAACCTGAAGGAGGGAGAGAGAAGAAAAAACCCATTCCGCTGTTACAAATCTATTATTCATCGTTCTGTTGCTTGAAATACTTTTAATTTGTGGGTATTCCCATGTAGGGCTTCATTGTTTCTTTTAAACTGGATAATCTGCAGTGGAGTCATTCATTTCAATATATTGGAGGCAAGAGCATGGAATATTTTTACAGCAGAGGTAAATAGTTTCTTGTTAGACGAAGGAATCAAAGATTTTTGGGGGGTTAGATGAAAATATGGACTTCGAAATGCCAACAGATTTGCTGTTTGTAACAGGGTCAAGAAACCAAATAGCAGACTTCTAATTTAAAATTATATAAAAGAAATTTTCAAAATGATGTAAATCAAGCTGGGGACAAAAAAGTGTGTAACTTGTTTTCGGTCATGATGGTGATATGTTAATTGTAACTGAGACTAGGTCTTTTTTGATGATTTCATGAACTGGCGCACTGTCAGTTGATCACTATAGTCAGTTTACATCAATGCTTTTTCTTTTTTAAAACCATTTTAAACCTATGAAGGGTCTCATATTAAAAATCAAACGATCTAAGTTGAAAATTGATGGTCTGTTGTTACCACTATTGTGACTAATGTCACATATAATGTATGCTTTAGCTCTGAATTGACTAGGGGCAGGATATTCTCTATGAGCGTCGTGACCCCAATGTCTTGATGAAATGTGGGTTCAAACTTGCACTGTGTGCGTAACAGTCTTTGGGCTATGATTTTCTATCCAACTTTTTAAACTTTAACATTAAAGATATCTTTAACAGCTGGGCTATCATGTGGAGGAGGAAGGGCAGCCCACTACTGCAGCTGAAGGCAAGCAGGCAGGGATGGCCTGGAGCACCAGCTCCCAGTCTACTGCTGGCAGCCCATCCCACTTATGCCTCTAAGTGGATTTGTAAAAAAATCCAGTTTATTGTAAATACTAAGGTTTATACAATAATTATGCTTTTGTGGTGCCTTTCTGATTTAAGTTGGTTCGGAAGGAGTTATAGGACTTGCTCTGAATTCTGCTTTGATTTAAAAAAAACCTCTCGTTAAAGGTTAAGGGGTGGGTGGGGTCCAGGTTGTCTCGCTGGAGAGCAGGAGCTAGATATTTGCACCTGAGGACAATGGTAAAGCATTGTGCTGATGGCAGGTTGACTGTTGGTCTCCAATCTCACAGGGACATTTTAGGAATTCCAAGACAGAGTTCCAGAGGACAGCTGATTAGCATTTCTATCTGAGTGCATGGTCTATTTGAGTTAGTTTGCTGTTGAAATGGGCTTTTGGAAGGGAAGGTCCATAGAAACCCCTAGTTTCAGATTTCTGTACTTCTAAGATATCCTTTGACTTTTTTTTAAAGATTCATTTACAGGTTGTGGGCATTGCTGACTAGGCCAACACTTATTATCCATCTCTAATTGTCCAGAGGATAGTTAAGAGTCAACCACATTGCCGTGGGTCTGGATTCACACTTAGGTTGGAGCAGCTAAGGATAACAGTTTAATTCCCAAAGAGCATGAGTGAACCATATGGATTTTTCAAACAGCAACAATGGTTTCGTGATCATCATTGGAGTCTTAATTCCAGATTTTTATAGAATTTAAATTCCATCATCTGCTATAGTGAGAATTGAACCCAGGCTGTCAGAACATTATCTGTGTTTCTGGATTAATAGGCTAGCGATAATACCACTAGGCCATTGCCGCCTCAAACTTAGATACACAGTAAGTCTGCAGCCATCTGAAAGGCAAAGAGCAGAAATTAGAGATTGCAACCTTGCACCTGAAGCAGTGAAAATGATGAGCTTATTGTTCACCATGTGGGGCACAGATGCTAGCTTAAGCTCGGAATAAAGATACTAATTTGAGAGGATTTAAGGGATGTTGACAAGTTAACCTTGGTTTGGCTTGAGGGAAGGATTCTCCATGTAATCCTTCATCGAAACTCAGTCCTGGATTAAAAAAGAAACCTGGCTGGGAAAGGAAGAGGAAACAGGCTAAAAGGGAGAAGAGAACAGCTTTTGTTGATTCTGAGAGAACTGAGTGTCTTCTTAAGAGACAGTGTAAGTATAATCATAGCAGGAGATCTTCAATCATGCTAAAATGTTAGTTGGAAGTTTGTTTGTGGTTTAGGGTAAAAGGTTGCTCCGAAAATAGTGTTTAGTCAATGTGCTTTTAGTTTATAACATGGGCAACACGGTGGCTCAGTGGTTAGCACTGCTGCCTCACAGCGCCAGGGACCTGGGTTCAGTTCCACCCTCGGGCGATTGTGTGGAGTTTGCACATTCTCCCCATGTCTGTGTGGGTTTCCTCTGGGTACTCCGGTTTCCTCCCGCAGTCCAAAGATGTGTAGAGTAGGTGGATTGGCTAAGCTAAAATTGCCCATAGTGTTCAGGGGTCTGTAGATTAGGTGGGTGAAAGGGAGATGGATCTGGGTGGGATACACCAAGAGTTGGTGTGGACTTGTAGGGCCAAAGGGCCTGTTTCCACACTGTAGGGGTTCAAATTCTTAAAACTTGATATCTTTGTTTGATCAAATATCTTTATTAAAATAAAAGTGATAGGTCTCTATGGAGATTATAGCCAGTTGGTCTCCAACAATAGACCTTAATTTCCCTGGATTGACAAACTGCTTTGGCAAGTGATATGAATTTAGGCATCTGCCCTCCGTGGTGTTTAAAAGTTTAGCCCCAAATTTGCTTTGTGTTATGATTTAGTCTGATTTCAGGTTTGTTGTTGTATTTTTTCAGTGTTATGTTTGGAATTTGTTAATGTGAGATTTTCCCTTTAACACTGTGCTATAGAGAGTTTTTGTGGCTTTTTGTTATAGAAGTGTTGGATTTCTGCAAGGTGTAATTTTGAAAACGGATGGTAGAAAACATTTGTTTCTTAAGTTCTAAAGTATCAATTTCAGTGCACTATGAATTCTTGTTGAACTTGGTTAATCGTGAACTTGTATGGATGGATGATTTTTTAGAATCTCAGTTATTAGGTCTTAACTTTGTTTCTGTGGGCCTTCCTTTGCCTTGGGGTTTTCCTTCCAGTTGGAATGAGAAGCCACCTACAATGCTATGCAAGTATGGACAAAACAATTTTCATACCCCCCTAGAGCTTGAGAGTCTTAACTGGCATGATTATTATTGTGAACCACTCCCTACTGTCATTTCTTTTTATATCCTGTTAAGGAGGCAGCCAGTCCACAAAAGTACATTTTTAGCTGTATGTCTCACAAAATAAAGAAAGTAGAGGGATATTTCTGTGTTTGACAAATATTTAAATGGGAGCAAGTATAAAAGCAAAATCCAAAATGAAATGAAAATACCAACTTTGCCTTTACCTTTGGTTCCACTTCAGGCCCAGCAATCTTGGCTCTCTTATATAATTTTATGTGGATATTGGTTGGGTGTGCAGTTGTCTTCAGATATTTATGTACCAGATACATTTGGTAGCTGTCTACAGATGTGACTATGTCTGAACAGTTTCATCTCTGATATTGTCTTTAAAATCATATATAATGGTCAAACTCTAGGATGTGATTGTGATTTGCTGTCTGTATATACAAAGAACAAAGAAACCTACAGCACAGGAACAGGCCCTTCGGCCCTCCAAGCCTGCGCTGATCAAGATCCTCTGTCTAACCTGTCATCTATTTTCTAAGGGTCTGTGTCCATTTGCTCCCTGCCCATCCATTTACCTGTCCAAATATATCTGAAAAGACGCTAACGTGTCTGCGTCTACCACCTCCGCTGGCAATGCATTCCAGGCGCCCACCACCCTCTGTGTAAAGAACTTTCCACGCGTATCTCCCTTAAACTTTCCTCCTCTCACTTTGAACTCATGACCGCTAGTAATTGAGTCCCCCACTCTGGGAAAAAGCTTTTTGCTGTCCACCTTGTCTATACCCCTCATGATTTTATAGACCTCAATCAGGTCCCCCCTCAATCTCCGTCTTTCTAATGAAAATAATCCTAATCTATTCAACCTCTCTTCATAGCTAGCACCCTCCATACCAGGCAACATCCTGGTGAACCTCCTCTGCACCCTCTCCAAAGCATCCACATCCTTTTGGTAATGTGGCGACCAGAACTGTACATAGTACTCCAAATGTGGCCGAACCAAAGTCCTATACAACTGCAACATGACCTGCCAACTCTTGTACTCAATACCCCACCCAGTGAAGGAAAGCATGCCATATGCCTTCTTGACCACTCTATTGACCTGCGTTGTCACCTTCAGGGAACAATGGACCTGAACATCCAGATCTCTCTGTTCATCAATTTTCCCTAGGACTTTTCCATTTACTGTATAGTTCGCCCTTGAATTTGATCTTCCAAAATGCATCACCTCGCATTTGCCCGGATTGAACTCCATCTGCCATTTATCTGCCCAACTCTCCAGTCTATCTATATTCTGCTGTAATTTCTGACAGTCCCCTTCACTATCAGCTACTCCACCAATCTTAGCATCATCAGCAAACTTGCTGATCAGACCACCTACACCTTCCTCCAAATCATTTACATATATCAAAAACAGTGGTCCCAGCACAGATCCCTGTGGAACACCACTGGTCACAGGTCTCCGATTTGAGAAACTCCCTTCTACTACTACCCTCTGTCCCCTGTTGCCCAGCCAGTTTTTTATCCATCCAGCTAGCACACCCTGGACCCCATGTGGCTTCACTTTCTCCATCAGCCTGCCACGGGGAACCTTATCAAACACCTTACTGAAGTCCATGTATATGACATCTACAGCCTTTCCCTCATCAATCAACTTTGTCACGTCCTCAAAGAATTCTATTAAGTTGGTAAGACATGACCCTCCCTGCACAAAACCATGTTGCCTATCACTGATAACCCTTTTTCTTCCAAATTGGAATAGATCCTATCCCTCAGTAGCTTCTCCAGTAGCTTCCCTACCACTGACGTCAGGCTCACTGATCGATAATTACCTGGATTATCCTTGCTGCCCTTTTTAAACAAGGGGACAACATTAACAAGTCTCCAGTCCTCCGGGACCTCACCCGTGTCCAAGGACACTGCAAAGATATCTTTTAGGGCCCCGGCTATTTCCTCTCTCGCTTTCCTCAGCAACCTGGGATAGATCCCATCCGGACCTGGGGATTTGTCCACCTTAATGTCTTTTAGGATACCTAACACTTCCTCCTTCCTTATGTCAACTTGACCTAGACTAAGCAAACATCTATCCCTAACCTCAACATCCGTCATGTCCCTCTCCTTGGTGAATACCGATGCAAAGTACTCATTAAGAATGTCACCCATTTTCTCTGACTCAGCACATAACTTTCCTTCTTTGTCCTTAAGTGTGCCAATCCTTTCTCTAGTTACCCTCTTGCTCTTTATAAATGAATAAAAGGCTTTGGGATTTTCCTTAACCATGTTTGCCAGCAATATCTCATGTCCACTCTTAGCCCTCTTAATCCCTTTTTTCAGATTCGCTCTACATTCCAGATATTCTTGCAAAGCTTCGTCTGTCTTCAGTCGCCTAGACCTCATGTATACTTCCTTTTTTCTCTTGGCTAGTCTCACAATTTCACCTGTCATCCATGGCTCCCTAATCTTGCCTTTTCTATTCCTCATTTTCACAGGAACATGTCTCCCCTGCACGGTAATCAACCTCTCCTTAAAAGCCCCCCACATATCAAATGTGGATTTACCTTCAAACAGTCTCTCCCAATCTACATTCCTCAGATCCTGCCGAATCTTGGTATAGGCGGCCTTCCCCCAGTTGAGTACTCTTCCTTTAGGACCACTCCTATCCTTGTCCATGAGTATTCTAAAACTTACGGAAATTTGGTCGCTATTTCCAAAGTAGTCCCCTACTGTAATATCAACCACCTGGCCGGGTTTATTTCCCCTGCACCAGGTCCAGTATGGCCCTTTCCCGAGTTGGACTACATACATACTGCTCTAGAAAACCCTCCTAGACACACCTTACAAATTCTGCTCTGTCTTGACCCCTAACAGTGAATGAACCCCAGTCAATGTTGGGAAAATTAAAATCTCCCATCACCACCACCCTGTTTCTCCTACACCTTTCCATTATGTGTTTACATATTTGTACCTCTATCTCACGCTCGCTGTTGGGAGGCCTGTAGTATAGCTCCATCATTGTTACTGCATCCTTCCTATTTCTGAGTTCTACCCATATTGCTTCACTGCTTGAGTCCTCCATGGGGCCCTCCTTCAGTGCAGCTGTGATATTGTCTTTGACCATTACTGCAACTCCTCCACCCCTTTTACCTCCCTCTCTATCCCGCCTGAAGCATCAATATCCTGGGACAACTGGTTGCCAGTCATGCCCTTCCCTCAACCAAGTCTTAGTAATAGCAATAACATCATACCTCCAGGTACCGATCCAAGCCCTAAGCTCATCTGCCTTGTCTACTACACTTCTCGCATTAAAACAAATGTACCTCAGACCACCTGTCCCTTTGTGTTCATCATCTGCTCCCCGACTACTATCCCCTTTAGTCACACTGACTCTATTATGTAGTTCCCTACAGGCTTTCGTTTCTACCTCTTTTCTGTCCAATATTTGGTTCCCATCCCCCTGCCATATTAGTTTAAACCCTGCCCCACAACATTAGCAAAAGCACCCCCAAGGACATTGGTTCCAGTCCGGTTCAGGTGTAGACCGTCCAATTTGTAATAGTCCCACCTTCCCCAGAACCAGTTCCAATGTCCCAAAAATCTGAACCCCTCCCTCCTACACCATCTCTCAAGCCACACAATCATCCTAGCTATTCTTTCATTTCTGCACTGACTAGCACATGGCACTGGTAGCAATCCTGAGATTACTACCTTTGAGGTCCTACTCTTTAACTTGTCTCTTAACTCCCTAAATGCTGCTTGTAGGACCTCATCCCGTTTTCTGCCTATATCGTTGGTGCCTATATGCACCACGACAACTGGCTGTTTGCCCTCCCCCTTCAGAATGTTCTGCAGCCGATCGGAGACATCCCTGACCCATGCACCTGGGAGGCAACATACCATTCGGGAGTCCCGTTTTTGACCGCAAACCGCCTATCTACTCCCCTTACAATTGAATCCCCAATGACTATCGCCCTTCCACTCTTTTTCCCGCCCTTCTGTACAGCAGATCCAGCCATGGTGCCGTGAACCTGGCTACTGCTGCCTTCCGCTGGTGAGCCATCTCCCCCAACAGTATTCAAAACGGAATACCTGTTTTGGAGGGAGATGACCGCAGGGGACACCTGCACTGCCTTCCTGCTCTTCCTCTGCCTTTTGGTCACCCATTCGCTATCTCCCTCAACACGCCTAATCTGCGGTGTGACCAAATTGCTGAACAGTTAACTAATGATTATGCATGCCTTTGGGATAAAGATCACAACAGATCGATAGACGGCATGTTTTGTATTCTGTATTTGTCCACAAACATAAAAGGTGGGAGCAGAAGTGGACTATTCGACCCCTCAAGCCTGCTCTGCCGTTTAATATGATCCTGGCTGCTCAACGGGCCCAATATCCTAATCCCACCCTCCCCTGTATCCCTTGATAGATTTAGCTCTTGTGGCAAAACCAACTTCCTTCTTGAAAATATTTAATGTTTTGGTCTCAACCACTCTTGTTGTAGTGAATTCCACAGGCTGACCAATCTCTGGTTGAAGAAATTTCTCCTCATCTCAGTCATAAATAGGTTTACCCCTTATCCTCAGAACCAGGGATCATAATTCATTTTTTCCCCCATTGTTGGGAACATCCTTTCTGCATCTAATCTGTCTGGTCCTTTTAGAATTTTAATGGATTTGAGACTCTCCCCTCATTCTAAAATTCTAGCGAATATGATCCTAACCAACTGAATCTCTGCTTATACATCAGTCCCGCCATTCCAGCAATTAATTTGGTAAGCCTTCGCTGCACTCCCTCTCTACCAAGAACATCCTTCATTGAATAAGGAGGCCAAAACTACAGACAATACTCCAGGTGTAGCCTCACCAATGTCTTGTATAATTGCAACAAGACATCCCTATTCTACTGCACTCATCCTCTTGCAGTAAGGCAAACTGTATGCTGGCCTTCATTTACTGCCTGCTGCAGCTGTATGCTAACTTTAAGCAATTTCAGCAATAACCCGTTCACTGACACCAAGTTTGGGTTCTGCCAGGGTCACTGAGCTCCTGGTTTCATTACAGTTTTGGCTCAAACATGGATAAAAGTGTGGAATTCTAGAGGTGCAGTAAAAGTGACAACCCTTGGCATAAAGGACACATTTGACTGAGTGTGGTATCAAGTAGTAAAAGTGAAATCAGTTGGTGTCAGGGTTAAAACTCTCTGCTGGTTGGAATCGTACCTGGCATATAGGAAGATGGTGGTGTTGGAGGTCAGTCATCTCAGCCGCAGAACATCTCTGCAGAAGTACGCCAGTGTAGTGTCTTAGGCCCAAATATCTTTAGCTGCTTCATCAATGACCCTCCTTCCATCATAAGGTCAGAAGTATTGATATTTGCTGATGATTGCAAAATCCAGAAGCAGGCGTATTCAAATGCAATAAAATCTGGACAGTATCCAGATTTGGGCTGACAAGTGGCAAGTAAAATTTGTGTTACATAAATGTCAGGTGATGACCACGTCGAGAAGAGGCAATCTAACCACTGTCCCTTGACATTCAGTGGTATTACCATAACTAGGTTCTCCACTGTCAACATGCCTGGTGATACCATTGACAGAAACTCAACTGGATTTGCCATATCAATACAGGGGTTAGAAGCGCAGGTCGGAGGCTGGGAATGTTGCAGAAACTCACTTCTGATTCTCCAAAATCTGTCCACCATCTACAACGCACAAGTCGGGAGTGTGATGGAATACACCCCACCTGCCTGGATGGATGCAGCTCCAACAGCATTCAAGAAGTTCGACATCACCAGGGCAAAGCACCACATCCCAAAGCATCCACTCCCTCCATCTCAATGATCAGTAGCAGCAGTGTGTACTAGCTGCATTGCTGAAATTCACCAAGGATCCTTCAACAGCACCTTCCAAATCCAAGACCACTTTCATCTACAAGGACAAAGGCAGCAGGTACATGGGGACACCACCAACTTCAAGTACCCCTCCAAGCTGTTCAACCATCCTGACTTGGGAATGTATCACTGTTTCTTTTAATGGTTCTGTCTCTGAAATTTCCTCCCTCACAGCACTGTGGGTCTACCTATAACACGTGGACTGCAGTGATTCAGGAAAGCAGCTCATCGCCAACTTGTCGAGGCAACTAGGGTCAGCAAGTAAATGCTGGCCAGCTAGGACTGTCTATGTCCCATGAGCGAATTACAAAAGGTGTAGCTTCAGACACTTGCAATACTTTCCACACAAATGTGGAACTATCTGCAATCACTCAGTCTTTCCAGTTTGGCCTAGGATCCCTCATTTCTCACTCAATCATTTCAGCCCCTGATATGCATTCAGCAGCAGCCATATTCCATCCAAAATCCCTGAAAGTAGTTACCACTGACAAGGTGCATGAATACGAGTCACCTCTCATTTGGATCATGACAGGCCTGATGGTACACAATCTCTCGAGACTTCTTTCTCTGATTTCCACAGATAGTGGGCTCTGGCAATACTGAAACAACAGCAATTGGTCTTGTCCAGTCTTTAACTTGTTGCCCTCTCTGTCTTCAGCTCTTTCTAATTGTTTAACATAGATAATATGCTTTATTCTCAGAGACTCACTTCAGCACTAGAACCTGTTCAAAGACTGACAGAGAAAACTGTTCCATTGAGAGTGAATCTTGCTTGTTCACTCTTTACACAAATTGGCAATGTGATCTGAACTGCCAAGCAGAAAACACAGGCTAAGCCAGCATCATTCCAATTAACTTTCTACTTACCCTTTGCTTCTCTGCTGTTTATTTCCATGGCAACTGCACATCACATGGGTATTTCTTGGAACCTGAAGATGCCATAATCAGGAAACCAATTAACCCTCTTTCAGAATAGCCCCACTCCACTTTTGTTTTAAAGAAAAATCACATAAAGAATATGCAGGCTTTTCAATACTCTTAGGTCATTGCATAGCAATTTAATTAAAATAGAAGTTTAACACTGAAGGAAATTCCAGTTACCTGATCATTCAAATTAAGTGATTTTGAATCAAAAGAAATTTACTCTGTCACGAGATTTTGTGATTCTTTGTGGAGTCCAAAATATATTTATTTCCATAATGTTTCAGGTAAATTTTCTGAAGCTACTAAAGGAGTCTTAACAAGTATATAGATTCGAAAACAGGCCAAGGGATTGCTCTTGTTAGCCATTATAATGATCATGCAATTAAAAGCTGGGACACCTTGACATTAACACCCAATTCTCCATTCTTGTGGGGTTTAATGGCTAATTTTTAATCCTAATTCTGTTTAGTTTTCGATACCTCTGAGCAGTATAGGTAATAGATTGCCTCTCTTCACAGGATTTTCTAAGGCGTGAATTTAGTGAGGAAAATGTTTTGTTCTGGTTGGCATGTGAGGAGTTCAAGAATATTCAAGACAAGCAGCTGGTAAATACTTCTCACTTGGCTTTATTGATGGATTCATAGATTTTTTTTCTGTTACTGTTGTATGGACATGTAAATCTATGTAATGTCTTCAATTAATTTTGCTGTAAAAATATTATTCAAATATCAGCATTGGAACTGGGCAAGTTGCAACGACAACATGAAACTGGCCTATATGTTTGCATTTCCAGAATAAAATGGATTTTTGAACACTATTTATGTATCATGGATATATAAATGTTAACCATTATCATACTTCAAAAGTTCCAGAAAGCAAATATCCTGTTTTTTTAAATCCCAGTTTGGTAGTCCTTGGTTGCTGATGTCCATTTTATTAACACAAGGTTCATATGATTGAACGCATTCATATATCCCAGGAAACATGCCTTTTTACAACTAAAGATTTCCTCACTGCTAGTTATTCCTTGCCCACTGATCCTCACCAAGTACTCACTGATCAAGAGACCATCTATGTGCTACATTTGAGTCATTGCAGCATATCAATGCAGCTGTCTGACTTATTTCTTGCTGTGTGGAACAAAATGCTTCACCTTCACCTGTTACCTATGGCCAGTAACCCAGATGGAATCAGGAGCTTGCTCTGAGGTTTGTATAAGGGTAATGCAATGTACCCAAATGTGATAGACCAATGTGTTTCCCCTTATCATAACTGAAAATTTTCATAAATATACTTACTTTTTGTTACCCGCAAGTAGGCTCCATTTTTTTTGTCATAGACTGATCAGATCTGATTGCGCAGTCCTTCACAGTAGATTGTAGCAGTATCCATGGGAGATCCCTACCCTGGTTCCTGCAGAGAATTTTGTATATCATTCTCAATATTGCATATCTCCTTTCATGACTTTAAAAGCCCAAGTTTTGTTTATATTAATACTAATAACAGATATCAATTTTTTAAAAGTTATTACTTATTAAATTTCACCCTTGAACTCAGATGTATGGAAATGGTCTTGCATTCAAAGAATTAAGTTATATAACCATGAAAACTGAAATGTAAAGTCATCTTCCCAGTGGGGAAGATTTAACACGGCATGATAAATGTCTTATTGTATAAAAATCGAGGCTCGTCAGTTTTAAATTCCAGTAAATGCACAAACATCATTTAACACTGCCAGGGAATGGACACACAGCACGTAACTGCTTGTGCTTTGGCATTATATCGACTTTAGTCAGAAATGCCAAAGAGTGACTGAGATGAAAGCTAGAGAAATTTGCATTAAAGCTGTAGGGTATATTGTGCTGAAGGTGAGTATTCAGGCAGGATATGAAAGGAAAACAACAATGAGAGAGTTTGCTTGTGAGAACAAGTGAAATATACCATTCTCTCGTATTAACAAAGTACAAAGAATAGTGCAGCACAGGAGTAGACCCTTCAGCCCACCGTGACTGTGCTGACGCATGAAGCCTTTCTAAACTAAAAATGCTTTACCTCCATTTGGCCTTTATATTCCTATTGCCTGTCTGTTCATGTATCTGTGAAAATACATCTTAAATGTTGCTATTGTATCTTCTTCCACCATCTCCTCTGGTGGTGCATTCCAGGCATATATCACCCTGTGTGTAAAAAAAAACTTGCCTGTCACATCTCTTTGAAACTTACACCCTTTTACTTTAAACCCATGTCCCCTAGTAATTGGCATTTCCACCCTGGGAGAAAGATGCCGACTATCCACTCTACCCGTGCCTCTCATAATTTTGTAAGCTTTAATCCTTTGCCCTCCAATCATGCCCTTCATCCTTTGACGTTTGAGTGGAAGCAAATGAAGTTTGTCCAATCTCCCTTCATAACTAATACCCTCCAGGCAACATCCTGGTAAATTGTTTCTGTACCCTGTCCACATTTTCCTTGTAATGTGGTGACCAGAACTGTCTGCAGTATTCCAAATGTGGCTTAATTAAAGTTCTATACAACATCCCAAACTTTATAAACATGAAAATTCCTGTATAATCTTCAAATTAAACTCTTGCAGTAGACTCATAGAGGACAAGTCTGATATTAGTTTTACAATCACAAGTTATGTCTGGACGAGGAAAGTGTCTTGGTTTATTACAGTTCTTCTTTCCAGAATTACCAATTAGAGAAAGAAATAATTCCTTACATAATTCTAGTTTCTGTCTCCACTCTGTGATCGGGAGTCTATGTCATGTGTTGGTCACTTTTAATTTGAAGAACATAAATGCTGATTTAGAATTGATTTCACCTACTACATTTAAGCCATTTTTCCTTGATTTGTTTTTATCATCTATTTGAAATAATCTTCTGAATCAACATTTTCCATGCTGTCAGAGATAATGGGAACTGCAGATGCTGGAGAATCCAAGATAACAAAGTGTGGAGCTGGATGAACACAGCAGGCCAAGCAGCATCTCAGGAGCACAAAAGCTCCTGAGGTTGGTCCGGAGGGAGGAGGGTAACTTCTTCAGGTTAGGCATCCCTGGAAGAGGCTTCGCAGTGAGGTTAAAATTTTGTGCTCCTGAGATGCTGCTTGGCCTGCTGTGTTCATCCAGCTCCACACTTTATTATCTTAGATTTTCCATGCCATGTACGTTTTCCACTAATGCTTTCTATTCGTCCAAAATTTGTATCACTTCCAAATTTGTATACAGAATTACCACTACTTTGAGCTAAACCAATGGCATTTCATATGAAGCTTGTCAAATCATCGTACATATTTAATAACTGCTTGGAATCAGTTCATCAAAAATAACAAGAGGATTGATCAGTCCTAAGTTTCATCCTCTGATGTAGCTTCTGCATACTAGATCAGTACTGTCCATATAGGTCATTATCACTAGCAGCCACCTATACTCTTCAGTTTTACTTTGATTAATTCCATTATTGTGCAGGGTAAGACAAATATTTTTATAAGGGTCTAGAACTACTTTTTCACTTTTTTGGAAAATTGGCAATATTCAACGAGGACTCACTGACAGGAATCAGTTCTTCACAGATTTCTCCCTTTGTGTTGCTTAGCAGTGGATAATGTCTTTTGCTGAATCTTTATTAATTTTGTGTTCTTTTTGTCTAGGATGTCTCATTTATATCTACCACTAATTTTATTTGGATTTTTCCAGTTTGGTAGTGCATGCCAATTCCAGTAAATACTTTGAGGAAATCACCTGTTTTGTATATTAATTCTTGGTTTCAGTTTCATTTATGTTTTTTTTAATTCATGTCATTTTCCTGATTGTTTCTTTCTTGCTAACATTTCTTAGTGCTATGTTTTGTGTCCACGTCTGTGCTTTCATCAAGGTTCCTCTTTGCATTTCTGATCACTGTATTCACTAACATGTTGGTGCATAAGCCATTCATCTGAGTGAACCCCTTCTGTTTCTCCATTGCAGGATTTCTAGAGTTCTCTCTTTAATATTTTGTTGCAGATTAATTTGTTCAGTGATTTAAGATTCATTTTGGTCTAGGTTTGCCTGTTTTAACTCTGTATATCATAATCAATATGTTCAGCACTATGCCTTTAGAGGAGTTTCACATTTTGCTCCGTAAAACATTGTTGAATGAAGTTTCCCAACCCACACGTTCCACATCTTCATATCTTTGAGTTTATCTCCTTTAAGGTTGTATACTTCATGCAAAGACCCTGAGCGTTTCTGCATCTCAGATTATGCTGAACTCAGTAAATCTGTAACCATTGTCCTAGAAAGGTATCACAATCTTCGCTTAGTACGTTATTATGAGTCAGGTGCCATAAACAGGTTAAAATGTGCAGTCTTTTGTAGTTGCCTTGATATACTTTCATGATACCACCAGTTATTTCATGTTTAAACTCAAATTTCTAATTATATACTTGGATATTCCACCTTTGTTTTTGGATGATTGCAATTAAAATAATTTTTTTTTGTAAACTTATACCTCTTCATAGAACAATTTGGTTCTGTTACCTTTGCTTATTAAGATAGAAATCTCATGCCTCACCAAGATGTACATCACAAAATTAAAGAAAACTAGAATAATGAAAATACAGCATTGTATATTGTACTATATTGTAGGGACAACATTCTTAACATGTTTGAATTTTAGCTATTATTCTAATTATTTTAGGCCTAATACTAATATATTATTCCTTGAATACTCTTTGTTCTATTGATGAAGCTTCATGGTAAGGCACGACAAATCTACAAAACCTTTCTCTGCAGTAAGGCCGCAACACAGGTAAATGTGGAGGGACAGTCTCGTATCAGTGAGAACATGTTGGCACAACCACATCCATTCATGTTTCAAAAACTGCAAGATCAGGTAACATATTTCATGTTCATTTTTCTGGATAGATCATTTTTGAAAGTTTTTATTGCACTACACGTTAAGTCTACCTCAAAAATCTTTAATTACAATATTGGGGTTGAAAGGCAAATCGACTGCTTTTCAGTCTCTGGCATTTTGGTCTGTTGGTTGCTATATGCTTGTGTTAACAGTTGTTTAGGAATGATTATAATATTATAAATGGTTAAACACAGGATGCCCAGATGATTTTGGATTCTGTGTTTAGGAGCAGCCCAATGATCAGACACTAATCACAGTCTCCAAATCTGAGGACAGGCTCTTGTGACAGAATGCCCAGAGGAGTGGTTGCAAATACCACTAGATTCATTGGCTTGATGTAAGGCTGATAATGGAAAATGAAAAGGCACTGTAGAGGAGCTTCTCTGCTTGCTTTCTCTACTATGCTCTCCCAAAATCTTATGACCACTGTTGAATTTTTCCTTTGCCCGATATTTTCTTTTTGCCTAAGCCCCTCGGGCTGTTTGATAGGTTTCTCTCAGTTTCTTGTCCCACATCATAGCTCCTCCCTATAACAAAACCATATAAAGACCAAAACAGAAAATGACAATTATTTCAGTTTAAACATGCAAAGCTGACTCTGTGACATTTCTTTTCTAATGTAACTAGATACGTTTTTTTTAATACAAGGAACAAATTCATTAAGACCAAAAACTCAGTCCCATTGATCATCGGTCAATCTCACGTGATTTGATTCCATTCTTTGGAAACTTTAATTTTGCACTCTAATTTCAAAGATCATGATTAATGATTAATGCTATTTTGCATAGCACCTGTAGTTCCCTGTGTGTTGAACCACACATTTTTATGCATTATTTTAGTTTCGATTAATTTTTTTAAAAATCAAGTACAAAAATTGCGACGTTTATATTTTAAAATCAATCTGGCTTGTGTGTCTGATCTTGTTTGTTTCTGTTCTGATATGTAGATTTTTCCCCCCATTTAATTGCATTGACATCAGTTGCTATTTGTTTATAATGGAAGTTTATGCAAATAGTTAAACAAATTTCTCTTCATGCTTGTATAGAGCTAGAGATATGTATAGATCGTAGTTACATAAAAACAGTATGTTTAACATACCCAGTCAGGCTTTACACTTGCACTCCTAGTTTTGATTGTTTATCAATAGCAGTCAGATTGACAGTCGTATATCCTTCGGATGGACTACTTTATTGTATCTCAAAGGACATAGTACTCTTGTAATTTTACTTTGTTTTATAGAATAGATCATTTATAGTTAGAATTTTTTCCCTTATATAATTGCAGGGTATGGTAAAATAAATATCAAGTCATTTCAACCACAAATCTCGAAGTCTTTCTTAAACATTTTATTACCTCATCATGTGCCAGTATGTGGTAGAATTCAAACTTGTCCCTCCATTGCCATTGATGGAAAACTTCATTAGAGTTTGACAGGAGGAGCATCATTTATACGACTGCCCAAGGAGTTCAGCTGAATTCCCTGTCTTACCGTGGCTGATGAGAGTCCCTGAATGAACTCTCAAAACCTGTTCACGTTGTTGCATATTATCAGCAGTCAGTTATTCAGTGGACTGTGAAGAGTCCTCTGTCCTTTTGATAAAGGAACCATATGAGCACTGGAAGACCAATGGGGAAGAGACATAACTACTTCAAAATATCATAAAGCTCCAGTTATTATTGATCAGTCTGGCGTCTGTTTATGGCAGTGGATCTGAACTCATTTAAGAACTATGTATTTGAAGGATCAAAATTAATTTTATAACCATTCTAAACCATACAGTTTGTGTCTGGGGGAGTGACTGTCCTTCTGTTTAATTTATTGTTCTGTAATAAGTATTTAACGTTATATAGAAACATAGAAACTAAGAGCAGGAATATGCCATTTAGCCCTTCAAGCATGTTTTGCCATTCAATATGACAATGACCGATCCTCTCTCTCAGTGCCTTTTTCCTGCTTTTTCCCAATACCCCGTGATAACTTTAATCTCAATCTCTTTCTTAAATATATTCAGTGACTTGTTTTTCACAGTTTTCCATGGTAGTGAATTCAGCAATTTCACTACCCTTTGAGTGAAGAATATTTTGCACATCTTAGTCCTGAATAGCCTATCTTTCACACTGAGACTTTGAGCTCTGGTTCTAGACTTGCCAGCCTGGATAAACATCCTTCCTACATCTAGTTTGCCTAGCCCTGTGAGAAGTTTGAAGTTTTTTTAACAGATACATCTCATCCTTCTAAACTCTAATGCATACAGGCTCAGTCAAACCAGCCCTCACTTGTCTATATGGGTGCAGCTGTAACAACACTCGAGTAGCTTGACACCATTGAGGACAAAGGAGCCTTCTTGATCAGCACCACATCCTCAAGCATCCACTCCTTGTACTATCTACAAGATGCTCTGTCGAAATTCACCAAAGCTTCTTAGGCAGCACCTTTCTAACCCACAACCACTTCCATCTATAAAGACAAGGGCATCAGACAAATGGGAACATCACCACCTGCAAATTCCCCTCAAAGCCACTCACCATCCTGACTTGGAAATATATCACTGTTACTTCACTGTGGCCAGGTCAAAATCCTGGAATAACGTCCCCCAGGGCATCATGGCTCAACCTAAAGCACGTGGACAGAAATGATTCAAGAAGGCATTTCACCACCACTTTCTCAAGGACAACTAGGGACAGGCAATAAACGCTGGCCAGCCAGTAACATCCATGTCCCAGGAGTGAATTAAAAAGCAGAACAAAAATCTCTCCTCACAGGACAGTGTTTATGCCTATATTGGCCTTTCTAGCCAGTAATCCAGTCAGCTAGAATATTTGTATGAATTAAAAGTGAAATACCTTAGAATTTGAAGCCGGGTTACATTATTTTACAAGCACATTAATTCAGCATTCGAATTCTTTCAAAGGCTATTGTATTTTTTCTTAGGCAATGCTGTCAACCAGCACTGAACTGCTGATGTATGCTGAATTGCAGTTGAAATATTTTGTGTTGAGAGGTAATCAAGTATTGAAAGCAATGAAGCCACTTTCAGGATTTATAATTCCTTTTCCCATGTAAGCAACTGTAGCAAATGGAGCACTTGGCTGTTGTGGAGCACTACACAAGATATTATATTTCAACTAAAACATTAAATTGAAGAAGGAAATCTCCACATCTAAATACCTTCTGAAAATCAAATGTTTGAAAAGAACTACTCTGTAAGACTGGAGTTAACGTTTCTCTTGGTGCAAACACAAATGCCTCCAGCTCTGACCCTGTAAACTCTCCTTGTAGACCACTATTAATTTCTTTTAAAGCCCTTGCCATCCATGTAATGATTATATATTGGGTAGACATTCATTTGACACAATAACATAGAACATAGAACATTACAGCGCAGTACAGGCCCTTCGGCCCTCGATGTTGCGCCGGCCTGTGAAACCAAACTGAAGCCCATCTAACCTACACTATTCCATTATTATCCGTATGCATTTAAATGCCTTAAAGTTGGCGAGTCTGCTACTGTTGCAGGCAGGGCATTCCACGCCCTTACTACACTCTGAGTAAAGAACCTACCTCTGATATCCATCCATCAAATATTTCTCCAAATTTCTCACAAGATATCCTCACTGCATTCTTCCTTTCAGCCTGTGCACTGAGCAACTTATCATTATCTCTGATTTCAATCTCCTCAACTGTCCAGTAGCCTCAAATCATTTTCCTCCTTCACTTTTGAGTTTACAGCACCTTCCTTTCCTGTAGAAACTGTTTTGTTCTTATAAAATCCCCTACCCATTTGCAGAGCTACCCTGGGTTTTGTCGTCCACAGCTGCCCTTATTGTTACTATGCTGTTGAGGCAAACTCTGGTCAATCTCTTATATTCACTGTCTGTCCATATTCCCCATCATCCCCCGCCTTCCAAGCCCACTTCTTTCTTTAATATACCCTGGATAATAACTCCTCCCCAAGTCACTTAGCTCTGTACTGTCAAATTTCCTCCTATCTGCTTCATCACCCTTAATTCAATTTGACATCTTGGCAGTTATAACCTTGTTTAATCACACCAGCTTGCTGCCTTAAATGCTCTTGTCCCTTGTCCTACCACTGTTCCCATCCTAACTGGCCCCTGGTATTTGCACATGGACAAACCACCTGCCTTTCATTCAAGGGTGCAGAATCAAATGTGTTTGTTGAATAATTGGTTTAACCATTCACCACTAGATAAATGGGGAGACGATGGCCTAGTAATCCAGAAAGTCAGGCTGATGCTCTGGAGGCATAGTTGTGAATCCTGTCAAGGCAGATGGTGAAATTTAAATTCAATAAAAATCTGAAATTAAAAAGCTAGTCTGATGGAAACTGTGTAACTGCTGTTGATTATCATAAATATCCATCAGGTTCACAATTTGCTTTAGGGGAGGAATTTGCTAATCTTACCTGGTCTGGCCTATATGTAACTCCATACTCATAGGATTATGTTCGACACTGAACTACCCACTGAACAGTTAGGGATGGGCAATAAATCTTGGTATAGCCAGCAATGTTCACATCCTCTCAATGAATAAAGAAAATAGAGATCTAGATCAATCACGTAAGGCAGTATCAGCTATGCCTTCAATCACTAAAACTGACCACAGTTCAAAGACCATTCAGGAAAGCAAAGATAGCCTGGTTTCTCTTTCTCCACAACTAACTCTATTCTGAAACTATTCTACATGTGGAATCAAGGGTTATAGGGATAAGGCAGGAACAAGATACTGATTGTGGAAGATCAGCCATGATCATAATGAATGGTGGTGCTGGCTCGAAGGGTGGAATGGCCTACTCCTGCACCTATTGTCTGTTACACTGCCTCCTTCATTCTAACCTCCAACAATAAGTGCAACAACTCATGAACCTTTTTATTACAAAGGTCATGGTAGTATATTTAGCTGCCTCTGCTACTGCCTTCCCTTGACTTTGACTACCAGAATAAATCTCCTCTAAGGTTCCCTCTACCCTCACTCTGAATTTACCTCCTATCAAGGGCCTGTGGTTTCTATGCAAAATCCTTGAACCTGCTATCACTCCTCACTCCCTAGTATATACTCATGTTCCTTGGAACTCCTCTTTTGAACCCGAGTTCTGTCCCCGTTTCTGTACTGAAATGTCTCTTAACCAAAGTCACATGATCTTATAAACCTTCTTGATCTGCCTGCTGTTTTTGATGGAGTTGACCGCAACATTCTGCTCCAATGCATGTATCAGAACACGTTCTGAAGAATGGCCACTGGACTCGAAACATTAAACTCTGATTTCTCTCCACAGATGCTGCCAGACCTGCTGTGTTTTTCCAGCAATTTCTGTTTTTGTTTCTACTTCCATTGAATGTTCCTTGTTATTTTCCCTTGTTTGTCTCATGTATTTCACTTAGTGCTACTATTATTGCCTTAAGTTTAATGCACTCAATCATGATGAAGATTTGCAGTGGTGTAGAAGAGCTTTGAATCTTTCCCCTGTGCAAGTCTGTGATTATTCATACAGTAACAGAAAATCTAACTGGATTTTGATACTGTGCTTCAGTTGACAATATGTTTACATTTTTAACCCCTGTGATTTAGGAACGAATGATCAGAATATTTTAAAAAAAGACAAAATTCTCCTGCAGTTTTCCATTTATGTGGCCTAAATAAAGGAGCCAGTTTGCAAATTTTTCCTGATTTCTGGAATTATTCTATATTTTAGCCTGTTTAGGTTTTTATTTAGATGGCTACCTATCCAATGCAGTCTGTCATACAACTAATTTCTTTGTGAGCTTTATTCTGTTTCTTATTTTTGGTAGTTTTCTCTGTCCATTCTAAAGTTTGTTTTAATCTTGCCCTTCAAATAATTATTTTATAAAACATGAAAACTTTTACATCAAAATATAATGAAGAACTGAAAATGTGGAATGATCACCTTCTGTCTGGTAATAGGAAAGAATGTCAGAGAAATATACATTGGAACGAGAGCATGTTCTTCGATTCAACCACTTCTGAAAATAGAAATTCTGTGCAGTTACTGTTTAAAGGAAACTGTATACTTATGGTTTGCTGTTTGAAAATGGCAGTTTTTCCCCACAAGTTAACCCTGTGTACCTCTGCTGAGGATCCATGGAGCACAGATTTTATTAAAGATTGAAAATTGAAGTGGTAGAGATCAATGCATTGTATCACTTGGCAATGCTATAATTGAACAGTTGAGTACTAGTTGTTCTTTTCTAGTTTGGAATTGAGTTTCTAAGAAGTATTCAAGAAGCAATTTAATTTCTACTTGAAGTAGCTTTCACTTTAATGAATCACATATCTCTATGGATGATAAAAGTGCTGCTGTTTCATTGTGTCATTGATGCATTATGTTTTTATCTTTCAGATATTTACTCTTATGAAATATGACAGTTACAATCGTTTTCTGAAATCTGATCTATGCCAGCAAGTCAAGCGACTGGAAGAAAGTGGAAAGACTTCCCTAGATACTGATGAAACTGTCCCAAAAAGGGCATCCAGGATTTATAATCGATAACTAAGCTTGTGGACCAGCTTCATAACAACTGTGTGCTTTCTTAGCTTTACTTGCTAATGGATTGTAATGGTACCTATTGGTTAAGTGTTGACTGTGTTGAAGAAAATCATGCATGTTATCTCTCCGAATTATGGTACTGAGTATTCTCAAGTAGGGTGCATATCAACACAAGTGTGGACCAAGAATGCTGAACAATGACATGTAAACGTCAGCATCAGGATGAATAATTAGATACTTTGAATTTTGTCTCTGCATTACTGATGTGAAAACTAGCAGGATTATATTGTCATTATCATTTCCTAGGCATTTGACCAAGACTACCATTTGCCTTGTACAGTGGTTCCCACCTAATTTTGGAATACATCGGTGTTCAGGTGTCTGCAGATGACGACAAGAGATTCAATCATTGCTTTAGACCTGCTGAATATTGTGAACTGAGAGTTACTTCTTTTAAAACAAAAAATCAGGAACTCCAGGAGAATTTTGCTTAATTGGATAATGTTTGCAGTCAGTTAATTTTATCCAAAACCAGCTCACTATTAGTGAATTATCTTCCCAAGCTTTAATACAAACTGTAAATGTACACACTACTGATACATTTATGTTTAATGACATCTGCGCTTATGATGGTAACATGTTGTACCTCCATTAAAACTTGTTCCACGTTCATGTTACATCAACATGTCCACGGTTGGCAATTTTTAACAAATACAGCCAACAAGCATTGGAATCTGTGTAGGTTCAAAATTGATAGACTTCCAAGAGATAATTGAGCTTTGTAATGAGATAGACCCTATTTGAAATTCTGTGTGAAGATTATACTTCATATCTTATCTAATCAAGTTAATGTGGTAAAATTAGATGGTGCAATATTATCGTACAAAATTCCTTTAAATGAAAAAGGTAAAAGCTTTATTAAATTAAAGAAGGTATTTCACTTTAATCCATTGGATGCTCATATTCAAATACCATACTTATTTTAAATAATTTCATTAAAGTAAAAAGGTTATTTATTCAATTATCTGTCTGCTAATAAACAAGCACTCGCTGTATTGAAAGAATTGCTCATAATAGTTCTCCTTTTAATTTTTGTACTATATAAGTGTTATATGACCTGTTGATTGCATCAAATGCTAATGCAAGATTTATATACCATAAATGTGGAGTTAATGCCTTTCTGGTGTAAATGTGCTGGTTTTCACCCCCACAACATTGTTCTGTACTATATTTTATATGTTACTAAAAATCACAAATGCTGAAATCCAAACCTTCAATTTTGGAAAGAGGTGAAATGGCAAGAAGGCAAAGTACACTCATTGATGGCTCACAGGACATCAGGCAATTTAGATAAAATGATCTTAATAGGCTGTTTCTATCCATCATGTTATAGCTTAATTTGGCTTTGCAGTTAACCTGATACAATATTTTCTTTTCCCCCTCTATTCATTCAAGAGATGTGGGCATTGCTGGCTAGGCAGCAATTACTGCCCATTCCTAATTGCCCAGAGGGCAGGTCAGGGTCAACCACATTGCTGTGAGTCTGGAGTCACAAGTAAGCCAGATCAGGTAAGGATAGTCATTTCCTTCCCTAAACAACTTTAGTGAACCAGATGGGTTTTTCTGGCAATCAGCAATGTGGTTATCACCAGACTCTTATTTCCAGACTTTTTTAAAATTGAATTCAAATTCCACCATCTGCCATGGTGGGATTCGAACCCATACCCCTGGGATGTTCCCTGGGTTTCTGGAATAACAGTAACAATACCACAAGGCCGTCACCTCCCCTGTATTTGAAAAAAAAAATGATGGAAAGCATGTGGAGGGGTCACCCAAACAAACTACATTTTACATGTGAAAGAATGGGATCTGTAAAGATCTATATTCAACTATTTTGAATCTTTAAAATGAATACATGACGATAGTACTGCCTGTTAGCATAATGGTTCTCATTACCAGTCTGAGAAAGAACAATACTCAAAACCTCAGGTTACATTTGTGCTTGTGTTGTCTAGTGATGTTGGTACTGAAGCTGATGTGTACAAGGAAATCATCTGCACTTGTAGCATTCATTGATCGTCAACATGGTTGAGCATTTAGCTGAGTCTTTCTTTCTGTTCAGCTCCATGGGTGTCAATAATTGAGTTAAAAAGATGTTTTACTCCTTGTTGTATAAAATGGCATAGCACAGTTGATCAGATTTTTCTTTAGCACAACCTTGAATTATTTATTTTGACTGGTTCTGTCAGGTTTGCCCCCTTAAGCTCATAAATGATTTGATTTGAGAGCAATCTCGATTACTCACATTACATTGTCAATTAAATGCATTTCGGTCTGTGTCGGCACTCCCTCAAAGCCATTGTGTTTGCCTGTGCCCGGGTTTTGTTGATTGTTACCTTATTTTATAGTTCAATATTCATACACTGTAGAGGGCAGCTTATGGATGTTGTTTGATTTGCTCCCTGAAATTGGCCCAAACTTGATTGGTAAATGTATACTGTTTCATGTTTTATAAAACAGCTATAGCATGTTTATAAATTTATATTTATATTTTATTATCCCAGCGATTATCACACGGATTTCCATGGAATAACAAACTTTTTGAATATCCCATATTGCCATGATGCACTTGTTTGTGTTGGAGTTTGAAAGTTCTCATAATTTGGAAGAACCACCCTCACAAGTGTCTTCAGCATTTAGAGTCTGTTCTAGCAGGAATGCACAACCAATAGTATAAGAGCCAATTTGTTGAAAATCTGTTGTAAATTTTAACAGCAATTAAGTTGAGTTTCGTGCTTTCTTTTCTCCAGTAGGTGGAGTGGAATGTGAGTTTGGAGGCAGAGAGGCTGTTTGACTGGGCGGGGTGATTTGAGGGAGGGGTTGAAGATCCTGCAGCATTCAGGATTCCACCCTGATAAAGCTCTGAGTGGAAACTATGGAGGGCTGCAATCTTCTTTACAAGAAAATTGAGATGTTTGAGGGCCAGCCACAGAACCAGTTGAATAGCAATGTTGCATAGCTGTCCAGTTAACTACCATTGAACTGTGGGAGCTCCTAAAACTTCGGCATTCTTGATTGAGGGACCCAACGTTGTAGGAAGCCAACGCCCAACCTGGTCTATTGATCCCCCTTCTTCACTGAACACTTGCTGTGATCCACCCCACCTACATGTTCTCTAGGGTTCCATCACTGATTCCTGGTGAAGACCTGAGTATTGTACAGTTTTAGCCAACTCTCCTGTTGGCTGTGCTGGTATTAGTCAGCTGCCTGCCTCTGATTGGCTGGAGACTGGTGGCCAGGAGTTTTGTCCTGCACCTGCTTAATTTGATGCAATGATGCCAAGGCAAGTGAGTGATTGCTGTGAAATTGTGTTGCCTCCTGTGAGTACTTTTAGAGTTCCCACAGTTTTTCAGCAAGCTGTCAGGAACTCCATTGCTGACATCAAATTCCATCCATTCGAGTGAATTTTCACTTTGCTGGATACTGAAAGTGATATTCAGATTCATGAAATGTATTATTAATAAATAAAACAGAACTTTTTTTCTGCATCATGGTGCTCCATAAATAGTCCTACTGGTCAGTTTGTTCCCTGGCCTCTACAAAGGCCACACTTGAGGTTGCTTGGCTCGCCGAGCTGGTTTGTTGTTCTGCAAACGTTTCATTACCCTGCTGGGTTGAGCTGGATTGCCTCACTTCCAGTTTTCCTTCGTAGTGGAAGGCCACTTTTGATTGAACTCATTGACACAATAGTAATCCATTTATCTTTGATTTTCTTCTTGTCTTTCCTGTTAGTAGCTGCTGAACTTATACCTGATGTACCCTGCTTGAGATCCAGAACTCAATCTGTGGGGAATTGACAGTGTAAGTCTACAATCAAAAGAATTGCTTGGTGCACCAGTTCATAATCTAACACATATACCGCCATACTGCTTTGAGTTATCTCTCCAAATGCATGTATAAGATCATTGTGACCATTTCTATATGTTGCATACCATAGTTTATCTTTAATACAGTGAATTGCTTTAAAAAAAACTGAAATTGAAGGTTTGGGAGAAACTGTCAGGGCTAATTTATGGTGTTCAAAATCTTACTAACGTTTGAATTCAGGAGGATTTAAAAATATTGTTTTTGGACAAATTCCATCTGTGTATTGTTGATTCTGTTTATTTTAAGATATTTGTCAGTAATATGATTGATATTTGTACTTGTATATAACTCTCGATTTGTGTTTTTACATTAAAATACAATGTTACCTTGCTGGAATAGGTTTTGCTTGTTGTATTATTTTTTTCCTCATTTGGATATATAATTAACTGGTGACTGGTGCATTCCAGGAAAAGAAGCTCCCAAATTGACTCTGCTCAAGAAATGTTAAGAAACTGACTTAATAGATGTATAGTTCGCTCTATGCTTGGTTTGATTGAAATAAATAAATTGGTGGTTAATACCAAGAAAGAAGGTTACAGGAAGATATAAGTAGGTTGAGCAGAGCAGTGGCAGCTGGAATAGTGAAAAACAGGAGGTTTAGAAGGGATTTGAGGAAAAATGTTTTTCAATCAGGGTGTGGTGGGTATATGGAACCTACTGTCTGAGAGGGTGGAAGATGCGGGAAGCCTCACAACCTTTAAAACAAACTTCAAAACAGTCAAAACATGGGCCAAGTGTTGGAAAGTGGGATTAATGTTGACAGGTCAGTGCAGACCCAGTGGGCCGAAGGGTCTCTTCTGTGCTGTATTATTCTATATCATGGTTGCCTGTTTTTATTTACAGATTGCTGTATGGATTGCAGTGTGTTTCTGGTTTTGCTATTTTGGATTAAACATTAGATAAGTGTAGAACAAGTAGTGTGTGGTCAGTATTCTTTATTGCTAACTAAGATAGCTTTTGCTGACATTATGAACTCATTGTATGGAAATCATAAAGGCTTTTTAAAGATTGGAATAATTAAAAGGCAGGAATAATATATAATGTGATTTCTATTAAATTTGACGACAAATTCTGCATTTTTGACTATAAGTCAGTTGAGATCACAAATAGTGGGATTTTGCATTTTTTTGATAAATCTGCTTTAAGCTTTTTGAAATATTGCTCCATTTGTTCCAGCATTAATAGTTGCCGTCAAGACAAATATGATTGATTTAAAAATCTCCCATCTTCACTCCTAGAGTCTGCAGACTGCAGTTTTTGGAATTCTTCTCTGAATTGTTCTTAAGCACTGGAGAAATGTTTCAATTATGTAGCAGGAGAAGAAAGCTTTGAACCCAAGCCAGAATCTCACTGCGGTAGATAAGAGGCTCAGAATGGATAGGCCCAAACTGATATCTTATTGAAGCAATGTTCAGATTTAACTTTTGCAGACATTATTGTATTATGTAGAAATCATCAATGGACTGTGATTAATATTTCAGGCACCAGTTGTCCTGTTGCAGAATCCTCCATTTCCCATTTGTGAGAATTGAATACATTAGCAATTTTTGTATTAGGGAAATTTTATTCATGTAATTTAGGACCAATGCCAAGAGAATTTATCTACTGTTTAATCAAAACAAAAATGAGTGATCAAATTCACAACTAGTTAGATGCAAGCTGCTAGTAAAATATCTTACTTGGAATTTATTAAATAATGAATGGGGAAACTGACAGTAAAAGTGAGTGTTGAAAGGACCTTCTGCAAGCTCAGCTATCTATTCAAATTTGCCCCTGAGAAGGAAGGATATGCATTTATATGGCGCTTTAACACATCTAAAAATACCTTACATACGATGAATTACTTTCAAATGGACACAACAAAATCCTGCAAACAACAATGGGATGATTTTCCTATAGAAAAATCCCACCAAAAATTATCAATGGACGATAGATTATTGTAGGCCTGCACATCAGGAGAATCCTGTACTCCTTTTGAATAGTATCATGGATTTTCTAACATCACGTGCAATCATTCACAGCTAACTTTTTTTGAGCTATCATGTTAATTGTCCTCATAATTTTAATTGGATGAGTTTATTTTCCATTTACAGGTCAATATGACTCAATTGGAATAACTTTCTAAAATCCTGAGTTATACCCTCACAAGTTGTTTTATGCTTCCCCTTTTATTAATATCTTGGGAGAACATTCAGTCTGCCATGATAAAACAAATACTAGTCATGTTTCAGAAAGCCTCAGCAGGACCAGCCTGAGCCGCGTTACAGACTGTCTTGGTGAAATAGGATATGAATCATTTTTCTTGGCAGAGTATGAACCTTGTTTCAGGCTATTTTGGTGGGACAGGAAATGAACCATTTTTCTGACTACCTTGATAGACTTCAAGCTGTATTTTAATTCCATCTGTGAATAAATTTCTAGTGTAGCTCCATATCTATCTTAACATCTGTGAATAAATACTTGGAATATATCTCCCTCTCGTAATGAACAAGTCTGCAGTTTATGATGGTATAGTCTTGATTTTTTAAAAATTACTTTCCAGTATCCTGTTTAACAATATGATATGGTTAGATAAATTGCAGTATAAAGCACATGGAAATTACAAAGTGATTTAGGTAGATACGCCATTGAGAATTTAAAGTGCATTTCATCACAACAGTGTCAGTTACATAACCACAAAAATTAGCTGAAAAGCACATGCATGAAATTCAAGATAATAAAGTGTGAAGCTGGATGAACACAGCAGGCCAAGCAGCATCTCAGGAGCACAAAAGCTGATGTTTCGGGCCTAGACCCTTCATCAGAGAGGGGGTGGGGTGAGGGTTCTGGAATAAATAGGGAGAGACGGGGAGGTGGACCGAAGATAGAGAGAAAAGAAGATAGGTGGAGAAGAGAGTATAGGTAGGGAGGGGATAGGTCAGTCCAGGAAAGATGGACAGGTCAAGGAGGTGGGATGAGGTTAGTAGGTAGGAAATGGAGGTGCGGCTTGGGGTGGGAGGAAGGGATGGGTGAGAGGAAGAACAGGTTAGGGAGGCAGAGACAAGCTGGGCTGGTTTTGGGATGCAGTGGGGGGAGGGGATGAGCTGGGCTGGTTGTGTGATGCAGTGGGGGGAGGGGACGAACTGGGCTGGTTTTGGGATGCGATGGGGGAAGGGGAGATTTTGAAGCTGGTGAAGTCCACATTGATACCATTGGGCTGCAGGGTTCCCAAGCGGAATATGAGTTGCTGTTCCTTTGGGTGGCACCATTGTGGCACTGCAGGAGGCCCATGATGGACATGTCATCTAAAGAATGGGAGGGGGAGTTGAAATGGTTCGCGACTGGGAGGTGCAGTTGTTTATTGCGAACCGAGCAATGGATACAGTATACCACATTGGCAGATGTGCAGGTGAACCTCTGCTTAATATGGAATGTCATCTTGGGGCCTGGGATGGGGGTGAGGGAGGAGGTGTGGGTGCAAGTGTAGCACTTCCTGCGGTTGCAGGGGAAAGTGCTTGGTGTGGTGGGGTTGGAGGGCAGTGCACAGTGGTCGAGAACGCCCTTGACCGCGTCTCCCGCATTTCCTGCAACACATCCCTCACACCCCGACCCCGCCACAACCGCCCAAAGAGGATCCCCCTCGTCCTCACACACAACCCCACCAACCTCCGGATACAACGCATCATCCTCCCACACTTCTGCCATCTACAATCCGACCCCACCACCCAAGACGTTTTTCCATCCCCACCCTTGTCTGCTTTCCGGAGAGACCACCCTCTCCGTGACTCCCTTGTTTGCTCCACACTGCCCTCCAACCCCACCACACCCGGCACCTTCCCCTGCAACCGCAGGAAGTGCTACACTTGCCCTCACACCTCCTCCCTCACCCCCATCCCAGGCCCCAAGATGACTTTCCATATTAAGCAGAGGTTCACCTGCACATCTGCCAATGTGGTATATTGTATCCATTGTACCCAGTGTGGCTTCCTCTACATTGGGGAAACCAAGTGGAGGCTTGGGGACCGCTTTGCAGAATACCTCCGCTCGGTTCACAATAAACAACCGCACCCCCTAGTCGCGAACCATTTCAACTCCTCCTCCCAGTCTTTATATGACATGTCCATCATGGGCCTCCTGCAGTGCCACAATGATGCCACCCGAAGGTTGCAGGAACAGCAACTCATATTCCGCTTGGGAACCCTGCAGCCCAATGGTATCAATGTGGACTTCACCAGCTTCAAAATCTCCCCTTCCCTCACCGCATCCCAAAACCAGCCCAGTTCGTCCCCTCCCCCCACCGCATCACACAACCAGCCCAGCTCAGCCCCTCCCCCCACTGCATCCCAAAACCAGCCCAGCTTGTCTCTGCCTCCCTAACCTGTTCTTCCTCTCACCCATCCCTTCCACCCCAAGCCGCACCTCCATCTCCTACCTACTAACCTCATCCCACCTCCTTGACCTGTCCGTCTTTCCTGGACTGACCTATCCCCTCCCTACCTCCGCACCAATACTCTCCTCTCCACCTATCTTCTTTTCACTCCATCTTCGGTCTGCCTCCACCCTCTCCCTATTTATCCCAGAACCCTCACCCCATCCCCCTCTCTGATGAAGGGTCTAGGCCCGAAACATCAGCTTTTGTGCTCCTGAGATGCTGCTTGGCCTGCTGTGTTCATCCAGCTTCACACTTTATTATCTTGGATTCTCCAGCATCTGCAGTTCCCATTATCCCTGCATGAAATTCAACTTTACATTTGGATTTATGAACACCGGTTAACATTAGTCAGGTTATCAGTGGACTGTTAAAATGCAACATTTAAATCCACTGCCTATTGATAATATAGGGGAAACTGTGGGAAACTGATCATATAATATGAAGTCATTCACATTGCTGAATGTTTTCAATGATTAATAATGTGTCATACCATTTCTCAATTCTCAAACTCCTCTCAAACTTTTCACCAATTGATAGCAAAGCCAAGTAAATCTCATGATATTTTTTCAGCAATTTTCTTTGTTTGCCTTCTGAAAAATGTACTTCCAACAAGGCAGCAATTCCTCTTAATAGTATACTGGGGTGCAGTACCATAATTTATTGATCATCACGTTCACTTTAATCTGAAGTCGATGTTACAGCAATTGCATCTACACCAATTTTAGGACCGCAGGCCACATCAGGGAGATCAGGGAGTGGGGGAGCTTTTGCGAAATTGATTAATGCTGCAGTTTGACATTTGTGTTTCTCTGGAGTTCAGTGCAATGAATACCTGTTATTCCCTGGTTTTGCTATTTAATGGTAGAAGAGAAGACCCCTGCTTTTAAACACCTATTTGTGTTCACTCAACTCTGAAACTGATTTTACAAAGCTCATGTACTTTGACCTTCCTTATAGGGTTCTATTTAAAGAAGTCAAATGTGAGCATCAGGGTGATTCACAGGAAGAGCAGTAACTTGGATTTTGCACTGGGAATAAAGATACGACTATTTAAAGCTAAGGTTATTAAACAGCAAAGTGTACAGCAGCCACTAGTATCTACGTTTGTGCTGTTAAATTCAGAAAGTTGATATTGAGATACTGTTTTAGAGGTTTTACTGTAGTGGTATTTCACCAAGTGACCTGCTGTTATATTACATGGAACAGCATAAAATTGCAATACTCATTAGGCACTCACTAAACATGCCAAAAAAAGTTAGATTTTGTCAATTTAAAGTGGAAGTAATTTTTTAATGATATACATCTTGATTACCTCTTGACGCTGAAATTTATTTTTAAATGTGTGGAGTTTCATTCCTTCAAATTTTTATTATTATCAGTAATTTTTTTCAAATTAAAACTTTCTGTCTCTTTAATCCTTCTTAATCCCATCTTCTGTTTGATCTCTATTTTTACGTATAATGTGATTTCTATTAAATTTGACAGCAAATTCTGCATTTTTAACTGTATAAATCGCTTGTGATTTTGTATTGAATTAGATATTCTAATTTACTGGTTTTGACTAGTGTAGGTAGCATTTAATGCCCTCTGCTGTGTTGATTGAGTGCCAGGGCAAATTTAATAAGTAGGAAGATGGTGGATGGGAACTCTCCTATTATCCTGCCTTCATGACAATGAAAGCCAGAGTGGGAAAGCCCACTGACAACCTTCCCAGTTGACGTCCTTAAGTCGGAAATTAATTTCCACTTCAGGGCCATGTTGCGCCACCACTAACCCAATGATGAGAGAAGAACTCACCAAGTAGAGTGCATGATGAGCAAACCTGTGACAGGCTGCTGTCAGGCTTTGGGGAGAGGAAGTTCTCTCATTTAAAGGTACTCAGCACCTGACTAAGGGCCCTCCCACTGGGATGGAGGCTGCTAAGTCCCCAGTCCACCATATGTGATTTCCAACCTATGACACACCCTGCCCAACCATCATTCATGAGCGTCCTGGGTACCAGGGTAGGCGTTGTAATGCCTTCAGCTATCGCTTCCCGGCTTAATTCTTGTTCTATTGAGCAGCCAGTTTCTAATTGACCAGCGGCTATCATCACATGAGACCTCTTCAACCCAGAGAAGGTACGCTGCTGTCCAGATAGCTGCTGATTGCCATTGTAAAGAGGTGATGTAGAGCTCTAACTAGCTCACCACTCATAGGATGAAACACCTCAATTAAATACATCCCTGTGTGCTTCACTAAAGATTCTTCATTCTGAATAATTAAGGAAGCATGTTGTCGTGTATTCACAGACTTTCCCAATCTCCTGCAGAAGGTGTTGTGCTATTTTAACTTTCTAATTACTGTTAAAAGCTATAGGCAGTCTGTGGCAAGTCTAAGTGTAATGAATGGCTCACAACATTTGCTCATTGATGACAGCAAAATCTGCACTCCTGTCTATTTAAAATTGCCAGCATTTCTGTTTTATTTCCACATAGTTGCTAATCTTTTCCATCTTAAAAACATGAGTGTACATTGGAGTTGTGGTTACGTTACTGCATTATTAATCTAGGTGTGATAGATTAATAACTTAGAGAATACAAATTGAAATTCTGCTGTGATCATTTGAATCCAGTTTTAAAAGGCTGGAAATAAAACATGGCCACAGTCCTCAGAGTCAATATTAATTTGAAGTTCAATGACATATATCAATTACATGTAGTTGATGGTAAATGCAAAACCAAAGTATCCAATATTTTTCAGGAAAAGCAGGGAATCTGGATGTGAGTTTGCTCGCTGAGCTGGAAGGTTAGTTTTCAGACGTTTCGTCACCATTCTAGGTAACATCATCAGTGAGCCTCCGATGAAGATTCATCAGAGGCTCACTGATGATGTTACCTAGGATGGTGACGAAACGTCTGAAAACTAACCTTGCAGCTCAGCGAGGAAACTCACATCCAAAACCTCAACCTGAGCTATAAATCTTCTCAAAGCTCGCCAGCAGGGAATCTCTATTTAGTCCTGGTCAGAAGTCCAATCCAGAATCTCAACAATAAACTAATCCGCTATAGTGAGGTCCAAAAACTGCTTGAATAACTTTGTCTAAAATAAGCAGATATGTTTACATTGGTTCTTTCAACAGGGATTATCAAAATGTGAATAACTTATTCAAAATGACTGAAGACCCTATTTGGCCTGAAATCAGTAAGTGCTAGCTATTAGATAACCATATTATCCAAGCCACACTGTTGCAATTGACTCCCATGTAATGGAAGTGGTTGTCACTACTTTCTTAGTATTGTCTTCCACAGTAGGTAGGCAGCGCTGGCAAGACCTACATTTGTTGTCTATCCCAAATTGCCCTTGAACTAAGTGGCTTCTTCAGATATATCAGAGCCTGCCATATTGCTATGGTCACATATAGGTCAGATCAAATAGTAACAACAAGTTTCCTTTCTAAAGGAAAGTTGGAACTTGAATAGTTCCACAGAGACTGGTATCCCGTCACCAAGTCACCCTTTATTTACATGTGGAGAGATATTGACACTGATCCAGCTCTCTCTGAGTCAGCTCTCAGTGTGAACAGCATCCCTGACACTACTGGATATATCTTTCAGCAGGGCTCCTTGATTGGACCAGATTAATGACCCCAATCAGGGAACTCATATTCTATGTGGTCCACTTGGCTGACGTCATTACAATCACAACAGGAATGCAGTTGTTCTTGCAACAATAGTTTCATAGTCATCATTACAGTAATTGGCTTTAAATTCTAGATCTATTAATTTAATTTAAATTTCACCAACTGCTGAGGTGGGCTCTGAATCCATTCCATGAAAATATTAGTCTGAGCATTGATTGCTAGTTCTGTGAATTTATTATTACGCAACTGTCTGATATGTAGGTGCACTTAAGCCAACTGTGAACAGTGTAATGGTAGGCACTATATCAGTAAATTCGACCATGAAACTGTCAGAGGTTGTTTGAGAAGGTTCTTGTCTCGTCTGGTATGTATGTGTCTTCCTGTCTTCTGAAGTACTGGGCTGTATCTATTCTCTATACCATATGATTCATGAAGAAAGCTTTTTTCACATTCTTCTGAGGGCAGCCGGAGAGGAGTAACAAATGTTGACATTGCCATTTACACTTATACCCCAAGAATGAATTTAAAAGAAGCAATTTAATAATTTTATTTTACAGAAGTTTGAGTTAGAGCTTGTGTGACAATCTCGTGCTCCCATCATCAACCTTCTCACGAAAAAGTCTTTCAGATACGTTTGATTTTATCAGCAGCGCATTTCTTTCAATAACCTTAAAACAGGGAAACAGCTGCTGTTCTGCAACTTCAAGATGCCTGTCAGCACATGTTGCTCCTCAATGAGTGCTGGTTTATAAAAGGCACTATTCTTTTAGCAGGCCTGCAAGTGCTGACGTGTAGTTTGGTTAGAGCAGCATATGTATGAGATTTCATTGCTATAACAAATGCTCGGTTTGAAATGGATACAATATGAAGATGAATGCAAACCCTGTTAACCATATCAGTGCTGAAATTCCTTCATTATCTAAATACTTTCATCTCACAGCTAAAAACTGAGAGAACTGCGGATGCTGTAAATCAGGAACAAAAACAGAAGTTGCTGGAAAAGTTCAGCAGGCCCGGCAGCATCTGTGAAGAAAAGATCAGATTAACATTTCAGGCTCAGTGACCCTTCCTCAGAACTGTTCCCCCCAGTTCTGAGGAAGGGTCACCAGGCCCAAACCGTTAACTCTGATTTTTTTCTTCACAGCTGCTGCCACATCTGCTGAGCTTTTCCAGCAACTTCTGTCTTTGTTGTTGTTAATCCTATAGCTGCCACATACAGTTATAGCTTTAAAAGTGTTGATTATTTAAATCAGACAATTGCATTTTGTAAAAGTAAAGAAAATCACAGTACTATATAAACATTGTGAAAGAACTGAAAACCCAGTAGAGTATAACAGCATGGGGTAGTGCCAAAATAGGGCCAGAGACCGAGGGAAAGAAACAGAAGAGGTAAAAGGAATGGACAAAGGATTCACAGCTGGTATTATCTCAGGTGTGAGAAAATACGACAATAGAGTCAGCTGCCTGATCATACTAGACAAGTAGTGCACAAGAAGGTTAGTCTTGGCTGTATCTAAGATGAGTCATGCCCCAGTGCTCTTATGGATTGTGTGATGATACTATGGATTTAAGAGTTTTTTTATGAAGTAAGGTTGAGATCAGAGGAGTTGATTGGACTGCTTCAAAGCTCATGTGTAAAGAGCTTGTGAGGCCTTGGGGTTTTGTTCTTCTAATGTTGAAACAGTAGAAGAGCCTGAATGGGTGGAGTCAAAACTCCCACTGAACCAGGACTTCTGGATTTAGTTTTTCAGTAGCAGTTACTGGGTTTTGAAACTGGGTTTGGCAGTTACAGTACAAGAAATCAAAAATTTGAGTACAAGAAATCAAAAATTTGCAATTTTGCCGGAGATAAATTGTTAGTGTTACTTCCAGTGGTAGGTGAACCTTTAAAGGCAGGGTTTAGTAGCCTTATCTAATCAAAAGGAATTAAGTGAGGTGAACTATTTAATAAGAAAGCCAGATAAAAAGAAATCTCAGAGAGTGTGTCATGTGAATATGCTCAAAAGTTATTTTGATCAGGAAAGAAAGCAAAAGGAGAATGTGTTACTGAATACAACACAGAGTGAAGAATGTAATTCAGGTGATGGTGAATTGGGCATTCTTCAAATGAAATTGGATAATGAGGACGTTCTCAAAAATTGTGATAAATTATTGAGTTACTTTCCAGAGGAAAATCAAAATGACCTGAAAGAGTTATTACAATCGCATGGGGAAATATGTGGAAATAAGCTGGGAAGTACTAATTTAGTTATGCCTAATGTAGATATAAGAGAAGCTGTTCCAATGAAGCAACATCTTTATAGACTTAACTGTCTAAACTTCGCACAGGTTCAAAAAGAGATTGAATACATGTTCAAAGACAATATACTGAAAGTGAGTTGTAGCGAATGGATCTCACCTATAGTAATGGTGCCAAAACCAGACAATTATATCCAACAATTATATGTGGTCTATTGCAAAGTCAAAACAGTTACAAAATCTGATTCTAATCCTATTCCATGATATATTGAGAAGGCAGGACAAATAACTTATATTTCCAAGTTGGACTTACTCAGAGGATACTGGCAGGTGCCTTCATACAAAAGATCCAAGGAAATTTTGGCTTTTGTGACATGGAACAGACTATACCAGTTTAAAGTCATGTCATTTGGTTTGAAAAATGCACCAGTCACCTTTCAAAGACTAATCAATAAAGTTATTTCAGGATTACCCAACTGTGTGGTGTACATCAGTGATCTGGTAATTTTTCATCACACATAGAAGGAACATTTGGAGCATCTACCAGAATTGTTCAATTGACTTTGGGAGGTGGACTTGATGATAAATCTGGCTAAGAGTGACTTTACAAAAACCCAAGTCATATTCGTGAGCCATGTAATTGGACATGGCAAGATGGCCCCACAGGATGTGAAAACCAAGGTTATTGGGGAATTTCTCATACCATTGACGAAAAGGAAGTACCATGATTCCCGGGACTGATTGGATTTATCAGACGTTCATACCAAAATTTAACAGTGTAGTTGCTGTACTGACTGATTTATTGAAGATGTGCAAAAGTTTCAGTGGGTGGAGGAACGTCTGAAGGCATTTGACAGCCTGAAGTCTGTGTTAACCACTGCCCTGGTATTAACCTAATTATGAAAAGCCATTCAAGGTGGCTATTGTTGCGAGTGAAATGGGTGCTGGTGCTGTACTCTTGCAAGAAGTTGACAAGAAGATAGAAAGACCTATTGGGTATTTTTCCAGAAAGTTGAACAATTATCAACAGAAATATTCCTTTGCAGAGAAGGAGACCTTGAGCTTGGTATTAGCGTTGCGAAATTGCAACTTTTTTGCCAGTAACATGTCTGAGACAGTTGTATAAACTAATTATAACCCCTTAAGGTTTTTGGATAATTTAAGGAATAAAATAAAACTTTGCACATGGCATGATGAAAGTATGTAACTGCTGACACGTTGTTGTGACTTTGATGAACAAAGACAGAGGTGTTCAACGGTGGGAGAAAATGGACTGAAATGGACGGTAGCAGTGAATGTTTACATGCTTAGACTCAGTGTAATGTATATGAATTGTAATTCATTAAAAGCGCAAGACTAAAGGTTTTTTAAAAAATGAAGCCATCTTTGGTTATTGACGGTTCATTTTTTAAGGGGGAGGCTGTGATGATACTACGGCTTAAACAGTATATTTTGTCCTTTTTATAAAGAAAGTTTGAGATCAGAAGTGATGATCAATCTGCTTCAAAGCCCATAACAGCATGCGAGGCCTTGATACTTTCATCTTCTAAGGTTGGAACAATAGAAGTAGCCTGATTGAGTGAGCTCAAGCTCACTCAGAGTGAAGACTTTTAGTTTTAGGTTTTCAGTAACAGTTGCTGGGGTTTGGAAGCTGGCTTTTCAAGTTGCAGTATACCAGTGATCAAGAGACCCAGGTAATGTTCTGGGGACTTGGATTTGAATCCTGCGAAGGCAGCTGGTGGAATTTGAATTCAATACATTTCTGGGATTAAGAATCTAATGATAACAGTGAATCCATTGCCAGTTGTCAGAAATACCCATGTGGTTCACTAGTGTCCTTTAGCGAAGGGAACTGCCATCCTTACCTGGTGTGGCCTACATTTGTCTCCAGGCCAACAGCAATGTAGTTGACTCTTAACTGCCCTCTGGGCAATCAGGGGTAGGCAATAAATGCTGGCGTAGCCAGAGATGCCCTCATCTTGTGAATGAATAAAGAAAATAAACCTCTCTCCACTACTCTCTCTCTCTCAGTTTTCTCTTGATGGTTTTCCTCTTGGACTGGAGAATTGCCTGAGACAGGCTATTTTCCTGAACTTGCCTTTTGCCAAGACTGTGTTGATGGGATGTTACTATATTAGAACAATTACTGTTTAGTAGTAAAATGATTTATTACTCTGTTAAGTTTTCCAGTAGAGTTATTCTAATTTCTTCATGCTGCAGGTTGCAGGGAGACTTGGATAAACTGCAGAATTGGGCTGAAAGGTGGAGTTCAATGCGGATAAATGTGAGGTGATTCACTTTGGGAAGAATAATAGGAAGGCAGAATACTGGGTCAATGGAAAGATTCTTGGTAGTGTGGATGTGCAGAGGGATCTTGGTGTCCATGTACATAGATCCCTGAAAGTTGCCACCCAGGTTGATAGTGCTGTTAAGAAGGCATACGGTGTGTTAGGTTTTATTGGTAGAGGGATTGAGTTCCGGAGCCGTGATGTCATGCTGCAACTGTACAAAACGCTAGTACAGCCTCACTTTGAATATTGCATGCAGTTCTGGTCACCCCATTGGAAAAGGTACAGAGGAGATTTACCAGGATGTTGCCTGGTCTGGAGCGAAGGCCTTATGAAGAAAGGCTGAGGGACTTGGGTCTGTTCTCATTGGAGAGAAGAAGGCTAAGAGGGGATTTAAAAGAGACATACAAGATGATCAGAGGATTAGATAGGGTGGACAGTGAGAGTCTTTTTCCGAGGATGATGACTTCAGCTTGTACAAGTGGACATAGCTGCAAATTGAGGGGTGATAGATTTAAGACAGATGTCAGAGGCAGGTTCTTTACATAGAGAATGGTAAGGGCGTGGAATACCCTGCCTGCCAATGTAGTTAACTCAGCCACATTAGGGGCATTTAAACAATCCTTGGATAAGCATATGGATAATGATGGGATAGAGTAGGGGGATGGGCTTAGATTAGTTCACAGGTCGGCACAATATCGAAGGCTGAAGGGCCTGTTCTGCGCTGTATTGTTCTATGTTCTATGTTCTTTCTTTTGTTGTATTTTAATTACAGTTTATGAATAAAGTATGTTTTGCTTAATGTCAAGTAGTTTGACCAATTGAATTGCATCTGGAATGCAGCACCTTACATTTGCCTTTAATATAATAAAAGGCTAGGCCCTATATTTTGAGGGGATTTGGTCTGGATTTTGGCTCGACTTGTATTCTTCAAAATGAACAGCCATATGACCTGTACCTTCATTTCCAAGTTTTGTTGTTTTTTCTTCAAAGAGCCAAATGGGCGCATTCTGTACTGCAGCAATTCTGTGATTCTATGAATTCACTCTGGAATGTGTTACAGTGGAGTGTGAGACACCAGCAGTATATACGATTCACAATTCTTCTGGTATGTTTATTCTATTGAGTAAGAGCAAAAGACTATAGATGCTGGAAATCTGAACTAAAGACTGAAGGTGCTGGAGAAACTCAGCAGGTCCAGCAGTGTCTGTGGAGAGAGAAACAGAGTTAATGTTTTGAGTCCAGTATGACTATTCCACGGAACTGGATCTGGGCAACTCAGCCAACTGGAAGGTTATGTGGGGAACATAAACCTTGCTCCCCGAATCATTTCCACTAATTATCAGAGCACCAAGTAGGCCTACAACGTAGTTCAGGAGGAACTTCTTCACCCAAAGGGTTGTGAATCTGTGGAATTCCCTGTCTAGTGAAGCGGTTGAAGCTACCTTGCTGAATGAGTTTAAGGCCAGACTAGATAAATTTTTGAACAGTAAAGGAATTATGAGATATGGTGTGCGGGCGGGTAAGTGGAGCTGAGTCTCAAAAAGATCAGCCATGATCTTATTGAATGGCAGGGCAGGTTCAAGGGCTGGATGGCCTACTCCTGCTCCTAGTTCTTATGTTCTTCTGTACCTAGACTAGGGTGGGTGTGTGGGGCAGTCTGTAAAATATTGTTTGACTTGCAGTAAAATGTGTCAAGATGTGGAACTGACTATGCAAAAGACCATGTGCCAATTGTCAGCGTTTTATAATTTCCATGAAACATACTGTAGTAAGTCACTTTGCAATAGCCCGATACACAGTCATAAAGCCATTGTTTTCAGACCCCTGAACCATGTCACTCTTCTCAACATTTAGCATTGAAATCATCATAAAATTTTTTTACCTGATTTAGAGTGTTGATTAACATCACAAATGCATAAGGGGAGAATTGAGGGCTGGAAATGGACTATCCAATGCTAGTGGCGTTCTAGCACTTGTTATGACCAAGTAAGGACAAATGGAGTTGTTTTCCTCTTACCCCATTCCCTGTTTGAATGTAACAGGCTTTTGAACTTTAAAGGGATGCTGTCACAAATTTAGTACTTATTTCACTGTGCAGTTTGTAAAAATTAAGACAAGGGGTATTTGTGAGTTAAAAACATAGGTGATTAGTTTTTTTCTGCTAAGGTCCGCACAAAAATTTTACATAATGCTAAAAATCTGCAGACACTGTTTCCCACTAATGCACCAAAAATATGGTCAAGTTTTGAACATACAGAATAATATAACCACAGTGTATCAGATGTTAAACTTGGCCAAGTGAGATGCAGATTTAAAAAAAAGGTCAGTAAAGCTGCACTGACTGTATCTACTGAGGCTGTTCAGCTGAAGTAGTTGATTTGTCATCATGACTGGTATGCCATTTTCCTCCTGGGACTTTCTGTTGCTGAACTCCAATGGCTTTCATTCAAGGCTCTGTCTGCTGCAAGGCTGTTGACACATTCTTCCGTCTCAGCAAGACAAGGTTCAAAATGCAGGTGGCAAGCTGCACATTGACTGAGAGGGATGTTCACTCCAGCAGCTTGCATGTTCACACATAAGATTGTGGCCCAAATATATAGTTTATATATTCTAAAAAACATTTGATCAGCTCATATCTGGCCCAGCTTCCCCTTAGCCACATTTGACACATTTTTTTCTTGGATTATTCAAACCTGTATGGATGCAACCATTCAATCTATTCTCACCTTTGAATCAATAGGAACTGGTGATTTAACCTTTATAAGTCCATGAATTATATGTAGAACTGTTTAATAAATCTCATGCACTATTGTCTAGGTATTTAAATGGTTCAAACAGGTGTCACCAACACTGACATACTGTAGGCACGACACAGAGGGCTTTTGTAGTTCACTGGTAGTGTTCCTATCTCTAACTCAGGTGGCCTGAGTTCCAGTCCCACTTGCTTCAGAGTTGTATAATAACACTGCTGAGCAGGTTGATTAAAAAAAATCTCAGTTTGCAACAAAAGGCTCTTGTGGTGCAGAGGTATTGTCCATGTTTCTGAACCAGGAGGCCCGAGGTTGAGTCCCAGCTGTTCAAGATATTGTGCTATTTTTAAATGGGTTGATTAGAAAATATGTAGGCAAGCCATAATGTGCGAAAATACCCATGCAGTCTGCCCTTTTCCGGCTACGAGGTTAATGAACTTAATGTCATCAGCAACATCTCAAATATGAGCTATGCAACCTTGGTTATGCAACAGCAATAGTTGCCATTGCTCGGGTGGAGCCTATAGGAAAAACATTGAATGTTGTCATCACTACTGCCATGTTACTTCAAACTTCTTTGTTGGGTTGCCAACGATGATGCAATCTATTAACATTTTTAGTTGAGAATACCTTACAGATTTCTTATCAATAAGACTAAAAGAGCTCTATGGTCTCAGAATGTATTTATTCTAATCAACTTGTTCAGATGTGTTATAACACACGTGGTGTAGGTACTACCTAAAGTAGTTGTGGACCTTTACATAAATGCTTGTTCACAACAGCACCATCTTTCATTCACTATTTCTAATGGAATCCTTCTGGTCATAATAGCAAAAAAAATCAATGAATGAGTTTCTTTTGTGTGGTATTGTTTGTGTTGATTAATGTGTATTAAAGCAATAATATGTTTTCATTAGCAGATGACATCTATGTCAGGTGATGTAGAGCTGTGGAGCATGGAAACAGATCCTTTGGTCCAACCAGTCCATGCTGAACATAATCCCAACTAGACTAATCCCACGTGCCTGCTCCTGGCCCATATCCCTCCAAACTTTTCCTATTCATGAACTTATCCAACTGTCTCTTAAACGTTGTAATTGTACCCACATCCATCACGTCCTCAGGAAGTTCATTCCACACATAAAGCACCCTCTGTGTAAAAACTTTGATCCTCGTATTTTATAAATCTCTCTCCTCTACCTTAAAAGTGTACCCCCTAGTTTTGAAATTCCATCCTAGGGAAATGACAACTACCATTAACCCTATGCTTACTTCTCATTCTTTTCTAAACTTCTATAAGGTCTCTGTCAATTCTTTGAGAACTGGAGTGCCTCCTCACATTTTTATTACTTTCACCCCTATGAATAGTTCTTTACTGATGAAATGAAATATAATGATGCGACAATACTATATTGGATATGGAGATTCAGGTAATAATGCAATAATATCAGGTAATAATATCAAGTAGTAAGCCTAATTTTTACATAGTCAAACTGCTAAAAGGGCAATCTGTGATTTGACTGGAATTCTCTTATTACTTGCCTTCCGGATAAATAGTAAAATGCCTGAGTCGTGCATATATCACAACAGTATTAATTGTAACTCTTTGAATTATTTGAGTTTTGCATTTGAACAGTTCGGAGCCAATATTCTTGGATTTGAATCTTTATTTTTTGTGCTAAAGGTTGGAAGTAAAAATGTTGATCTTACAAATGGTCCTTATTAGAGAAAAAATTGCTATGTAAGCTGTTCAATTACACAAAGGAGCATAAGCAAAGGACAGCATTGCCGACCATCTTTGAATGTCACTAAGATTTGATGCAACAATGGGTGAAGGTCCAAGTAATTGAGAGCACTAATGAACTATCCAAGCAGAGAGTGAGAAGTCATTGTCACACCATGTTTTTTTTATTTTACTTTCCAAACACTCACTTCAGTCAGTATGAAAATGTTGCTTAAATACAATTGGACATATGCGAAGAGACTTTTCCCTGTTTAAAAAAGTATCTTCCAAATTGCTGCCACAGCTGCTTTCTTCCCACAAACCCAGAAACGGCATATTTGTGGTTAACTTCAAGGCCTGGCTTTGATTGTCTGCTCATTTTCAGTTTCTATCAGGAAATGCAGTGATTTAGTGACATTTTAACTGATAAAGTAACCGGCAACAATTTTCATGGTCTCGACTTGGGTTAATTGGGAAGCTAGCTGCTCAAAGTTGCAGTGCGCCACTAAGCTTTGAAATAAGCTCCCAAAATGGCTGCCACCATTTTTATCAGGGTAATGAAATGTGAGGCTGGATGAACACAGCAGGCCCAGCAGCATCTCAGGAGCACAAAAGCTGACGTTTCGGAGGGTCTAGGCCCGAAACGTCAGCTTTTGTGCTCCTGAGATGCTGCTGGGCCTGCTGTGTTCATCCAGCCTCACATTTCATTATCTTGGATTCTCCAGCATCTGCAGTTCCCATTATCACCATTTTTATCAAGTTGTTCAAGAGGGAAGCTTCAGCAACTGTGACCCTCAAACAGGAGATAAATTTGCAGCATGGCTCAGTTGGTTGAACTCACTTCTAAGCTGGAAGGCTATAGGGTCAAGTTCCACACTAAAGACACAAAAACCCAGTCAGACACACTTCTAATGCAGTACTGTGGGAGTGCTGTCTTTCGAGTGTGATGTTAAACTAAGTCCTATCTAAAACTAAGTTCTCTCAGGTGGATGTAAAGATTGCATGGCAATACTTTTGAAAGAAGAGTGAGTTATTTCAGTGTTCCAACAATTCCTATTCCATGATCAACAGTTTACCTTGTCATTATTGCATTGTTGGAGCATTCTGCACATAAATCGACTGCTATGTTTCCTACAATAAGCAAGTAACTATACTTCAAAGGTCTTAGGTCATGAAAGACTCTACATAAATGCAAATCTTTCTTTTCATTTTTCATTTTACCCATTGCTACTCCAGTGCTATTTTGAAGCACTGAGGCACCATGAAGTTCTCAATCTATTTATTTTGGAGAGATTCTCATCCTGGCTCCATCAAAATTTCCTTTCCATACCTCAGTACTGTTATTACCTGTGCTGATCATTCTTACCCATGCCCTTCCGCCCATTTTGTAAGGAATATTTAAACCTTAGCTCCGTGTTAGAGACTTCAAAATTCCCATTGTGTACATCACAAGGTCTGGCTTTGAAAGATGACTTCAGCCTCCATGCAGGAACTTCAATTAGAGGTGCAAACCCTACTCCTGATGCCCACTAAAAGTACAAGTTTGTCTGAATGAGTGATTGAACCAGATATTTGGACAAACTATGCAGGAAAGTTTAAATTTAGGCAGTTTTGTGATGACTACCTAAGACAGACTGAATCTGGGACGCTTTCATTTTGTGTAAGACACAGTAAGTCTGACTTTCATCTGCTTATGGAGAACTGTACTCACAGCGGGGTTTGTGGCTATCCTGATGTGGAAGTTCTCATTTACAGTTTCAAATTTAATACAACTGAAAGAGGAAACCATCGTAATGGTTGCACAATTTTGTAACTATATATTGTCAGCTTTTGGTGAGGAAATCTGCCAAGACATAACATTAATAAATAACAACATGAATTCAATCAATTAATCAAATGATAAAATTGCATAAATCTATATTTCTGACCGATTCAGACTGGTCATTTCTCCAAATGTCAAAGTGTATGAAATACCCCCTCTGCACGGTAAGGTTCACCAGTCTATAAACAAGGTGTAGTTGAGGTTTTGAACTTGCAGTCAGCTAAGTATTTCCTGTGGCAACTTGTTGTTGATTTATTTCCGACAACAGTTGTATTGTATGTTCTTTCTTCCAGTCAATTTTCAAGTAGATTAGTAGATTTAGTAAACCTCATATCCATCATTAGAAATCATAATGTTTCTGACCAAATTCTAACGTGCTGCATGTCTGAAGCAAACATTAAACATAGTTTAATCACAAGAGGGGAATTAATTGTAGGACAGACAGTAAAGTGACAAATTCATTTTTTTTAGAAGCAGCTCAGGGCAGATCAAAGCAACTGGGGTTTCTGACACAGTGCAGAGGAAGTTCACTCAACTGATTTTTGGAATGAGGAAAGATTCAATGGGTTTTTCAGTATCATTGGAGTTTAGAAGAATGAAACGTAGAATATCCTGAAGGGGTAGTAGGAACTGCAGATGCTGGAGAATCTGAGATAACAAGGTGTAGAGCTGGATGAACACAGCAGGCCAAGCAGCATCAGAGGTGCAGGAAGGCTGACGTTTTGGGCCTAGACACTTTTCTGACGAAGGCTCCAGGTCCAAAACGTCAGCCTTCCTGCTCCTCTGACACTACTTGGCCTGCTCTGTTTATCCAGCTCTACGCATTGTTATCTCACATCCTGAAGGGACTTTGTAGGGTGGATGTTGAGAGGATGGACATTGTGCAATCATCAGAGAGCATCCCCATTCTGACCTTACGGTGGAGGGAAGGTCATTGATGAAGCAGTTGAAGATGATTGGGCCTAGGACACCACCCTGAGAAGCTCCTGCTCCAACTCACGGAGCTGAGAGACTGGCCACCAACAACCATAACCATCTTCCATTATACCAAGCATGACTGCAATGGGCAGAGTTTGCCCCCGGATACCCACTGATTCCAGTTTTGTTAGGACTCCTAAATGTCCTTTGGTCTTATGGTCTTACGTCACAGTTAGTTGAATGTGGCCTTGTTGTCAAGGGCTGTCACTCTCACCGCTTTTGTCCATGTTTGATACAAGGCTGTAATGAGATTAGGAGCTGAGTGGCCCTGGTGGAACCCAAACTGGGCGTCACTGAGCAGGTTATTGCAGTGCAGGTGCTGATTGATAGCGCTATTGATAACACTTTCCATCACTTTACTGATGATTGAGAGTACACTGACGGGGCGGTAACTGTCCAGGTCGGATTTGTTCTGCTTTTTATGTTAAGGATATACCTGGGCAATTTTCCACAATTTTTGGGTAGATATCAATGTTGTAACTATTGGAACAGCTTGGTTCGGGGAATGGCAAGTTCCGGAGCACTAGTCTTCAGTTCTATTGCCAGAATGTTGTCAGGGCCCATAGCCTTTGCAATATCCATTGCCTCCAACTGTTTCTTGATGTCACGTGGAGTAAATCAAATTTGTTAAAGACTGGCATCTATGATGTTGGGGACTCCTGGAGGAGGCTGAGATGGACTTCAAGCTGAAGATTGCTGGGAATGTTTCAATCTTCTCTTTTGCGCTGATATGCTGGGCTCTTACATCATTGAGGATGGGGATATTTGTGGAACCTCTTCTTCAGTGAGGTGTTTAATTGTCCACCACAATTCCCAACTGGATGTGGTAAGACTGTAGAACTGTTGGTTGTGAGATCACTTAGCTCTGTCTATCACTTGCTTCTTATGCTATTTAGCATACAAGTAATCCTCTCTGATGAAGGGTCCAGGCCCGAAACGTCAGCTTTTGTCCTCCTGAGATGCTGCTTGGCCTGCTGTGTTCATCCAGCCTCACATTTTATTATCTTGGAATTCTCCAGCATCTGCAGTTCCCATTATCTCTGATACAAGTAATCCTGTTTGGTTGCTTCAGCAGGTGGGCACCTCATTATCGGGTATGACTGGGGTATTGCTCCTGGCATGCCCTCCTGCACTCTCCATTTAATCAGGCTTGATCCCTTGGCTGAATAGTAATTGTAGAGTGGGAGATATGCTGGGCCATGAAGTTGCAGATCATGTTGCAGTACAATTCTGCTGCTGTTGATGGCTCACAGTACCTTATGGATGCCCAGTCTTGAGTTGTTAGTTCTGGTCAAAGTCTATCCCATTTAGCACAGTGATAGTCCCAAACAACATAATGGGAGATTATTCTCAATGTGGAGAAGGGACTTTGTCTCCACATGGACTGTGCAGTGGTCACTCTTATTGATACTGTTATGGACAGATGCATCTGCAGCTGGCAGATTGGTAAGGATGAAGTCAAGTATGGTCCTCCGTCTTGTTGACTCCCTTGCCACCTGCCGCAGACCTAGTGTAGCAGCTACGTCCTTTAGAACCTGACCAGCTCAATCAGTAGAACTGCTGCCGAGCCACTCTTGGTGGTGGACAGTGAATTCCCCCACCCAGAGTACATTTTGTGCCCTTCCCACCTTCAGTTCTTCCTCCAAGTGTTGTCCAACATGGAGGTGCATTGTGTCATCGACTGAGGGAAGACAGTTTGTGGTAATTGTAGGAGGTCTCATTGTCTACGTTTAACCTGAAGCCATGACAATTCATGGGATCTGAGTCAATGCTAAGAACTTCCAGAGCAACTCCTTCCTGACAGAATTCCACTGAGCCACCACCTCCACTGGGTTGGCAGGACAGGACATATCTAGGGATGGTGGCAGTGATGTCTGGGACATTGTAAGGTATGATTCCATGAGTATGACTATGTCAGACTGTTGCTTGACTAGTCTGTGAGACAGCCCTCCCAATTTTGGCCCTAGCCCCCAGATGTTAGTAAAGGATGATGTTGCAGGGTTGACAGGCTGATTTAGCTGTGTTGTTCCCGAAGCCTTGTCTGATGCTGAGTACTCTATCCGGTATAGTTGCTTTGTTGAGACTTCATAGAGATTGATACAACTGAATAGTTTGCTAGGCCATTTGCTAGGCTGATTGGCCAACTCCTGCTCTTAATTTATATGTTCAGAAACTTAGTGATCTGACATGAAGTAAATTGTGTTTGGGAGCCTGAGGCATATGAAATTGTAAAAGAGTAGGCAATAATATAATATTCATGTGTTGTTAAAATATTTTTGCCAGCAAGAGGAAGAGAAATGATCTGTAGAGTGCATAGAATGTGTAATCGTTCAGTACGGAATGAACTAAGTAGTCGGGTTCATAATACAAAGGTAAGAAAATCAAAAGAATGAGAAAGAACAATACTAACTTAAACGTTGGAAGAAACTAATCATCCTGAGAAGTTGAACAACTGATATAATTGTTTCAGGTCAATGCTATGTGTATTTATTGATACTAAAATGGGCTGGTTCTGCTGATTGTATTTATGTGCTGTACTTTCTTGCCAAGCAGCAAACAAGACAGATCATACATCATGAACTAATAATTGTTGATTAAATTCAAAAAGTTACATTTGACACTAAATATAAAATATACAAATTATTAGTATATAGGGTGAACAATAGATAATAGATTACACAGACAATGGACCGTCCAAATTAAAACTGCGTCTACACAGGCTTGTTTAAATCTCATCCCTCCTGATCTCAGGTGTATGTCTAAATGATGTAGTTATATTTGTATGTACCTACAAAATAACTTCTGTCATCTTCCTCTCTCTATCAGAGATGTATTTGCTAATATTTCAGGCATTCTTCTACAACTAGGCTGGAAAATCTTTAGATTTTATTATGAACATGGCTGAAAGATTTAGAATGAACCTAAGATCTAAAGACTGAGGGTCAAGTTTTCTGTTAAAAGCTACTTTAATCTTCTGAGAAGACATTAGAAATTTATTGGCAAATTTGGGCAATGTGATTGAGAAGTTCAAATCTTATAGTGCCAATCATTTCATGCAGCCTTGTTGGTGCACTTGAGGATGTTTCCAAGAATGAGCACTGTCACTTAGACATGCTGCTTACCCTATAACTTCTCACTGCTTTGTTAACCAAGAGGGTTCACTCAAGTCCAGAGTGGGCAGGATGTCTTTACGTCTCCCTTAATGGATCATCCATGGAAACTGCATTTGTCTTGACTTATTTTAACAAAATTGTAAGAAATAGAGGTAGGCCATTTGGCTCCTCGAGCATGCTCTGCCATTCAATAGGATCCAATATTCCTTAAGTCCATTTTCCTGTCTTTTCCCTTTAACCTTTGATTCACCTACTGAACAAGAACCTATCTATTTATCCTTAAATAGTCATAAGAACACTGCCCCCACAGCTATCTGTGGCAAGGAGTTCCAAAGACTCACATCCTTCTGAAATTGAGTAAAAGTTCTTGGGAATGCTTTGTTTGTAAAAGCCTTTAAAGTTAGATTAGCACTTATAGTTTTCTCTGACATCTTTCACTCACAATACTCACTCCCTCCTTTGGACAGATTTGAAATAATCTCAGTGGCATATCCCTTAAAAACTATATGATGGTCATCTACATTACAGGATTAGACCATTCAACCTGCTCTACCAGTCAATCATGGTTGGTATGTTTTCCAACCCATTCTCCTGCATACTCCCCATACGTCTTGCCCCCTTACTAATCAAGATAAAGCACATCTCATTGGAGTTCTCTCACAACTCATTCACATTCCCATCTCTCAGCTCGGCTGAGACCAGAGTTAATTGAGCGAGTGGTTGTTAAAACACTCTTATTAGGCAAAGCCAAATTATGGAGGATACCACCTCATACATTGATTGTTTACTTCAGTGGAATAGGATGAGATATTACACAAAATGAGATGTTTTCTGAGTATTATCTCAATACTGTTGTGATGCTTTGAAACTTCCTCAAACACTGGTATCTGCACTATGATGGCAGCAATGTAGGCCTGACCATATCTTCTGCTGCAATGGAAGCTGCATGGTCTACATAAATGATGTGGAGAAGAAGAGCAGGTGACAAGAACAGAGTATACTGCTAGAAGAAGGAGGAGGAGAAGCACTGTCAGTAGTAGGCCATATCTACTTTGAGAGTTGACGGAGTGATTTACTTTCCTAAACATCAGGGAAGAACAATGTGCCCATTTCTGAAGTAGGGTCTCAACCGAAAACGTCAGCTTTCCAGGTCCTCTGATGCTGCCTGGCCTGTTGTGTTCCTCCAGCTCCACACTGTGTTATCTCTGGCTCTACCATCTGGAGTTCTTACTATCTCAGAACAACATGTTTGTTGTTTACACTTCACCATTGAGATCGTCACTGAAATCTGACAGCTGCAATGGCAACCCTGCAGCAAGGTAATGACAACATTACCAATAACTGTGAAGCTGTTTGCAGTCATGACCATTGATGCGACAAACTTGTGAGTTCGGAGAGTGTTGTCTGAGGGTCTTTGGTGAATTCCTTCAGTGCATCCTGTAAATGGTACACACTGTTGGCTGTAAAGAGTTTTGAGAATTCTGGCATTTGTGAAAATTGCAATATAAATGCAGATCTTTCTCTTTTCTAAGATAATAAAATGTGAGGCTGGATGAACACAGCAGGCCCAGCAGCATCTCAGGAGCACAAAAGCTGACGTTTCGGGCCTAGACCCTTCATCAGAGAGGGGGATGGGGGGAGGGTTCTGGAATAAATAGGGAGAGAGGGGGAGGCAGACCAAAGATGGAGAGAAAAGAAGATAGGTGGAGAGAGTATAGGTGGGGAGGTAGGGAGGGGATAGATCAGTCCAGGGAAGATGGACAGGTCAAGGAGGTGGGATGAGGTTAATAGGTAGGAGATGGGGGTGCGGCTTGGGGTGGGAGGAAGGGATCGGTGAGAGGAAGAACAGGTTAGGGAGGCAGGGACAGTTTGGACTGGTTTTGGGATGCAGTGGGTGGAGGGGAAGATCTGGGCTGGTTGTGTGGTGCAGTGCGGGGAGGGGACAAACTGGGCTGGTTTAGTGATGCGGTGGGGAAGGGGAGATTTTGAAGCTTGAGAAGTCCATATTGATACCATTAGGCTGCAGGGTTCCCAAGCGGAATATGAGTTGCTGTTCCTGCAACCTTTGGGTGGCATCATTGTGGCACTGCAGGAGGCCCATGATGGACATGTCATCTAAAGAATGGGAGGGGGAGTGGAAATGGTTTGCGACTGGGAGGAGCAGTTGTTTGTTGCGAACCGAGCGGAGGTGTTCTGCAAAGCGGTCCCCAAGCCTCCGCTTGGTTTCCTCAATGTAGAGGAAGCCACACCGGGTACAGTGGATGCAGTATACCACATTGGCAGATGTGCAGGTGAACATCTGCTTAATGTGGAATGTCATCTTGGGGCCTGGGATAGGGGTGAGGGAGGAGGTGTGGGGGCAAGTGTAGCATTTCCTGCAGTTGCAGGGGAAGGTGCCGGGTGTGGTGGGGTTGGAGGGCAGTGTGGAGCGAACAAGGGAGTCACGGAGAGAGTGGTCTCTCCGGAAAGCAGACAGGGGTGGGGATGGAAAAATGTCTTGGGTGGTGGGGTCGGATTGTAGATGGCGGAAGTGTCAGAGGATGATGCGTCGTATCCGGAGGTTGGTGGGGTGGTGTGTGAGAACGAGGGGAATCCTCTTTGGGCGGTTGTGGCGGGGGCGGGGTGTGAGGGATGTGTTGCGGGAAATGCGGGAGACACGGTCAAGGGCATTCTCGATCACTGTGGGGGGAAAGTTGCGGTCCTTGAAGAACTTGGACATCTGGCATGTGCGGGAGTGGAATGTCTTATCGTGAGAGCAGATGCGGCGGAGGCGGAGGAATTGGGAATTGGGGATTGGGGATGGAATTTTTGCAGGAGGGTGGGTGGGAGGAGGTGTATTCTAGGTAGCTGTGGGAGTCGGTGGGCTTGAAATGGACATCAGTTACAAGCTGGTTGCCTGAGATGGAGACTGAGAGATCCAGGAAGGCGAGGGATGTGCTGGAGATGGCCCAGGTGAACTGAAGGTTGGGGTGGAAGGTGTTGGTGAAGTGGATGAACTGTTCGAGCTCCTCTGGGGAGCAAGAGGCGGCGCCGATACAGTCATCAATGTAACGGAGGAAGAGGTGGGGTTTGGGGCCTGTGTAGGTGCGGAAGAGGGACTGTTCCACGTAACCTACAAAGAGGCAGGCATAGCTGGGGCCCATGCGGGTGCCCATGGCCACCCCCTTAGTCTGTAGGAAGTGGGAGGAGTCGAGAGAGAAGTTGTTGAGGGTGAGGACGAGTTCAGCTAGGCGGATGAGGGTGTCGGTGGAGGGGGATTGGTCGGGCTTGCGGGACAGGAAGGAGCGGAGGGCTTTGAGGCCATCTGCATGCGGAATGCAGGTGTATAGGGACTGGACGTCCATGGTGAAAATGAGGTGTTGGGGGCCAGGGAATTGGAAGTCCTGGAGGAGGTGGAGGGCGTGGGTGGTGTCACGGATGTAAGTAGGGAGTTCCTGGACCAAAGGGGAGAAAATGGAGTCCAGATAGGTGGAGCAACTCATATTCCGCTTGGGAACCCTGCAGCCTAATGGTATCAATGTGGACTTCTCAAGCTTCAAAATCTCCCCTTCCCCCACCACATCCCTAAACCAGCCCAGTTCGTCCCCTCCCCCCACTGCACTGCACAACCAGCCCAGCTCTTCCCCTCCACCCACTGCATCCCAAAACCAGTCCAACCTGTCTCTGCCTCCCTAACCTGTTCTTCCTCTCACCCATCCCTTCCTCCCACCCCAAGCCGCACCCCCATCTCCTACCTACTAACCTCATCCCACCTCCTTGACCTGTCCGTCTTCCTTGGACTGACCTATCCCCTCCCTACCTATACTCTCTCCACCTATCTTCTTTTCTTTCCATCTTCGGTCCGCCTCCCCCTCTCTCCCTATTTATTCCAGAACCCTCACCCCATCCCCCTCTCTGATGAAGGGTCTAGGCCCGAAACGTCAGCTTTTGTGCTCCTGAGATGCTGCTTGGCCTGCTGTGTTCATCCAGCCTCACATTTTATTATCTTGGATTCTCCAGCATCTGCAGTTCCCATTATCTCTTTCTCTTTTCTAAGTGATCGCTGACTGTTTCACAAAGGAAAAGGATTGCATACTATCAATATCCAGCTGAGATTTGACCAAATATAGTGGATTTTTTGCCAGCCAACGCCTGGTATTCTGGTAGTCATCCTGATCCCTTAAGTCTGCTGCAGTGCACTTTATCATTTGCATAACAAGCCAGAGGGTGGTGATTGATTGCTAATGGCTATGTGCTGGTCACTTGGCTCAAATCTCTGTTGCATAAGCCATTCATATGGGGATAACGTGAACATATTGAAAGAAATGCACCCACTTGATACAGAACAGGGTGTTTAAGCAATGCTTCAGCTGCCTGGGCTGGTGTGGAGGATCACTGGTATGCTGCAAGTCATTCAAATTCAGTATAATAAAGGCAATCCCATTTCACCACCAATCCCAGTTTGCCTGCCTTCTGCTATTAATTTTCACTGTGCCCTTTCTTTCCCTTTCGCAAACATAAACGCCAGCACTAAACAAACATTCCTAATCACATTGGTAAACCAACTGATCCAAAATAGTATTCAATGGACGATTAATCAACCTGTGAACGCCTTGGTCCTTTGTCTGCCTTTGCGTTCCTGTGCAATTAAAGCCCAGTGCTTGTAATTTTGCAGCTCAATGGCTGGTGAATTTCAGTGAAGAAGCCTACAGGTTATGTTATGCTATAGTGTTATGTTATCGAGCTGTTCTGAACTCAAAGGTCCTCATTTGGCCTGCGTTATTTCAGCACTGGTAGCAACTGTCTGGGTTGGTTGATAGGTAAAGCCATGAGCACTAATTTAGGGGCAGTGCTGGAAGACAAATGCTGTCATCCTTGAGGAACGACCAGAGGATGACGCTCAAAAGCGCCACTGCTGTTCCCTCAGGGGTGACGCCATAACAATGTGCTGAAGAATGGTTTGTTGGGCTGTTGTGATTCTTTGAAACTTCCTCAAACACTGGCATCTGCACTATGATGGCAGCAATGTGAGCCTGACCATATCTTCTGCTGCAATGGAAGCTGTTCATTGATCATCAGACACTGCATCATGGCTGCATCCAGAATGTATGATTGGAGTTGACCACCAGGCCTATGATGCAGGGGATGCACTCCATGCTCTGCACAAAGTCCTGTGCCAAGTTGGCACACCACACTTTTTGATATTGACTACATTCTTTCCTACCTAGCAATGTACCAAGTATTTAATGGTGCATATGTGTCAGTCATCTCCAGAGGGCATTATAATCTCCTCATTAAATCCTCTGCAGCAAAAATCCTTAGCACTCAGTGAGTAGGCACCAGTGCCTCTCTCCTGATTGCAGGTCACTTGAATCTGGTGTCTCACTGTGTGTTGATTCCTTCTCTTAAGTTAACCTCTGAAGTGTACTCAGTGAAGGTAAAGTGTTGTTGTTTGTGAGTGTGAGAATGGGTGACAGAGTTCCTTCATCTAAACTATCTTCTGGCACCTTGGCCATTTCTTCTTCTTCCACTCTCTGGCCAGTTGCAGCTCCAGGGCATTTGAAAGCAGAAATGCAGAAGATCTGGAAAGGACAAGAAATGTGTTCTAACATCATCTATAATGTAAGTCAAAAGAGACAGTGGTTCAAACAGGAAATAAAATAAGAGAATGGGCACGAGAATAAAATCAATATCTTCGCTGTTAGCCCCACAACTGTCCATGGTTTTCTGTATGGTGGTTTCAATGATGGCTAGCACCGTCTCCTCTATGGAGAAAGGGCACATGGCATAAAGAATATTTCTAGGTTACCTTGAACTAGTCAGTGTCATCTTGTGTTGTATAGAAAGCCTGCTTTTTCATCAATTCCCTGCACACTCTGCATTCTTGCCAACTCACTTAACCCATCTACACCCTTCTGCAGATTCTTTGTATCATCCTCACCACTTTCCTTCCCACCTAGATTTGTGTTATCTGAAAACTTGGCTATAGTACATTCGTTTTCCTCATGCAAGTCATTAATAGAGATATATATTATAAATAATTGTGGCCCCAGTTCTGAACCCTTTGGCAAACCATGAGTTAAGGATTGCCATCCTGAAAATGACCCTCTTATCCCAACCCTCTGCCTTATTTTAGTTTGTCAATCCTCTACTCATGCTAATATACTACTTCCAATACTGTGAGCTCCCATCTTATTGAATAGCCCTTGTGTGTGGTCCCTTATCCCTGTAGGCACTCCTACAGCCACTGAGAGACTGAGGAACGAATATGTAGGCAGATTGTGGAAAGATACAATAAAAACAGAGTTGTCATTGTGGGTGACATTAACTTCCCCAATATTGGCTGAGGTTAAGGAAAACAGGAAAGTACTCAAGCAGGGAATTAGGAGTGCAAAAAGGGCGCCATGAAATGACCTTGTAACAAGGTGTAGAGCTGAATGAACACAGCAGACCAGGCAGGATCAGAGGAGCAGGAAAGCTGATGTTCCAGCTCTGGATCCTTCTTCAGAAATATGGGAGGGGAAGGGGGCTCTGAAATAAATGGAGAGAGGGGAAGATGATGATGGAAAGTGGGTAGAGGAGCAGATAGGTGGAGAGAAGATGAACAGGTCAAGGAGGCTGGGATGAAACCAGTACAGGTGAGTGTAGATAGGGAGTTGGGATGGGGCGTGGTCAGTGGGGAGGAAGGGGCGAGTAGGTGGGAGGGAAGATGGACAGGTCAAGGAGGCAGGGATGAGGCTAGTACGTAGGAAGTGGGGGCTGAGATTGGTCAGTGAGGTGGGAGGAGCATATAGGTAGGAGAAAAGACGGACAGGTCAAGGAGACAGGGATGAGATGGGCTGGTCTTGGGATGAGGTCAGGGGAGGGGAGATTTTGAAGCTTGTGAAGTCCATGTTGAGACCATTGGGCTGCAGGGTTCCCAGGTGGAATATGATGTGTTGTTCCTCCAGCCTTCAGGTGGCATTGTTGTGGCACTGGAGGAGGCCCAGGATGGACCTGTCATCCAATGAATGGGAGGGGGAGTTGAAGTTCACGACTGGGAGGTGCAGTCATTCGTCACGAACCGAGCGTAGGTGCTCCACAAAGCGGTCTCCAAGCCTCCGCTTGGTTTTTCTGATATAGAGGAGGCCACATCAGGAACAGCGGATACGATATTCCTGATTAGCAGATATGCAGGTGAACATCTGCTTGATATGGAAAGTCTTATTGGGGCCTGGGATGCGGGTGAGGGGGGAGGTGTACAGGCAGGTCTAACATTTCCTGCGGTTGCAGGGAAAAGTGCCGGGGGTGGTGCGGCTGGTGGGGAGTGTGGAACGGATGAAGGAGCCATGGAGACAGACCGGTCCCTCCAGAAAGCAGATAAGGGTGGGGAGGGAAATATATCTTTGGTAGTGGGGTCAGATTGCAGGTGGTAGAAGTGGCGGAGGATGATGTGTTGAAACCGGAGGTTGATGGGGTGATACGTGAGGACAAGGGGAAATTCTGTCTTTGTTGTTATTGCAGGGAGCGGGTATGAGGGCAGAGGTGCAGGAAACTCATTTTTGAAGGACCACAATTTCTCCTCCACAGTGGTTGAAAAAATGCCTTTGATAGCATGTCTCACGTTTCCCGCACCTCAGCCCTATTATTTTAGTTCGGCACATTTTTCTCAAACCAAAACTTTTCACTCTCAAATGGAATGTAATTTCTTTCATGTTACAGTTACTATTTCCTTACGAATCTTTTACTCTGAGATCTTCTTTAAACTTGCCTCATATCATTTTAGCTATTCCAAAAAAGCCTGATGTCTTGCTGGCTTCACAACATATTGTTCTAAGAAATTGTCCCCAAGACATTCTATATGAATTCTTCTTTGTGGCTATGTCTACCAAATTGACATTCCCAGTTGACACGGTATAAAGTCACTCATATTTAATGTACTGCCTTTTTTACATACCCTTATTGTCTCCTGATTTATTCTCTGTGAAACACTACAGCAACTGTTGAGGGAACTATTGACCACTCCCATCAGTGTCCTCTTCCCCTTCTTCTTTCTGACCACCACTTAAATGGATTCAACATCTTCCTATCCAAGGCCATTTCTTGCTATCACTTTTACTCCATTTGGAATCAACAATGCTACCCATCATCCTTTCCTTCTTGCCCATACTTTCGAAAAGTTGCATAACCTTGAATGTTTTAGTTCCCACATTCTTCTCCTTGCAACCATTACTCTGTAATGATTATAAGGTTATACACATTAATCTTCATTTGACTCATTAACTCATTTACTTTTCTCCAAATACGTTTGCATTACTTCTCCCCTTGACCTCTTTTCTCAGTGGTCGTCCACTCTATCTTGTCCTACTCTGGGTATCATGAATCAAATAGCTTTTCTGCTATACCACCATATCCCTTTGCTGGATAAGCCCACATATCCCTCCTCTAGAATCCTTCCCCCTTTATTTAGTTTAAAGCCCTCTCTACTGCCAAGTTATTTGATTTGGAGGATGCTGGTTCCAGCAAGCCTGTCCTGCCAGAATAGCTGCCTTCCACCCCAGTATAGGTACCAATGTCCATGAATTTAAACCCTTGCTGCAACTCCATTTTTGAGCTATACGATTAACTCCTTGATTTTATGTGTCAGTTTACCCATGGCTCAGATAATAATCCCAAGGCCTTGGAGGTTCTACTTTCTAATTTAGGTCCTAAATACTCAGATTCTTTCAGCAGAACCTCCTTTCTAGTCCTAGCAATGTTTTTAACACCAACTTGAACAATGCCAACTAGATCCAGAGAACAGTATCTATTCCCCTAATTATTCTGACTCCTACCTGCTTTATTATACTATACACATCATATAATATATTCATAATTCCTCCCCCAGCATTAACGCTTTCATATCATAATTCCATGGTTGATTTTCTTTGTTACCCTACAATTCCCACTTCTATCCACACAGCTTGCAAGCATCTCATAACTGTTAGACAATTGCAAGGCCTGAAGCTTCTGTAAGGGTCCTCATCTATGCCTCACTTGCAGTCACAACCTCCTGTTCCTGAGCACAGGCTAAATTTTTAATTGGTTAATCTGGCAGTTGTGACCAATTCCTGGAGCAGTGTCCAAATAAATGCTCCCACTCCCAGGTTTGACACTACATTTGCAGCTGAGACTTCAGCTACTCAATTCAGATCCAAAGTTCCTTGAGATCCAAACATTTAGTACAGATGTATTTGCCATGAATTCCTTTGATGTCCAGCAGTTCTCACATGCTGTGGCAGCAACACATTGTCTATTGTGCTATCACTATTGTATTTTGTTTAATTTACTCAGTAATTCCTCTGCTATTGTAAATTTTTACACCAGTACCAATCTTATACTGAATAAATCATTTGTAAGGAAAAGTGGAAAAGAAGGCTAGAGATCTTATCACAAACTAAAGACTTTACTTTTACTTTGAAGACTACAAACACTCATCAATCCTACACACCATCCCCACACTTCCCTGCTTGTGGCACACTGTGATTTGCTTTGCCACTCCATTGCTGGTCTCACTGTAGGTAGGCCTCTCAATCCATACCTTTAATCCTCATGAAATATTTTTCTTGCTCAGGGAACTTTATTTCATGTAGTAAACCTTACTGAAATCACCTCTGTCTTCTCTGCACCCAATTCCCACATTCATCCAAATTCTCAGATACACTTACTTGGCGAGTCTCTCACTCAGGTGAAGGCTCCTTTACACTGACTATGCTCCTCACCCATCCTACATTTGAAGGCTTCCCTTCCCATCCAATGCTTGAAGCTCCCGTCTCTGTTCAGAACCTGAAGTATCCACCACAAATCCTTGCACTGTCCTGCCACCATCAATTCTGGGGCCGTATTGAGAAAAGATTTGGGAAGTACTGGTATAATGTGTTGAGGTTCTAGTGGTACTACTGCCATGATATAAATGCATTTCTACACATTTCAAATGAATCATTTGAGCAGATATCATGGAAACACAAAATAGATCTGCACTGGGGAGGTGATGGTGTGGTGGCACTAGTAATTCAGAACTTCTGATCTAACGTTCTTGGGATGTGCATTCAATTCCTGCCATGGCAAATGGTGGAATTCAAATTAATTCTTAAAAAGAAAATATGGAATTGTGACCGTATAGCCACTATCCATCCATCTGATTCACTGAAGTCTTTTAGGAAGGAATGCTGTCTGGCCTCCATGTGATTCCAGGCTCACAGCAACATGAATGACTCCTCACTCCCCTATCACTACCTGCTGAGGAGTAATAAATGCTAAAGGCAGTGATAACTGCATCCCGTGAACAAATGGAAAGAAAAGTTTCCCCCAACCACACGTTCCTTTTAGAACAAATCACAGCTTTACCTTCAGAATTTAAGGTCGAACATCTTGAATCAGCTGCTCCTTAATATTTGCCTTTGTATGGCAATCTTGGTCCACAAACGTACGATTTTGTTTGAAAGCATATGAATGAGACAGTGTAATTCGTCATCTCTGACTCTTTTGGTTCTCCCTCAACTGATGTCAGTGTTAGAACTGGCATTTCATAATCACACTAAACTAAGACAAAATACAAATATTCTGTTTGTTCAGCATTCTGTTCAAAGTAGAGACTAACTGCAAAAGGCATGTTCTATTGTGATGCTATGCACCAATGGAGTAAAGCTGAGGGGTTGTAGTGTTTGAACAATATGTATCTTTCACAACAAACATACTTGCTAACACTATGTCTTCATTGGTCTTGATATAAATAAATCATTTTCCAGCATGGGAAAAACTGTATTTGTATCAAATTGGAATAACTGGATCATCTGTGTTGGAACCCTGATTGCCAATCTGTTGATACTGCATCTGATTTTCAATGAGATTGATTGATAATATTCATTAGACATGAATTGATGAACTTGGAAAATGTCCAGTTGTGCTGAGCTCTTTTCTCATCACTGACTTGCTTGCATGCTGCTCTGATGCGGTAAATCAACATACATCAATTTTCCTAGCATTGTATATTGCAAGGGTTAATTCAGTGACATTTTAAATTGTAATGATTGAAGACATCCTCAGCCTCTCCAGGGTGAGGATAATATTCACCCGAATAATAACACTAATGGCTTCAGCCATCAGCTGTGTCGTAATGCATACAGCTCTTAATGTCTTACAAAGGATAACAAATTTTGTTTAATTTTGCTTTAGCCTTCATTACACTTGGATAAATTTATTCTAATGGTTCTACCATCTGCAAGATTCAGCAATGCAAAACTTCAGGGTAATATTGTTTGTAAATTGACTGCATGACCTATCTCAATGCAGTTACCTTTTGCTGCTGTTAATACAAAAAGTAGTTACATTTGCACTTTGCTGCACAATTAAACAACTGAGTTCATATCTTATATTTTGTGAGGGAGTGAAATGACTGTCTTGGGTTTTCTTATTCTAGCCTGTATCATTTCCAGTAATACTTCAGCTGAGTATGCCTTCCAAAGTTTCTTCCCCATAGTGCAAAAGCAAAGCTTGCCATTGCATTGTAGTAATGAAATCAAAAAGGCCATGATCTTGATCTGTTGTATAGGTTGGTAGTGAATACAAAGGTAATTATAAGGTCATTTTTTTTAGTGCATTACCACTGATATGGAATTGACTCTTTGCAGGCATACAAAGGTCTGCATCTATTGGATACCAGCATAGCCAGCTGCAGGCATTTCATCCCAGCCACTCCTCTTAAGGACACTAACTCCACAGAGTTATCTGGTAAAGTTTGTATCGTAAATCACTACTTCTGGCTCAGATTCCATCTTGCTACATGTGAGCTGCCAAGAAGGTTATGTGTCGCCTGAATGAATACAGCTTTCAAACACTGTCCGAATGAGTTTGCAGAAAATTGTTCTTCCAACCTGTGCCTAATTTGGAACCAAATGTCTACAAACCATCACCAGCGATCTAAATACTCTTGTCTGCCAAGCTCTTGATCAGGAAACATGACTTTTGTCCAAGATCCAAACACAGGCAGGTAGTAACCTATAAAATATCCCCATGAGGCCCGGTTGGTGCATTTGATAAAGTCTCCCATGCTGGTGTGGAGTTGGAACAATGCAGCAGGTCAGGCACCATCAGAGGAACAGGAAAGCTCCTGCTCTTTCAGAAGAAGGGTCCCAACCTGAAACGTCAGCTTTCCTGCTCCTCTGATGCAGCTTGGCCTGCTGTGTTCCGCCAGCTCCATGCTGTGTTACCTCTGACTCCGCCATTGGCAGTTCTTACTATCTCTCATAATGGTGCATTTTGATTTACTCAGAACCTGATTTCACAGAATTCCTGCAGTGCAGATGGAGTCTTTTCAACCAACCAAGGCTGTACTTTACGTCTAAGGGGCATCCCACCCAGATCCATACCATACCCTATCTCCACATTTAGCATGGCCAATACATCATACCTACACATCTTTGGACTGAGGGAGAAAACCAGGGCACCTAGTGGAAACTCATGCAGAACATACAAACTCCACATAGACAATCACCCAAAGCTGGAACTGAACCCAGGTCTCTGGATCTGCAAGGCAGCAGGGCTAACCGCTGTGCTACCAAATATAGTTGATATGGTTTATTTGATAGCAATTGGTAGTGGTCTTCAGTTGGGTGGAGTGTACTGAAATCTGAGGTGTACTATTCCACAAGACATCCCTGTGCAAATATCCAATTAAACCAGCAATTTGCCTGACTGAGTGCTATTCGGGAGGAAAGTAATGCACACCAGGTATCATCATTACGGAGAAAATGATTTTTTATTCAAAGGAAACTTATTCTTTAATACACAGTGAAAAATTCTTCTACTTTGCGACTTAAACTGTGTTTCTTTAAACATAGAACAGTACAGCACAGTACAGGCCCTTCAGCCCACGCTGTTGTGTCGACCTATTATCCTACTCTAAGATCAAACTACCCCGCATATGCTACACTTTACTATCATCCATGTGCCTATTCAAGAGTTGCTTAAATGTCCCTCATGTATCTGATTCCACTACCACCGCCAACAGCACATTCCACACACCCAACACTCTCTGTGTAAGGAACCTACCTCTGATATCTCCCCTCTACCTTCCACCAATCACCTTAAAATTATGCCCCCTTGTAATAGTCATTTCCGCCCTGGGAAGATGTCTCTGGCTATCCACTCTATCTGTGCCTCTCATCATCTTGTACACCTCCATCAGGTCACCTCTCATCCTTCTTCGCTCCAGATCAGGACAAAAGATAAACGATTCAACACAAATGCAATTGGTGGAAAAATATTGACTGAGAAAATGATTTTTGCAAATCAAATGTCCACACCACAAGGTGGAGAGTTATTTTTCACAGTCCTTTTGGTTTAAGCAATGACGACGAGAGAGAGAGAATGTTTTCTGCTTGCTTCTGGATGTCTTTAGCTGCTCTGTACATATAGGTCTGCAACAACCCACAGCCAGATCAATCATGCAACAACCTGCAGCTGGCTGTCATCAGGCAGAATTTCCTTAACTCAATGATTCCTGGTGCCACTCCATCTCACAAGGCAACACCCTCCCTGTTCCAGAAGTACCATAACCTTGGTCTCACTTGATTTTCAAGTTGCAAAACTTTCCCGGATTTTTGCTACACAATGGTGTCTGACGTCCAATTGCCAGTTTATAATTCCAAAGGAAAATTTGTGGTCCCGTACATCAGTCAATGTAACAGAAGTCCTCTTAAGGATATTGAGGTTGTGCTGGGGAGCATTGGCGGGCCGTTACAATAATCAATAGCACACTGTGTCTAGCCTTGCTATTGTCACTGTGTTAACGAGCATGTGCGGGCAGATAATTCACTGAAAGGACAAACCTACCCTGGCCTTCAGTTTGAGGTCACTTTGCAGAGAGCAGTGTGGGAGGAAGAGATGGCAGCATCGCGGAACTGCAAGTGGACTAATAATCCATTAGGGTCAAGCTAATACCTTGGGCACAAGGATTCAAATCCTATCAGGGCAGCTGTTTAGAATTTTGATTATTAATTAAATCTGGAATATGAAAGTGGCCACAAGGATTATTCTGATTGCTGTTAAAAACCTAACTGCTTCACTAATGTCCTTTTGGGAAAGAAATCTACCAGTCCTACCTACAAGTAACTCCAGACCCACAGCAACATGGCTGGCTTTTTACTGCCCTCTGAAATTGAGCCATTAAGTTAAAGATCAATTAGGGCCGTCCAACAAACACTGACTTCGTCGGTGATGACCACATCCCAAGAAAGAATGTTTTTAAACTGAAGGAGAAAAATCGAGAATTTCAGAACAAATGGACTGATTCATTTGTACCCCAGATTCAGCTGGCTTTTCCATGCATCCTCCTATTTTCAATGAGAAATTTGACAAATCCAAGGAATGAAATCTTGAAAGGCATTTCACAAAAAGCACCGTGCAGTCTGTCAAATGTCCTCTTTCATTACCAGTAATACATTTATGAACATCATTAAAATGTGTCCCTACCTTGATAAGCATTACTAATGGTGTTTTAGTAAGTGTTGTGGCTCTTTGTGTATTGCATTTTTGACTACATTTAATGAAATAGTTCCTCTTGTCATTAAGGAAACAATGGCAGTACTGAAGTGATATGCAAAAGTGAGACAAGTATTAGGCATCAAATCCCAACTACAGCGCCCTCTGCTGGAACCAAGTGCCATTTATACAACTTGGCACCAAAGAATGAAAAGAACAAATATTGACATACTCTGGAGAATATTCATTTCCAAAATAAAACATGAATTTTTTTAAACTTATAAGTTCTGAAATTCTGTTTTGCATCAAGTGGTTTAACGGCCAGGTCTAGTTCTGATAATCACAGAATAATTATTGTAATCTGTAAGAGAAAGGTATTTTCAGAATCCAGTTGATGCTGTCAAGTGTTTAGACTTCTCTTTTCCTACAAGGACTAAAATAAGTTTGCACGAGTCCTTTAGTGTGAGAATCACAGGTCTGAAGGATTTGCAGTGTTTGGATCTTCCAAAGTGCCATCTGGTGGTCAAAGGATACAACTCCTGCATGAATATGCATCATTGGACAGTGATGCCCTAGTCTCTGAAATACCCAAACAGGATGAAACTTACACAATAAAGTTTTTGAGAAGATTTGTAGCTTGAGTTGTTGATGTGGTTGTTGACTTGTTTGTTGAGCTGGTAAGTATGTTCGCAAATACTTCGTCACCATGCTTGGTAACATCATCAGTGGGTGGCAACAGATACATTCCAAATGTATGGAAGAGTGACTAGTGTCTCTGGGCATGTTGTGCCATCCTGTTGTGGTCTGTTGCAGACATTAAGGACACATATGAAATGACCACCAGATTACTCTGCCCCTAGGAATCACGGTAGCCCACAAACCGACAGCTACACTATTTTGGCCACAGTTGGGAATAAAGGATTCGAAAAAGGATCGAAAAACATTACATAGGGCAAACCAGAAGGAAACTAGCCATTAGGATTCACAAACACCAACTAGCTCCCAAGAGACATGGCCAACTATCACTTATTTCAATACACATGGACAAACAGGGACACCAATTCAACTGGGACAACATAACCAACCTAGGACAAGCCAACCGAGACATGCACGAGAATTCCTGGAGGCCTGGCACTCAAACCAGAACTCCATAAACATACGTGTAGAGCTGGACAAAATAAAAACCGAAAGAACTGCAGATGCTGTAAATCAGGAACAAAAACAAAGCTGCTGGAAAAGCTCAGCGGGTCTGGCAGCTTCTGTGAAGAAAAAAAGAGTTTATATTTCGGGTCTGGTGACCCTTCCATAGAACTGGAAGTAGTTGGTACAGAACTGGACCCCATATACCATCACTAAGAAACAAATCTAGAAGTGATGACACCCACCCCAACAAACCAAGACACATAAATAACAAGCAGGACAGAACAGTGACGCTTCACTGGAGGCGCACTGATGAAGTTACCTAGCATGCCGATGAAACATTCGCAAACAAACTTACCAGCTCAGCGAGCAAGTCAACAACCACATATATAGTAAAGTAGTCCTTTATAGATGCAGGTTCCTTGAAAACTGCTTGATAAGCATTTTGGCAAAAAGTGTTCTTCTTGTGGAAGATATTAACTCCAATAGACAGAGATTATTTAATGGCATATGAGAGCCTACATTCTTGCTGTCCCTTAACCCAGTGAGCATGATTTCTGGAACTGAAAAGCATGCAAAATGAAGTGACAAGGTATTTGAGAGAAACAGCTTGTTCCTTCAGAACAGTTTCAGAGGCTAATAAAATAGCCATGCACAAATACCTTCTCTTACATGGTAACACAATTAGACACTCAGACATTATCATTCAGCACAATCTTTAAAACCCTTACCTCGCACACTCCACCAAGGGAACCCAAAAACAATTTTTAAACTATGGAGCTGTTGATTTGTTTTAACATGTATGCTAACCATCCATTTATTGTGCTTATTTAGTAATCACAACATTTAATGCTATTTATAGAGGTAACTTGGCTGTTCAATCTAATGGTCTTCTTTGCTATAGATTTCACTTCTTGCTATCATTTGCTCTTTCTCCCCTCACCACCTCATTACCATTAATCATGGATGCACTTTAACTTAGTTAAAGTTGAATGTTTCTTATGCCTTCTCTTGACAATACTTAAATCTAGATGTTGTAAATTTAAAATAGAAGCAGGAAACACTCAGCAGGTAAGGTGACATCTAAGGGGTGAAGAATTGTGAGAGTGAGAGACAGAAAGAGAGAGAGGGAGAGAGAGAAAAAGAGAGAGAGAAAGACACAGAGTCAGAGACAGAGAGATGGTATTTCAGATTGATAACTGACCATCTGAACTTCAATCTTCCATCCGCATTTTCTGCTATCTGGTTTATGTTGCCTGGTCAGAAACTGATTTTCCTGAATTGTCATACATTTCTCTGTTACTTCTGGACGTTACAGTGATCCAAAATTCGGCACCACACATTCTCACTTCACATTTGCACACTCTGCCAGCTCTTCATCCAAACACAAAACACACTATAATGCACTCAGGGACCAATCCCATGCTCTCTTGCAGGACGAGGAGGTGCAGTTGGAGCTGTCCTATGGTGGACAGGGATGTGCGCCCAGTCCTGGAGGGAATGGTGCTGGAATGGCTAGTACTGAGGCTGTGATGGGGCTGAAATCGTAGACCATGAAGGAACACGTGGATCACCCGAAAGCTATTACCTCACAAACAGGGTAGCAGCAAATTATACCTAGCCCCTAAAACAGCCAGAAGGTGCTCCCCCTCCGTCTAGTGTTGAGGAAGCCTCAGACTGCTAAATGGTTTCAGCCTCAATACCCTTACTGCCAGAGGAAGAGGTGAAAATTCTCGAGATGTTCCAAATGCTAGAAATGGATCACATTCAGGTACATCCCACCTTTCCCTGAGTTCAAGTCAGCGGAACCAGCCTTGGGACAAAAACATCACAAGAGAAGCAAAAGCAAAAGAATAGGCCCAGACTCGGAGAGGGGCGTGGGGAGGGATGATGTGATTGGAACTGGGTGAATCTCGTTAACAATGAGATCTTTGATTGACACAAGGTAATAACCCCAATCAGGAAAAACTCAGTGGACTAAAACAAGCAGGAGATTAGAACCCCCTCAGTCGAGCATGGACCTGTGTGTGTGTTTGTGTGTTTGTGCACGCGTGCATGCGTGTGTGTGTGCACGTGCATGTGTGTGTGTGTGTGTGTGTGTGTTTGCGTGTGTGTGCATGCGTGTGTGCGTGTGTGTGCATGATTGTGTGTGAGAGCTATACATCTATATGTGGATGGAAGAGCTGCCCAACAATGAAGATAATGTTTTCTTCCTAACTAGCATCTGGTAAATAAATAGCATGTACCTTAACTCCTATATATGTATAGTCTCATTTGCTCACGTTTCACCCTTTTGCAATTACTCCCTGTAGGATTGGGAGAAGGGATTCATTACAACACAGTAGATCAGCTTTTGTGGCAGGACTGACCTTTCAATCAGAAAAAAAATGGGAGGGAAAAGATTCTCAACAGCAGGAAATGACAGCCTGATGAAAAACCCAGCACAAATGCAGAGAGATGTGTTGGAGAGCTAATTAGATCATGAAGAAGGCTGACGAGATCATTTCCATTTTGGATTAAACGTACCTTTGGTGATCAAGTCAGTGGTGAGATGGATCACAGGCCATGAGATGCCTGGCCGGTGTAAGCTGGTGGTAGGGGAGGTGCAAGATCAACCCATTGTCCTGTGGCTTCTGGTCACTGCAGTGCAACATCTCTTTGTGACTGGATCCTTCCTGGGAGCGATGGATAACCTGTGTGGGATCTCTCAGTCATTGTCTCACACCAAGCATGTCAGGACAGTGCCCGATGCCATCTGTAGAGGATCACCCTGCTTTGTTTCATTCTGCCAAAATTGCAGCCCAGGCAGTGGGATTCAGGAACAAATTTGGCTTCCCCTGGGAGTAGGGTGGGTGGCACTGAGGGGGCAGTATCACAATGCTGCGCAATTCATCAACAGGAAGGGATTCTATTCCATTTAAGTCTGGGTGACCTATGATCCCCATGAGCACTTCCTGGAGGGTGTGTGCCCATTGCCATTGCAGATGCCATGTATCTTCTATCCTCGAGCACTCTCATGTACCTGATGTGTTTGAGGGTCCAGGGCCTTACAAAACTAGTTACTGGGGGGTAGGGGATACCCACTGCAACCATGGCTCATAACACCTGCCTGATGGGGAACTCAGATACAATGCTACCCAGGCGTTGACCAGGGATTGTGGTGGAGCAGATGATGGGGCTGCTGTGGTTCTACTGCTTGGACCAGTCTGTGGAGGGAGGAGGCCCTCCAGAATAGACCAGGCAGGGTGTGCCATACCACCCTGGTGTACTGAGCTCGGCACAACTGGGCCAGACAATGAACCAATGTGCTGGATACTGAGGGACTGGGGAACAGGAGCAGGCTTCCCAGGAGGAGAATGAAGGACACTGGGGATGACAAACCTGGCATGGCAGAGCTCAGCTGTGTCAGGCACTGTGAGCTAGACAGACTCTCATTGACCAGGTACACAGCAGCCTCTTAAAGCTAGTGAGGGTGCAAGGGATGCTGGTCTTTGGGCAGATATCTGCTAAGTGATGATTGTTGAGGGAATTGTGTGTAAGGCAAGATAGGAAATTGGACATGAGAAATGTTTTTGAGGTGGGTTTGGCAATTAATGCGGCAAGCATGGTAAGACAGAACAAGAAAACACGCTGGGCCTTGCAGCGAAAAAGCCTCAAAAACCCAATGCAAATCATACATGGCCAGGAAAACTTAAGATTCAGCCCAATTTATCATCGAGAATACCCTAATCATTGGGATAAGGGAATTCAATTGTTCCTGTCTGCCATAAATGTGCTCCTATTGTAGGAAAATAGGAACAGGAGTAGGCCATTCAGCTTTTTGAGCTGTTCTGCTATTCAATGCCATCTTGGCTGATCTGTGGCCTACCTCCATATACTTGCCTTTGGCCCATATCCCTTAAGACCTTTGCTTCACAAAAATGTATTAATCTCAGGCTTAAAACTAACAACCGATCTAGTATCAACTGCCATTTGTGAAAGAGACTTCCAAGCCTCTACCACCCTTTTTATGTAGAAGTGCTTCCTAACATTGCTCCTGAACGGTTTGATTTTTAGAAAATGCTCTCTAGTTCTAGAATCCCCAACCAGTGGGGATGGTTTATTTTATCCACCCTGTCTTTTTCTGCTAATATCTTGAAGACTTCAATCAGATCACTCGTAACTTTCTTAGATCTAGGGAAAACAGGCCTAATTTGTATAATCTCTCCTCTTAACTTAGCCTCTGAAGACCAGGCAACAACATATTACTCGCTTCAAGGCCAATATATCCAAGACCAATATATCATGTCCACAGGATTTAATAATAGTTTTGAACTTATGTGGATGTAAGGTAAGGGAAACACTTAAATAACTTAATGAAAATTTGCTAAACCAAACCTCAGAAACAACATTTCCAATCTATGTCTCAAATTTTCAACAGAAACTAACCAACACATATCAGCTAGGTATAAATCATCTGAAAGAAGCGCAAATCATAATAAAATCCAGGGCAGACAAAAGAAGGGCCAAAGTTCAAACGTTTGTTACAGGAAATAAATGCTTTTGCCTGTCTCTGGGGAGTCACTAAAAGCAAGGTTCACTGAACTTTATAAGAGGAGACTCAAGGAAGTGAATTATGTAGTGACTACTCCAGATAGGAGAAAGAATCAGCCAGTGTGTCATGTTAACATGTTGAAAAGATATTATGATAGAGATGATAGTTGGGAGAAAAGTATACTAATGACAGTGAAGGAAATAGGGAGCGAAACTAAAACAGAGCAAGTTTCTTCATTCATTCATGGGATGAGGACATCACTGGCTAGGCCAGCATTCAATACCCATCCCTAATTGCCTAGAAGGCAGTTACAAGTCAACCACTTTGCTGTGAGTCCAGTGTCACATGTAGGCCAGACCAGGTAAGGATGGCAGTTTCTTTTCTCAAAGGACATTAGTGAACCAGATGGGTTCTTCCCAACAACTGGCACTGGATTCATGGTCATCATTAGGCTCTTAATTCCAGATATTTATTGAATTAAAATTCCACCAGCTGCTATGGTGGGATTCGAGTCCTCACAGAACATTAACTGGGTCTCTGGGTTAACCTTCCAGCAATAATACCACTAGGTCGTTGCCTCCCCATAGAGACAAATGAATCCAAAATGAAAAATGCAGAAGGTAATTTCGCCATAATCATATTGGAAAACATGGAGGTACTTAAAAGATTAGATAGCATCATGCCTCATCTTGCATAAAACTAGAACGTCAATTCAAAGGCTAATGCATAATTATAAATCAATTTGTGGGAATTGGTCAGGATAAGTGGTTTTCGCAGTTTATGACGTTGATTTGGGGAATGCAGCATCTCTCAAGCAATACCCATACTGACTTAATATAGAGTGATTAGCTTAGGTGAGAGAAAACACTGCATTTACATAGAACAAAGACATTACTGAAGTGAGTCAAAGTAACTGGAGCTCACCTATCGCGTTGGTCCCAACACGGGATGGATCACAAAGATTCTGGACTGATTATCATAAAATCAATATGGTAATGAAATTGGACACATATCCTACCCTGCAACAGGAGGATTGTGTTGGATGAATTGGACACATAGGGTTTGTCACAAAAATTGTCTTGAGAAAGCGTTTTTAAATTCATAATTGGACTGAGGACATCATGCCATTTGGGATGACACATGCACCAATCTTGTAGCGGCTAACCAATAAAACAATCTGAGGACTTGGTAACTGGACCAGTTACGTCGACAATTTCATTGTATTTAGTCAAACCTGGGACGAACATTTACAATATTTGGCTGAACAGTTCAAGTGGCTACAAAAAGTCAATTTGGTTACAAATTATGGTCAAAACTAGACCAAGCCAAAACTAGAAAAGCAAAAGTACAGATTATTGTCAACTTTCAAATACCTAAGATGAAATGTGAAATTATCACAGGGTACAATTTGAAGGACAGCAAAGGAAGTCTTTCAATCTCTAAGTCAACATTTATTCCTCAGATATACCTTGAATTTTTTTTCTCTATGATGTTAACATAGCTTGTAGCGGTTGAACACAAGAATGTGGTATTATATTATGTGCAATGGCATTATTAAAGTCTAATTTTAAAACTGCCTTGGTGAGTTCAGCAGTGTATACCGAATGCGAGGATTGAACTTGGAATGTAGCATCTGGGAAAATACTTTCCTCATTGCATTTTTTGCAAATGTTGCCTAAACAATTTGAAAGACATATTTTACTTGTCTGGACTCCAATGCTTTTGCTAATAAGATTTTAATCTTTTAATTTAATTATTCCAAAGAAGCACTTGACAGATTGTCAACATTCCTTTCATAGGATTGAATTCCAGGCCCATCACACTTGGGTACAAAAGACGGTAAAATATTTTTCAGTATAACTTTTTAGAAAATCTGATACGATGTTTCCCAGACGCAGATGAAAATCTGGCCTGTGTTAGAAGTCTTTGTGAAAGGTTAACTGGGTTTGAATGATGGATCTGGAGAAGATGCACCAAGATGATCAGCAGATAAAGCACAAAGAGTCCTTGGGGAGCAAGGTCATACCAGAGTTAGACGCAACTACATTTTGAAAGTTGAGACAAGAGCTTGAGACAGGCTTATTCTAACAGCAGAGGTCAGCACTGAATGATTAAACACAGCCACAACAGATTGCTGCAATTAACTTCAGCAGGAGGGATTTAAGAAAGGGCACTGGTGAACAACAGGACTGAGGCCAGAGAACTTAGCAGACTCCTGGACAATTTCAGCATATTGGAGGAATTCTATGTTATGGAAAGACAGTGGATAGGTAAGAAAGGTCATTCAGTATGAAATGACTGCTGTAGAGATATGACTGGAAATAATTTTGACTCAACACATTGGATTGGGGACAGTCTACGTTAGCAGTGGAGCAGGGACCTGTACCAGCAATGAGAATTGCTCATTAATTTTCTTTCGGTTTCACCTTTTTATTAAAGGAATCAGCAAAATATTATGACCTACAGATTTCTTTTTTAAAGACACCTCATAATATAAAATGCTCTAAGTTTCCTTGGTTGAATGATAAAGCTGAAGTTGACAGTGTATATACTGAACCAATCTAACTTTGTGTCTAACCCGTTAATGACACTGACAGATGGAGACAACATTAATGCCTGAATCACCAACATGAGAAATGGGCTGCTGTGTTCTCTCCCTATTTACTCCATCTTCGGTCCGCCTCCCCCTCTCTCCCTATTTATTCCAGTTCCCTCCCCCCATCCCCCTCTCTGATGAAGGGTCTAGGCCCGAAATGTCAGCTTTTGTGCTCCTGAGATGCTGCTGGGCCTGCTGTGTTCATCCAGCCTCTCATTTTATTATCTCGTGGTCCAGTAGTAGTGGTCTCTACCCATAGGCCAGAAAGTCCAGGATCAAATCCCACCTGCTCCAGACATGTGTCATAACATGCCTGAGCAGGTTGATTAAAAATATCCACCAACATAAGATTTTGATAGCTAACGGGGGGTGAGGCTATGCTGCCTCAGAAAGGGCTGAAGTAAAGTTTTCACTTAAAACGTGTTTAAGGTGCAGTGAGGCATGGAGTTTACTTTCAGTGGGTAAAACATTGGTCGGTGCTCAGTTTTTGGCACAAAGGAAGTGGATGCAGCCAAACAGGAACATCTGAGGCCCATGTCTAATTGATATGAGGGAGCTGTTGCCACTTCCTACTTGTGCTGTGGAGTCAGGAAGGCCACTCCCGACTCCACATGATTTCTACTTTAAGGATTTAGTTTAAATGCTCCCTTTCAGAGGCATCTGTTTGCTGGGCCACATTTACAAAAGGTGAGACTGAGAGTATAAGACCAGCGTCTTCTCCATACCTCAGGACACCCATTGCCTGAGGAGCCTTTTTTTAAAAAAATGCAATAAGCCCTTTTGTTTACAGGTACGAAAGGACCAATCCGCATTTGGCAGCAACATCCTAAAAATTATCTGACCCTATTTCCAGTTAGTGACCCCTAATTTTTATCTCTATTTGTTCTGCCATCCTAAGGAGCAAGATTTCTAGAAGCTAAAAGTGTCAAGACATATGAGGATAGAGTGGGAGCATGGTACTGAACCAGTGGATCAGCTGTGATCATGTTGAATGGTGCAGCAGGCTCGATGGGTTAAATGGCCTACTTCTGCCTCCTATTTTCTAAGAGATTATTTTCAACTAAGAGATTGCTTTCCCCCTTGTTAAATGGAGTCATGCTCCAATGATACAAATAACTGGAAATACATTGACAAATATTTATTGCGAGATGCAGTTAGAGTGTACTGCAAGTGTGGACCATCGCACACAATAAGAGTTTGGAAACTTTGGCATATGAGGTATTTATCAACACGCTATAAATAGAGGTAGGTTTTCATCCATTACTTCATGTTGTCTACAGTTTTATTCAGAAATTTGTCAAGAATGAGGTTGTTGGTTTGCTTGCCGAGTCGGCTGGTTATTGTACAGTCATTTTGTCACCATGCTAGGTAACATCATCGGTGCGGCCTCCGATGAAGTGATGTTATTCTACTTCACTTGGTATTTATATGATCTGGTCTGTTAAGTTGGATTGTGTCATTTCCAGTTCTATTCTGCAAGGGTTTGTATACGGTGTCTAATTCAGCATGTTTGTTGATTGCTTTACAGGCTGAAAACCAGGCCTCCAGGCATTCTCGTGCATGTCTGTGTTTGACTTGAGACAGGATGGTCATATTGTCCCAGCTAAATTGATGGCCTTCATTGTCTGAGTGCACTGAGAGGAAGGAAAGTTTATTGTGTTGTTTTGCTGCCAGCTGCTGTTTGTGTATCCTAATGGCTCGTTTCCTTCCGGTTTGGCCAAAGCTGCAGTCAGTGTAAACATTGCAAGGTATTTTGTGAACTATGTTGGTTTTGTATGTCATGGGTATGGGGTCTTTGGTCCTTGTGGGTGTTTGTTGTAGTGTGGCTGTGGGTTTCTGTGCTAGCACAATTCCTAGTGCTCTTAGGCATCTAGTCAGTTTTGATATGTTCTTGATATGGCATAGTGTGGCCAGTGTATTGGCTGCAAACTGTATCCTCTTGGCATTGTCTATCTAGTAGGCACCTGCGGATAAAATTGTTGGGATATCCATAGTTTGCGAATACCTTGTATAGGTGCTGTTCCTCTTTCCTCTGTAGTTCTGGCATGTTGCAGTGAGTTGTGGCCCATTGAATAGAGCCCTGACACAGCTTTGTTTGTGGATGTTGGGGTGATTGCTCTGAAAATTGAGGATTCGGTCAGTGTGGGTTGCTTCACTTATATACTGTGGTTTGGAACTCTCCATTGGTCATTCATTCTACCTGACGTCTAGAAATGGAAGTGGATTGTTGTTGTCCTCTAGCCTTGTAAAGTTGATGCCAGTGAAAACGTTGTTGATGAAATGGTGTGTCCCTTCTAACTTGGTGCATTTAATGATGACAAACATGTCATCCACATATTGGATCCACAATTTTGGCTATATGTGTTTGTACTGGGGGGGGGAGGGGTGGTGAGGGTGGGTGGAGGTGCGTTCCAGACTGTTTGCATGACTACCTCTGCAATAAGTCCTGATCTGACAAGCATTTGTTAAGAATGCTTTAGGCTACAAGCAGTCTCCCTCCACCTGCTTTCAATTATTTAACTTTAACTAATAAGCAACTGTGACTTAGCAGTTCATTGCTCAAACACGGGGTAATTTGTTGGTAAATGTCGCAAAGCTCAAAGCCTGCTTGACTCTACAACAAAAGGTTGGACAATTTCACCCCTCATCAGAAAAGAAAACCGAACTCCTAAATCAAAAGGTAATGAGAGCCAGTTTCATTGTAATCGAAATCAATCCAGGAACAGAATTGAAGGAATTCCTTCTAAATAGCAGATAGCTGATTCATTCTGACGTCAGAATGAATCAACAGTGAGGAAGACAAAGACCACAATGACCATTTGTGGAAATAAATACATATTTAAAGAATAGGTAATCCCAGCCAATAAACAAAGATTTACACTAGCACCAAGATAATAAAATGTGAGGCTGGATGAACACAGCAGGCCAAGCAGCATCTCAGGAGCACAAAAGCTGACGTTTCGGGCCTAGACCCTTCATCTTGGCCTGCTGTGTTCATCCAGCCTCACATTTTATTATCTTGGAATTCTCCAGCATCTGCAGTTCCCATTATCTCTTTACACTAGCACCACGCTGGTTAGAATCAACAGCTGTCCTGAAGTAACTATTACCTTACTGTGCTGGGTAACGGACCTGGACGGTAGTTACTTACTTACCTACTGAAGGAGGCAAGCTAGAAGTTTTCAGTTGTACTGCAGATTCCCACAGGTGGGGGCAAGTGCTCCATGCTGGGTTCGGGTCCCCCATCGAGATGAAACAGTTACAGACTGTACTGCAGAGCTATTCCCTCTTCAAACAATGTCCGACCTGTTTCTCTCCCTAGAGACTTAATGATGGAAAGTGGATGTCTGCAACTAGAAACATGTTTGCTCTTCCCTGTTTCAGCCTCCTGCTTTTTCCAGTTGGAAGGCTGCTGACTGGCCCTCCTTGTCGTGGCAAGTCCATATCCAGGCTCAATAAGTGGGAAGCCTATGGAATTCACAACGAGGCAGGCTGATGACCAGAAAGCAAGCCTTCAGAAGGAACACACTCACTGTTCCATCAACTGACACTATCATCTCTCTGTAAAGTGTCAAATCGGATGGGTTAAATCCAGGCCATCAACACAGATCATTTTATCATAATGTTGAATCCTCAATACTCAGGGCAGGACATTTTCCCCCTCGGGTTTTGAAGTTTTGCAGTTAGAATCTGAGGGTCATGCATTCACACTAAATGGGGAACAGTTACCACGAATTGGCTCGTTATAAGCCAGAAGGCAGACTCTGTGTCTGATTACAGATGGCAGATTGATCCTTGTACCTCCAGGGCCAATTCGAGGCCTGCAAGTTCGAAAGCAGCCATAGGAGGCTCTCTTTTTCTATTAGGCAAGAGACAGGGCACTGCCATTTGTGACATCCTCTCTTCATCACATTTTACTTTGAATTTAATAATAGCCTCAGCTTGTGGGACACCACGGGGGAAGGGGAATCCCTCTACACTGAGGCTTGCAGCTGAAGCCAGGCTGGGATGGGGGAAAGAGGGTGCTCACTGTTGGGGAAAACAGTCTCAAGTGTTTTAGCAATGTCAGTTGTCAGCAGTGAGACCAGAAGCCTTGCAATTTATTTTCTCAGAGCTTTCCAAAGTATTTGGTAACACTGGGAACTGTGCACTCTTGTGAATTGTTTCCATGGTGTCCAAGGACTAGGTATCGGCTGAATGCATTCATCCTGACAATGGGTGGATGTCAGGAGATTGCCTCTCAGTCAGCAGCTTTTTCTTTCACCTGTACTTTCAAGGAAGCCCGCAACAATGTGCGGTTACTTCATTCACATAACTGAACGCTATATAATGTTGGTGGGCTGGTGGGGAGTACCACAAAGGAATAATTTACTAACTTTTCAGAAGACTCCAATTCACAAAGCTCTGTACAGTATAGTGCTATCCTCAGCAATATATTTTAGACTGTTCTCAGATTTAGTCAGTCAGAATGGTTACTGGAGCACCCTCTCAGCAATGCTTGGCTCAGTTGAGTTTGTAAGAACACTTGGAAAAAATAATTTACCAGAACATTAAATCGACACTCAAATTTGCAATGTGTAATTCCTGCACAAAATAGTTTTGACGTCAGGCTATTTCCTGCATTGCTGTATGCGAACATCATGTTATTAAAATTGCAAGTAAGCTGTTGATAGATTTTTGAGTGTATTCCCAATGATTTTTTTTCTGTACCATAATTCTTTTACTCACATCCACTCTTCAACAGTGTCAGAATCTTCACTGCTGATGAACAGACCATCAGGCAGCTGGTGTACCAAATGACATGTGCATCTTTGTGTAACAAATCTATGGCAAACACAACACTACCATTCCAAACTGTAACCCTTTCACTTTCTAGATTTAACTCCACAGGCAGAATTTACTGCCCCTGGCTGTGGGGATTTGAGGGGATGTACAGAGGGGCATTTACTCAAGTGGAAGACGATCATGGGGAGACCCAACCACCTTCACTCTGATGACCGTAGTGGGAACTCTGTGGCCGGCCTTCCAAGCCCACTGCCCACTTCATTCCTGCAGTTGGCACAAGTGCCATATCCCACTGGTGCTGATTTTGCCCAGCAGCGGGAAAGGGATTCATCACACAGGAAGCATGTCAAACAAATCCACGTGGAGCTGCATACAGGTTTCTAGGGGCTGGATCCTCTTTCAAAGATAAAGCCTGAACTGAAGGACACCCCCTCAGAAATAGGGCTGCTGAGAGTTTTGACAATCTCCCCGTCTTCATTGGCCAACATCCTCCTAAGGTTAGGAATCCAGCAACTATAGCAGGACTTGTGTGGGTGCCATACCACCTGCGAGAGGTGGCAATGGTGGCTCAGAGGTTAGCACTGCTGCCTCACAGTGGCAGGGACCCAGGTTTGAATCCACCCACCGGAGACTGTCTGTGTGGTTTTCCTCCAAGTCTCTGGTTTCCTCCCACACTCCAACCATGTGCAGGTTAGGAGGATTGCCCATGCTAAATTTCCCATAGTATCCAGGGGTGTGCAGGCTTGGTGGATCAGCCATAGGAAATGCAAGGTTACAGGGATGGGGCTTGTTGGGATGTTCTTGGGAAGGTTGGTGTGGATTTAATGGGCTGAATGGCTTGCTTCCACACTGTAGGATACTATAATTCTATCACTGCCTCCCCCTGCCAGATATAATCACCAGAACTGCTGGCAGATGTCAACAGGAGGGACTTCCTGTGGAAGTTCAGTGAATTTCCTAACTAGCACTCAATTCACAGGTCTGTTTCAGAGAACCCTGGATAACTAAACTAACCCAGCATCCTCTTGACTGAAGGCAACATTTGAATCCCTTATTCTTAACTCTAATCGAGACCTTTAGTGCTATGTTTTTCTAACTGAAACTCTTTTAAAGGCATGCATCAAGTAAAATATTAGGTTTTAAAAAAAAGGACAAAAGCAAGTTATTGTGGACTCTGGGGATCTGAATTGCTGGAGAAACTCAGCAGATCTGGCAGCTTCAATGGAGAGAAACAGGGTTAATGTTTCGAGTCCAATATTTCTCTTTTTCACAGTGAAGACCCAATGTTGCTTCTGTTCCTCTCTACAGATACTGTTGTACCTGCTGGCAACCCTTTCCCTTTTTACTTTCACTAAAATACAAACTAAAGCACAGTCATTGATTAACAGCCCATGACACAAATATTAGGTAAGACCAGGAGATCATAAGATGTAGAAGCAGAATTAGGCTATTTGGCCCATCAAGTCTGCTTCACCATTCAATCATGGCTGATATGTTTCTCAACCCCATTCTCCTGCCTTCTCCCTGTATGATGATGTTGTTGGATACTGGTTGAAGGATGATGTGGCACCAGCTGTGGAAAATCAGTGAAGTCAGAAAGGGAACAATAACCTCTTCTTCAAAAACGGGAATGTTAATATTCAATACATAATTTAGAATTTTTCTTGAACCCAGCTTAAACCCTGATACATGGCATTCCCATGCTCAAATCACAACTAGGGGTTTTCCCTTTTAAACCCCCCATCCATCCTGTGTCCCCATCACTGCCCCACAATCAGCAGAAAGTGAAGACAGAAGCTTACACATCCCCAAAATGCCTGTTGTACATTTTTTTTAACGATGGAAGGTTTCCTGCCATGTGTGTCCCACTGAGGACAGATGGGTGACTTCATAAACAATATAACACTGACCTTCCATACTACAATAGAAACCAGATTTCACTTCACTCTTCTCACGTGGATTTCCCAAGGTGCCAAGTGGGTATTAAGAAGCGGTAAATGCCAATTGCAGTATTCTTTGTGGCTAGGATGAGCAGAAATGCTTTTGTAACCTCCCCACCAGCAGCTTCCCCCCTCTGTGAATTTGGCCTCGTTGTCCCACCACCTCACAACTGGGTACTCTCTCTCTAATTACTCTCTCCAACACTCCCCCACCTCCCGAACAATCCCATCTTCACTCACTAATAACAGTGGGATGATGCTGGAAAAGTTATGCCATGCCTCAATTGCTTGCTGCCTTTCTCTTCCTAATGCTGGCTGCTCAGCGGGGAAGAGTCAACAATTTAATGAAGGCCTGTCGTTAGATTTGACACAACCTCCATTTCCTCAGCGTTACTGGGTTTTCCCTCAATGACTGCACTAACGCCTTGGACCAAAGTAGTGGTTGAGACGAGAACTTCAAGTTCAAGACTGCATCTCCTGCAAATTGAAACCCATGACCACGTATTTATGATGACAAGGCATAGAGCTGGATGAACACAGCAGGCCAAGCAGCATCAGAGGAGCAGGAAGGCTGACGTTTTTTTTCTGAAAAGTTTTTTTTCTGAAGAAGGGTCTAGGCCTGAAATGTAAGCCTTCCTGCTCCTCTGATGCTGCTTGGCCTCCTGTATTCTTCCAGCTTTCCATCTTGTTATCTCAGATTCTCCAGCACCTGCAATTCCTACTATCTCTCAAGCCACATATTTGTCTCAGCTTTTATTTTATCTGCAGACTCACTTTGTCTTTCACCAGAATTCAAGCGTGTATAAGAAAGCATTCAAGGTCCTGTGACTTGCTATGTTAATGCAATCCTTGGTTTAATTTATTAGAATTTGCTGTATTGGTCATCATTATAGCAAGAAAAAATCTGGCACTGAATTTCATATGTGAATAGATATATTTGCAGTAGTAAAGTGGATGTTGTACAATACAAATGAGAATATTTATCCTGAACAAACTTACTAGCTGAACGATAAATACTAGCATCATAACTTATCACTCCACATATATCACAGGGCGGATGGCATACTCGATAAATTGTCCCACTGAAGTTCAGCTTTGTGAGCCTTAAGTTTCAAGAGTAATCTTCAAACCATAACTATGCAGAACTTGCATTCTGGCATGGTTTCCCCTGGAACATACCATATTCACCCCATCCCAATAAAAATGTCTGGAGTGGTTCCTCTAATTTTCACTGGGCACTGCCTGTTTCGGAAAAAAATACAGCTTTTGAATTGTGTTTTAGACTCCACCTCATGTGGAAATTATAGTTCTTCCATTACATTAAAGGGACTGGTTAAAGTTAAAAGCAAGCTGTTAATGCTCATGCGTACCTGTGAGACCTGCATGGTACTGCATCTGCTTAATAAACATGCTAACGGCTTGCCCATCACAGCTATAAAGCAGAATTAGATTTGAATTGCTCTGGCAAAAGGACTTCCATGCTCACAATCTGCCAATAATCTGTTTCAAAGTATTAAACAGATGACTGATTCTGAAAGATTCTGGTCTTTGAGAGAAACATTTACAGGACTGTATGTCTAGTATTTCAGAACATTTACGTAAAATGCAAATGACTTAGTTTAGTCCACTCTTTTTCCTAGACCATTTCAGACCATGTCATCTCTATCTTTTCTGCCTTATATTATGTACTTACAGCATATTTAAAGTGGGATTGTCTGACATGAACTCATGATTTATAGCAGAGGTCAGAAAACAGTTAAACTGTACATCTGGATTTTAAATTCTTGAGCATGTTTAATCTTAGGCTATCACTACTTCTTTAAAATATTATTGTTAGTGGTGAACAAACAGAGGGGAAAAACAATCTGCAATAAATAAAACACATGCAGAAATTCAAGACACGTGCATACACAATGCTGTTTTACCCAACTGAATACATGATATTTGGACCATTAGAAAAAGTAGAAATGTTTTACTCACTTATTCTATTCAGGGTTATACAGTCAATTTTCCAGCAGAGAGCTTCTGCACCTGAAGGCTGGTGTCTGCCAGGGGAGCTGCTTATCTTTGTTTCAAAAGCTGGAAAATTATAGGCTGATTAGCCTAACCTCGGTTGTTGGTAAAATTCGAGAATCCATTGTTAAGGATGAGATTTCTAAGTTCTTGGAAGTGCAGGGTCAGGTTAGAACAAGTCAGCATGGATTTAGTAAGGGGAGGTCATGCCTGACAAACATAAAACATAGAAAAGTACAGCACAGCACAGGCCCTTCGGCCCACGATGTTGTGTGGTGGAATAATCCTAATCCAAAAATAAAATAAACTAACCTACATTCCCCTCAATTCACTGCTGTCCATGTGCATGTCCAGCAGTCGCTTAAATGTCACTAATGACCCCGCTTCCACAACTTCCACTGGCAAACTATTCCATGCGCTCACAACTCTCTGGGTGAAGAACCTCCTTCTGACGTCTCCTCTATACTTCCCTCCTAACACTTTAAAACTATGACCCCTCCTGGCAGTCAATCCTGCCCTGGGGAAAAGTCTCTGGCTATCCACTCTATCCATGCCTCTCGTTACCTTGTACACCTCGATCAGGTCACCTCTCTTCCTCCTTCTCTCCAGAGAGAAAAGTCCGAGCTCAGTCAACCTCTCCTCATAAGACAAGTCCTCCAGTCTAGGCAGCAACCTGGTAAACCTCCTTTGCACCCTCTCCAAAGCCTCCACATCTTTTCTATAACAGGGCGACGAGAACTGGACACAATATTCCAAGTGTGGTCTCACCAGGGTTTTGTAGAGCTGCAGCATAACCTCGCGGCTCTTAAACTCGATCCCCCTGTTAATGAAAGCCAAAATACCATATGCTTTCTTAGCAACCTTATCCACTTGGGTGGCAACTTTGAGGGAGCTATGCACTTGAACACCAAGATCCTGCTGTTCCTCCACACTGCCAAGAATCCTGCCTTTAATCCTATATTCAGCCTTTAAGTTCAACCTTCCAAAATGTATCACTTCGCATTTATCCAGGTTGAATTCCATCTGCCATTTCTCAGTCCAGCTCTGCATTCTGTCAATGTCTCGCTGAAGCCTGCAATAGCCCTCAATACTATCAACGGCACCTTCAACCTTTGTGTCATCAGCAAACATACTAACCCACCCCTCAACCTCCACATCCAAGTCATTTATAAAAACTACAAAGAGCAGAGGCCCAAGAACAGAGCCCTGAGGGACACCACTCAGCACTGACCTCCAGGCAGAATGCTTACTATCTACAACCACTCTCTGCCTCCTGTCAACCAACCAATTCTGAATCCAGACAGCCAAATCACCCTGTATCCCATACCTCCTGACTTTGTGAATGAGCCTGCCGTGGGGAACCTTATCAAATGCCTTGCTGAAGTCCACGTACACCACATCCACTGCTCGACCCTCGTCAACCTGTCTCGTGACTTCCTTAAAGAACTCAATAAGATTTGTAAGGCATGGCCTGCCCCTCACAAAGCCATGCTGACTCCCTTCAATCACGCTATGCTTTTGCAAATAGTCATAAATCCTATCCCTCAGAATTCTTTCCAAAACCTTGCTGAGCACAGACGTAAGACTGACTGGTCTGTAATTTCCAGGGATTTCCCTATTATCTTTCTTGAAAAGCGGAACAACATTTGCCTCCCTACAATCTTAAGGTATGACTCCGGTGGAGAGTGAGGAAGCAAAGATCTTTGCCAGCGGCTTAGCAACCTCCTTTCTCGCTTCCCGGAGCAACCTAGGATAAATCTGGTCTGGCCCTGGGGACTTATCAATCTTAATGTTTGCCAAAATTTCCAGCACATCAACTTCCTCAATCTCGATCTGTTCAAGCCTGTTTTCCTGCTCCTCAAAGTTCTCATTCACAACAAGGTCCCGTTCCTTAGTGAAAACTGAAGTAAAAAACTCATTTAGGGCTTCCCCTACCTGCTCAGACTCCACGCACAAGTCCCCTACGCTATCCCTGATCGGCCCTACCTTCTCCCTGATCATTCTCTTATTCCTCACGTATGAGTAAAATGCCTTCGGGTTCTCCCTAATCGTTCCTGCCAAGCCTTTTTCGTGCCCCGTCCTGGCCTTCCTCAGTCCATTTTTGAGCTCCTTCCGAGCAAGCCTGTAATCCTCTAAAGCTGTACTAGACCCTTGCTTCCTCCACCTTACGTACGCTGCCTTCTTCTTTTTGATGAGAAGCACCTCTGTTCCCGTCATCCAAGGCTCCTTAATCTTACCCCTTCTTACCTGTCTCAGAGGAACAAATTTATACATCACTCGCAACAACTGCACCTTAAACAGTCTCCACACATCTGTTGTGCCCTTTCTGTGGAACAATTGCTCCCAATCTGTACTTCCCATATCCTGCCTGATAGCATCATAGTTTCCTTTTCATCAGTTAAATATCTTGCCCTGGTAACTGCTCCTTTCCCTTTCCATGGCTATGGTAAATGTGAGGCTGTTGTGGTCACTGTCGCCAAAGTGTTCTCCCACCACGAGATTTGACACCTGTCCTGGCTCACTGCCGAGCACCAAATCCAAAATGGCCACTCCCTCGTCAGCCTGTCCACATACTGAGTAAGGAAACTCTCCTGAACACACCTGACAAAAACGGCTCCATCCAAACCATCTGCACTAAGGAGGTTCCAATCAATATTGGGAAAGTTGAAGTCACCCATTACAACAACCCTGCTGCGTTTGCACTTTTCAACAATCTGCCGGCCTATGAGTTCTTCGATCTCCCTACTGCTATTTGGGGGTCTGTAGAAAACCCCCAATGAGGTGACTGCTCCCTTGCTGTTCCTAACTTCCACCCATACTGACTCAGTCGATAAACCTTCCTCAGCAACCTCAGCCCATACCACCTCAGTAGACGAATCCTCATCAAAAGTTCTTTCAGCCACTGTTATACTGTCCTTGACCAACAAAGCCACACCTTCCCCTCTTTTACCACCTTCCCTGACCTTAATGCAAGATCTAAACCCTGGAACCTGCAACATCCATTCCTGGCCCTGCTCTATCCATGTCTCTGAAATGGCCACAACATCGAAGTCCCAGGTACCTATCCAAGCTGCAAGCTCACCTACCTTATTCCGGATACTCCTGGCGTTAAAGTAGACACACTTCAACCCAGCTTGCTATCTGCCAGCACAGTCCTGTGACAGTGAGGTCCTGCCCATGTCCTCCCTATGCTCATCTCCTGCGTACTAGAACTACACCTCAGTTTCCCATCCCCCTTCTGAGCTAGTTTAAATCCACCCGAACAGCACTAGCAAATTTCCCACCCAGGATATTAGAACCTGTTAGAATTCTTTGAAGAGGTAACAAGTAGGTTTGACCAGGAAAACCCAGTGGATGTTATCTATCTAGACTTCCAAAAGGCCTTTGATAAGGTGTTTCACGGGAGGCTGCTGAGTAAGGTGAGGGCCCATGGTGTTCGGGGTGAGCTACTGGCTTGGATTGAGGATTGGCTGTCTGACAGAAGGCAGAGAGTTAGGATAAAAGGCTCTTTTTCGGAATGGCAACCGGTGATAAGTGGTGTCCTGCAGGGTTCAGTGTTGGGGCCACAACTGTTCACTTTTATTATTAATGATCTGGATGAAGGGACTGGGGACATTTTGGCAAAGTTTGCCGATGATACGAAAATTGGTGGACACGCAGGTAGTTTTGAGGAGGTGGGGAGGCTGCAGAAAGATTTAGACAGTTTAAGAGCGTGGTCCAGGAAATAGCTGATGAAATTCAATGTAAGCAAAAGCAAGGTTTTGCACTTTGGAAGAAAGAGTAAAGGCATGGAATATTTTCTAAACAGTGAGAAAATTCGTAAAGCAGAAGTACAAAGGGATCTGGGAGCATTGGTCCAGGATTCTCTAAAGGTTAACTTGCAGGTAGAGTCCATGATTAAGAAAGTGAATGTAATATTGTCACATCTCAAGAGGGCTGTAATATAAAAGCAGTGATGTGCTTCTGAGACTTTATAAAGCTCTAGTTAGGCCCCATTTAGAATACTGTGTCCAATTTTGGGCCCCACACCTCCGGAAGGACATACTGACCCTGGAGCATGTCCAGCGGAGATTCACACGGATGATCCCTGGAATGGTAGGTTTAATGTACGATGAACTGCTGAGGATCCTGGGATTGTATTCATTAGAGTTTAGAAGGTTGAGGGGAGATCTAATAGAAACTTACAAGACAATGTATGGCTTAGATAGGGTGGACGCTAGGAAGTTGTTTCCATTAGGCGGGGAGACTATGACACGTGGGCACAGCCTTAGAATTAGAGGGGGTCAATTTAAATCGGAAATGGGGAGACATTTCTTCAGCCAGAGAGTGGTGGGCCTGTGGAATTCATTGCCACAGAGCACAGTGGAGGCCAGGACGTTAAATGTCTTCAAGGCAGAGATCGATAAATTCTTGATCTCACAAGGAATCAAGGGCTACGGGGAGAGTGCAGGGAAGTGGAGCTGAAATGCCCATCAGCCGTGATTTAAATGGCGGAGTGGACTCGATGGGCCGAATGGCCTTACTTCCACTCCTATGTCTTATGGTGTAAAATATAACCAAGGAAAATAGCTTGAATAACACAAAAGTAACATAAGACCTTTCATTCCATAAATAAAACTTTTAACAAGGTTTGGACTGCAGATGAAACAATGGGAAGACAGACTGTTTTAAAACAGGGAATCTGTGGAAAATGTTTGCCATTTTGAAAACAAGCATTGTATCTTGTATATACAATATTGCCCTATTCAAGCAGGGACGGAGAATTCGAGGCAGAATGGCACTGCTCATGGGTTGTCAGGGCAATTTTGCTGAGGTTGCTTTTAACTAGTTTTCCAATTAGGGCTGGTTTTTGAAGGTTCAGGGTTAATAGGCTCCTAGGCAGGTTACTATAGGCTTTGTGTGGTGTCAATAAATAGAAGATTCCAGCCTGCAAAAAACAAAACCCAACATTTCTCTCTCCCTCCTGACTTATTTTATGAAATGAAAGGACTCCTGGTCTTACATTTGTTTTATTCAAGCTATTTTCCTTGTTTGTATTTTGAAACAAAAGATCAGTTGCTCCCCTTGCAAACACCAACTCCAGATACAGAATCTCTCTGCTGGAAATTTGTCTGTACAACCTTGAATAGAATAAGTAAGTAAGTACCAGAAAGTCTCATGGTAACTGTTCTCACTCAATTTTCCTGTAAATTGATCTCTGCAAATTCCCTTGTTAAAAGTGAAAAAGGGAAGGAAAATACCTTGAGGCACTGAAAAGGCAAATCCTCAACTGATACAAGAAAGACTGAGAATTTGTGTATCCACAATCTTACGCCAGTAGAAAAGAATTGGGTGAAAAAAAAACTGAAGACAATAATTCATCCTGTGTAGGAGAGAGAGAGATAATGGGAACTGCAGATGCTGGAGAATCCAAGATAATGAAATGTGAACACAGCAGGCCAAGCAGCATCTCAGGAGCACAAAAGCTGACGTTTCAGGCCTAGACCCTTCATCAGAGGGTCATCCTGTGTAATCCGATTGGGTGCTAAAACTGTGCTTCTCAGCCTTTATTTTCCTCCCTTATCCATAACATCTGTGTCTTGTCTTGCCTCTATGTGTGTCTGTTTGTGTGTGTACAGAATTCTTTTAAAAGGAATAGAGTTTATGTTTGTCATTATAAGTTAACAATTCATGTTTCTTTCTTGTCACCAGTTAAAAACAGTTTAATTGTCTTCTTGTTAATGAAAAAACTTGTGTGTATATTCTTTTAACCGGAATTAGACAGATAAGTAATTTAGTGGTTAAATCAAATTTTCACATTGTGATAATTCCAAGGACAGTGTGGCCTGATTTCCAGCACATTTTGCCAAGTGAGTTATGACATTGGATAATAAATGCAATTGTTTTGTTTTCCGCTCAAATTTAGTCAAATGTAGCATTACTAGTATTGACCAGTAATACTACACTGCTGCATCTCCAACAACAGAAGGATTTACTTTTGGAATAAGGTTGCAGACCACTTATGCTGCATTACAATTAGTAAATAAATTCACAATGCTCATATTTATTGGGCCATTGCTATTCTTGTGTTAAGCAAAGTTAAATATACTGTTCCCTGGGCAGATTAAGCTATGTGAAAGTGAATGTAAAATTAATACACCTGTTATTTATGCTGCAGACATAATTAACTCAAATTCAACTTTCTAGAACATTTAATGAGCTGAGAGGCTTATATATGACTTCAGTAATTTGTGTTCTGCTGGGGGTAAATATGTTTCAATATATGGAGATGTGATGATTTCAAAGTAAAGCCAGTACATAAGAACATTAGCCGCTGAGAGCACGTTCTGTCAGTATGAACTATTACTTTAATTACAAATTATGAAGATGTTGATCCTAATTTGACCCAGATTATTTATCTGAAATGCTGCTTCTTCTGCCCTTTATACCCCCGGAAGCACACAAGAATTCAAAACTTCAGCACTGTTTTCCATGCCCAAGCCACTTGTGGATGCTGTTAAAAATATCGTTAGTGGAATGGCGAAGAGAGTATCGTTTGGTTGATCTTTCAGTTTGGGGTTGGCAGAAACAATACATCCATACAGTTTTGTGCATGTAGAAACGCAGTACATGCATTCATTGACATTAATTACATCACTTCTTTAACTGACAATGAGGATGGATTTATTCAGACAAAAGCTGCTATGTTGTTTAAAATGGCTTTTAAAACATTATCTCCGACATCTTTAGGCTTTCAAAGCCTACACCGAGTTGCACTCTTTTCCTCAAAGCAAAATTGAGAAAACGTTGTCAAGAGTTTTGCAGTTAAAAACCAACAGACCATTAAAAGATAATCTTGAAGAGACAAACAAAATCAGGAGTTCTGAAAATCCAGAAATGTCAACAACTGTATTTCGACACATAATCATTTTAAATTTACAGATCAAAGATACAGTACTTTCTTCTTTCAATTCAAATGTTCCTGTTTTTATTTTACTAAAAACAACAGATTTTAATCTAGTTACAGCAGCACTGTGCGTTTTTTGGACATTAGTTACTAAGAATGAAGAGCAGTCAGAGAAGACAGAAGCCATGGTCCTCAGTACCATCCTAAACCAGAGGGAAAAGATGAAAGTGTAATTCCCTGAAAAGAAGCTGTAAACCTTTGGATACCATCATTGATTGATATTGTTAATACAGAACAAATGGCAGTAATCATTCTATTGGAAAACATATAAACTCACACTGATACAAAAAGTGACAATTACATCATTCATTTAAGAATTATTACAAACAGGAAATGTTTGTCTAAAACAGACCTTCTGACATTAATACCAGATAACAGAATGATTTAAAATTTCTCCACAATTTTCATTCTGACAATTTGAAAACAAAACTTAGTGTATCATTTTCCCTCAAGGTTAACTTCATTATTTGTATTTATTTCTTAAGTTGGACATTTCTTGCTTTTAGAGAGACTTAAGATGTCAGAAAATTAGTATTAATAAGTGGGAGATCTCATGAAACATCTAATAGACAATAAGCTTTTACCTATTTAATAGTTTAACTATTTGCTTTTGCACCCAATGTGAAGAAATGCAGATATGAATTAAATATGTTAAGAAGGTCACACAAAATGCAAAAGAGGGAGAATACTTAAAAGCAAATCATGTCGGATTTAATATGAAATGCCACTCTTGCATGTATCATTACTTTGGTAAAGATGAACAAAGTAAATCTTATCCACTTAAATAAACTCTACTGTTGGTACAAGTACTCTGCCAAACAGTTTAACAGGTCAAACTAATACTGAAGAAATGACATCATTTCTAAATTGTTTTGAGCTGCAAGATCATTTATTTTGAATCAAATGGCGAATTGTATGTGCTTCCAGCTCATCCTGCAATGGAGTCCAAAAATAAACAGCTTTTCCAAGTCCTACACAGAAAAATTTTATTCTCCTTCCATAATTATTTGTTTACATTGCGTATACAATTCTTCCTATTCGTTTACTACTCCTATCAATAACTTTAAATCTTACTCATCTTCTAATAGCTGTCCAGTACTTTGCTAATCAGGAAGCCAAAAAAACTGTCTACCTTCACCACTACATGACACTATCATAATCATCAGGATTTTACAAGCAAACCTGAAGACCAGCATCTCAAGGTGTCTTTGGATGGCAACAACTAGTGGAATCCATTGATAAACCTAAGGCATAATAAATGCTGTATTTAAAGAACTTGGAAATGGATTTTATGTTAATAACAGTAAGTTCAAAACAGAAGAGAACTCAGCTTTAGCTGATGTTTAATAGAAAGCACTCAATTCAAGTTAAGTAAATATCTGTCAAATAAACATTTCAGAATGATGGCAAAAAAGCAGAAAAAAGAATTTTCTAATTTCTATTTTATTTTATTAATGGAAGTTGTAAATTCCTGTTAAGTGAATATTATAATATCTGTTACCCAACAATACAACTCAATTAATTGTAGTGAAACATTACTGTTCATTCCATAAATCACAGAAAATTAAACAGAATGGAAAACTGGTTTGATTTCAGAACATCTCCCACTGTGATGACATTACACATGGGATATGACCTGCTGAAGATTCTTACTGAGATCTACCGTAAACTTAAAAAAATTGAATGCGATTACAATACAATACTTATTCAGTTAACAGGAATTGACTGGATACAAAATAATATCAAGGTAAATGTTTATTCATCAAATGTTTGTGGACGTTAGTAGACGGTCAAATTGGTAGAGTTAACCCTTACACCACACCTGACTGTACGATCTACACCTTTCTAAATGACCAGACGATATTTGAACTATACATAAAGATTATGAAAATAAAAGTGCCCAGAGTTGAGGAGTGAAATAAACTTTCGAATGATTAATTTCAGCTTTAATTCACCATTTGTATATTTTTTCTCTAAAAGGTAGCATCATTGTCAACACATCCTCCCAGTGCTGTGCAGCCTTTTCTCTGAGTGCAAATAATCATCAATTTTGGTAGAGGGTATGCACAAAAATGTTTAACTGCAAAACCGCGAGGAGGGATTAAGGACACAAAATGTATAGTATGTAAAACCAAAGAGGCATGGGTATTGGTAAGTCTGAAACACATCCTTAAGTCCAGTGGAGCTTACAGACTTGTCTATTGATAACACTGATGATTATCAATTAATTTTGGTCCCTAATATTCTTCTATCCACCACATACATAGATAGGGCAATGGAAGTGAGCCAGAGAGATTGGAGGAACAGGGGAGGTGCTGGTGGCTGCAAGTGTCTGAAACACCTTTGCACGTTATTTTCTTTCCAAATAATTAGCCTTTAGATCATCCAAAGTAAATGTGAATCCATAGCTCTGCCTATACATCTATCAATAGATGTACAAGAATCACCGAGAATGGCTGTCCATTTCAGCTCCCCTCAAAGGGATAATCCTCACTTCTGGTTGATCACTGCCCCTCCGAGTGGCTGGGCCATGACTGAAATATCATACCAAATTAAGATTCTTTTCCAATTAACAATCCAATTCAACAGCGTGTCTCATTATTCAAATTCTCCAGTGCCCAAATTGCCACATTTCCCTACTATTATCTAAAATACCATGAGACTAGTTCCATACAGATCGCAATGCTTAACAAGTAAATAAGGTGTTATTCCAACTAGCCCAAGGTAAATGACATGTTTAGGTGGTAAAGGGATTCAACCAAATTCACTTTTAGTTATGTCATAAGTAGGTTCTTTTCCCCATCAAATTTGCATTTTCATTTTGAAACCCTGTTGAATATTTTATATGCTATGAAAAGCTCCTTAAAAATTGTAAAATACATTCACTCTGATTAAAATGTCCCTTGCAGAGAAATCATAGGAAAGATGTACTTGTTAAATAAAAAATGAAATAAAAAGCAATACAAACCAAAGCAACATTTAATAAAATTTCAGGGTAAGACAAACTACAAAAATATAAAATAACTGCAGATATGGCAAAAGAATATGAAAAACTGTTCTATTGCAGATTTAAAAAGTTCTCTTTCATTGTTAAATGCTGAGGAAGTCTTAAATCACAATTCATAAAAATACATAAGATGTTCATTGGTGGAATCAGCACATGGCTTTACAGCTGCTGGGCAGAAAATATACATCCTGATTCTGACTTACTTTTAAATACAAATGTACAAAATGTAAACTGAGACAGTTATAGAGAAATTTACAAAACTTTTTTTTAATAAAGACAAAATACAGTTCTGGTATAATGCTATATTTAAATACGTGCAAGTAGCCATTTTCATTGATTTGCTATTGCAATATTCTAAGGAGACACCATCTTGTTTCAAATGTCATGATCCCAACCTGCAAGACAGACCTGAGAGGAAGTGAGGCAGCTAGACCAACAAAAATGGAGCGGCTCTGTCGTGTGGAATGAATACCCTACCAGGAACTGGTGCTTTTCCGCTAAATAGTTCCAGAAAATGGGAAAAGCTGAAGAATACAAAGAATCACCACACGAACGATGAGCTGAGGACTAGCTATTTCCTCCAGAGTTTGAATTAGCTGGATGGCAATTCATGTGATGATTGGAATGGGCCTTCACATTTGTAGTGCTGTTTGAATGATTATGATGATTCTGAAAAAGAGATTACAGTATATGACCTTGCTTGAATGCAACAAAGACAGATGAAATTCTGTTTGAATGAACCGTCTGAATAATTCAACTGTAAGTTGCTGCCCTGATGAAATATGGCAATGTTTGGAAACTTTAAGTGGAAAATATAACCTTTCTCACTATGGCAGATTAAACTTGTGGTGTGATCTCCTTTTTCCATTTCAGTACTATTTCTTTAAATCAGTTTTCCTTTTCACATGTATACTTGTTAAGTTTATGAATCGCTTATGGACCTGAGGCAATAAGTAACTATTTGGTCCATTATTAAAAGCATTTCATGGTTCAGCAAAGGACAAATATGGTTATCTCCAAGAAGGGATGTCTGGTTCAAGTTATTCTCTCATTGCAGCCATCTAAGCATTTACTTTAACTCTATTTTGATACAATGGCAAGTGTAACTGCTCCAAGTTTAATAACATGTCTAAAACAGATTTTATCTAATATATTTTTGATATAATGGTATTTCCAGATAAATTTGTAACTCAAAATGCTCCAAGATGCGTATCTTTATAGGTCACTTCTCAGTATGCCTGCAATTGCTGTTTTAAAAGGTGTCTTCCTTTATTCTAGATTTTCCTTAGTCTCGCTCCATAGTTGGGAGATGAACAGTGGGCTTGGCACTTGTTCACTACTCATCTAGGGGGGGAAGGTTTTGATCAGGTCACCTGGAAGGTATCTAAAAGTCAACTCAGATATCAAAATCCTGCTTTTCAAAATGGAAAGCTACTTTCTCTCATGTTTGTGCCACTCAACACAATGATGAGATTTCCCATGAACTTTCATCAGCAGCAAAACACTGAATTTAAACAGAATCATGTAGCTCACTTTTTTCTTCATTCTGACCTCATTCTGCTGGAATGAGCAAAAATGGGAGCCCCTTGTAGGGACCTGTAGGGATATGCGATAAACGCTGGTCTAGCCAGCAATGCCAATATCCTGTGCACAAAAATTCAATAAAAAAGGCAATCAATCTCCATCGGGTCTGGATGGTTTGTATTTTTCACCTTCTCCTTTTCCTGTCCAATTCCCCTCTGTGCACATCATTCAAAACCAGGAGGTCAGCATACAGGAACATCACAGACAACAACTCAATTTAAATCAACATCACATCCCAACAATGTCATACAGCACAATTTAGGCTTTTTATCCACTGAACTGTCTGATTGTTATAGATCTTGTTCCTCAATACTGGTGAAACTGCGATACCTTCATATTGCTGCCCTTACAAATAACTAAACACGAGTAGCAGCAGCTAAGAGTTTTAGTGTGAATTCACCTTACAAAACAAGTAGAGTGTTACAGGTCTGAGATGTGATATGATAATCATGAAGTCTCGTTAAAGAATCATTTTCCACACGCTGGCTTGGATTGGCTGCGTAAGGGCCATCTCTCGTTATCCCCAGGTAGAACAGAGACATGTCAAGCATCCAGTATGGATTCTTTCAAGGTTTGGGCTAGTGGTCAGGAAAGGATACCTCCCATTACAGGACTGCAACCCCAGTCCGCAGAAAAAACCCAATTCACAGGTCCTCCGACCCCCGCATTTTCCCTCAAATCCAGCCCTGCCCTCCCATTTCCCTCACTGAGCACGGTTGCTGCGAGGGCCCTGATTGAGCCAATCAATAGCCTGAATGGCTGTTACATAGCTGTGGGATGAGGTGGTCAAGTCGGGGCCGGTTCAGCCAGCGGTTCTTACACTGGGCAGTGTTGGAAACTCTCACTGTGTAAACTCAGGCCATTATAATTATAGCAACTTTGAAATGATACGACATTTCAGGTGGACAGGGCTCTGATGGAGTGGGTGGAGCATCTTAATTGGCATAGTCCAGGTTGTGATGAGGTTTTTGGAGGGATTTATTCTTAGCATATCACAACCAAACTCGCCTCATTAGCTACCTATCCTGCCCCCAGTGTCCCCCATGCTCAATTCTGGCCACATTCTAACACCCGCCATTCCCAAAACAACTCACCTTCATCCACTCAGCGAAGTCTGCTGAAAGACTGGCTTCCCTTGCAGCAGTGCCATATTGAAAAGGCCACTGTGCTGTTGGACAAGTGCTGGCATTCGGAAGTTATCCTGCTCAGTGATGGACAGTTTTCCTAGATGTTGGAGAAGGGCAGGATGTGTTGTGGACCTGAATATCCTGGTGAATGGGGATGGTGTAGAGGGGAGGACCCCTCTTTCTGAGGATTACCAGAGGAAGCCATGACACCACTCCCTGGCAACCTTGTCCAAGGTCATCACCCATGTCAGTACCATGGCCCAAAGAATCAGCTGGCAGAACCTGAAGAATGTCAATGACCTTGTTGCACTGCATCGGTGTAAGTGCTACATGTTCTCTGTTTCCTCAAGCTCACTGTCCCTCTGCAGCTGTACACCCATCCCACTGACGCTCACATCCTGCATGCCTACAATATCTTCCCTTGCTCCAAACTGCCATACCAGCAATTGTGCATCTCCTCTGACTGCTGTACCAGGACTAAAAGCTGGTGCACTCACCTTCACCTTAGTCAATCCCTTCCTTTCTCTCATTCTCAACCTGCAGGCTCTAAGTCATGAATACTGTCTCCCCCCACCCCGGCTTACCTGAGGACTGCTTTCAATCATGACTGGTTTCCTGGCTGCGTGTCTGCACAAAACAGTAAGATTAAAGAGTACAGCAGGCCAAGCAGCATCTTTGGAGCACAAAAGCTTATGTTTTGGGCCTACACCCTTCCTCAGAAAACTGATGAAGGGTCTAGGCCCGAAACGTCTACTTGTGTGCTCCTAAGATGCTGTTTGGCCTGCTATGTTCATCCAGCTCCACACTTTGTTATCTCAGATTCTCCAGTATCTGCAGTTCCCATTATCTCAGAATAAAGAGTAGTATTGTGATCCTGGTAGCTCTGGATGAGGGTTAAGACACAAAAAACTGGAAGACAGTGCTGTTGTGTGCACACAGGTAGGTGCAAAGTTAGTGTTGCCCTATAAGGGCAAACAACAGCTCTGAGATGTATCAGTGATAATGGGAACTGCAGACAAGTTAAAGGGGGATTCTCCAGCATCTGCAGTTCCCATTATCTCTGATACAATTTTAACCTCACTGCGAAGCCTCTTCCAGGGATGCCTAACCTGAAGAAGTTACCCTCCTCCCTCTGGACAAACGTCAGGGGATCTCTCTCCCCGCCCCTTTAACTTGTCTGTCTCCTCTTCACTTATCTTCTCTATCCATCTTCGATCCGGCTCCCCCTCTCTCCCTATTTATTTCAGAACCCTCTCCCTCTCCCCTTTTCTGATGAAGTGTCTAGGCCCAAAACGTCAGCTTTTGTGCTCCTCAGATGCTGCTTGGCCTGCTGTGTTCATCCAGCTCCACACTTTGTTAGCTCTGAGATGTAGCCTGGTCCAGTGTGTGACCTGGGTGCCTGGCCTGCAAAACAGTGTCCTTGCAGGCACATTCCAAATATAGTTGCTAGTGTGTTCCAGTGTGCGGCATTACAGTGCAGTAGTGTAGTATAACTGGATTAAAGATACACCATGATGGCACAAAGAAACTGACTCAGGCTGAACATTGGAAGTGCATGGCCTCTGTCCTGAATTGTGACCTGAAATGTTGGTGCTGGATGCCCGAGGTGCCAGTTCAAAGGAACATGATGCCAACTGGAGTTGCTGGGTACCTGCTGGGAATTTTCATGGTGGATGGTCTGACAGAAAAGCTGCATGTTAATGAGGTGAAATTTGCAGTCAATGAGGCTGAGGACGAGCAATAATCCGCATTAAACTGCATTTCACTGTTACCTTTCGAGAATTTCGTCTTGACTCTTGGAGTTTGGTTGGAAAAAGCAGCAAGCGGCTCTATGTCGAGACAGACCTCACTCAACTTCTACAATTCCCACAGATTTCTTGCTGGAACCCATGTCAATCAGGGCTCGGTGTTATTCCACCCATTGTCTCCATTCTTCTGGCACAAGCCTCTTGACTACTGCATCAATTCTTTCCCCATATTTAACAGCTGATCTTTACCTCCCATGTCAAGTTTCCCTTTAGAAAGTACCTTTCCGGCCAGAATAAACTCTCCTTCTTTAGCTCAGTGTCCATTTTCTTTATAAACTGTGAAACAACTTGATTTTTTTTGTACACGAATGGTTTATAAATTTTCCTGCAACTTTGTGTAGGAACTTGTTATTTTGTCACATTTCTGAGCACCATGTGTGAGGCTGTCCTCTAAAAATATAAAATGATATTACTTATGTACAATGTGAAAAGTAAAAATTGACTGGGCAATTCACATTAAGAAGTAAACTGAAAAATCAATTATATGAACTGAAAACAAGCCCATGTTGAACTTATCTTCAATTACTGAATGGTGCACTGTTTCACTGCATCAAACTTTCAGGCTCTGTTCTGAACAAGAAGAAAAGAGCCAAGTGTTGAGATTGCAACATCATTTTGAAGCTGGAATCTAACTCTACAAAGATAAGATATGCACATTCCATCCTGATCTGTATACAACATTTGCTTATAGCCTGGTGTTTATTGCAGGCAAATACGTAATTGTACTTGTTTTAGATTAAACTTCTTTGTCTCATGAAAATTTATAAAAATAAATTTTTAAAAAAGTCAGCATTTGCTAATGGAACATTTGCAATGTGTGCATTTGAATAAAGTAGAAATATAATTGCAAATGCGCAAACTGAGCATGTCCAAATTCAAGAAAATGTATTTTCTTACAAAGAGTAGCTGACCAAAATATAAAAGCAAAAATGAAACTGCCTCTTAGGCAAAAGTCATGCAAAAATAGTCATCCTGTCCGAAACATGCTGGGCGATTCAGCCTCTCAAACTCATTCATCCATTTCAATTAAGTCAATAAAGGATAGACTTGCATCCACTGGAGTTCAGAAGAATAAGAGGTAACTTGATTGAAAAATAAGATCCTGAAAGTTCTTCATGGAGTGAATGTGGAGAGGATGTTTATTCTTGTGGCACAGTCTAGCACTGAGGGCTATTGTTTAAAAATAAGAGGTTACCCATTAGGGTAGAGATAGAGGAGAAAATTTCTTGTCTCATAGTTTTGGTGGCCCTCAGAATTCTGCTTTTGAAAAGTGGTGGGGGAAGCAGAGTCTTTGAATATTTTATGAATATTTTTAAGGTGGATTCTTCGATAGCAGAGTATTGAAAGGTTATAGGGGTAGGCAAGATGTGGAGTAATTAGATCAGCCCTCACCTTATTGAATGGCAGAGCAGGCTTGAGTGTTCTATTTCTGCTCCTGATGTGTATGCCTGTATATTTATTTGTACCCGACCCACTTGCTTGTCTTCGCTCCAAATCCCTGATTATCTTACCTAACCTTATCTAACAGGGCTCAATGTTGGGCCCCATACTGTCTGGTATATATGTGGTATACATTCATGAGTTAAACTTTAACGTGGGAGGCATGATTGGGAAATTTGCAGAAAATACAGGAAGTGGCCAGATGGTTGACACTGAAGAGTATGTCTAAAGGATGATATCAACAGTTTGGTTGAATGGCTAATGGAATTCTGAATCTTGCATCTCCTCTCCCTAATGGCACTGTGGCTGTACCTACACCAAATGGATTGCAGCAGTTCAAGTGGAGATCACCACCATCTTCTCCAGTGAAGCCCACATCCCAACAATGAATTAAAATACATACATACAGTTTGACGAAGGCAAACAAGGCAAGGGATTACACAATAAACTTGGGGTCATGACTGGAATAAAGAAAGTGAAACACCTTAAAGTTCACATCCGCATTTCCCTGAAGTAGGTAGGAAAGGTAAATAAAGTGGCAAAAAGCCACGTGGAATGAATTTTTTAAAAAATGGATGTACTGCTGGAACTGTATAATGATTGGTTAGACCCCAACTGGAGATGTGTATGCGTACTCTGGTCACCACATTACAAGAAGAACATTGAGAAAGAGTACAGAAGAGATTTATATGATTATGACAGGGTTTGAAAATTGTAGTTATGAGACAAGATTGGATTGACCACGGTCGTTTTCATTAGAATAGAGGAAGCTGAAGAGTGATGGGGTCAAAGAAATGGCTGAGGAACTGAATATGCACTTTGGTTCTGTCTTCACTAAAGAGGTCACAAATCAGATACCAGGATTGTTGGAGGATGCAAGATTTAATGAGTTGGAAAAACTAAGTGAGTTTAATATTAGCAGAGAAATGATGGTGGGAAAGTTGTTGGGATTGAAGGCTGATAAATCCCCAGGGCCTGATAATCTACATCCCAGAGTACTTAACAAAATAGCTCTAGAGATAGTGGATACATTGGTGGTCATCTTCCAGGATTCTATAGACTCTGGAACAGTCCCTGCAGATTGGAGGGTGGCTAATGTCACTCCAATATTCAAAAGGGAGATAGAGAGAAAACAGGGAATTACAGACCAGGGAGCCCAACATCAGTAGTGGGGAAAATTCTCAAATTCATCGATAAGGATTTTACAGCTGAGCATTTAGAAAGTGGTGGCAGAATCTGACAGAGTCAGCATGGATTTAGGAAGGGAAAATCATACTTGACAAATCTGTTAGAATTCTATAAAGATGCAACTAGTAGAGTTGATAAGGGGGAGCCAGTCAATGTAGTTTATTAGACTTTCAGAAAGTGTTTGACAAAATCCCACATAAGAGCTAAATGTGCAAGATTAAACTGCATGGGATTGGGGAAAGTGTATTGAGATGAATAGAAAACTGGTCGGCAGACAGGAAACAAAGAGTAGGAATTACTGGGTCCTTTACAAGTTGCCTGAAATTGCCTGTGGCCTATGGCTGTAAATTGGGGAAGAGGAGTATGCAGTGGGACCTGGGTGTCCTTGTGCACCAGTTGCTGAAGGTAAGCATCCAGGTGCTGCAGGCAGTAAAGAAGGTAAATGTTATGTTGGCCTTCTTTGCGAAAGGTTTCAAGTACAAGAACAGAGATGTGTTGTTGAAGTTATATAGGGCCTTGGTGGGGCCACGCCATGAATATTGTGTGCAGTTTTGGTCTCCTTTTCTGAGGAAGGATGCTCTTGCTCTCAAGGGGAGTGTAGTGAAGGTTTACCAGGCTGATTCCAGAGATGGCAGGTCTGGCATATGAGGAGAGATTAATTAGGTTGGGATTGTTTTTGCTGGAGTTCAGACAAATGGGGGGGGGGGGGGTCTCAGGGAGACTAACAAAATTCTAACAGGACTTGACAAGGTAGATGCAGGGTGGATGTTGCCAATGGTGGGTGAGATTTGGGGTAGACCATTTAGGACTGAGATGAGGAGACATTTCTTCCGGCAAAGAGTGGTGACCGTGTGGAATTCATTACCACAGGAAGTAGTTGATGCCAAAACATTGACTGTATTCAAGAGGCGAGTAGATATAGCACCTGGGGCAAATGGAATCAAAGATTATGGGGAGAAACAAGGATTAGGCTGTTGAGTTGGACAATCAGCCATGATCGTGAAGAATGGCAGAACAGGCTTGAAGGGCTGAATGGCCTCCCCCTGCTCCTATCTTCTATGTTTCTATTTTTCTATTCCATTGAGATGGATATGGTAACAAGGGACTTGAATAGAGTAGACGGACCAATTACCAGGGAGCACAAATATAAGATGATTGGTAGAAGAATCAGAGTGCTCATGGCAAAAAACATTTTCATTGATGGGGTAGTGTGTTTCTGGAACTTGCTGCCCAGTTAGGCACTGAGGTGGAAACTCTCAGCTCATTTAAAAGGAACTTTATTTGACCTGACATGCTGTAACCTGTAGGGCTGCAGACCCAATGCTGTAAAGTGGAATTAGAATGGATGGATAGTTTATTTAGCCAGTGCATAAATAATGGGCTGAATGGCCTCCTTCTGTACTGTACTGCTGATTTTAGTTTTAAACATTTCAATCCACAAATTTGATGGGGAAAATGGGGTGGGGAGGACAGGAATGAGCTCAATCTTCACAAGCCCTTGTGTGAAATATTAACAGTTTACTTTCAATTCTTTTTTCCCTTCATTTCATTCTTTGGTACAAATGTGCATCCACATATTCAATCTTTCTACATCGGTAGATCATTCCCGACAAACAACGGAGTTGAACGTGTTGATATGTGTCTGTAGAAGTTCGTCTATGGGGTCAGGGATTTGTGGAGAAACTTTGGTTTAATAAGCAGAATATGTGCAGAGGTCTGATGCGCTCCGTGTGTTCCCTCTATGTTGTAACATTCACTCAGAATAGGTACATCTAGAAGACCAATTCAGATTGAGTGTGTGACATGAGTGGAAGGCAGCACTAATGCCAACCAGGGCAAGACAAATTTTGGATTGAAGTTTGTCTTCACATAAAAAGTGATCACTATCCAGATAAAACACTAAAATAGTGAAGGCAAACACTTATTTAATTCCCTTGAATAATATTAGTTCCAAAGTGTTGGGTGGGCAGTTATTCCTGAATGCATGAGTTCAGATGGGATGGAAGGTTCTTGTCTTGTAATACTCTAGAATAACGATAGTTGCATTATCACAGATTACCACAGATGTGTAATTTCATCCTTGAATGTCATAATCTACAGATGGGAGCTGAAATATACATAACCCCTTATTCTTTGCACAGTTGCATTAAAAGTTACTGAAGTTTTGGACTGGCATGTTGTTAACAGAAGCTTTTCATTTCTATCTTAACTTATTGGTTAGCTTGATTAAATAAGCTTTACTTTTCAGAAAGATTACATTTTTACAAAATACACACCACGCAAAAAGAAACATTTTTTCTCCCGTGAGAAGCAGGCAGCATTAATATCCTGTCTGTGTGCTTCAAATGGAGAACAATACAGGTTTATTCATTACTAGAATAAGTACAATATGGCACTAAGAGATATTGTGTTAAAATATCATCTCCATCTCTGCTTTAGTCAGAAACAAGGTACTGTCATGTAATGTAATGCAAAACTGGCACTGGTTTGTAGCTCAGACAGGCCAGTCGAGTCATTGTTAATGATCTTAATGAATATTAATTATTCTCGGTTACCACAAATCACCAAGAACATCATTCAAGTAAAACCAGGAAATGCTGGAAAAACTCAAAAGGCCTGGCAGCATCTGTGGAGAGAGAAACAGAGTTAACAGAGTCCAATATGGCTTCTTTAGAACTGAAGGAGGAGGTAGAGCAGTGATACGTACTAAAACAGAAGCAAAATACAACCTTCTGGTGATATGATGGACTTCTCTGTGCAGTAGAAAATTTAACGTCCTCGGAATGTTAGATCTCACCTGCCTCCGGAATAACCTTTGAAGAAAACTCTTTTTGGGTGGTTCAGGGGTGTAGCTCCTGTCAAGGTCTTGAGATAAGCTTCCATTTGGACCAAACACATTTAATTCTTTAAAACATTCTGTTTCAATCATCTGCAGTGACCAAAATGGACAAATATTACCAAGTGCACTACAAAAGTTAACCTTGCTTCTCTGTTTGCTACAGAATAGTCATGAAGCTCGCTGCAATTGCCAACTCGACTCTTGCTACTACACAGGCCACGGTGTGGGAAAGCCTGCTAACCCATAATGGAACTTTGAGCCTCCAAGAGATTACAGACAAACAGAAGATCACTCGTGTGCATCAATGTCTGTGCAGATGGGGCATGGAAAGGGAGCTCTACTTGGTGCGGACAATAGGCCTTTCTAGGATTGACGATGTATCAATGCAGAACTCTGTATTTCAGTGTCTCATTTCTAACTCCAAACGAGCTCACAACATACTAATTATACACCAACTTGTGTAAATGAGTAAATAGACATCTTTTGATGGACTCCAGTAAAAGTCCTTCTGTGATAGTGTTTCAGAACAATTTTAAGAAAATGACCTGACAACATTCGATGTAACATAGGGAGGAATATGATGAAGTATTTGAATAAATATGTAACTTACTGCCAGTTGTAGGTGCTCTGGGTATATGCCACTAAGAAATGGTTTGAAATCATCTTATCTCTTTCCAGTCACAGGCCACACAATCACTCGTTTACATTAGATTCAAATTTTGACTGTAGAATGGGAAGGTGACTACTCTGCCCTCCAAATGTGCAATTTTATACCAAATTAATACTGATATCTTATCGAAGTATGTTTACTATGTGCTTTTGTGAGGATACACTAAGCCTGTGAGATAAGAGGAAATAGCATCGTAGACTGTGGAAAGCTTTAACAGTATCATTTTCTACAGAAACTAATTTGACCAATGAAAACAGATCCCATGTTCTTGGTAACCCGAGACTGGCTTTGTTGGTAATGACATGGGGGGTGGGGAGGGGGTGATGTGGTAAGGAAGTCAGGAGTCAGCAGGTTTATTTGTGCAATTTTATCAAGAATTTGCATGTAGTTGTATTTCTGAAAAACACTGCTAGACAGCAATATTAATGCTAGTTCACGGCGACAGCAACTATGAACATATAAACGTGTTAGAGGTGAAGGTCTGTGAATACTGGTTCACTTCTGACACATCAGTAAATGGCAAAAATGGAGAATGGAGACGTTAGAATACAATGCATGGTGTGCATCACTGGACTGCACCAGTAATGTTAGACACCCGAGTTTGGGTCTGAATGTAACAAACCTAAGGTTCCAAGCTCATGTACAGCTACGCTTGTTCTTAATTAACTTTTACTATCTAAATGAGGTCCAATTTCAACCACAGGATTCTGTCACCTTCCAGCCATTTATAAACTCGTTCTTGAGGTGCCGCATTTAGGGAGTACAGGAGACTTTACAGTTTTATTACTAGCCTGAATTAAAGAATTACATGTTTGATAGATATTTTCATACCCTTGTTCTCATGGATAACCAAAATGACAAAATAAATTCTAGTGATCAGGTTAACTAGCAAGTATGCACGAGGGAGGACAGCATCCTCTCAACAAACTCAAACAGGGAATGGTGTTCTGCTCACCTCATTCTGCCAGGGAATAGAAACACAGCCTGTTGAAAACTTCGAATAAAAATCATCATCTGTCTGGTCCAGGTTTACTCCTTTCACAGTGGAGAACTGTTCAATATCCAGCACGTCTTTGCAATAGACCGCTCGTGGCTGTGAGAGGAGCAAGGAGCTGGGATAAGAATGGCTGCATGCTACGAAATACAGAATTAACTTCAAACCAGAACATGCTCACAAACAGGGACGCAATGGAACTTTTCTTTGCTGTGCTCCCTTCCACCCATCACGGCACCACCTACTTCTTTCCAAATGATAAGCGCTCATCAAGCTGCAGCTCTCAGTGCTAAGTATGAACAATAAATTTTCAGGGAAAGTATGGCACAGATTGGGAGTAAAGCTCGGGGATCCAGCCATGTGCTTATAGTCTAGAATGTCAGATTGTCTCAGTCAAGCACGACCATACCAATGAATTCCAGCAGATAGCTTTGAAATGAGAGTTTTTATTCAATGAAACTCAGTTGTGAACATGCTTGTCTACTGAATACTTGGTTCAAACAGTTAAAAACTGATAGATATCTGAATTGATGTATTTTATTCCTCCACAGGATTTTGGGCTGGCTTCTAGGGATGGAGGCAGGATTTAAGAACAATGTTTCATTGTACTTCGCAACCAAGCCAACAAATTATGAATGTTGTATTAATATAAATATTTAATCACTTCCCTTTCAGAATGGCCATAGCACAATTCCCTGAAGCAGCTGCAAATGATTTAAAAGATCCTTTTGGTATTAAAAAAAACATATAAAAAATTACATTAGCAACTGAAGCATTACATCAGTGAAAATTAAAACAATGTCCCTGGTTAGAAGAACGTGAGGTTTTATGAGAATTCATTTGCATTACTAATAATGCACTGCACTGAGCTCATGTACAGGTGCAAAGTTGGAGAGGCTGTATTACAAAAACAAGATCCATGAGGAGGGTTAAAACAAATACATTATTGCGTTGTGAAAGGATGTTTGCATATTGTATTTGTTAAAATAGATTATAGCCAGCAACATTCTTCACAGTTGTCATCTTAATTTGTACACTTTTTGTATTTAACATAATGTTAATAAAGACAAATCATTGATATGTTAAAAAAGAATATTTTTCTTCTTTCCTAATCATTTGAGACCCACAATATATTGCGGGAAGAAATAAGTGACTCAGTTTATTTTTAGCCAAGAACATATCTCCTCATAAATCATTCTGATCACAGCAGTAAATAATGGATTTGCAACTACTCCTTGTAACATTGTCTCATTACTCACATCAGGTACAAATGGAGGCTCCATTATGCCTGCTTCTAATCGTTTGAAATTGATATTCCTGAAGAATGGGTTTTTCTTCACATCGGAAGCAGCTCCTCCTGCACAGCCCAGTCTTTGCTTGGGATCTTTGGTTAGTAACTGTTGAGAAAACATTCAGGTATTTTACATTGTTAACAGCTTTGGTAGATCTTCAGCTAAAATTTTTTTCAAACAGAAGAAGATTGTCATTTGTGACGGTGTGCCCCTGGTACTTACAGCCTCGTGCACGCAAAAGCGTCAGGGCTCATTTTTAGACTTGGCATTAATCAATGTGAAACTGCACGCACTTATTTGGTCTACATAACAGTGAATACACAAGACTAAGTGCAGTTGGCATAGGTAATAATTTATTTAAGGCCCGGTACATTTTACAGTTTTACTTCCATAAGTTTCTTCAAAGGATTTATTTTGGTTTAGCTCAGTTATTAAATTAACTAGATGAGCTGCATGGATCGTAGTCTCAAAGTATGCACATCTTATGTGGGAATTCCAGAATACTGCTCATATCATGGACAATTACATGTGCAGCAGGGATTGCCCACTCAAACAGGTCTGGGTTTTGGAGCTTTAGTGCCTTCTGGTATCATTGAGCTGCATCAGTGAGGCTCAGAGTTACATGGATAGATGTTTCGGTATGGGAACATTGTACAGTTTAACAGTACATAAGTGGGGAGGGGAGAAGTACTACTATCAGGCAGTCAGGGAAGGCCAGGCAGATAATGTAGGAGTGCCCTTAATGTAACTCATTCTCCAATTGGTAACAGTTCTGAATACTGCTGACAGCAATGTTCCCTTCCAGTGTAGCCAGAGCTAAATTCATGACACCAAAGCTAACTCAACCTCATGTGGGGTCAGGAGGAAGATGAGGGAAGCAATACAGATCAGGCATTATATATATGGGGAACAGTAATGCCTACTGAGGCTGAAAACCTAAATCCAGGACGGTATATAGCCGAAAAAAAAATCTGAAATGAGTGCGGATACTGGAAATCAGAAACGAAAACAGAAATTGCTGGAAGAACTCCGCAGGTCTGGCAGTATCAAAGGAGAGAAATCAGAGTTAATGTTCGGATCCAGTGACTCTTCCTCAGAACTTCTTCACAGATGCTGCCAGATCTGCTGAGCTTTCCCAGCAATTTCTGTTTTTGTTTATGGTATGTTGCCCCCTTGGTCCCTCGGGTCAAGGATATCATTGAGCAATTAAAGAGCACTTCAGGAGGGAGGGAATAGTCCAGACTCATGGTTCATATTAACACAAGAGATACAGGGACAAATCAGGGTGAGGTCCTTCAGGTAGATTTTAGAAATCTAGGAAGGGAACTAGCCAATGGAAGCCTAAAGGAAGAGAAAACTTTGGATTATTCCCAGTGTTACTTAATCTTGAGTACAGAAATAAGAGTGCAGATCAAAAAAAATTGGAAAGATGGCATGGTTGAAAGGTCATTAGGTTTCTGCAATATTGAAAACTGGTTCTGAAGGGCATGGGGCTTGTACAAATTTGTTGTACCAGAACAAAGCCAGGTCCAATTACCCTAGTGAGGTAATTTGCTAGAGCTCTCAGTGAGAGTATTTTGACTTTTCCTTGGGTGTGCAGGGTACAACTGAAAAAATTGTGCATGACACAAAACTTGAGTATTTGAGAACTGGAGGAGGATAATGATAGACTTCAGGTGACACAGAAGTCTTGCTGGAATATGGCAAACAAGTGGTAGATTAATTTAATGCAGAGAAATGTAAAGGGTAGAATTCTAAAGGGGGTGGGGGGAAGAGAAGGAGCAGAGAGACCTAGGAGTACATGTACATAAATCAATGAAGATGGTACAGCAGGTTGAGAAAGTGCTTTATAAACCATATGGGATTCGGAACTCTATAAGTAATGGCAAAATGTATAAAAGCAAAGAGATTAGATGAACATTTTTAGTACAGTGGTTCAGCGTAAGTTGATGTTTTGTGTGCCATCTAAGCATCACACTTTAGAGAAAATGCAGAAAGTATTCATAAGCACGGTTCCAAGGGTGAGAGACTGCACTTATGAGGACAGATTGGAGATGCCAGAATTGTTCTCCTTAGACAACAAAAGATTTAGAGGAGATATAGTAAAGGCGTTCACAACCAAGACAATCAGACAGACTGGGTAGGGAGATCTTGATCCTTTTAGAGAAAGTGAGAACCAAAAGGCATCAGTTTAAGATAAATAACAAAATCTACAGGTAACGATGGCAGTTTCCTTCCCTAAAGGACATGAGTGAACCAGATGCGTCTTTCCAACAATCAACAATGTTCATGAGACTATTAATTCCACTTTTCTCATGGCTGCTAGAATGTTATCCTAGTTTCTAGATTAAAAATCCAGCAATAATATCACTAGGCCAATGCCTCCCAGTTATGGTGTGCTGGAGGCAGTTTCAATCCCGGTTTTCAAAGGGAATTGGATAATTACCTGAAGAGGAACAAAAGATGTGCAGGGCTGCAGGAATAGGTGAGGGAATGGAACTAACTGAGTTGCTCGTATAGCAAGTCAACATGGGGCAGGACAGGCCAAATGACCTTTTATCATGCTGTAACCATTTTATAATTAATGCTTTGATATGCAAATTAAAAAATTAATCTACTGCATTCTACTTACTAATATCTATAAATGGTTATTCCTGTTGATTTTGCATTAACTGTTGTCTTTGTCAGCTACACTAAGTGATAACAGGGCATAAGGTAGAAGAAAGACAGACATGTTTTGATTTCATCATTTTGATCCTCGTGTCTCAACTGAAATATTTCTCTTGTTCAATTTCAACCACACTCCCAGATGACAGTGGGAACAAATATATGATGTGCCATACTTTTATTTCCACTTGTAACAACGTTACTTAGTAAAATGGATGGTTCACAAGTTGGCGCAACATCGAGGGCCGAAGGGCCTGTTCTGCACTGTATTGTCTGTTGTTCTATGTCCAGGTGACATGCAAATGCACAAAACTCCCTCCGCTTATTTAAATGTTATTCTTCATCTTAAAATGGTTTTCCTGGATCATTTCTAGAAATACACAGTTAAAAAGAAATCTTTAAGGTTTGGTTCCTGCATAACTGGCAATATCTTTGAAATGCATTAGAAAATCAGGATACAGATTACATTTAAAAAAGGACTATCCTTTGTGTTGCAGATTTTCCTTTCTTTTTATACCCATTCCGAGTATCTCAGGCAACACGGCACTGCTAACTACAGCACTCAGCCTTCCCATAAAGGAGCAAACTATCTTAAACAGTAAAAAAAATCCATGGTCTGCAAATAAAATCAAAGAACTTGATCAGCAATGGAAATTAAAAACAGAAAGCATTGGAAATATCAAGCAGATCATACAGTGAGAAAGATTTTGCCAAAGCACCCACTTATTATATTAACATATCTCCTCTCTTTGCAGATATCAATGATTTCCCGTAGATTAAAAAGTACATAGAATATGGCCCAATGAAAAGCTGCAGAAGACTTCCTATCTCAAAACTTTATAGCCTATAGGTCAAAAATGTTGCCTTTTGATGAGCGGTTGAGTCAAACTGACCTGCATAATATGGCATATAGAAGAAAGAGAGGAGATTTCATTAAAGCATGAAAGATTCTGAAGGAGTTTGACAGGGTGAATGCCGAGAGCTTTACTCTGGATGTGAAGTCTAAAGCTAAAGTGCATAATATTATGACTAAGAGCCGATCATTTAAGTCTGAAATAAGAATGGAAATCTTCACTCAGAGGCTAAAAATTCTTTGAAATTCTCAATGCCAGGTAATTATGAATACTTCTTCATTGAAGATATTCAATGTTGATATTGAGTTTTGATCTCTAGGAGAACAGAAGGAATTGGGGATCAGGCAGCAAGGTGAATCTAAAATAAGATCAGCCAAGATCTTACTGCATGGCAAAACAGATTGAATTGTATACTGCTGCTCCTACTTCTTATTTTCTTACATTTTCTACATAACAGTTGTGGAAGTTTTACTGTTTACGTCGTACTGTTTTTACTTAAGACAGTTATTGATCAATTTTATTAATACAATATTTTTCTTAGTTTTCAATTTTCTCTTCAATATTATTCCAACAACAAGCTATTTTGTAAGATGCAGTGTCCATGAAAGTGACTTCACCTGATGAAGGGGCCTGTGCTTCGAAAGCTTGTGAAGTCAAATAAACCTGTTGAACTATAACCTGTTGTCGTGTGATTTCTGACTGTGTCTACGCCAGTCTAACACTGGCACCTCCACATCATGAAACTTCCAACCAAGACAGTCTAAACTCCTAAAATTAACGCGTTCAGTCTTCCGAGCTGGATTGGAGCCTCTCTTGCTGACCCAGGGCAGACAAAAAGTTGCCCACTTGGTTTGGTTAAATTTGATTTTGTCACATGCAACAAGATACAGTGCTCTTCTGGCAGATCACACCATACAAAGTGTATCAGGTAGCACAGCGGAGTGCAGAATACAGTGTCACAGCTGCAGAGAAAGAGAGATCAACATTAAGATTTGAATGGTCTGTTGAAAAGTCTGATAATAGGGGGGAAAGTTATTCTCTAGTCTGTTTGTACACGTATTGAAACTTTTATATCTTCTGCCTAACAGAAGGGTGTGGGAGAGAGTTTAACCGGGATGAGAAGGTCTTAAATTATGTTGGTTGTTTTCCTGATGCAGCATGAAAACTTTGGGCCAGGAGTCTTCCCAACACAGGTAGTCTGGCGCTGCAAACTATGGAAGCAGGAGCAAGGTGGATCAGTGCTGAAATTATAGCCCCGTTTCTGCAGCAGCATCTGCTGTATTGCATAGCTTTAAGTTCCTAAAGGCACTGTGGGAATCACTGATAGAAGCTAAGTGCGTAAGGGGTAGCGGACGGCAGCCACGCAGGGTGGTAGGATGCCAGGTCGGTGTAGGCATCCTCCAAACCTTTCTGTGCTGTCTCATGCTGCCTCTGCAGGTAAATAATGTGAAATAATGTGTACTATGGCAAAGGAATGATCCAAAGAGAAAGAAGAGCACAATAAGATGGCTGGGGGGGAGGGGAAGTGAACACAAAAAAATAGAAAAGTGACAATCAAGCAGAAAGCAAAAAAAAAACACAACTGAAGGCAAGTGATGGGGAAGATAACATGGAAAAGTGATATTCAGAGCCAGGAGTCTTTTTCAATAGTGATACTCTTTACCTTAGCAAAACAGCAGCCCAAGCCAAGGGGTGAGGCTGGAGATGAGAGCGGTTTCTTTTGAAAGAAAAAGGGGGATGCCATTCAGCAAGAGATTGTGAGAGAAATATGGTGGAGAGGTACCTGACTCTGTACAGAAACATGAAAACTTAGTGGCCCATGCTATTTGATTTTTTGGGATAATTTACAGTATTACTAACTGTAATTTCCTAATTATAAAACATAAAAGAGAAATTAATTTACAGTATAGTATGAACATGGGATAGCCAAGAGTCCTTGATTAGATGTTGGTTATTCTTAAGGTGTCCAAGTTAAGTATCACTTCCAGAGCTTACCATCCTGCAGATAGATTTTGCCTCTTCAGAGAACTTGTCTGTGTAATTTTCTTCTGTTTCCAACACTCGTCTGTCTACTTCCTCCCTTTTTACCTTCTCCTTTCGTCCTCTAAATGGAGACTGACCGGCAATCATTTCATAGATTAAGCATCCCAGACCCCAAATATCAGGGCTCAATGTATACCGCTGATTATTTAATACTTCTGGAGCTAAAAAGTGAGAAATGTCAAAATTAAAGGCTAAACTCAGGCCAGTGCAAGTTCTTATAAAAATAAATTGAACAAATAAATGGTTGTGATTCTTATGAATAGCAGCCTAATGGCCAATAATTATGACCAAAAATCTCTAAAATATTTAGGCTTTTAAACAGACATCATATTTCCCTTTTGCTTTCTTTTACTTTAACCAAGTTTATTTAAAACCCTAGGGCCATTACACTAATACATGAAGAAATTGCTCATGTAATGAAACTGATTTTTACTGCTGTGGCTGCTGTCTGACCCTGCTGAGTATTGTCATCATTTTCCGTTTATATTTCAGATTTCCACATGCACAGAATTTTGTGTTATTTGGATCAATTGTACCTGTATTACATACAGATGAACCAGCCAGACAGTTGTTTGAGCACGTACAACAGGACACTTACTGTAATACAAGTATAAACGTCCTGTACTTCTAACGCTTCATTCTAAGTCAACTTTTTAAAATATTTCTTCCTTTGCCATATGGCCAGCAACAGTATAACATTTTGTATTTTCTACTCATTCAATGTCACCCATGACATTGAAGAAAACACATAGCCAACTGAGAGTTTAATATTTTTATACTGATGCCAAATATTTGGAATTCTAATTTGCATAATTGGCACAAGGAAGAACTTAGTAAATCAGCCTCTTTTTAAAAACAGTATTTCAAACTTACGTTCATGTGTATTTCAAATATTGTGCTACAAATGCTGGGCAGACATCCATCAGGATTAGGAATAACAATTGAGATAAATTAAGATTCAAAACTGGATCCTACAATACCATAACAAGGTAAAGGCAGATGTTAATGAAGAGTCTGCAACAGACTGCCAGGTAAATAGATTGGCTTTCCTCACAGATTATGATTAGAGTGCCATATATTCCACACTAGACACCACTCTGGCCAATGTTCCACTGAAGGATGGATAGTTTGTTTTTTCTTTGTTCAGGCTCCAATGCAAACAAGAACTGTAAGTCTTCAAACTGTACGGTTTGTGATCAAGTGGTTAGGGAAGAGGAAATAATTTTGATTAATGTTCCTCAAAATAAATTGTAAAATGTCAAATTGTTTTTATGGGAATGTTTCAGTCAATAAATTATGTCAGGCTTGAAGGTGCATGCTGCTCAGTTTCCAACATTGCCTTCACTGGCACAGCAACTCTGCTGGGTGGACTGCAATTGCACCTTTCTGCAAACCGACTGAATAATTTTCATTCCAAAACTATGAAAAGAATTCTAAAAAATTGATTTCACCACTAGTTTAACGGACAGCTTGCAGTGAAATTAGCTAACCTGCTAACTGCTACAACACAGGCTCATGTACAAAATTAACAAATTGCATGGACTTCCCTGTGGTAGCACAATAAGGTTTTAATGCATATTTTAAAAGGTTTATATGGATTCACAGTAACAGTATTACTCTCATTGTTACAGAGAAAATTAAGCAATTCAGATGAAACAAAGATGAATGTTTTAAGAGACTGATTAATGATTTGCTTGTTTAGCAACCAGTATACTTATGTCCTGAAACTAAATTCAATAAAAGTGGCACTAGAACAGCTGTCAAGGTGTTTGGCTATAGTTAACACTTATGGTTCATTCACATGCATCAGATGTTTTATCTCTCAATGAATCAGACTGCATCAGAGTGATACATGACTTATACTCAACATGACCATACACAGAATCAGGTTTTTACACTGTATTAATCACAATATGAGATATGTATGAGAGTATACTCCAATGGATTTTTCACGTATAAGGAAATAACATTTCAAACTAAAAATACTTCTTCAAAGTTCAAATGAAATGGAATACAATGGAAAATTTCACACCACTGCGTTCAAATGTGGCAGTTATCTTTGATGTTAGTATTTACACTGTACCAAGGTGGAGACAGATTTGAATTAAAACTCACAGGGGAAAAAAAAGTGGCCTGCCTGTGTGAAAATAATTTTTCATCAACCCACAAAAACACCAGTTTATAATTTCTCATCCAAGATAATATATAAACAAAACAGCCACATGAACAGTTAATTTGTCACATGGAAAGGATTTTCAAAACTTAGTCAACAGTAGCTATTGCTTAATTAAGATTAAGTCTAAAATCCATTTAGTTATGTCAGTGAATATTCTGCAAGAACATGAGAAACAAGAGCAGGAGTTGACCATTTGGTCCTCAAGTCAGCTCTGCCATTCAATACAATCAAAGAGTTCTGATTGAGACTCCAAACTGCTTTACCCCACAACTTTCAACCCTCACACAGATAAAAAGTCCAAGTCGGTCTTGAATAAATTCAGCAGCTCAGCCTCCAGTGCTTTATAGTATAGATGCCTCCAAATAGTAATGACTCCATGAGAAAATACATTTTCCTTCATGTCAACATGATGTAGAAAACACTTATTTTGAAACCATGTACTAGCTCTAGGTTCTTCCCCCAGCATCTTACTGGGTCAACACATTCAGAATCTTATGTTGCAATTAGGTCACTTCTTATTCTTACAAATTCCAATGAGCAGAGGCCCAACCTGATCAACTGTTCCCCATAAGACATCACCCAGAAATCAACCATCCTTCAAATGCCTCCAATACAAATAAATTTTTCTTTAAATGAAACCAACAAAATTCTATGCAATACTCTAATAGGAGCGATTTCATCGATATTTTGTAGAATGTGTAGTAAAACTTAATTTCTTTTCAATTCCCCGTGCTATAAAACAAAATATTCAATTTGCCTTCTTATTTACTTGCTACACCTGCATGCTAATGTTTTGTAGGTCATGTATGAGGATATCCAGATTTACAGTGTTCTGTGGACTCTCTCCATTTACATCTTATCTCTAAACAAAAATGTATTCTGTAAAAACTGGTGAGAATTCAATCTGCATGTTGCATTCATGTAAAGTTCTATTACAACTGCATCGTACAAGGTTCATAAACAGAAAATAAACTGGTAAGTTCCAAGTCAAAACTATAAAATTAGTGCCTAATTTTGATTGAAAACTCACCCATATACCCTACCGTTCCAACCCTGCCGCGGATGGTCTCCCCTTCTGGAATTTTCACAGCTAAACCCAGATCAGATATCCTAATGTGACCTGTAGGAATGCAACAACAAAGAATTAGTTATTTATTTGATGAATATGTTTTTACTGGAAACATTCTCAATTGAACAGAAGTAAACTAGGAAAACTGCTTACATTTCCTTAGTGTAGGCTAATTTACATTTTTGCTAGTATGACATTAATGAACATATTTTGAATATTAGGAGCCACGTGATTCTCATTAGTACTCTCATTACATTAACAAATACAACGGACTACTATTCCCATAAGCAGTTAGGTTCAATCTTGTAGTCTCATTAAAAAAAAACTTTTGGTGCATGGTGTCCATTTGAAGTGAAAGCGATTATAGGAAATACTAATTGTAAAAAACTTTACAAGAAGATACATAGTCTTAGGAAAGTGGTGTTTAATTCATGGCAGCTTTTAAGACTCCAGTCACTGAAAAAACTAACCCTTAGGTTGAGGTCCAGTCAATCAGCTTATATTGTTGAAAGTTATGCCTTTCTACAAAGTTGATAATGAAAGAAGAGGTTCAAAAAAATGAGATGGCGAAAGTATTTTGTTAAACATTAGAAATAGATACAAAATAAACACAATTAAAACAGAAGTGGAAAGAAAGGGATGTCAGAGTATTCAATAAATCAATGTAAATTTTGAAATTAAAATTATAATCTTTGATATGTATTATTATTGTGATAGATATTTCTGACATTTGAATAGCTTCGTTAGTGCAACATTAGTATTTGTTTTAGCAACAACATGAAAGCTATATAAAGAACACTGCATATTCTAAGCACCTACCTATAGGTCAGAGATGAAGCGTTTTGGTTTCAAACACATATACAGTTACAAACAAAACAGAGGCTTTATGTATCTCAGCATAATCTACTGAAATGAACAGGTTTGATCTTCCAATGCTTAGCTTATCAAAAAGCAGACATCTATCTATTAATACTAAGTGTACATGCAGCCAGTACTGCTTTCAAATGGATAATTTAATTCCTTCTGACTAGTTACTTGTGCACTTCTGCTTAGGCTGGAATTTCCCCTTTTTTTATTTCTTCTTGTGAGTAACACTATGCTGGAATCATCTTCCGAACTACAGGAATAAAATGCTAGGGTCGATAACAAGGCTCATAGGTGGATTCTCTCCCAGTTCTTTCCACTAGCATAGCCATATTTAGCTTATCAAAATATTTTATTAAATTTTCTAATGTGCAATTTCTTTCTTTCTATAATAGCAAAAATTCTGTAAAATCAAAATCCTACTGGTGTGCAAAATTCTGGAGATGAACTGCATGTAAAATGGATGGTGTTTAAGAGTTAAAGTAAATGACTAAGCATGATATAATTGTATCTGTGGTGCCATACAACATATTAATAATTAAAATGTAATAAACTCATGAATATGCCAGACATTTTATAAGGCTTTGCATTTTATATATAATTTATATGCCTGCATACTTTTATTACACACAACTGATAGCTGAGTTAAGGAAGAAACAAAATTATGCCCAAGTAATAATAAAATTGACTCTGAACTATACAATGATTATTCCATTCGCAGAACTGGTTTACTTACCATAATCATCTAATAATATGTTTTCAGGTTTCAAATCTCTGAAAAAATGAAACAAATATGAAAAGGTTACAAATTAAGCAACTTTTTTCCGAATCACAAAGTATTCACTGCAATCCATGCCAGCTTTACATTCCACAGTAACCTTTTCCCAATCCATTCCATTGGCATTTCCTTTTATTTCTTTCTGCATGTGTGCAATTTCTCCTTAAAGGCATCAAAATTATGATTTTTTAAACTGGTTTAGGGCTCAGTTTTCTATTTAGATTCTACCTTAATTCAGCCCATTTGTATGCCTTCAGATTTACCTGAATTATGGCTCTCCAGAATTTTCTGCTCAATTTATATGGGCCTACCATTTGCTCTGCAGAAAGTATCACAACCTCTCTACTATTTTTAAGGATTTGCACATCTTGACATCCATTAAACTCATCCTTTTGATGATGTGACAAATGGTAATGCACTCTCTCTGGCCCAGAAATGGAAAAATTTGACCTTGAGTCACAGTCATAAAATGTTGTTAGAGTTTTAAAATCTTACTTTTCTTCCTGTTCTCATAATCCAATCTTTTTGTCTTTATGTCTCTTCCCCTACCTGATTTAAACTAATGTGTCTTTCATTGTTATTTCTTGCTTTGTTAATTATTAATCCTTTTGTTCAAGGATTGTTAGTTTACTGAAGTCAGTTCACACTTCCAGCAAGTATCACTGTAATTCTTGGTGTTAATGATTGCAGACAATGTTGCTCACCAAAACATGTCTTGCTTCAGCTAAACCTGGCTCAATGTATCAGTGTACATTTAACAAAACAGATATGACAAATTGAGTTTAATAGAGATAAGAGCAGTTTCTTGGCCCACTTCCCTAGCTGATCGAGATCTTGCTGCAATTTCTGATAACCTTCTCACTGTCCACAATACCACCTATTTTAGTGTCATCCACAAACTTGCTAATCATGCCTCATACATTCTCATCCAAATCATTGATATAGATAAAAAACAGCAACAAGCCCAGCACTGACCCTTGAGGCACACCACTGAGTACAGACCTCCGGTCTGACAAGCATCCTTCCACTATTACTCTCTGCTTCCTACCATCAAGCCAATTGTGTATCCAATTTGCCAGCTTTCCCTGGATTCCATGTAATGTAACATTCCAGAGCAGCCAACTATATGGAACCCTCTCAAAGGACTTACTGAAATCCATGTCGACTTCCTCCACCACTCTGCCCTCATCAACTTTCCTGGTCACTTTAAAGAACGCTAACAAATTTGTGAGGCATGATCTCCCAAGCATGAAGCCATGCCGACTACACCTAACCAAACCCTGTGTTTCCAAATGCACGTATATCTTATCCCTAGAACCTACTCGGCTAACTGACATACCACAGATGGTATGCTTACTGATCTATAATACCCAGGTTTTTTTTGCAGCCCCTCTTGAATAAGGGCACAACATGCACTACCCTCCAGTCTTCCAGGACCTCATCCTGCTAACAATGATGCAAATACCAGCCAGGGCCCACACAATTTCTTTTCTAGCCTCTTGCAGGATTCTTGGATATAACTGATCAGGACCAGGAGTTTTATCCACCTTCATACATGCTAATACTTCCAACACCTCCACTGCTGTGATATGAACTGTCCCCAAAATATCGCCAATAACTTCCCAAGTTCCCAAATCTTAAAGTGTTTTTCGTGGTAAACACAGAGGAGAAATATTCATTGGGGAGCTCGCCCATCTCCTGCAGTTCTGCACATATGTGTCCATGTCCACTTTAGTCCTCGAGGGGTCCTATTCTCTCTCTAGTTATTCTTTATACTTAATATACTTAAATAATATACTTAAAGAATCTCTTTGCATTCACCCTAATCTTCTCAGCCAAAGCTCTCTCATGCCCACTTTTCATCCTCCTGATGTGTTTCAAAATGTACCTTTAACATAAAGTAAAACAGAGAACAGAAAGAGATCACCACCTCAGCACAGAGACAAACTCATGTGATTTGAAGCCAAGGAAGAGAAACTCGAATAAAAATTGATTTGTGTGAGATGGCAATTTTATCTCCTTTTCACAGCACCTCAGAGAAAAAATAATGACACCTGGTGTTTGAAACAGAAAATAGACAAGTTACTGCTGTGGGAAAGTAGGAGAAGCGGTTTTGTTTTAGTGACTTAATGGGTTCTTGAGGCAGTTTGTCGAGACAGTTTGGTTTTCGTTCAAAAGGGAATAGATCCAAGGGAACAGGGAATGATCAAGGTGTGCAATGCTGGATCTGGAAAACTTAAACACTGGGAGGAACCCTTGTCAAAGGACAAAGTTTTCACTTGACTAAGAGAAGAAAGAATCCATTTGAGAGCACAGTGTGACTTTGAGAACACTCCTATAAAGCAATTTGCACAAATTACAGCAAAGTGTTTTGTAACTATTAGCCTGAATTTGAGAAGATGGAGAGGCTTGATATCATAGAGAAAATGGCACTGGAGATCTGAACTCAAGAAGTCCCACTCCCTAAGTTGGCACCATCTTTGCTGGGTTAGAGACAATTGAGGACATATTCCAATTTTGTATGCCTGTGGTCTGAGTTGGCAATTGCAGCTGCATCAGTCAGATCTGATTTTTCACTATTGAGATGGCCCAAAACTCAACTTACGCACTTTAGACCTTAGAAGAAAAAAATATGAAACCTCACAGGAATTCCTTCGTTGGATACTCTCTTGAATATGTAAGGTACCCTTCTGGATGCTGCCCTGGGTGACCTTTGGCAAAGGTCAGGGATTGTTAAAAGTAGACAAACATATGCGTGCAAAGTGGATAATCCGTTGGAATAGTCAAGCTTGTTTGAGATGTAAAGAGAGCTATCAAAGGAGACTGTCAAGGCATCTAAAGCTCCTGTCATCTCAATATCTGAAAAATAATGTCTGCAGTATTTGAAAAAAAACTGTGCTTGATTTTTCACTCAAATTGTTGACATAAGCCTGACATTGATCACCACACCATTAGCACAGGATGACTGATTTAGCCACCTTCCATTATCATACCGTGGGAAACCTGTCACTTTACAAGTTGATTGACAGCTCCAAGCAGTTATTAGGGTTTTGAATTGAGACTCTAAAGTCAACTGCATACCTTTAATAAGAGATTAAATGAAATTAATTATAGTAACTATAGTAAAAATGAATTCATCAAAAGATACTCAAGAAATGTAATTAATCTCAGTGCCCTGTTCATGGTCGACAAAGGGTGAGAGTATGAGTCTGCAGGGGCTGACAGCTATAAAGGTGGCTAAATAGACACAAGTTGCTACAGGAGGTATGAGGGGCCATTGAGGTTGGGTTTGGGGCAGAGGGGCATGAGTTGGCAATGGGAGGGCCATGGCTACGTGCAAAGGGTGAGGGCCACTTTCTGTTTGATTTATATTTTCAACAAAGTGCTGGAGCACTGAGGTCAGCCTTTTGCCCAGCTGGCACTTGCACACTCTGAGCTTTTCCCAGAATCAACCATCGCAACTTCTATTTTCATCCACACCAGGACAATAATCCGAACATCCCCAGCACATTTTCCAGGTTGGGTTTGCAGGCCCAAGAATCATCCTGACCATGAGCTCCCAATAAGGGAGTGAAAATTCTGACCATCTTGTTTAGGTTTAGCTAGTGAACGCTAAACTTACCTTTTTCCTCATCTGTCTTTTTTTTTGCTTGTTAAGTAAAGTTTGATCCATTTTGACTTTAATTTGGTTTGGCTATAGGGAATATTCTAAAAACTGAGACCTGGTCCAGTGGTTGAATTCTGTTAGTCATTTGAGAAACTTGAAAAATACTCTGAAAATGTTGTCAATTGTTATGGGGATTGTAACGACACCGACCAATTCCTTTTGAAGAAACATTTTCACAAGTACACGAGGCAATCTGTTTGTTTTTGCACTTTTTCATGAGAAATATGACATACTGTTCACACTGCCTTGCATAGTGATAATGGGTGATGTTGATTCCAAGAGTGAAGGCGTTAAGAGCTAAGAGATATTTCTGCTTTGTTTGATCCACCTATTCTCTGTATCAATCTATGTCATGTTGACCATGCGTCATCAGCCCGTTCTTATCTGACAGCAAAAATATATGTCTGATCACCCACTGGTGCATTTCACTTCCTTCACAATTCAGCAAGTACTTGCCATTTCAATGCACAGGTTTTGTACAAATCCCATCACTCGACAATGTACTTGTTATGGAACAGGCTGCAATAAATGGATATCTGTTTGATATACTGTTCTTTCATGCCTTTCTGGGCTCTGGGCTGTTCTTAATCCTCATCTAATATAGTTTTAGAAAAAATATGTTGAGTAGCATTAGAGAGTTCACAGTCACCACTGAAAAGGCACAACATGTCGAGGTTTCATGTTGCATGACACTGAGTGAATGTGCATGGAAAATTTCTGTTGGAGATTTTCCACGTGCTCCTAACACATACCGCTCTGATAAAGGAGTTCATTCATGCATGCCTGTTGGGAATGACTTCAAAGCTACATGTCCCAGGTGACGGTGTTAATGCAGTCAGTATTTCAGCGATCAGTTTTAAATACTGCTGAAATAAATATTTCCAGTCCTGGCAAAGTATTGTTTTCATAAAAGAATTTTTTTTTGTGCTTTCTGCCCTCCAAAACAATATTACATGCAGGGAACCCAAAGAAAGTAGAGGCTTGGACATCGCACTCGCTAAAGATTGTATGAAGTGCAACTTGTCTGAGATTGCTGAATGTATTGTAGTTGAGCTTTGAAAGAGGAGAAGCTCCATATGAATCAGCTGAGATACAACTTAACAAAAAGAAAATACCAATTTATTCAACTGGATTTTTTTTAAATGATGGAAATATCTGCTCTGACTGGAAAGAGGTGGTTTTTGACTTCTTTTTGAAAAAGGTTTTAGAAGTGGTGCTTTATTTTTCCATTATCAGAGTTTTTGTGGTAACCTTTCTCGAGGCTTCCTCATATTATAGTGTATGTCAATCTTTATTTGAGAAGGTTCCCTTATAACCCACTCCCAGTTATTTTGTCAATGCTGTTCTGTCACTATCAGATTGGGCAGGTGGACAAGTGAGACAGCTTACTTTCAAAATTATTTCTTACTTCCCTATGGAAAAGTACCTGAGTCTCCTCGATGCCCTTTGGCAGTTCCACTTGTTCGCTATGTACTGTGGTACAGCCTATACCATGTACTTTAATGTACTTGCCCAATGAATTGGCTCCTATTATTTAGTAAGGTGGGGTACACTTACAAATTGCTTGGTGACTCAGAGATTCAATGGTTGAGTTTTGAGTTATCTACATTTTAGACTAAACAAAGAAACTGCAGCTTGCCATTCAGTGTTTCAGACCTAGAGTTGAAACTATTGCGAAATCAAGCATGTATTTACTCTCCAAGACCAGGGCTGCTGGAGGGGAGCTCCTGCTCTGCAATGGAACAGAACTAACAGTCTATTCTGGATGGGGCTAATGAGACCCATGGAGGGTGCATTTATAGGATGTGGCACTTATAACACCAGTCTGATGTCAAACACGTTCAGCGGGTCCCCAGATTAAATGTGTAATGTGTGCAAACTTGGCCATCTGTGCTCTCAATGAATTTAAATTCAGTAGTAGCAAGCAGAGCACTGTGCATACGAAAAAACAAAGATAACCAAGTGCTCTCTTAGCAACAGGAATTTCAATTGATATCAGAGATAATGGGAACTGCAGATGCTGGAGAATTCCAAGATAATAAAATGTGAGGCTGGATGAACACAGCAGGCCAAGCAGCATCTCAGGAGCACAAAAGCTGATGTTTCGGGCCTAGACCCTTCATCAGAGAGGGGGATGGGGAGAGGGAACTGGAATAAATAGGGAGAGAAGGGGAGGCGGACCGAAGATGGAGAGTAAAGAAGATAGGTGGAGAGAGTATAGGTGGGGAGGCAGGGAGGGGATAGGTCAGTCCAGGGAAGACGGACAGGTAGGACTTGTGTTGGAAGCGGGTGAAGGGGTCAGTGGAAGGAGGGTTAGGTTCCCGGTTGAAGAAGTAGGCATGGAGGCGAAGACGGCGGAAAAACTGCTCTATGTCCAACCGTTGGACATAGAGCAGTTTTTCCGCCGTCTTCGCCTCCATGCCTACTTCTTCAACTGGGAACCTAACCCTCCTTCCACTGACCCCTTCACCCGCTTCCAACAAAAGTCCTACCTGTCCGTCTTCCCTGGACTGACCTATCCCCTCCCTGCCTCCCCACCTATACTCTCTCCACCTATCTTCTTTACTCTCCATCTTCGGTCTGCCTCCCCCTCTCTCCCTATTTATTCCAGTTCCCTCTCCCCATCCCCCTCTCTGATGAAGGGTCTAGGCCCGAAACGTCAGCTTTTGTGCTCCTGAGATGCTGCTTGGCCTGCTGTGTTCATCCAGCCTCACATTTTATTATCTAGGAATTTCAATTGGACCAGATATCTTAAAGATACTGGCAGGTTGGAACAGGCACTGTAGTGATGAGTCTTAGGTCAGGAGTTACAGCATCAATTTATCCTAACTTTACCAAAACCACCTGTGAGAATAAGTGATAATGGAAACTGCAGATGCTGGAGAATCCAAGATAACAAAGTGTGAAGCTGTAGACCAGAGTCTAGGCCCGAAATGTCAGCTTTTGTGCTCCTGAGATGCTGCTTGGCCTGCTGTGTTCATCCAGCTTCACACTTTGTTATCACCTGTAAGAATAAGTTGTGTTAGATGTTTTACCTCCATCACTGAAGGAAGGCTAATGTTTTCACCAGTGTGTTGCATGTTTGTCAGGAAAGAATAAATTACAAAACAAAATGGGCAGATTTCAATGGGACCTGTTAGATAGATAGGGTATGGCCCAAAGAAGAACTGATTAGTTTGGTGGAAGTGGATTCTTGATAGTTGTTTTAAAAAAAACATATCCGTTCACATTGGGAGATGGGGAAAAATAACTTTGTTGATATAATGTTGCAATTTGTTTTAGGTGGAATGTTGTGCATCAGCTCCACTGGAACTTGGCACTATCTTCAGAGCAAGTGAACTGGTCTGAAGTCTCCTGAGCGAGGTAGAAGCTCTTAAAAAATTTCCCTTTTCAGCTTTGTAGAAACAAAGCATCAAGCAGACAAGGACAAGCCTCAAGAAAGAACTGCCTAATTATAATAATATTGAGTTAACGGGGTGTGGCGAAAGTATCTGCTCTATGAAGTGCCCTCTTCAGCTGTTATTTTAGTTTCCACATGTTTTGGTATCACAGTGGGTAATGTTACAAAGCTTTTTAAAATTATGTGTGGATAATGCATACATTAATTAATAATGACACCCTGATGTGGATGAGCTTCTCATACCTGCATTAGCTTTAGTTAACTCTGATATACTATTTCTGTGAATGGTTGGGTGTGGGTTGGGAATTTCAGGTGCTGGGATTTGAAAGGTCAATACCTCAAGGAAGTTTAACTCATGAAACTTACTTTTGGTTGGGATGGACTAGTATGTGGCTTTATAATTGATCATTTGTGTTACGGTGACCCTCTCCACTGGCTCTGGCTGTTTGCTGTAATTGCCATGAATAGAGATCACAACTTGAAACAGCCTAGCACACACGCAGTGCAATGTAACCTGTGTGCCTCTAAGTTTCTTACAACATTTGATCTGTTCATCTCTCTTACTATGATCTACCTGTACTGCACATAAACAAAGCTTTTCACTGTACTCCGGTACATGTAACAATAAATCAACCAATCAAGAGGGAATCCTCATTATTACAATCGGATAGACATTGACAATTTGCATCAGCCCACTATAAGTGGGTTCATTAGACACTATGTTCCCTAAAAGGCTGCAATGAAGAGAAAACATTCAGAGGGTTTTATTTCAAAGAATTGCTGTGATCAGCTGGATAATAATTGAAGGTTAAATTTGCAAGTATGTAGTATATATCCCTTCAAACATATAGACTTCTAAGTCTTGTTAGATTAAAGTTAGCCATCTGTGTATAAGAGAGCAAGTGAGAGATGACGAAAAATTTGTTTTATCTTTATTCAATTGCAATCTAGTGAGGTGCTGTACAATAGCAACAATATATCTGATTTTGTAAATGACTTGTGATGCCAAGAAGATAGGTTTTCTCGGACTTAGTTGTAACAGAGTTCTTTAAAAACAAATTGCTTCATTTAAATCTAGTGTTCTGCTTATTCAGACTGATAGTTTGAGTAATGTTGACAGGGTCAATGAACACTATTCATTTTCAGGTCACTGATTCTCTTCATTTGTATTCTTGAACTGAGAGATGCAATCAGAATGAACCTCAGCAACAGCAAGGAATTAAATAATCCAGTCATTTACTGCCTCGGAGAGATTCACCAACTGCTGCAAATGCACAGAAGCTCTTGATGCACCTTAGAAACAATCAGGAAGTGGGTCAATGTTTTATTGACAAACTCCTCATAAAAAGGTTAACACTTGAAGTGGGCAACTTCAGCAGATGTCTCATTCAGGTGTCTAGGGATTGAAATGAGAGTGAACACTTTCTGAAAATACCACTCTCAAATGACATGTCAGTACTCTGATACCTCTAGGAGGGGCTGGAATTTCCCATGTGAGGAGGACAAGGGATCAAGGCTCACCTACATCCGATTGAAGATCTGTAAAAGTTTCTTGTAAGGAACACGTAAGGGAGGGCAAGATGATGATTTACACATTGTAAACCATCCAACTTGTGCAGTCTGGTGCTCAGCAGTTGTGCTCAATACTGGCAGAAATTAAAGTGCTTTTACATGCTGAAAAAAGTTGAGACTGGGGGAATCTCGATCCATTTGCTCACTTGTGTACATGTTGTGGTTGTTGGCCCCATGCTGTTTTGCCTCCCTTCAACAAGGCAGTGAGTAGCAGGTCTCATCCACAGCTCCCACCTGCCTTTGCTGTGTTCACTTTGCAGCAGTTCCTGCCTCCTGGTAACAATCAGAGTCACCAGCTTCGGCACCAAGCTTCATTCCAGTCCAGTTACAGTGCCTACATTTGAGGATGCATTGTGTAATTTGGATGTTGCTCAGAGTTGGGCTGTGGAAAGTTTATGGCTTCCCAGCCCTGTATTTTCAGATGCTTAAGTATCATCTATATATTTAAAGCAACTTCCAGTTTCAGACTCCAATAATTGGTGAACAATTAGGCATTAATTTAATCAATAGATTTTGCTATTGAGAGTTCATAATCTCCATCTGACATTGAGTGACATAAACAGCACATTCTAATTGAGCAGAGCAATTGATTTTGAAATAAAAAAAGAGGCAGAATTATTTCCTTAAACAGGTATCTCACCGAAGCTCCTGGGTAGCCTGATGTGGAGCTCCTCTCACCTGTAAACAATGTTTTCCTTATGGAGATCCTCCAGTCCACAGCAGATCTCAGCTGCGTAAAATACAGCTCGCTCTTCTTCAAATCCTGGGTTTCCCATGTTATAGATGTGGAACTTCAAGTCACCCCCATTCATTAAAGTCAGAACTAAGCACAGTGCGTCCTTTGTTTCATAAGCATAGGCTAAATTAACCTATAAACACAGTAAACAGAAAAGTCGATAGTTAAACAATACCCACAAGTACTTACCAAGCAAAATCTAATTACATGAGTGCAGTTGGCATTATAAAAAGACAGTACAGCTTGAGTGGTTTATGGCATAATATGAATTCCAGCTATTAATATTCATAAAAGCATGTCAGTTTTAAGTTAAGGGATAGGATTTCCCCCAGTCCTAGCCAAAAGGCAAGGTGAGTAGAACACTTCTAATTCACAAGGGAGCTTTTTTCTCTCATGTTTGATAATCTAAAATTTCCTTTCCTCCCGAAAGCATTTGATTTTGCTGCAGATGTATCCTGTGTCTGCAGTTGACTTACTTATATTGTCACTCTATTTTTGTTTATCAAACTTTGAAAAATAAACTTCTCCATAGTAAAAGCTCATGTAGATGACTCCACCTTCTCTACGAGGCAACCCCCTCACCTTCATGGCCACTGTAAGGAAACACAGGCTGAAGTGCAATCAGTATCCCATCATTCAGGAAGATACCATGACACCAACTACATATACTTTGAGGAAATTTCCAGGCGAGATATACAATGATTATGTCTGTGTGCATTCTCTGATCAGATCACATGCAGTATTTAATTCAATACTTGATTTTGTTATTTTGTTTTACTCTCCCCGCGTATCTCAGATATTTGTGAACATTCTCCAGTGGCCACAAACATTTTGGGAGCAATGGTACAAAAGCGGCAGATGCCTGAATTAAGCGGCAACTCCAGGCTCCTAAATTATACAAAAAGTAAATTAACAAGTGCTCTGAAACTACATATTGCATTAATTAAGAAAATCTATACCAACTTGCTAAATTTATTATATATTTGCCTCTTTAATCACAGATTGTCTTCTATGCTCTGAAAGCATCAGAACCTTGTAGGCATGGGCGTATAGCTCCACAGCATCTGTTGCTCTTTATAAAAACATAAGGGCTTGGAACAGGAGTAGGCAATTCAGTCCCTCAAACCTGCTCTGCCATTCAGTACGATCATGGCTGATCTCATCTCAACCTCACATTCACTCTTCTACCCACTCTCCATAACCAGTCAACGTGTTACCAATGAAAAAGTCAGGTTCGATTCCACCCTTGGGCGACTATATGTGTGTAGTTTGCACATTCTCCCCGTGTCTGCTTGGATTCCCTCTAGGTACTCCAGTTTCCTCCCACAGTCCAACAATGTGCAGGGTAGGTGGACTGGCCATGCTAAATTGCCTGTCGTGCCTGGGGATGTTTCGGCGTGGTGGGTTAGACGTGGGAAATTAGAGGAATGGGTCTGGGTGGGATTCTCTTTGGAGGAGTGGTGTGGACTTGTTGGGCTGAATGGCCTGTTTCCACACTGTAGGGATTCTATAAAAAAAGTCTCACTCTTCCTTAACTTAACGAAATGCACTGGCATTGACTGCAGTCTGGGATAGTGAATTCATCAGATTCACAACACTTAGACAGAAGTTATTTCTCATCTGTCTCTAGATCCTCACTCAAAGGGCCACTTGTCTACGAGCTTCGCTGGTACAGTAGTTCTCCTATAACACAATAGTTGCGTTCTTGTATGACCTTGCGCCACAGAAAATCACGTTATAAGGAAACATGTGGAGAAAGAAATTTGCATCATTCAAACACTGCCCACAATTTATCAATCACATTACAGCCAATTTGTGTTAACAAAACACACTATAGCAGCACTACCTGTAACTGTTCAACCATGAAGGTGGACGTTATTGAGTTTGACCTGATTTTTATCTGCAGTAGGTGACATTTCCTGAGACCCTGGGAATCATGGACAATGGCTATTTAACCAATGGGAAGGTGTAGGATGGAGAGCCTCATTGCCTTCCTGTCATCCATGTTTAACTTCAGAAGATTAACATTCCTGTACCTAGGCCAATTGAGGCAGCCAACTAAGGGCTATTTGGGAGTCACATTGTGACACAAAATTGGCATTCTACCAGTGTTGGGAGGCTTCAGGTCATGATACATGGGCAGGCTGCTAGGTAGGTATCCCTTAGCAAAGTCTTTTGAGGCTTATGTACGGCCGTCCTGATCAAGGTCTTCTGTGGCCCATGGAAGGCCTCACACTTGCGAGAGCCATCGTTAGTAAAAATTTCCCATCACTCTTTGATAACAAGGAGCAGGAACTTTACTCATTTTCCACCTAGTAGTTCTCAGGGTCTGAGTGGCCCCAACAAACCCATCCACTTCAGTTAACCTTAAGCTGCCTGTGCTGCCCCTGGTCTTGTGCCTCCTTCAGTCTCAATAGTGGCCTCCTCTCATTGTGGTGCTGCTGGGACTGAAAAGCTTCCAGCCAACCGATCGGCTTGGAGACAGGATATTCCCCCCAAAGACCCAGAAACATTGACAGTAGGGAGGTCACTAATTGATTAGGACTTAATCCTGATGGGGTTTGAAGAAAATTGCCCGGGACAGGAAAGTATTTCCACTAGTCTTCTGCCTGAGATATTGGGCCATCATCATAGTTATTTTTCCAGCCCAGTATTTCCACGTAAAGCTAAGCAGTGCTGCAAACAGGAGTGGTAACTTTAGGCAACTGTTCGACTGTAACCCTCAGCTGAAGACCATCTTAGCTATCGTACTGCTCCATGGGTGAATGTGAACTGAGTAAAAACAAGGGTCACAGTTGTGATACCAGTCTTATATTACTTAGCATCTACTTAAAGTGTAGAATGATGTAAGTAGCTCTAGGTCATGTTTGCAGAATGTAAATCTCGCGCACTATAAACAGAACTCAAGTCTTATATAACATACAGATGTTATATTTAAAAATTAAGCTTTTTATTGGAATGTCAACACTACCACAGGCTTGAATGTGGAAAAATCTGCTCAAGTCTTTTCCATGAAAAGAAATTGTACAAAGTTTCCATTCTGTTTTCTTAAAGCAGTACTCAGATACAGAAATACATTGGAACCTGAACTAAGAAAAGCATGTAGGATATTGTCAAACAACGAGGCAACTGTGACCAGTCAACTGATTAATCGAGGGTCTTCTCTTTTCTCAGTCACAAAAGAAATTAGTTTATTCAATGAAGCAGGCACCACAGAAATGCTGCTTTATTGTTTCTGAAATACATCAGTTGAAATATCAGAAAATATTTTCAAATTTAGCACTGGTTGAAATCACTGCAATGCAAATTTCTCTAAACGCTATTTCCCCACTATAGTAATTATTGGTTAGGAATTAATTTTTTTTATCAATGCGATGGAAGCTTTTACCTACAAAGCCAACCTAGGCTTTCCCTTCAGTTGCTCATCAAATTGTCCTGTATGTGCACTATTTTCAGCCTTTATTTTGGAATTCAGCATTCTTTTTGTAATCACATTGTACTGAGCTGATCAAATGGTTTATAAATACCATACATCGTGCCTAGTTTTCATGCCTAGTGGTATAGATGATTCATTGCAAATAGACATTCAGTAGGAAGTCAGTGGCAAATGAGAAAAGACTAACCAAATTAACAGGAATCTAACTAAATACAAGTTACACCCATTAGCTTCTCAATGCATGAAAAGATGTGGACAGTTCCCCATATCTTCACAATTTTGCAGAAAGAAACTCAAGGACGATGAGTCAATTAAGTTAAAATTCAGCAAAAGATTAAGGTAGTAAACAGTACTGTTTCTACACAGACTGCACTGTTTACTTAGTATTACTTTTGAAGATTAAACATGCTCAGCACCAACTCAAAACAGAGCAATGGACAAAATTATACCTTTCTAAATGTGTTGTATGAGGCATAAAATGAGGACATAATATACAACATTATGATCAACATTCAAAAACACAAATTGGCTTGGATTCTGGTAATCGTTCAAGGTGGGCTGTACACACTGGTCAACAAATCACATGGCAATGATACTCATACTTACTACAAATCTACTGTTCACTTTTTCTAAAATCTGCTTTTCATTTAAAGCCATCGCCTCTCCTTTTCGTTTTTTAATTCGCTTTTTCTCTAACTTCTTACAAGCATACATTTTTCCTGTGGCTCGCACTTGACAAGCGCAGACCTACATTTGAAACAGACAGAATAATTAGTTCTTTTTATTTTCCATGTACTTAGAACAGGAGAAATGTTAAGGTCTTCAGAGACATTTAACCTCCAAACCTTGAGTATTATGCGTGGATTATGAACTTGCACATTTTCAGAATTTTGTCTCAGGTCGCTAAAATACTTGTTAGAACATGTTCGAAATCATTTAAAAATGTGTAATTTTGTATAAGGCATGTTTCTTGCACTTAATCGGAGTTCAAGGAAGAAGAAAAATCAGAGCAGAAAAGAGCTTCCAAAATAACTTACCTCACCAAAGCCACCTTTTCCCAGCACTCGATATTGCCGAAATGTGTTTTTTGTTACAGCTTGTCTGAAAGAAAAATACAACGTGAGCTAAAACAAAATGCATAGCTTTTCTTTTGGATAAACGAGTGGAGGAACAATTTAGTAGCAAATAAGTTCTAAAATTTCTCTTCTCTTTGCCTCAAAGATACTAGAAATGTTCCACCTGACATTTCTTAAACACTTCAACAAGTTCCTCTTTGGGCCTCGTTAGTTTTTCACTACGGTTAGTTTAAGTAATGATATACAGAGCATGTTCACCCACAGGTAATTTCTTTTCAGCCTTCCAACTGTTAATATGCCTCATGGCTGATAGTATTACTTGAAAGATTGAAGTATTTCCATAGTTTTTGTTTAAATAGTGCAGTTGCAAGTCCTCTGGCCTGTGATTCAAACTGCCTGTCAGTGGGGTCCTGCGGCAGCTACATTCTGCAAGGGCAGCGGGGTGGCTCAGGGGCCAGCACTGCTGCCTCACAGTGCCAGCGATCTGGGTTTGAATCCACCCTCAGGTGACCATCTGTGCAGAATTTACAGATTTCTCTGCATGGGTTTCCTCTGGGTGCTTCAGATTCCTTCCACAATACAGATTAGATGGACTGGTCATGCTAGACTGTCTAATGTCCAGGGATGTACAGGGTAGGCGGATTAGCTATTGAAATACAGGGTTACAGGGACAGGGTAGTGGGTGTGGGTCTGTATGAAATGGTCTTCAGAGGGTTAATGTTGACTCAGTGGACTGAATGGCCTGCTTCCACACTGTAGGGATTCTATTACATTTAAGAAACCCATTCTTTGAGCTTTCCAAACCTTACAACTGCAAAAGTGTCCATTCCATCACATCAACTCCAACAGCATAGAACCTCTCCCTAACCGCCAGAATAGAACTACTTTCCAGACTGAAGTCTGGGCCAATGTTGGTCACACTCCATCAGTTTCATTCATAACATGACTGAAACAGAACAAATCTCATCACACCAAGAGAAAATTCTAGACAAAATGTCTGCCTCTTAGCAGCAGTTTTAAACAAAAAAGAGTTAAAGTTTGATTCTCTAAGTCCACAGGTAGTTGCCTTTAACATTTTATATGACAATTTAGTAGACTGCATTTCCTCTTTAAGTACCAGGGTATAGCTCTTGAGCTCACCAGGCTTTAATATACACACTGTCAAAGCAAACACTTTCCATCTGGTCCAATGTTGAATTATGATTTTTACAAGTTTTAGTTCTGGTTCCAATCATTGTTCCGCTGCATTAATGACAATCCTCAGTTTGCTTAATAGCACAGTCACAACACTACTAAATAATTCATTATACGTCAATAAGGAGACACCAAACAAAATGCAAGGTATCCAGCAGGTCATAACTAATAAAGGGTGGCTGAAAAAGGCTCACTAATGTAGAAATGACTGCCATGTACTTCACCTTGGAGGGAGAAAATCTGAAAAGAGAAAACTTCCTTGAAACATTTATACCATCCTTAGCTGTGGGGCATCAGTCGCTGTGACCTGCAAGTAGTTTGTCTCTTATCTATAGCCACAAACAGCATAAAATTTTTGGGAAAAAGTAAGCATCAACAATGAGGTACTAAACACATTTATTGAACATAAATGGATCAATGTGATGGCCTTCATGTTTCCCTACTTGTAAATCTAATGTCTCAATAATAAGCTTCATTATTGCCAAATAAAATAAACCTTTTATAAACATGGCACCAGTTTGTAATCCCAGATCTTCAAACATTTTGAATATTCAATAGCTTTCTCATGCTTGATTAAATAAAAATGCAATGTAAAGACATATGTCTTTGCTTCCATGAGCCTTACCTTTCCAGCCACTTCCACTGGAGAAAGCGATCAAAGTACATGCTTTCCTGGTATTCATTAAATGGCTGTCCACTGAGATAATCATGCACTGACCTATTATACAACATAATACAAATACAGTCAAAAGACATGTTACTTTGTGTGAACTTGCAGGAACAGTAATCATAACAAAGACTGCACATTATTTCAGGCACGAGGGCAATAATCAGCAGCGTCACTTTAAGTGAATCATACAACACAGGACTCCATTTGGCGTATTTTGCTCACGCTCATTTTGAGTTAGAGCTATTCAAATTAATGCCACATTTCTGCTGTTTCCCAATAGGACTTTTAGTTTTTATCCTTTTAAGTACTTATCCAGTGCCAACTGTGAAGTTTCTGTTGATCCTGCTTTCATCAACTTCTGAGCAGTGCACTACAGTTCACAACTGTTTAAAAAAGATCCCCATGTTAGCCCTGGTTTTCTGTCTTTCACCATAAATCTATGTCCTCTGGTTACTCACCTTTCTGCTACGGGAAACAATTAACCTGATATACACCAGCAAAATTGCTCAGGATTGTTAAATACCTTAACCAAGACTTTTACCTTCTCAATGGAGGACAATTCCAAGATCTTCACTTACTGCGGGCAGAAAGTCATTGAAATTCAACAGAGAATGCCATCGATTCATCGTGCAGTCTCTGGGTTGGCTGAGAAAGAGCTGTTGAGCCTAATCCCACTTTCGAACACTTGTGGTATTGCTCTATTAAAACTCTCTCTACACTGTCTCTATCCAGCTTGACATTTTTCCTAAAGTGTGTTGCAGATAAAATGCAATACTGCAGGTGAAGCCTAACCAATGTCTTATAAACATCTAAGTATAAGTTCCTTATTTTTGTATTGTATTCCTGTACTAATACAGGAAAAGATCTCATAAGCTTCTCGACAGCTTTGTCAACTTTTCCTATCACAAAGATTTGTGTACTTACACCCACAAGTGTATCTGTCTGTGCACCCACTTTAAAGTTGTACAATTTAATGTAAATTGCCTGTCATCCTACATATCAAAATGCACTACTTCATATTCCTTTGCAGTAAATTTCATCCTCCAAGCTGTTTGCTCATTTCACCAGTCTTTGACATCCTCAGATTTGTCCTTGTCCAGCTCACTGTTTATTTTACATTGAATCATTTACGACATTTCCGAGGCCCATGTAATTAATATAAGGTGTAGCAAAAAGAACAGCTGCCCTAACGCTAGTTCCTGTGGACCAACAGTGTAAACACTCTTCCAGTTTGAAGAGCAACCATTCACCATACTCTCCACTTTCTGTCCTTTACTTCTTGTCCTGAACTCTGCCTGTAACAAGTCTGAGTGCACTGACTGCTAGAGGTTAAAGGAGGCTGCTCCACATATGTTTTCCTACTAAAATATGTTCCTCTCAATTCCCAAAACTCGATCCCAACATTCTTGTTGCTTGGCTGAAAACAGACTGATCAAAGATTTGGACAATTCAGGTATTTCTTTTGCTGTTTGTTTTTGAAAATATTGTTTATTCAGTCTTTAGTGGGAAATTTGAAGGTCCCCATTATGAATATCAAGGCGAAAATTGTTGTTGCATTTCTCTGGAGCTTAGCTGCAAATTTGTTACCTTATTTCCTTCCCACAATTTGGTCACAGTGCATACCGTACTAATTCGCCCAAAGACCCTTATTTTCCTAAATGTTTGAACCACATCATCCTTCTCCAGCAATATAACTGTTTATTTGATATACTTTTAAAAAATCATTCACAGAATGAGGGTGTCACTGGCTAGGCCAACATTTATTGTCCATCCCTAATTGCCCAGAGGGCAGTTAAGAGTCAACCACATTGCTGTGGGTTTGGAGTCACATGTAGACCCGACCTGATAAGGATGGCAGTTTCTTTCCCTAAAGGACATTAGTGAACCAGATAGATTTTTCCAATGATTGACAATGGTCATCATTAGGTTCTTTATTCAGTTTTTTCTTTATTAACGTTAAAATCCACCATGGCAGGATTTGAACTTGAGTCCCTAAAACGTTATCTAGGCCTTTGGATTAACAGTTCAGCGATAATACCACCATACCATCGCCTTCCCAACTGCCACTCTCCATCCTACTTCCCTATTACCTCAGCATACCTTGTCACTGGGAAGATTAAATTCTCAATCCATTAGTTTAGGAAAATATCTGTAGAACTGTTTTAATCTGTATTTGTCTAAATCAAAGTACTTAAGACAAACTTGCCCCTTTGCAGTTGAAGTGTTTGCATGAGATTCACAGTGCACTGTCTGCCATGGCTTGGAGCGAGAGCTCTCTGCCTCATTAATTATGTAACATAGTCTTTTAGACACCTTCCTCAGGGACTGGTCTTGCTTCACTCTTCTGCCCATTTAAAGAAATGAGGCAAACAGCCTCCCCTCAGATGGTGAATAGTCTTTGGGATTCTCTGAAGCAGAGTCCTTGAAAACATTTAAAGCAGAGGTAGATAGATTCTTTTCAAGCAAGGGGTTGAAAGGTTATTGGGATAGGTGGGATTACAGATCTGACATTGCAATCAGACCTGCCACGATTTCTTGAAGGACAGTAGCAGTGCCATGAGGCTGAATGGTTTCCTCCTGTTCCTTGTTTGTGCAGTGAGAGGGGTGGAGGTGCTGCTACTGTCAGGGCCTTCTGACATTTGAGCTGCTGGCACTATATTGAAAGTCCAGATACACACCACTTCAGATGTGGCAGAACTCGAACAGTCTCTCCCATTCTGGTACTCTTTACTTTCTGGGCATGGCCCACAGGTAAAGAATGCCAGCTCCCAGTTTTGTGGTGGAAGAGGATGAAGGCAGTCCTTCTCTCACTGCAGATTGCCACAGGAGGCCACACCACCAGGCCATGCCAGCTTGGACACAAATTACAGCCTGGGTCAGTGCTGTGCCCTGGGTGAAGTGGGTCACCTAACAGCTCAGGAAGGAGGTCAATGATCTTCTCCATCTTGCAAAGATAAGTGCTACTATTTACCATCTATGGCTTAAAATACATCAATGTGAACAAATCCTCAGGACCTGATCAGGTGTACCTGAGAACTCTGTGGGAAGGTAGGGAAGTGATTGTTGGCCCCCTCACTGAGATATCCGTATCATTGATGGACACGGGTGAGGGGCCAGAAGATTGCCTAATGCCACTATTTAAGGAAGATGCTAAGGAAAAGCCTGGTCATATTAATCAAACTATAGACTGGCAAGCCTGAGGGGCAAGTTGTTGGAGGGAATATGGAGGGACAGGATTTACATGTATTTGAAAAGACAATGACTGGTTAGGGATAGTCAACATGGCTTTGTGTGTGGGAAATTGTGTCTCACTAACTTAATTGAGTTTTTTTTAAGGAGTAACGAAGAGGATGAACGAGGGCTAAGCAGTAGACATAATCTATATGGACTTCAGTAAGGCATTCGACAACCTTCCTCATGGTAGACTGCCTAGCAAGGTTAGATCACATGGCATATAGGGAGAACTAGCCATTTGGATACAGAATTGTCTCGAAGGTAGAGACAGAGGGTGGTGGTATGGGGTTGCCACAAGGGTTGGGTCAACTGTTTTTTGTTTGTGTTATATAAATGATTTGGATGTGAACATAGTAAGTATGGTTAGAGAGTTTGCAGATGACACCAAAATAGGAGGTGAAGTGGACAGTGAAGACAATTACCTCAGTACACCGGGATCTTGATCAGATGGGCCAATTTGCCAAGGAGAGGCAGATGGAGTTTAATTTAGAAAAATATGAGGTGCTGCATTTTGGAAAGGCAAGTCAGGGCAGGACTTACATAATTAATAGTAAGGCCCTGGGGAGTGTTGCTGAACAAAGAGACCTTGAAATGCAGGATTGTAGTTCCTTGTAAGTGGAGTCTCAGGTAGACAGGATAGTGAAGGTGGTGTTTGTCATGCTTGCCTTTATTGGTGAGTGCTTTGAGTATAAGAGTGGGGAGGTCACGTTGTGTCTGTGCAGGACTCTTTAGTGACTATTGGAATACTGCATGCAATTTTGCTCTCCCTGCTATAGGAATGACACAGTCAAACTTGAAAGCGTTCGGATAAAATCTACAAAGATGTTGCCAGGGTTAGAGGATATGAGCTAGAGGGAGAGGCTAAACAGACTGGGGCTATTTTCCCTGGAGAGTCAGAGGCTGACGGGTTACCTCATAGAGGTTGATAAAAATCATGAGGGACATGGGTAAGGTAAATAGACGAGGTCTTTTCCCCCAGGGTGGGGTGAGTCCAAAACTAGAGGGCATAGATTTAAGGTGAGAGGGGAAAGACTTAAAGGGATCTAAAGGACTACTTTTTCAAACAGAGGGTGGTGCATGTGTGGAGTGGACTGCTGGGGAGGTGGTGCAGGCTGGTACAATTACAACATTTAAAAGACCTCAAAATGGGCATATGGGCCAAATGCTGGGAAATGGGATTAGATTTATTTAGGATACCCGGACAGCATGGCCAGGTTGGACCGAAGGGTCTGCTTCCGTGCTGTACATCGATGACTCTATGACTCTACCATCTGCTACATCATTTCAATCTAACTTCATGTACAGTCAATGGCTCTCACCCTACCTCATTCTCTGAAATCGTTAACCCTTCCAGCCCTTTGCACTGCAAAGCGATGCATGCTGCACCTGAACACTAAAAACCCTATGTGTTAAGAAAGTAATTGGAACTACACAGAGGCTGACAGTCTGTAGCTTAGTGCTAAAGTCAGTAAGTGTATGCCAAGTAATCATTGAGAGTGTACACAAAGGCTGGCAGCCTCCAAGTAAATACAAAACGAGAGAGTATGAAGAAAGAAGATGAGAGCCAAAAGCTGTATGAGATGCTCATGTCCCTGCGTGCAAAGTGATCTGGCAGAAACAAGTCCTAGGTGTTCCTGAACTCTCTAGTAAAGTGTGAAATGGCTGAAATGGCGTGAGAGTTGGTCCAAGAGTAGGTATGATGATGTGGTGAAACTGGTGCCAAAATGATGCATATATAGGGTCATGGAGAATGCTGGTCAAGCAGCAGGCAGGAATATCGTTATGAAGAGCAGTTGGATGATGGCTGGGACAAGCATTCAGTGAGCTACATTTACCAGGTCTCCACTCTCATCTGCATACAGGAATCTGCACCATGAGGGGTTCCTTGGAGAAGGAAAATTAAGTGGTATTTTAATAAGATGAGTTGGAGCTTTAATGAAATGCAAATGCATGGGAGTTAGGCAATTGTTGCTTAATGGTGAGGCTTCAAATTTGCCATTTAAGGTTTGAAGGGAAAGTTGGGAAAATAATTCTCCATGCAACACAGCACTAAACACAGTGTTAACAAAGTAACTGGAGCCATGCGGACTGGCAGCCTACAACTCAGTGCTCCTTGAGATTCTGGCTATTTGCATTCTCTCAGTGTTTTCTCACCTTTCTCGTCAAGGAAAGGAGAAATTCTATCCATAACCTTAAAAGCCATATCTTCAGTTTTTGTTCCTAATTTTGGTAAATAAACATTGTTTCTCAGTCACTGTATCTCACAGCCTGTTGGCGGCACTGATGCATTTCCTGACCATATGCTAGTGGTTCTGGTCATTTGCCATGCAAATTTTCTACACAATACAAATTCCAAAAGCACAAAGATTAATTTAGGATGAATAGAAACAGGTTCCTGCAAATAATTGAGAGTTTCTTTGACCATCTTTTGGAATATTTCGTACAAACTTTGGTCGTTAACAGATTTTTCTCCATGCTCCCCCCCCGCCCCCGGCCAATGTCTAATACTGTAAACGGACTTTTCCAAAAGAATAATGCACACAAGTTTAGGTTTAGAATATCAAATCTCTCCCAGCAATGAATGCCAGAATCAATTCATACTGCTCAGTGCTAATAGCTGAACAGTATACAGTACACAGCCATGCCATTGAAAAAACATCAGATTCTCAACTTGCTTATACTTCTCCCTCAGTATCCTCCTGTGTCTCTAATGCACCACGTTTGTTGTGTACTGATGACCTTATACAAGCCTCTCAGATTTTATTACATTTAAGTTTAAAACAGCCACTACAATTGTTCAACGTAATGAGATGGTAGCTCTTTTCCACAAACTGATGGTGATACCAGAGTGCAAAGTTATTACTTATTTACAGAGATTTTGTTGACATACACATCACTCAGAATGTAATGCAGCTATGATTGAATCAAGACAACTGATTTTGTAACTAGCAGCTTTTAAACGCCATTGGTAATTCCCAAGTATTTGCCCTCTACCTTTCCTCACTCTGCCACCCTGTATAATCATTAAAAAAATATTTTAAGAGCTGGTATTCATCTTCTCAGCATCTTGCATTTCAGGAACTAGCAGGACCCACTTTGCCCTTACATTGTGTTTTGAAAAATAGAACATCACTTCTCCACAATTTGCCATGAGCTAACATATCCCCAAGAAACGAAAGGGTTGAAGTGTTTCTGTACTTCATCAATAAATATTTACAGTTGGTACTAATTTACACTTGGAAGAGAGAGAGACATTGCCAATTTTACTCATATTGGTGTTTCCTCAACCACATGCTGACTCAGCCTTAAAATAACCACTGATAAAGGCTGTGCATCACTTGAGCATAATTAACTGCTTCTTTGGCATACTTTGAGAAAGAGAAATACTAACAAGCCTCCAAATCCAAGTGCACTTCTTGCACTTTATACTCTACATATAGTTATCTTAGCTTAGAATAATATTTAAAATGCCATGTGTACAAAACATAATCAGCCTCAGATGACTTTTTAAAACATGAAGCAGATATACTTCAGCCAGAAGAATGATTCCAGATCCCAGGTAGATATTTGAATCACACAAGTCTTACAGCGCAGAAGAATACCATTTGGCTTATCATGCCTACACTGGCTCTTCAAATTGGCATCATTACCTCATGCCAATCTTCTTTTGTTACGTATCTACTGTATTCTATTCACCTGTTTACTTCGACATCAATACTTTTCTGCAGTACTGATCTATTTATGTTTAATATAATCAAGATCGACTTTCTGCTTAAGTACTATAGATTAGATTTATGCTGCCTGACAAAGAAATAAACCATGTGCAGCGTTTAAGATTTTGCCACAGATTTTTAAATTGTCCATTTTTTTCCAATAATTGCCCAAAGATTCTTGGATCCACTTATGCAGAATTTACATTAAAATCAACTTCGGCTTCTGCACTGATCTTGTTGACAGAAACTTCTATCAATGTTTCCAACACAGCTTGGGTTGATGACCATGCTACTAGCTAAAAGCCAACAAACTATATGAATAAAGTAACATTGTGTCACATGAGGTTCAAGCAATGACTTTTCCCAGTCAGAACAGGATACAGATCTGTTGGAATTATTTAAGATGGTGCATCAATGAATTTTCTCCAATGCTTACGACCAGCTTTGGTCATTGAACCAGGATTCGAATCAACCTAAAGCAATAGTGACCACCTACTGAGCTCTCTGCTGGAAATGTGAGATGATTTTCTACTGTGTCCTTGCAGTCTGCTACCTTAACTTCCATTGTCTATTCAAATTCAACCATACCAGGTAAACTTAATTACAGCTAAAATAGCAGGTCCAATTTAATTCAATGTACCCTCCAATATAAATATGCATTGAATCCACTAAATGCTGCACCATTTTGCTCCAACTGTAGCCCAATATAGTCATTACCAGCCTTGCTTAAACTCAGTAACATGTTGACAACGTTTTGCAAGAATCACACATAAACTGTTTGCTAGGTCAAACCTCTCTCTTTCAGTCTCTAGTGTCTGACGCTAAACAGTTCAACCATTGTCTTCTCCAAGAAACTAACTATAGTCTTTTGCAGCAATAAAGCAAACACATGTCAAGAGAAATTTTCTTATGATGTAAAATGGCTTCTTCATAACCCCTGAAAACAAATCAATACAGTAAATCCATGGTGTTGCTTTTAATCTATTAAATGAAAGAAACCTTCCATGATTTTGTCGTGCAACAATTAAGATCATAATAAAGGAAAAATTGCTAAAACGAATTGCATTCTTAGAGTGTCATGGATAACACCCAGGTCAACCTTCACAACTGTCTTCATCAATGTAATCAGAACAGCGATTTTATACTAAGCACAGCAAGCAACTTAACAATGAAAACATTATCATTCAGATACAAACTCCAAAATGTGTTTTTTGGTGTGGTGACATTTCTGAATACACATTCCAATACACTGTAGCACGGAAAGGTAATTGGTTAAGGATTGGTCTTAAGCTTGTAAGCAACAGTGGTTAATTTCCCTATGACATGAGTAATAGTCATTACTTAAGGTCCACCACAAATAGATATGATGATAAATGAAAATGTGAAGTACCACTTTTAAAGAAATAGAACCAAAAGGAATATTTAAAATATAAAATAGACTTAAGTATTTTGCCAACAGAGAATGGGGTTTTAATGCTTAGTTCACTTTTAACATTATCTCAGGATTTTAACTGATGATTCAACAACAGATAAATCATCTTGTAGATAGCAGGTTCCCGGGATGAACCAAAATCCTGATTTGGAGCCAACTGGCATCCCATAAATTTCTGAAAGTAATAGCATTTCTTAGCCAAATGCAGTGAATTTATACTGAAAAACGTGGAACAAGGTATGCTCTCTTTAAAGGGTAAACTCTAGTCTAGGCTGCATGTTAGCTATTCTGCTGTCCGGCATGATTTCATTTATGTAGATTTTGGGCAAGTCCCATTCCAGGCACACAGGACAGGGAACAAAGATAATCCTGTGTCCCAGAATTCTCCTAGAAATTATGTTTTACAAATGCAACAGCTATTTGTCTGCAATCTTTTTTGCGGTGACTAATCTCTTCAATTGTTTGTGAACATCTCCAGCCAGATCACTCATAGAAGCCAAAAGGTTTACAACACAGGGAGCCATCATGTCCTAGCCTGTTCAGAATGGGTTATCTCACCTAATTCAATCTTCCAAGTTTTGGTCCATAGCCGTGTAGGTGACATCATCTTAAATACATAACAAAGCACCTATTCAAATGCTAGCAGCAGGCTGATTTTTTTGTGAAGGGTACTGAGCATTGGGAAAGATCCCAACACTGCAAACCCTTTTATTTTATGGAAGGCACTGCATGCATGCTCCATTTTCATGTCAGGGAGGGAGGCTGGGACAGAGTCCAAACTGCTGTCTCTGAACAAAGGCCATGGGCAGTATGGAGGTTTTTGCATGGCAAGGCAGGCAGGCTAGAAGGTCTGCTACTGCTTACTGGGACATTGGTCTCGTTGAAATCGTGACTCAAGACCTCACACCACATGGTGCATTAATCCCACGTATTCCTCTTGCACCTTCCTCACCCTCATGCCCCTTCTGTAATACCCATCTCTTTTCTGTGCCCATGATGCATACGGGAGGGGGCAACAGTGGTGTAACAGTGATGACCTGAGACTTGTAATCATTTGAAGTGCTTGTGGCCAATTACAGTTGTTTTGCTGACTTGATAAGGAGGAAATTAGTGTGAACAATCTGACGCTCCTGATTGTTCAAGGCCAAGATTTGGAATGTTCTGCTGGTGTAGTTTAAAATGACACCAAGGGTGGCATTACCGAAACAGCGGAGACAGGATTCCTGTGATTGCTCCAACTGTAAGAGGTTGACACCACTCCCAAAGCACAAAGTAGCAACAGTGCAGGTGCCCTGTTTCCCATATGACCGCTTAGCCTCCCCTGCTTCTGTGTGGACCTTTTATATGACTATTAACATCTGTCCTTTACACTCAGCATCTGTGAAATCTGTGAGTTCCCATGATTTCGATGGCCACTGTACCCATCTCCCTTCACTCCCTCCATATGGAGGCCAGCATGACTGACTCATGAGAACCTCCTTGCCATCACCCCAACCCCACCTCGTGGAGCTCCCAAACCCCTCCAATTATCATTGAGATTACATCTTTCTATCTAGAATTGCTCCCATTACTGTCATCATTACTTAGTGTCTCAGTGCAAACAGGTTCCAATGGACTTCTCTAGTAAAGCCCCCCCCCCACCACTGCTCACTACCCAAACCACAAGGCCTGATTACGGACCATGCCTCAGACTGACTTCACAGGGCAGCCCCAGCTGAATTCTGTTCTGAGGTTTACAAAGCATCCTGACAGATCTACCCATAATCCTTGGATTAGTTGCAGGCAACCTGCAGGTCTTATAGTGGCCCAAACCCTGGATTGGAATCTGGCTGCAGCTCCCCCCCTCCAGATCCCATTTGAAAATAATTCACTTGTGACTTTCACGCAGCCATTAGCTTGAAGCACATGCAGTGCGTTTGCCGGGTGAGCTGCTGGTAATGCTGTGGGTATGACACTGACATCCGATGGTACACACAGCCGCAAGCCATCTACCACCCTCTCTGATCTAAAAAGCAAGGTGAACCACAGAGGTGGTAGCCTGAAGCAACATGAAATAGGAGAAAAGCTGGTAGCCTCTGAGCGCAAAATGACTGAATGCAAGCTAAGAGCTGTAGGATTCACCAAGTGCAGATCCAGAGATGTGTGTGACCTTGCGAGTAAAGCAATCTGGCAGAAACACTGAAACTGTAGATATCCTTGAGACCCAAAGAAAGTCTTAAGGAGCTGAGGTGGTGTGGGAATTGGTCCAAGAGCAGGCATAATGACATGGCAAAGCTGGTGGTCTGCTGGTCCTGACTTCTGTGGGCCGAGGATCAAAAATAATGGTGTCCTTGCAGCTTGTGGTGAAAGCACTGTTGGACACAATTTTGCTGAGTCATAAGCTGCAAGCACAGGCTCTAATTTACACTTTGGGAATGTGTGTCATCCAGTTTCTCTGGCAAGGAGAAAACTGGAAATGGCATAGAAAAGAGATAAGCTGGGGCATTCCCGAGATGGAAATGCACAGAAATAAGGAAGGTGCCAAAATAGTGAGATTCTCAAGAAGTTCAAGGAAAAATCGGGAAAAAAATTTCTTGACACAGAAATTCTGAATTTTCATTCTCAATATATTGTCCTTGCCATAACAGGAAGGGATTATTCTGCCCATTGTGAGTGGATGTGAAGGAAAAATTGGTTTGGATTTACAATGACATGCCAATGGAAGATCCCACAGTCTGTAACTATTTACATTTACATGGGATGTGTGGTCATTTGGACGAGGATGGGAGAACTGTACCAAATACTACCCTCTGAAAATGGTAAGCATGAAAGACACACAAAATACTTATAACCAGAAAAATTAGACTGTCACAAAGATTGTATTAAGTTTTCTACTTTTGACTTGGTAGATACTTCATAGAATTATGCCACTTGTTGATGAGAAAAATAAAATGCAAGATAAATTATTGAAATATGAAATAATAAAGAAAAAGATTTGGAAGCATATCAGTACATGCTGAAATTGTATTCTAAACTGTTGTCCAGTGGAACATATTTGCAAAGATAAATAGGGATTTTAGTGTATCTAATTTGAACAAAAGTTGATTAGCATCCCCTAACAGCGTGTTTAACCAGATAAAGAGGAGGATGTGGTGAATCACTAAACATAGCTCAATAAATAGAACATGTCCTTCTATCATAGAGCACCGGATACGTCCACTTTAATTAAACATTTGCAGACATGTTAGAATTACATCTTAAATGAAGTGTCAAAGAGCTAATGAATTTCAAATAACATCTTTTCCACCAAAAGAAAACTCAGAAGGGTTTGTAGAAATCAAAAACAAAAAGCAAACATTTTCAAAACAATTTAACAATGTAAAATTTAAAGCAAACTTTTCAAAACAGCATATGGCTACAACAGACAGCTTGACTGATACTAACATATATTTGGCACATTTTAAAGCATACTATTCAAATGTGTGCCAAAATAAACACTCTTAAAGGAAGCTGGATAGTAAAGTTCCTTGTTCAATTTCTGTTTGATTGAAAATACAAAGAAAAAATCTAGACTTTTGAACAATTTAAATAAATTTAAATAATTGCCGTTGGACAAAAGGAGTTAGCAATAAATGACTAATAACTTATGTGATTTATCATGTAATAAAGCTAGATATTGGTATGTTGTTTCATCCTGCAAGCCATTGCAAACCCTAAACTCTCTCCATCACTTCAAATGCTAACAACTGTCATTTGTATAGACATCCTTTTCGTACTTTGCTACTGATGTCAGAATTTATAGGTACTGAGCCCCTTCTTATTCCATCTAGTTGTTTCTCCCATTAAAAAGCTCTCTTGAAACTACACATGGAATATTAAGCACTTTTAAACTAATTGCCTGGTGGGATCACTTCCTGATTTCAACCACTGTGCCACCTATCAGGATGGGAAATAAAAATGTCCTCTTTTTAAAATTAAATTTTAATGACAGCTGTTGGCTCACCCATGTGGACAACACCCTTGTGGCCACAGCTGACGTCCTGATCCACAGCCTCTGGTGGATGTTGAAAAACAGAAAGCTGCCGCACGAGCTCCCACCTCCTGCCATGATAAGCCACCTTCAGGCACTTGTTAGTCTCTAGCGTCAGCAGGCGCTTATCACTGATGAGAGATCCCAACAGAGTCTGCAATCTGCACAGAATTGAGCATCTGATTATTCAAACTCATTGCTTCTCATTGTTAAATGGTTAGATGCCACCTTTGATGCACCAGCTCCATCAAGACACTTGAAGATAGGAATAGACTTGAGCCTCAACTCTTGTATTGACATTTCCTCCTGTTGCACTCTCTACACCTGCCACAGGACCAGGAGAATTACAGCTTTCCTTCTATCTCCTTATCATTTCTTAACCATTCAATTCCTCAGCTTCTGTTCTTCCTCTGTGACATGTTCTGAGATGATCTTACATTAAAGGTTCTCCATAAATTGATTTAGTGCCTCAACTCATCGTACCTAGTTCAATTCATTGTGTGTATCAATGTTATTGTTATGTAGACTGGGCAGAGATGCTTTTACATACTGAGCTGGTCACAGATTTTTCTCTGTTTAAAAAATGTGCTTTGCTCGCTCTTAAGTGCAGAATGAAGATAAGTGATAAATGGTGAAATGTACTTCACAGTCTAGCTACTTGAACTTGGCATCTTTATCAGATTTGTGCTGGGGGATTCATTATTCAAAGTGAGCAACCAATGAAGCTCAAATCTAACATTTCAGAGGATGTCATTTGGAAGGAAGGGTATGCTTCTGGTAATAATTAAATGAAAACTAAACAGCGAGAGAATTACAATTACCATGTTTCAAATTATGAGAAGGTAACTGCAGTAACTTGATATTTCTGTTAAATGGAGAACACAAATCACTCCCTAAAGAATAATAGAAAAATCTGACATTTGTGTTTTTGCACTTACTTTACACAGTTACAGAAGAGCTCTTTGCACGCAATCATTTCAAGTTTTTCTTTACATTGCTGGACAATATCTTCGCTGACTGCTCGTATATATCCTGGGGACTGAAAACATACAGGATTTAAACACAATCAAACATTCACTTAAAATCACACCTGGGCTTTGTTAAATCTGTACAGAAGTATTCAAAAAAATCTGCGAATTAATTCCTATAAACATTTATTTTTAATGCAAAACATGACACTTTTACTTTCTTATTATCATCGCAAATAATTAATTACGTACTGCTCAGTCCCAGAAACATTCAGGAACATCACCCTCATGGACCCAGTCTCCTCTTATTTACTTTAAATACATGTTGGCACATTTGAAGTTATATCCTTAGATAAATACCAATGGAAGTTAAAGATGATTACACCTGACATCAAGTTCCTCATTTTTTTTAATGATACAGTACATAATATGATGGGTTTTCCATCTTTTATAGACTATTTCTCCATTTGGTTTATCTGCTAGTAATGGGCTCCTTTAAGTCTAATTCTTTTCACACTGACATCCATACTGCGAATAATAAATCACTGCTATTAGGAGAAATAAAGGGGGAATTTCAACCCAGCAGAAACTAGTGGAAGGGGAGTTTAAATCTAAAAGATGCTTACCACCTTTTTCCCATCAATGAACTACTTTAATTTGTTTTTCACAGTGAGTTGATAACTACTTGCTATGACTCAGCTGGGAGATGATGAAACACAAATTGGGGTCATTTGTCATCATTTGGATCTTAATTCAAACTTAACAGTTTGTGAAGGGAGTGTGCATCACGTGCACACTCCCCACTCAATTTTACACTGGTCCTACAGTGGACTGCCCACTATCTGACCCAGAAAGTTGCCCAACATTACTTGGCCTGCATCTTACTGAATTGCTGTGGTCACTTCATTCTTACAGGTCCAAAACCTGCAAGTTGTGGATAGAATACAGGACAGAATATAGAACATAGGGCAGAATATATTAATTCATTGTCACTTGCCTTTTTAGAAAACAACTACAGAGAAAAGTGTTTAAATCATCGTACTCTGGCGTCATATTAATAATAGACATCATATGCGTTAAAAAATAAAAAAAATTAAGACAAAGTCCATCTTAGTTCAATTCACAGCTCCAGCACTCCTCAGATTGAGGAAACTCGACATTGAAGCTGCCACAAGTAATCCTGGGCCAAGCCGGATCCCACCATGCCTCCGTAAATGCTACAGAGGACGCCGCAAGGAATCCGAGCCATTGCATTTCTGACTTGGCCCTTACCATGTTGCCGAAGCAGCCCACCACACCACAGGACCCACCAGGAAGCAGCCGCAATGGCTGGATCCACACTGCAGCGCCTCTTGGAACCTCCTTCCTCCCCAAAAGCCACCAAAAGAAGGCAAGATGAATTTTGATGTTAGAAAATAATAATTAATAAGAAGGATGCGGCAGGTCTGGTGATTAGGAGTAAATGGGCCATGAACCCAAATATATCTCGCAAACAACACCCAACTGTCTGTTAAAATGGACCAAGCCTCGCTGTATTGTTCAAGATGAGCAGCCCAGCAGTGTCCTGCCTGGGTCAGAGGTCAGAGGAGGAAACTACTGTCGCACATGAGATTTACAAGCCCTTACAATCTACTGTTGATATGGACAGGTCTATTATCACTGTGAAAACAACTTTATTGAATGTCCTTTTTTTCCGAATATACCTACTCAGTGTAAACAAGGACATGGAAACAAAAAAAATTCCTCCTGCTGACATTGTGGTCTCAGTATTAACCAGACCCCATGAGGGGAGAGTGTAGCTGAGGCTATGAAGTTAAATAAGGCGGCATGACTCCAACCCACTGAGCAGCTACTGACAGCCATTTGAACATGAGACCTAAGAGCGCAAATAGGCAATTCAGCTCTTGTAGCCTGCTCCACTGTTCAATACTATCAAGGTTAATCTCATTCTGGTCTCACCTCTGTTTTTTTGTCTGCCTTCCATAACCATACAATCCATTACTAAATTAAAAACATGTATATCTCCTCCTTAAAGTTACTTAATGTCCCAGCACGCACTGCTCTGGGGTAGTCAATTGCACAGATTAATGATCCTTTGAGAGAAATAATTTGTCATGTCCATTTAAAATGTGCACCCCCTTATCATAAAACTATGTATGACCTCTCATTTTAGTTTGCTCCACAAGAGGAAACATGATATCTGTGTCTATATTGTCAATCCTGTTCAGCATTTTATCTACTTCAATTAGTTGTCTTCTCATTCTTCTAAATTCTGAAGAGTATGGGCCTAAACTGCTCAATCTCCCCTTCTATTGCAATCCCCTCATCTCTGCAATCAACCAAGTGAACCTCCTCTGCACTGCCTCCAATGCGCCTACATCTTTCTTTAACATAAGGGAATCAAAACTGTGTCCAATATTCCTAATAAGTTGTACAGTTGTAGGAACATTTCCTTACTTTTATACTCTATTCCTTTGGCAATACATGTCAAAATACCATTTGCCTCCCTTATTACGGGGTGTACTTGCATACTAGTTTTCTGTGATTCATGCATAAGGGCACCCAGATCCTTCTGTCCTGGAACATTCTGAAATCTCTCTCATTTAGGTAATAAGTTGCTTTGCAATTCTTCTAATCAAAATGGATAACCTCACAGTAATTCACGTTAAACTCCATCTGGCAAATTTTGGCACATATACTTAATCTATCAATATCCATTTGTAATTTTTCTCTATTGCAACTCACCGTCCCTTCTATTTTAGTGTCATCTGCAAATGTGGCGTTGGGATCTTCTATTCCTGCACCCAAATCATCATAGATTGTAAGTAGTTGGGGACCTGAGGACTGAACCCTGTCACTGGTTACATCTTGTCAACCAGAAAAACACCCACTTTTCCTGATTCTCTACTTTGTTGGTTAGTGAATCCTCTATGCAAACTAATAAATCACCACCTTATCAAATGTCTTCTGGAAGTCCAGTTATACTACATCGACAGGATCCCATTATCTACTTTGTTTGTTACACCTTGAAGAACTCTAGCAAATTAGTCATTTGTCCTTCTTAAAACCATACTGACTCCGATGGATTGTATTTTGACTTTCCAAATGACCTGTTACTGCTTCCTTAATAATGGATTCTATGTGTCATTTCTTTGATAGGTACTGGAGTATCAGAGTGCTCTTTTGGAAATTTGAGGTACTTAGTGGTTAAATTTAAGATCAAGCTCCCACAGAGCTGGGTCAGAAAAGCGAGTATTGAAATGGAGGAATGTGCTGTCAGCTTTACACAGTTTCTTTTTGCAATTGTTGAGCAGCTATGAGCACTTCTTTCTAGATAGAGTCATTTGACCCCCACAGCTCTAGGTGCTGATCTTCTCCCAACTCTCTCATTTGCAACTCACTCCCACCTCCCAATTGTGGAGGATGTCCTAAGGTTTCCATTTGGCCTCTTGCATGATTGTACCTTCTTTCCTGCTGGGCAGCTGCAGATGGGGAAACAGAGCATAACATTTCCGGCCCCATCGTGTTCTTTGGCCTTTTTAGGCCTCACCCATAATCTCCCTACCTCTGACTAAACATCAGCGAGCAACATTCCTCATAAAACATTCTCAGGACAAGTGCTGTATTACTGCCTTCAAAATACATTGCACAGTATACAGAAGCACACTGGTTATATAGTGAGTTCCTTTTTTCATTTCTCAATGGCTACCTTTCATATAGACGGAAGGGCGATTGCCAACATATGTCAAATCAGCTTTTTGTGAGAATCTGCAACTGGAAGCAAGGATACGGATTATTAACCTCATTTTATACATTGGCCCATTACATTTAACTGGCTGGTCGTAACATAAGGTTCCAAAGATGAAAGGAAAAACTGTCTTGATTTGATTGCCTCACACTTTATGCTTTTATTTACTTTGGGTATATTTTCAATTGAGTGTAGTCACCAGCCTATCAGTAGGCAGCAACCTTAGTCAACATTCAAACCAAAGGACGGGAAGAGAAAAACCGATTGAAAGGAAAGATTTTTTTTCTGTACTCTTGTCCACACTCCTCTGGTGGGTCACTCTTTTGGCCTCTATTTGACACTGGGAAGCATTTGTCGTTTGGATGAAATTATGTCAGAATCTAACGGCAAACAGAATCAAACTATATGTTTTGTGAGATAACACGAACAATCATAGAGGTTTACAGCATGGAAACAGGTTCTTAGTTGAGCATACTCTGTTCCATGGAGAGTCTCAAATCCCTGCATTTTAACCTGTGCGTTAGATAGAAAATCCTTACTTTGAAGAACAAATTGCCAAAAAAATGGTCATAAGCATGAAGGCAACTATTCTAACCTGCTGGGTGTACGAATTTCAGAAGAAGGGTCCCCACCCGAAATGTCAGCTTTTCTGCTCCTCTGATGCTGCCTGGCTTGCTGTGTGCATCCAGCTCCACACTGTGTTATCTCAGTCTCCAGCATCAGCATTCTTACTTCCCTCGTTATGTGAATAAAGTTGTTCTCTATGGGTGATGTGAGAAAACTAGACAAACTGTACAAGATATTGGTGAGACCGCTTTGAGAGTACTACATACAGTTCCGGTTATCCTGCCATAGGAAAGATGTTAAACTACAAAGGGCACAGAAAAAATGAACAAGGATGTGGCCAGGATTGGAGGGTTTGAGTTACAGGGAGAGGCTGACTAAGCTGGGACTTTTTTCCTTCAAGTACAGAGGGTTGAGGGCAACTATATAGAGGTTTATAAAATCGTGAGGGGCACAGATAAGGTGAATAGGAAAAGGTCTTTTTCCAAGGTTATGGGAATTTAAAAGTAGAGGGTACAGGTTTAAGGTGACAGAGGAAAGATTTGCAAGGGAACTGAAGGGTAGCTTGTTCACACAGAGGGTGGTGCATGTATGGCATGAGCTGCCATAAGAAGTGGTAGAGGCAGGTACAATTACAACATTTAAAAGACATTTGGACAGGTACATAAATAGGAAGGGCTTGGAGGGATATAGGCCAAACACAGGCAAATAGGACTAGATGAGTTTGGGATACCTGGTCAGCATGGACATGTTGAGCCAAAGGGTCTGTTTCCATGGAAAGGGGTAGAGTCACAGGATTCTCTCTATGGTCACTATAAAGGAACACAAGGGGCAGCAGACAAATGCCCCCTTCAAACTATTCCACCATTTGTTACGATTCTGGTTGATCATGCTGGACTTTAATTCCACTCTCCTGCCTGCTTCACTTTTCCTTCAACTCCCCAAGGAATCTTGGAACGGAGACGCAGGGCTCCCTCCTGTGGGCAGAACCCAGATCAGTGCCACTAAATTCCGCACGTTGTGTTTTTGCCCGAGTATTAATCTTTATTTAAAATACACGTGCAGATAAGTATTTTATATCATAAATCCTATCTCATCTACCTTTTGCATATTGATTTGATATTCAACAGTTATTTTCTTATATTCAGATTACTTCGGTTTGTGCAGTGCAAATAGGCATCTATTCAAATTCTTCTGGTTATTTTCTTCAAGATCAATGCAAATACCTTCCATCTGACTGCATTTCAAATGATCTCATTGACTTTAACATATTCATTATAATTCAGTCTAATGTAAATGTGTTATCAAGCAGCAGACAAGCCAACTGAATTACTAATAGGATAACAAAACAACTACAACAAAAAGGGTGTTTTCAGTCCATTGTTTATGTCCTGATGCTAATTCTTCACTTAGAACAGAGTTTATTCCCATTCTTACTCTTTTAAAAGTCTTTTTGAAAAATATTCCTTCAGTGCTTTTTTAAGATGTCTCTATAGACCCTTGTGACCAAGCATTCTGATTCAATGTTTCAATGTCATGTTATCACTACACCACCATCTCCGTAACGTCTGTGTATAAAGATATTTTTATCCCCACTTTGTACATCCTCTGATAAGGTGGGTTTATGCCCCTAGTGACTAATTCACTATCCATCAGATACAATTTTTCACTTTCTAAATTCTTTAAAACCACACAAAGTTTGAATCCTCCCTGGCCCCCTTAGATATTCTTTATGACACCAGGTTACAGTCCAACAGGTTTATTTGAAAACATAAGTTTTCAGAGCCTTACTTCTTCTTAGTGACGAACACCTGAACGAGGAGTAAGACTCCGAAAGTTTGTGTTTAAAACAAAAACTGTTGGACTATAACCTGGTGTTGTGTGATTTCTGACCTTGTCCCCCCCACCATTCCAACACCGGCACCTCCACATCACTTTCTTTATGGACTGTGAGCTCCCAACGCCAAAGATGGCTGCCAGAGGCCGTGCATGCCCGGATAGCTCAGCTCTGCAGTACACGTGTGCATGCACGAGTGAAGTGTCATCACACTCACACTTCGCCATCACCAGCATGGATCCACATCTATATCTGGGCGAGGTTTCCACAATACCTTTTGTGTTAATCCATTTGATTGGTTGGTAAAGGAACTCTGGAATAGAAGTGAGTTCATCAGTTGAAAATAACTGGGCCTTCAGTGCTGCCGTTTTCTGGGAAATGAGCCAAAGCAATCAATGGGTTTCTTGGAGTGAAGTGGCCCTGCATAGATGAACAAGGATACAGCAACTCCATGGTAATGGAACAATCATACCTCAGCTAATACTGACAGAAATCAGCTTTCCATAGCATTACTTTCCTATCAGCTGTGCATACACATCTCTACTGTTTAGAAAATATTGTATCCTATTCAAAAAGAAGCCTCAAGGAAGTTAAAATGGTCCCTTCAGATCAACAATCAAAGTCAGAATTCCCCTGATATGTCAGTAAAGTGCACAGTTTCATGAGTGTGTCTCCACACTTTCCAGTGAACATATAGATGGTGATAACAAAGTGTGGAGCTGGATGAACACAACAGGCCAAGCAGCATCTTAGGAGCGCAAAAGCTGATGCTTCGGGTCTAGACCATTCATCGGAAGGGTCTCGGCCCGAAACGTCAGCTTTAGCGCTCCTAAGATGCTGCTTGGCCTGCTGTGTTCATCCAGCTCCACACTTTGTTATCTCGGATTCTCCAGCATCTGCAGTTCCCATTATCTCTGAACATATAGACGGTGTCATCTTTGTGTCAGGCAATTGCCATTCTAGCGAGTTTTGAGAAGATTTGTAGCTCAGGTTGAGCTTCTGGGTGAGAGTTTGCTCGCTGAGCTGGAAGGTTAGTTTTCAGACGTTTCGTCACTTTTTTTTATTTGAAAAAATATACTTTATTCATAGAATGTACAAAAAATAAAACATTTATACACCTACCCAGTCATGCAAGCCACTCCGGGTTACCCGGGGGTACGTACACCAACTAAAGTTAAAAAACAAAACAGAGAAAAAAAAAACAAAGCAAAGAAACCGCCCCGGCAGTCGTCACCCCGCACGGTCCCAGTTGGCCCCCTGACCAGTTGGGGAAGGCGCCAGCTGGGCCCAGTTACCAGATAGGATTCTTTTCCCTTTTCTGGACGAGGGGGCTCATACGGTGGTCTTTCCCCACCGCGCCTTGGCGGCGGCTGCCCCAAGCTTCAGCGCGTCCCTCAGCACGTAGTCCTGGACCTTGGAGTGCGCCAGTCTGCAACACTCGGTCGGGGTCAGTTCTTTCAGCTGGCAGACCAAAGAGCGTTTTTCACCGCATTGATGGTCCTCCAGGCGCAGTTGATGTTGGTCTCGGTGTGCGTCCCGGGAAACAGCCCGTAGAGCACGGAGTCCCGCGTCACGGAGCTGCTTGGGAGGAACCTCGACAAATACCACTGCATCCCCCTCCAGACCTCCTGCGCATAGGCACACTCCAGAAGGAGGTGATCAACAGTCTCGTCCCCCCCGCAGCCACCTCGAGGGCAGCGTGCGGTGGTGCAGAGATTCCGGGCATGCATAAAGGATCTCACTGGCAGAGCCCCTCTCACCGCCAGCCAAGCAATGTCCTTGTGCTTGTTTGAAAGTTCTGGCGATGAGGCATTCTGCCAAACGACTTTGGCAGTCTGTGTGGGGAACCACACGACGGGATCCACCCTCTCCTTTTCCCGAACGGTCTCGAGGATACTACGTGCTGACCACTGCCTGACGGCCTTGTGGTCAAAGGTGTTTCCTTTCAAAAATTTCTCCACGAAGGACAGGTGGTACGGAACGGTCCAACTACTCGGACCGTTCCGCGGCAATGAGGCTAGGCCCATCCTTCGCAACACCGGGGACAGGTAGAACCTCAGTAAGTAGTGACACTTGGTGTTTGCATACTGAGGATCTACACACAGCTTGATGCAGCCGCACACAAAGGTAGCCATCAGGGCAAGGGTGGCATTCGGTACGCCCTTTCCCCCATTTCCCAGGTCTTTGTACATGGTGTCTCTGCGGACCCGGTCCATCCTCGACCCCCAAATGAAGTGGAAGATGGCCCGGGTGACCGCAGCGGCGCAGGTCCAGGGAATAGGCCAGGCCTGCGCCACATACAACAGTACCGAAAGCCCCTCGCACCTGACAACCAGGTTCTTACCCGCGATGGAGAGAGACCGGAGCATCCACCTGCCCAGCTTCTGCTTCAATTTGGCGATACGCTCCTCCCAAGTCTTAGTGCATGCCCCAGCTCCACCAAACCAAACACCCAGCACCTTCAGGTAGTCTGTCCTGACTGTGAAGGGGATGAAGGAGCGGTCGTCCCAGTTCCCGAAGAACATGACCTCGCTCTTAACCCTATTGACTTTGGCACCCGAGGCCAGTTCAAACTGGCCGCAGATGTCCAATAGTCTACTCACCGACAGACGATTGGTGCAGAAGACGGCGACATCGTCCATGTACAGGGAGGTCTTGACCTGAAGGCCTCCGCTGCCTGGGATAGTCACGCCCTTCAGGCTCACGTCCTTCCTGATGGAGGCGGCGAAGGGCTCCACACAGCACACAAACAAGGCAGGAGAGAATGGGCAGCCCTGCCTGACTCCAGATCTAACAGGAAAACTGTCTGATTCCCACCCGTTGATCGAGACTGCGCTAACGATGTTGGCGTAGAGCAGCCGGATCCAATTGCGGATGCCCTCCCTGAACCCCAATTTGGAGAGGACGTCCCTCATGTAAGCATGAGAGACCCTGTCGAAGGCCTTCTCCTGGTCCAGGCTGACGAGGCAGGTGTCCACCCGCCTGTCCTGTTCGTAGGCGATCGTATCCCTGATGAGCGCGAGGCTCTCAGCGATCTTCCTGCCCGGCACAGCACAGGTTTGGTCAGGGTGAAATCACTGACTCCAGGACAGACCTGACCCGGTTGGCAATGACCTTGGCCAGGATTTTGTAGTCCACGTTCAAAAGTGAAATGGGACGCCAATTCTTAATTTCTTCCCTCTCCCCCTTCCTCTTGTAAATGAGGGTGATGATGCCCTTCCTCATGGACTTGCACATTTCCCCTGCCGGAAGCGCACTATCGTACACCTCCAGCAGGTCCTGGCCGACCAGGCCCCACAGAGCGGAATACAGCTCGACCGGTAAGCCGTCGCTTCAGGGAGTCCTATTCCTCTGCAAGGACTTGAGGGCTCTGGCCAGCTCGTCCAGGGATATCGGCCGGTCCAGCCACTCCCTCGTGCCGTCGTCTAAGACCTCCGTGATAGACGACAGGAACGACTCGGAGGCCGTGCTGTCCGTGAGCTTCGTGTCGTACAGTCCGGCATAGAAGGATCTGCTGATCCTCAAAATGTCGGGCCGAGACGACGTCACCGAGCCGTCGTCCTCCTTCAGCCGGCTAAGCACAGAACTCTATTTGTGCACCTTCTGAAAGAAGAAACGCGAGCACATCTCGTCCTGCTCCACGGAGCGGACCCTGGACCGGAAGATTATCCTGGAGGCCTCCGCGGCGAAGAGCGAGGCTTGCTGGCCCCTCACCTCGCGGAGGTCCTCCGTGACATCGACGCCCATCAACTGCAGAAGGAGCAGGTTCTGCACCCTTTTCTGGAGTCGCGACAGCTTTCCCCGCCTCTCTCTTGCCTTCTGAACACCCTTGAGGACAAAGAGCCTCTTGATGTTCTCCTTTACCGTCTCCCACCAGTCGCCTGGAGACTCAAAGAGGGGTTTCACGGTTCTCCAACCGGCGTACTCCCTCTTAAGCTCCTCGACGTTCTCTGGGGTCAACAGAGTCGTGTTGAGCTTCCACGTCCCCTTGCCGGCCGGCTGGTCGTCCTGTAAGTGACAGTCGGCCAGCAGGAGGCAGTGGTCAGAGAAGAACACCGGCTCGACGCCAGTGGACCTGACCGAGAATGTCCGTGACACAAACAGGAAGTCTATCCTTGAGCGGATAGACCTGTCTGGCCCCGACCAGGTATACCTCTGCTGCGCTCCATCTGCAGGGGTGCTGAAGACGTCGAGCAGCTTGGCGTCCTTCACCGTGCCCATCAGGAATCTGGACGTGACGTCCAGTTGACTCCCCCCACCCGCTGTCCGCACGCCGGATCTTCCATCTGCATCAATGATGCAGTTGAAGTCTCCGCCTAGGATGACCGGCCTGGACGTAGCCAGCAGGGGTGGAAGCCCCTGCAGGATGGCCAACCGCTCACTCTGTACCGCTGGGGCGTACACGTTGATCAGCCTCAGAGGAGCATTCCTGTAGGTGATGTCAGCCACTAGGAGGCGCCCCCCAACCACCTCCTGAACTTGAGAGATGGTGAAGTCGCGCCCCCGCAGCAGAATAGCCAGGCCCGAGCAGCGACAGTCGTTACCCCCCGACCAGATCGAAGGCCCACAGGTCCAGGCGCCGGACCATTTCCCGTACCTGCCGGGGTGCGGTATCCCGCACTCCTGCAGAAACAGGAGGTCCGCCTTGATGGTGGTCAGGTAGGCCAACGTGGATACACATTTCGCGGTTGACTTGATGCTGCGCACATTAATGCTCGCAATTCGTACCCCCATTGTGGGCAGTGACCACAGTACCCTCCCCAAGTCCAAGGTCCAGCCCCTCCATCTGTCCCTTCATGCCCATTGCCCGGGCTAACTGCTGGACGCTCTCCGGGCTCAGGAAACCGTCCGTGCTGCCTTCCGGTTGGCATCCCCCCGTCAGGGGTGTGGAGGCAGGAGGGTGCGGCTCCGGGTCAGGCTGCGGACGCGCTGTTTCCTCCTTCCCGCCTGGAAGTCCCCGGGGGGCCCTCCAGTGCTCCAGCGGCACTTGACTGGGTGTCGGAGGGAGCCTCAGGACGCCTCCCGTCACCTGGAAGCGGGGTGCTGCTTTCCTTCCCCCTCGAGACCTTTAACTTCTGCTTCGGGTGGGCCCTCTCCGAATCCTCCTCGTCAGATGAGCTCTTATAGCCCCCCTGTAGCTGCTGCCTCTTCCCGCCTGATGGTTGCGGTTCCTGGGCCCGTCGACGCACCTTCCTCCACGTTTTCCGGACTGTTGTCCACTCCCCTGGGTCGCCCGTCGCCGCATCCATTGGCTCCGGGTTGTCGGGGGGGAATCGGAGCCTGCAGGGGTGCTTTGCTGGCCTCGGGCCCATCCTGCAGGGCTGGGCCCTCCTGCACGGCCTGGCCCTCCTGCACATTAGTGGGGTCCTTGCTGGGCCCTGGTGCCTTCCTCTCCTCCGGGGGGGCTGGCCCCGCATTTCCCCTGCCGGCGACCTGGGGCGTAGGTGGTACCCCGCCGCGGGCATGCCCTATAGAAGTGGCCCGTTTCCCCGCAAAGGTTGCAGCTTCTCTCTCGTGGGCAATACTTTGCAAGGTGTCCCTCCTCCCTGCAGTTCCTGCAGATGGTGGCTTTGCAGTCGGCCACCACGTGACCTGACCTACCACAGGCATGGCAGACTTTAGGTTGCCCTGCATAGGTCAGGTAGCCCCAGTCCAGCTTCGCGATCGGCGGGTGTGCGACATTCCCATCTGCGCCCATCCTCAGCGTCACCTTGACCTGCCTCTTACTCGTCCAGATGCCAAAGGGGTCCACGATGTCAGTTAGGTCCCCTTCCACCTTCACGTACCTTCCGAGGAAGGTCAGGACATCAACTGCTGGCACATGCGGGTTGTACATGTGTACAGTCACCATACGGCTCCTTGCACTGGCATCACAAACAGCGGGACAGCGGTCAATACAGAGAGGGGGCCCTCACCTCCTTTCTCCTTGAAAACCTCCAGGAAGCGCTCGCAAAGCTTGGCACTCCGGAAGGTCACATCGTAAAAACCTCCTCCGGGGAAATCCTGCAGGCAGTAAGTGTCCGCAGCAGCAAACCCACAACAGTCCAACAGGATCCTCTTCACGAAGAAGGTGCGGTCCACAGGTGCACCTTCATCCACCTTCTTTACAGAAACACGGATGGTGTTCCGGACCCCCTGGCCTGGGGCACGAGCACTTGCCGCAGCCATCGTTGCAGGTTGGCTGCTCCCCTGAACCAGCGTTAGGCCGAAGCCAGCATTAAGATCCACTGGTCGCAAGGGTGCACAGCCAACCCGACGTCCTCCTTTCACCTCCAAGATAGCACTCTCCTCCTCTCGGTCCACAAGAGAGTGGGTCTTTATTGTGTTCGAGATGTAAGCTAGTTCACTGAGCTTGCCGGTTTGTTCCCAGATGTTTCATCACCATACTAGGTAACATCATCAGTGAGCCTCCAACGAAGCGCTGGTGTTATGTCCCGCTTTCTATTTATCTGGTTAGCTTTCCTTGGGTTGGTGATGTCATTTCCTGTGCTGGTGATGTCATTTTCTGTTCTTTTTCTCAGGGGATTCTGCATGTTGCAGCTTGTCCTTGAACTGGCTTTGTCTAAATGAAAAAGCCCCAGCTTATTAAAGTTTTCGATGTTACAATAAGCTCTCAATTCCAATGTCATTATGGTAAATCCTATGCAATAGCTTTTCAGTCGTTCTAGTATCACTTCTTGGTTGGGTGCCCGAAATCACTTGCAGTACTCCAAGTCTCCAACTGTGCTGCACAAATTCAACATCGTTTCCTTGTTTTAATACTCAAGGCTCCATGAAAATAACCAGTTACTTCATTCGTCTGTTAATCCACTGTTAAGCCATTACAATTTATGTCATGTTAGTTTTTCCATGAACTTAACTAAAATGCAGCACTTCACGTCCCACTGTATCTGTGGCCTTTCTACACCATTAACTTAATTCTTCCTGAAATCTCCACACTTCCATTCAATGATCAATGATATATGCTCAGAAAACAACTGAACCCTGGTAATTTCTTAACTGAGTCAGACACCTTCTGAGAATCATCATTAAGAAAGAATTAAATTTCTAAAGTCGCAATTACGTCCTCGATTATCTCAGATCTGTTTATTCTTGAACATTTTATAGACAGGAATATTTAATCTTCAATCTTGCCCCATCTGAAAACACATTTTCCAACACTGAAACATTACATCCCACCATTCTAAATAATGTTTCTCAATGTTTTTTCTTGCACATTCAAAATGAGTTCTCCTGATAACAGCCAGAATTCATTCAAGACCAAGTCCAGATGAAGACAGATTCAAGGACAGCGAGGTAAACAAGATAGCTGAAATAGAAACTAATGTTAGAAGGGTAGAGAATATTCATGAATATCTAACTGTGTTTTGTGATTTAACTGTATTTTAGGGCAAATATCTAACTTTATTTTGGAAGATCAAATTCAGGTGTGAATAATAGAACAAAAGGCAGAACATTTAGGAACACTGACATAGAGGGATTTGGGCATACAGGTCCCTGCAAGTGGCAAACACAGATGGATAAGGTGGTCAAGACAGGATACAGTGGATTAGATTAGATTCCCTACAGTGTGGAAACAGGCCCTTCGGCCCAACAAGTCCACACCGCCCCTTGAAGCATCCCACCCAGACCCATCTCCCTATAACCCACACACCCCTGAACACTACAGGCAATTTAGCATGGCCGATCCACCTAGCCTGCATATCTTTGGACTGTGGGAGGAAACCGGAGCACCCGGAGGAAACCCACACAGACACGGGGAGAATGTGCAAACTCCACACAGACAGTTACCCGAGGCTGGATTCGAACCTGGCTCCCTGGCGCTGTGAGGCTGCAGTGCTAACCACTGAGCCACCGTGCCAGTGCACTTGCCTTTATTGGTCAGGGCATCAAATATAAAATTTGGCAAGTTATGCTACAGCTGTACAAAAACTTCAGTTAGACCACATGTGAAATAGTGTGTGCAGTTCTGGTGGGCATGTTGTCACAAGAATGTGGATGCTCTGGAGAAGGTGTAGAAAAGGTTACCAGGGTGTTTCCAGCAAAAGCTGCTTTTCCAGCAACTTTGTTTTTTTTAAACCAGGATGTTGCCTGGTCTGGAGGGTTCTATGATGTCGAGGTGCCAGTGCTAGACTGGGCTGCGTAAAGTCAAAAATCACACAATACCAGGTTACAGTCCAACAGGTTTTTTCAAAATCACAAGCTTTCAGAGCACCTGACTAAGGGGCTGTACTCTGAAAGCTTGTGATTTCAAATAAACCAGTTGGACTACAACCTGGTGTCATGTGATTTTTGACTTTGGAGGGTTTTGGCTATGAGGAGGTGTGTTAGGTAAACTTGAATTGTTTTCACTGGAAAGATGGAGGCTGAGGGGCGACCCAATAGAGTCCAACAAAATTATGAGAGGTATACACAGGGTGGATAGTCTGAAGCATTTTCCCAGGGTGGAAAGGTCAACGACATGACAGCACAGGTTCAAGGTGAAGGGGGAAAAGTTCAGGGGAGAAATGCGGGGAAAATCTTTCACGCAGAGAGTGATGAGTGCCTGGAACACACTGCCACTGCAGGCACATTAACAATGTTTAAGGTGTAGCTTGATGAACACATAAACATGAGGCGAACAGAGAGATAGATACGGTGCATGGGCAATAGGTAGCGGGTCCAAATAAGGACAAGGAATCAGTGCAGGCTTGCGAGCCAAAAGGCCTGTTCCTGTGCTGTATTGCTCGTATTATTTTTAAGTGTACTCACAATTCAAAAGGAAAATGGCAGACCTGCTGACCAGTTGAAAAGGAATTTTTAGAAAATGTCCTTGGAAATATGAGCATTGTTGATGAGGTCAGCTTCCATTGCCCATCTCCAGTAGTCCTTGAGAAGGTGGTAGGAAGCCACCTTCTTGAACCACTGGAGTCTTCGTGGTGACAATATACCTGCAATGATATCAAGGTGAGTTCCAGGATTTAGTCCGGTAACACGAGGGAATGACAATCCAGTTCTGAGTCGGGATAGTACGAGGCTTCCGAGTGGTGGGTTTTCCAGGCATCTGTTGTCCTTATCCTTCTGGGTTGTATAGTTTATAGGTTCTGAAGGTGCAGTGAGGGATTGTGGCACATTACCACAATGAATCTAATAAATGACACACGCTGCTGTCATTGGGCACTTGGGGTGAATGGAGTTTGATATTTAAGGTGTTGGCCTGGATGTTAAGTAGGCTGGTTTGTCCCAGAAGGTGGCAAGTGTCTGTAGTACTGTTAGAGTGTTGCACACATCCAGACAAATGGAGAGCAGTCCATCACACTCTGACTCATGTCTTGTAGATGGTGGCCAGGCTTTAGAAAGTCAGGAAATGAGTTACTTGCTGCAGAATGCCTGCTTTCCAGCCTGCCTTCATACCCACGCTATGGCGTACTTGGTTATGTTGCTGGTCAATGACCCCAAGGGAGATGATGATGGGGGCATTCAACAATGCCATTGCCACCAAAAATCAAGGGATGAGGGTTAGTTTCTTCCTCAGTGAAGGTAGTCATTGTCTGGCACTTCAGTGGTGCAAATGTTACTTACTACTTGTTAGGCCATGCTTGGATATATTGTCCAGGTCTAGCTACAAGCAAGCAAGGCCCACTTTGTTGTCTGTGAATTTTTAATAAAACTGAACACCATGCATGATTTAAAAAAACAAGTGATCACAAATATTTATAAATGTTTAAAATGGAAAAAGCTAAAAGGATTTTTTTGAGCTACCAATGTAAGTCCTTCGATTTACTTGCACCCTCTATTTAAATGGTACAACACATCTCTGATCTGCAACTCCTTCAAGAACATTAAAGTTACACAGTAACAAAAACATCAAATACATAATTCAAATGAATCTTCTGAATGTGCAACTTGCTATCATCAGCAGTAGCTGAAGTGAATATCATTGAATAACAGAGACCCTAAATGCGGACAATGGTCATTTAGCCCACTGAATTTGCATCGGTCCTCTGAAAACTATCCCACACAAACCCCCTCCCCCACCACCCTATCCCTGTAATCTCACATTTCCTGTGGCTGATTTAAATGGCGGAGTGGGCTTGATGGGCCAAATGGCCTTACTTCCACTCCTATGTCTTATGGCTACTCCACCAAGTCTGTACAAGGTGCTGGTGAGGCCACACCTGGAGTACTGTGTGCAGCTTTGGTCTCCTTACTTGAGAAAGGATGTATTGGCCCTGGAGGGGGTCCAGAGGAAGTGCATTAGGTTGATTCCTGAGTTGACGGGGTTGCTTTATCAGGAGAGACTGAGTAGATTGGGATTATATTCATTGGAACTCAGAAGATTGAGGGGGGGTCTTATAGAAATATATTATGAAGGGAATAGATAAGACAGAAGTAGAGAGGATATTCCCACTGGTAGGTGAAGCTAGAACAAGGGGGCATAGCCTCAAGACTAGAGGGAGCGGATCTAGGACTGAATTAAGAAGGAACTTCTTCACTCACAGGGTTGTTAATCTATGGAATTCCTTGCCCGGTGAAGTAGTTGACGCTACTTCAGTAAACGTTTTTAAAGCTAAGGTAGATTTTTTTGAACAATAAAGGAACTAAGGGATACAGTGAGAGTGCTGGTAAGTGGATCTGAGTCCACGAAAAGATCAGCCATGATCTTATTGAATGGCGGGGCAGGCTCGAAGGGCCGGATGGCCTACTCCTGCTCCTAGTTCTCATGTTCATTCCTGGACATTACAGGTCAAATTTTCAATGGCCAATCCGCCTAACCTACACATCTTTGGACTTTGGGAGGAAACCAGAGTACCCAGAAGGAATCCATGCAGACACGGGGAGAACATGCAACCTCCGCACAGACAGTCATCTGTGGCTGGAATCGAACCTAGGACCCTGGCGCTGAGAGGCAGCAGCACCATCATGCCGTCCCTTTAGGGGAAGCCGGATAAAAGTGTCAACTGCTGTAGAAACAGACAACACAGGTCCAAACTTAAAACAAGGACAATGCAAGCCTAGATTTAATTATACTGACAATCTCAGTTGCCACCCCTATGTAATAATGTTTGAAGCTTGTGAAATCCACATTTTTTTCCCAAGCAAAATACGAGATGCTGTTCCTGCAACCTTCAGGTGGCTTCACCGGCTTCAAAATCTCCCGTCCCCCGACTGCATCCCAAAACCAGCCCAGCTCGTCCCCGCCTCCCTAACCTGTCCTTCCTCCCACCTATCCCCTCCTCCCACCTCAAGCACCACCGCCATCTCCTACTTACTAGCCTAATCCCGCCCTCTTGACCTGTCCGTCCTCCCTGGGCCGGCCTATCCCCTCCCTACCTCCCCCACCTACACTCACCTTTACTGGCTCCAATCCCGCCTTCTTTGATCTCTCTGTCTCCACTCCACCTATCTTCCCTTCTATCCATCTTCTATCCGCCTCCCCCTTTCTCCCTATTTATTTCAAAACCCCCTTGCCCTCCCCCATTTCTGATGAAGGGTCTAGGCCCGAAATGTCAGCTTTTGTGCTCCTTTGATGCTGCTTGGCCTGCTGTGTTCATCCAGCTCCACACCTTCTTGTCTCTGACATTGATTGGCATCCTACATAAAGAATAATTTGTACTTTTATATCACTTTCAACATACCAAAATGTCCCAAGGTGCTTTTTGCCTTTTAAAAAAATTATTGACATCAAGCCACAGAGTTAAATGTGGCCTTTGTCAAAAGGAAATCAGGAGAAGAGGTTTTACTGAATACGTTTCTCGAAGTTGTTTGAGGAAGCACAGGAATATGTTAGCAACAAATAGTCTGTGGGTGGTGAATTTAAATCAGACTCAGGTGCCACACAGATGGAGGCAGGACAGACATGGGAACAGGGCACCCATTTCAGAGGGTAAATGAACTTTGGCCCATATAGAGAAAGAGAAGCTTATTTGTGAAAGCAGCTGTGTTGTTGAATGTCAATGTTAGCAGGTGTCAGGAATTGCTGGTCGATAGAAGTTATCCAAATTTGCAGATTGTGTCAAATTGAGTACAGAGAGTTCAAACAAAAGGGATTGTGATGGTTGGGTGGGCGGACTAAGAAGTGAAAGATTGCATGCAATATGGAACAAATGTGCAGCTGAGAGACCAGGGAAGGGAAATAAATAATGGAGTAAAATGGTAACTCTAAAACACAACCCAGAAGAGAAATTTGACAACTACTGAAATCAACAGGATTGTGTGCGGCAAATTGACTTGATATTGTAATGTTTAGCCACAGAGCAAGCACAAGAAATGAACCTGTAGAAGACACCAGTATAAGCTAACCCTCATGAACTTTGACCGACTCTGGTCATCATACTACTACGAGAATACCCAGGTGGCACTGAAAAGGGCAACAACTTAAATTTATACAGCATCTTCAACATAATGAAACATCCCACAGCACCTCATGGGAACATGATAAAAAAAAATTCGACAGAAGGAAATGTTAGGTCAGGTGGCGAAAAGCTTGATCAAAGGGGTAGGTTTTAGTAGGTGTCTTAAAAGGAGGTAGAGAGATAAAAGGAGGGTATTTCAGGTTCAAGCTGAGGAAACTGAAGACACGGCTCTCGGCAGTGGAATGCTAAAAATCAGGGAATCTCGAGACACCAAACTTGACGACAGTAACCATTTTGGAAAGTTGTTAGGTTGGAGAAGTTTACAGAGATAGAGGAATGATGCTATGGATACATTTGAAAAGCACTAAATTGATTAAATATATTTTACGTTGAAAAGAACAGTCATATAAAATATACCTATTCAAAATTCTTAACTGAATAAATATATTAATAGCTGTAGAAACAGAGAACACAGACCCAAACTTAAAAGAAGGACAGTGCAAGCCGAGATTTAATTAAACTGATAATCTCACTTGTCACCCCAGTGTAAAATTAGTCGGACTGGCCTCCCATTTTCGGAACTTTTAAGTTAGTTTCTACCGATTTTAATTCTTAACATTTAAAAAGAAATCAATGGTATCACAAACAATGATAATCAAATAGAAAAAGGCTAGTGAGTTCTAATCCCTGTGGAAAAAGTGACTGAAATATAGAGATGTAAAATAAGTTATACATTTTAATCCTAATTATGTTGATTTACAGATTGCACATTTATAAACAATTTAGGCACAAGGCAGAATAAAAGCCATATTTAATGCATCCAAAAAAAATTTTTTTAAATGTTTAATGAAACTCCAAGCTAAACATCGCTGAGAAGTTTACTAACAGTTCTGTCACTGACACAAGGAGATACTCTAGTGCTTTGGATGCTAGCTTTAGAATAATGGTTACAGTTAGCCTGTCACTACCAGATGATGATGAATAACCACTTATTAAAGTGTTGGTCATTGGAGACTTGTCAGTGCACATAAATAATTGAGAAAATGGTGAAGATTTTGAGGAGGAAGCCCGGAAGCAAATAAAATAACTTGCATCATAAGTTTATATTGCAATTTTATTGTTTGATTTAGAACGAAGCTTGAAAAGTATTAGCTTCTGCACATAATTCAGAAGGAAAGTGTTAAGGGAAGGAGAAACGTTATTTGCATCTTGAACAAGTTCTCTCATGTCATCAGTCATAACTGAGGGACCTGTACCTTTCACAGTTAGTATGCAGAAAATGTTTTACCTCGAGTCAGTCATGTGGCATATTGCATCAATAAATTTGCTGCATTACAGTAACAGGCAAATGGCTCTCATGGTTAAACTGTAGTAGAAGCGTGGTAAACAGCAGAAACTATACGTCCTGTCCTGTTAGTTTTTTTCTAAAAGGCTGGAAATTCAAGCATGCTCAAAAAAGTGCCCAATGAAAAACGACGTTTAAAGCAATTCTTTGAGAAATGATTCACAAAAGAGTCCAAAGGTAATGAGAAGCACAACTGCATATGCAACTGTCACTGTAAATATTTATTTTTTAGAATGCATAATAAGCTTTATTTAATGCCAGTCTCTCTTTCCCTCTCCCAGTTGTTATTAACATGTAAAAGAAACAAAGACATTTTAGAATATTTACACAGTATGAAATCCAATTAAGTTCAAAAATAGTTTTAAGTACAATGAAACATATACACAGTTCCCTTCATTGCCTATATTTTTACCAATGAGAATGTTGACTAATCATAGCTTTGTATTAGGTAACGTCCGATACTGAATGCTTGCTAATATTTAAAGGCAGCACCCATCTTATTTGAGAAAATCAGTAATTCAATTATAAATATATTGACAAGACAACCAAGTTAACCTTACGACAATATAATTAATTGTGCATCACCCTTCTCCAAAATATTTATACAGCTTGATGACATGAAGTCAAAATCTAATAAAATGATTTGAAGTTTGAGCTGATGGTGTACAAGGCAGAATTTAATGAGGAATCAGTCACGCTTTTTTGTTGATCTTTGGTTTGTGACAACCTGCCCATGGGAAATAAATACAAGTTTATAAACAAAAGAAAAATTGCTGGATAATCCGAGGTCTGGCCGCATCTGTGGAGAGAAATCAAAGTTAACATATCGGATCCAGTGACCAATCCTCAGAACTGATGGTAACTTAGAAGCTAAAAGTTGTGATTTTTTATGCAGAAGATGGGTGGGTAAGTAGTAAATGATAGGTGGAGATTAAGTCCAAAGAGAAAGGAGGACAGTTGGACAAAGGACTGGGTAACGGTCAGCCTTGATGAATGAATCGTTGCTAATGGGGACTGTTAGTAGCTGACAATGGATAGTGTATAATAGCAGACTGTACGACAGTAAGGCCCGGTGTGTGGGAGTTGGGTTTGGGACATGGGAGAAGGTGTCTCAAGCCCTAAAATAATTGAACTTGATATTGAGTCCAGAGGGCTGTGGAGTTCCCAAGCAGAAAATGAGGTGTTGTTCTTCCAGCTTGCGCTGAGCTTTGCTGGAGCACTACAGCAAACCTGAGACGGAGTTGTTGGCCAGGGAACATGGTGTGTTCAAGTGGCAGGAAACTGGATGCTCAGTGTCTTTTTTGCAGACAGAACATAGGTGCGCTGAGAAGTGGTCACCCAGTTTATACTTCATTCCCCTATCTAGAGGAGGTCACATTGTGAGCAGCAAACCCAGTAGACTAGATTGGGTGAAGTGTAAAGCACTGCCCCAAACTATGCCCGTTTTTTTTGTATGGGGAACATTCCTTATTCCAGGCTATTCTGGGCCCCACCCACAACTCTTTCTCTGGTATATTGGTGATACAATTGGTGCTGCTTCCCTCTCTGACCTGGAATTGGAAATATTTATCAATTTCGCTTCCAATTTCCATCCCGCTATCACTTTCACCTGGTCCATGCGACTCCTCCCTTCTCTTCTTCCACATGCTTTTCATTTCTAGGGATGGGCTGGTCACCAAAATCCATTACAAACTAACCGCCTCTCACAGTTAACTTGACCGTACATCCCCATACCGTACTCCCTGTAAAGACTCTATACAATTTTTCTAATTCCTCCGTCTCCGTCGTATCTGTTCTGATGAGGCCAACTTCAACAATGAGGCCTTAGCAATATCAACCTTCTTCCTCCACCAAGGATTCCCCACCACCATGGCTGACAGGGCCCTCAGCCGTGACCAACCCACTTCCTGCACTTCAGTAACTGCCCCGTCTCTTCCTTCCTACAACAGCGATAAGGTCCCTTTGTCCTCACCTACCATCCCACCAATGTCTACATCCAGGGGATCATTAGCTGCTACCTCCACTGAGATACCACAACCAGATACACATTCCTCTCCCCTCCCTTGTCAGACTTCCACTGGGACTGGTTCCTCTGGGACACCCTGGTCCATTCCTCCTTCACTTGCAACACCCTCCTACAGCCCCATGGCATCTTCATCTACAATTGCAGAAGGGTAACACCTGCCCACTTACTTCCTCCCTCCTCAATATCAAAGGGCCCAAATCCGCCTTCCAGCTGAAGCAGCAATTTACCTGCACAACACTCAATCTAGTCTGCTGCATTCGCTGTTCACAATGTGGTCTCCTCCACAGTGGGGAAATGACAAGTGGCTGCTTCAGAGAACGCCTATATTCTGTCTGCAACAGAGACCCTAAGCTTCCAGTTGCCTGCCACTTCAATACATCACCTTGTTCCCTGGGCAATATCTCCATCCTGGCCTCTCTCCAGCGAAGCTGGAAGAACAAGGCTTCACTTTCAACTTAGGGATCCTGGAGCCTTCAGGACTCAATATCGAGCTCAATTTTAGGGCCAGAGGCCATGTCTTCACTCCTATCCCCACACACCAGGCCTTGTTGTCATATGATCTACTATTACACACTACCCATTGTTAGCCACTAATAGCCCCCTTAGTAGCCATTCAATCTCGTAGGCTTACTGTTACCTATCCTTTGTTAATTCAACTGATCTTCTCTTTGGGCTACATCTCCACCTATTGTTTACTCTTTACCCCTGCCACCACCTTATTTCCAGACTAAAAATCAACTTTTTCATAGTTACCATTAGTTCTGAAGAAGGATCACTGAATCCAAAACATTAAGTCTGATTTCTCTCCACAGATGTTGTCAGACCTACTGAGGTTTTCCAGCAATTTCTGTTTTGTTTCTGCAGTGCTTTTGTCTTTTTTAAACACAGCTCATAAGATGTTTTAATAGGGGGCAAGTACACAGATGTTGAGTTGTTTTGCAAACCGGACCTAATGGATACTCTAAGTTTTCAAAATATGTACATGGCATTTTGTCAAAACATTAGGTGTTTATTCAATTCAATTTTCATTAACTGATATACATGATTGGAGGGATGTGACTGCATTGGAAGGGTGCAGAGGAGATTTACTAGAATGAGAGATAATGGGAACTGCAGATGCTGGAGAATCCAAGATAACAAAGTGTGAAGCTGGATGAACACAGCAGGCCAAGCAGCATCTCAGGAGCACAAAAGCTGACGTTTCGGGCCTAGAGGATGAAGGGTCTAGGCCCGAAACGTCAACTTTTGTGCTCCTGAGATTTACTAGAATGTTGTCTGGGCTGGTGAGTTTTAGTTATTGGGAAAGATTAGATAGAATGGAACTAGTTTCCTTGGAGCACAGCAGACGGAGGTGGGACATGATTGAAATGTATAAAATTGAGGGGTGTAGATAGGGTAGACAGGAAGAAACTTTTCCTCTTAATGGAGGGATTAATGACAGGAGACATGGATTTATGAGAGAATGTGAGGAAAACACTTCATCCAGAGGATAGTTGGAATCTGGAACTCACTGCCTGCAAGCGTGATAGAGGCAGAAATCCTTATCACATTTTGTGGTTTTTAGATGTTCACTGTACAATGCTATAAGAAAAATGCTGGAAAATTGGATTGGGTCTTGATTTTGAGATGTGCAGATTCAATGTGCCAAAGCTTCTTTTTCTGTGCTGTAGACCTCTATGACTCTGATTCTAAAATGACAAATGGTATACTGCTATACAAATGGTATACGGACATACTGCTGTTGCTGCTAAGTTTTCAACATGCAAACATGGTAAATCACTCTTAAAATTGTCTGTGTAAAAGTAGAGAAAGATTTTAAGGCTCGTAGAGAACCATTCGCATTCTCAGGATGTCTGAAATGTTGCTGAGCCAATTAATTCCATTTGAAGTGTAGTTACTGCTGTTTTGTAGGTTAAAGCAGCAGCCAACCTGCATGCAATAAGTTTTCATAAATACAAATGAGATTAACTGCCAGTTAATGTGTTTTTTTCCCCCACTGAGAACTGCTGACATGATGTTGCTGAAATTAATTTCTCTGCTCTTCTCACCCACCTTAGCCTGGCTTCCCCAAAAATCTGCTGCACATTTTTCCCTCGTGTCTAACCCTGACCTTATTACCGAACCTGCTGATAAGGATAATACTGCTGTCATTTGGCTTGCTGACCTTCACCTGGTAGAGGCTAAGTTCCAACTCTCAGACAGTTCCTCCTTTCTTCCCCTTGGATCATGGATTGGAGGCAGTTCAGAGAAGCCTCAGTAGATTAACTCCAGTGATGAAGGTCTTCACTTATGAGGAGACATCGAGCAGCTTAGGCCTACACTTGTTTGAGTTTAGAAGGATGATGGGGGATATAATTGAGATATAAGATGCTAAAGGGGACTGACAAAGTAGACGTAGAGTGGATATTTATCCTTGTGGAGCAATCTAGAATGAGAGGTCACAGTTTTAGGCTAAGGTGTGGCAGATTTAAAACAGAGGTGAAGAGGAATTACTTATCTTAAAGGGTCACAAATCTGTGGAATTCACTTCTGCAGACACTGGGCCACATGAACTTAAAGAGGAGATTTTTAACTGGTCATAGGTTAAAGGTTTATGGGGACCCAGCAGGAAAGTAGAGCTCAGAATGTGATGAGCTCAGCCATGATAATATTAAACGATGGAGGAGGGCTGAGGGGTTGACTTGCCTACTCCTGCTCCAAGTCCTTATGACCCCATACCTGAACATCAAGCTGCTATTTCCAGGACTATCACTATAGCACCTGCCCTGCGGATCTTCCTGCCTCACAGCTTCCCCAAACATATACAGCCTGCTTCTACCTTCTTTCAGAAATCTACAAACAGGACTACCCTTGCAGACCCATCATTTCAGCCTGTTCCTATCCCACAAACTAATTTCTTCCCGTCTTGCCTCTATTCATCTCCAGCTCCTCTTTCAATTTCATCCCGTTTATGTTTGATATTCTTCTAATGCTGTACCTTTCTTCCACAATTTCCAATTTTCCGGTCCTAGCTGTTTCCTCTTCACTGTGATCGTGCAACCCCAGTACACATCCACCACCCCCCCGCGCCCCCTCCCTCACTTCCACAGTAATGGTGATAAACCTCCTCATTTCCTGCTTCCTGTAAAGACTCCATTCCATTCACCCAGGTTCTCTGTCTCCACCACTTCTATTACATCTTCTACTGGGATGCCTCTGATGTGTCCACCTTTTATTCTGAACTGAGTATTCACCCTCCCCACTCACCTCCACTGTATCTCATCCATATCGTGCAGTTACAGTCATAGAGTCATATTCTAAGACAGCGTGGAAACAGGCCCTTCAGCCCAAACTGGTCCACACTGACCATGGTGTCCACTCAGTGACTTCCAAATGCCCACATTTGGTTCATATTCCTCTAAAACCTTCCCCTCCATGTGCCTATCCAAATGTTTTTAAAATGCTGCTATTGTACGTGCCTCAACCACTTCCTCCAGCAGCCCATTCTATGTACGCACCACTCTCTGTATGAAGGAGTTACCCCTCAGGTCTTCCTTAAATCTTTCCCCTCTCACCTTAAACCTATGCCCTCTAGTTTCCAATTCCCCATCCCTGGCAAAAAGACTATATGCTTTAATCTTATCAATGCCCCTAATGATTTTAAATCCCTCATTCTTCTACATTCTAAGGAATAACGTCCTCCCCTGACAAACTTCTCCCTATAAATCTGACCTACTAGTCCTCGCAACATCTATGTTCTTTGCACACTTTCTACTTTAACTATGTCTTTCCTATAACAAGGGTGACCAAAACTGTACACAATACTCTAAGTGTGGCCTCACCAACAACTTATAAAACTGTAATATAACATTCCAACTCCTATACATAATGCCTCACTTGTGAAGGTCAGAATGTCAATTATCACCTTCACCAGCCTGTTCCCCTGTGATGCCATTTTCAATGAGCGATGTACTTATACTCCTAGGTCCCTCTGTTCCACAACACTCCTCAGGACCTTATCTTTTACTGTATAAGTCCTACCTTGGTTTGACTTATCTGTATTGAATTGTACCTGCCAATCCTTAGCCCACTTCCCCATCAGATCAAGATCACTGTATAATTTTTGATAATCTTCCTCACTGTCAACAATACCTCCTAATTTTGTATCATCTGTAAACTTACTAATCGTGCCTTGTACATTCACATCCAGATCATTTATGTAAATAAATAATAATGGTCCCAGCACCGACCCCTGTGGCACACCACCAGTCTGAGAAACAACTTTCAACCATCACCCTCTGCTTCCTACTACTGGGCCAATTTTGAATCCAATCAGCTAGGACTCCCTGGATCCTAACATTCTGGACTAGCCTGCTATACAGGACATGCCAAAGGCGTCACTAAAGTCCACATTGACAACATCCATCACCCTACTCTCATTTGTCCTCCTGGTTACCTCTTTGAAAAACTCAAAAAGATTTGTCAGACATGAATTCCCGCGCACAAATCCATGCTGACTATCCAGATTCAGACCCTGACCATCCAAATGTTGGTTGATCTTGCCCCTCAGTATTCTCTCCAATAACTTTCCTACTGCGGACACTTCAGCCCCAGGACAATGATAAAGTTCTCCTTGTCCTCACTTTCCATCCCACTAGTCTCCACATACAAAGGATCACAGAAGGTGTCACACTTGCCCATTCAGCTCTTCTCTCCTCACTGTCCAAGGGCCTAAAACGTACTTTCCAGGTGAAGCAGCATTTTACTTGTGCTTCTTTCAATCTAGTCAACTGTACAAGAAGGTCACAATGTAGTCTCCTTTACATCGGAGAAATTTTTAGATTATGTTCCTGGAAGTACCCTGACAGGGAAGCAAAGCAATGAATTCTTGCACATAAAATTTAATGCACACATCATTCAGAAATCATCTGCTGGTCTAGAACTCTACGAAACTTACAGTAATGTGATCATACCTACCCTTTTAATCAAACATAGTTTAGACTTTATCCATGAGACAACATGGTAAGTGTATTAATTTTCAACTATAACTTTGTCACTAAGTTAGCTCTTTTGCTAATGAGGGGCAGTGGCTCTTTGAAGTTTATCAGAATTTTTCTTTTGACACTCTGCCAACTGTCAATGACTAATTTAGAAGTAGAAATACATGGTACTTTTCATGTCAGCTATTAGGTTAAGCTGACATGTTGGCGTTCTGTAAAACTGAAAACGCAATCCAGAACAAGATCATATCAAATATTCCTTAGTAACTCAGACAGAAATTTAGATGATTAAATTGCTTGAAGAGCTTTAACTAGCATGACTAAAAGCACTGCATTTATGAAAGTGAATTGTATTTCTAAATTAACGCAGGGGTCATTTGCATAACTTGCATTGCATGCTTAATGCAGCAACCAATCCAAGGTGTTTATCAGGACTGGACTGAAGTGGAGCAGGGGGGAAATAAGGGAGGATGAAACTATTGTTCAAGAGGATTATGTTAAGAAAAAGGTTTGAAGGTGCAGAAAGATGTGTCAAATAATTGGTATGTGAAGGAAGTTCCAGATTACCAGGTTAGACTGTTGAAAGCTCTACTCCAATGGAAAAATGAAGTTGGAATAAATGCAGTAAAGAGCATAGTTGAGGGTGCAAGCAGTGATGCAGAGCTGGAGAGAGTTGTTGAACTAAGAAATTCTGAAAACAACAAGGATTCTATGGACCACAATGAGGAAGTGTCTGCCCTCTGCCTTTATTACTTCATTGGCCACAGATGACTGGAGGGTGGCTAACAAATTCTTTTGTTCATTTCGGCACCAGTGATAGGCCAGGTAATTATAGACGGTTTAGTCTGATATCAGTGGTAGGGAAATTATTGGGAAAAATTCCGACAGACAGGATTAACTAATACTTGGAAAGGCAGGGATTGATCAGGGATATTCAGCACGGATTTTCTGGAGGGAGATCCTGTCTGACAAACTTGAGTTTTTTGAAAAAGGAACACTGAGGGTAGTGAAGTTGATGCAGTTTACATGGACTACTATGAGGCTTTTGACAAGGTCCCACAAGGAAAGTTGACTCAAAAGGTCAGATCCCATGGGATCCAAAGCAATTTGGCAAACTGGACTCAAAACTGTCTTACGAATAGGAGGCAAAAGGATGATAGCGGAGGGTTGTTTTTGTGATTGGAAGCCTGTGACAAGGAAAAATGTTTTCACTCAGGGTGGTAGAAATATAAAACACACTGCCTACAAGGGTGGTGGAGGTAAATACTGGCCTACCATTTAACAAAGGTCTGGATGAGCATTTAAAATACCTGGACATAGTAGGCTATGGACCAAGTGCAGGTAAATTGGATTAGTATAGTTTAGTACCCATTGGTCGGCACAGTCATAGTGGGCCGAAGAACTTGTTTCTAGGTTGCATGACTCTAAGACTCTCCAATTGCCCGTGTTGGAAGTGTAATTCGAAATGAAATGCATCATCATCAAATCCATGGCTCTACTGGCTTCCATCATTTACCTGTGCAATGATCATTATGGGTGAGACCACTTATATCCTGAGATGCCAGGATGTGCTTAAACCTCTGACTTCTATCTGGCCTTCAGAAAAAATGGCTGTCAGCCATCTATTTTGAGATTTTCAGAATTTCAATAGCTATGCATCCAATGTCAACCTAACATTTATCGTTGGTAGGGCCATCTCTGACTCTCTGATTTTTACATACTTCTCTCTTGTGTAATGAACTTTTCAAAGACTGCCTTACACATTTTCAGAACAATTTGGATTATTTCGCTTCTCATCCAGTTTCTAGTAAGCACTCTTCATACCCTTTTTCTCTGATGCACCATTACATCAGATCGAATAACTTTAAAAAGGTTCTTTTCTCCCCCTGAAATGTGGCTTTCTTGCTAACACCTTCTGGTACCCAGTGCATTTCTCATGCCTCAAATCCAATTTCTACTTCCTCTGATGGAGATCATGGCATTTCTGTGCCCTCACCTCCCAATCTACCAATGTTAAATTTTGACAGATAATGCTCTATTATCTACAGGAAGGCCCTATCAACAAATATTTTCTCCATTACTCACCATTCACTCATTTGAATGACCGTACCATTCAGGACGATTGCTCATTCTTCTACCATCCAACTAACCATTTGGGACTTTTCTCTTCAGGTATCATGCTGCAAATGTTCTAAAAGTACCAAATACAACGTTTGGGTGCAGCCCAATTTTGTGATTTAATAATTTAAAAAAAATACACCATTAATATTCCAGAAATGTGTTGCTATGACGTGTGGATTAGAAATGTAATACATGCCAATGTGGCTTATACCACACGCAATACTCAGAATCAATTACGCTTGAAGAACTTTGGACTCAAAAACCTGTAGAGAAAATCATTGTACTACTATACTTGTGTGGAATAGCCTGTTGGACAGCAGGTAGAATTACAAGCTTACCATTTCTCTGTTGCAAGCATCAATTTGGGCACAAAATACAAAGCAGAGATATCATCTCTGTGGTATCCTGCAGTATGGTCAAAAACGGACCATTCTCTACACAATCCTTTACAACTGCTATTATTTAATGCACAGAGCACTCTTTCTTTCTCTACTTGATAAGACAACTTCTTCTTCGCTTATCACATAGAAGTGATCTAGAAAAGTATTAGTTAGAAATTGATAGATTTCCGAGTACCAGTGGCATACACAGTTATAGGGATGGAGTGAGCAAAAAGACATTGTGTTCAATCAGCCCTGATCGTATTGAATGGCAGACTTAATGACCACGATGGGCTACTCCTGTTCCAGTTGACATGTCTGATTACAATGTGGTCTGCTATTAAGCAGGTTTTCATTGGTATTTTGAAATGTACACCAAAAAGTGGAATTTTCCCATTTTCAAGAGTTTTGTTGAGTGGAGCTCCTAGTTTCCAGTCCACCGTGCCTCAGAGTGACATTTCCCAGACAATCTTCTGCTCGACACTTTATTAATTTTGCCACCGGACCCTTGGTTGCCTTTCTGAGGCAGTCATTCATTCAGCTGGAGAGGCAGATGTGTTTGTCATGGCCCAGGACTTTCAACGTTATATTTCAAGTCCACCTATCTAGCATTTCAGATGTTGCAAACAAGGAACTGCCCATCATACTGCAGTGTTTCACCATTATCATTGAAGACATGGACCTGAGGAAAGGAAAACCAGCTGTCTGCTTCACAGGCAGGGACCTGTGGGGTCTGGCTGGCAAGAGGGTGGAGAGGAGGTCAGTATTTTTACCTCCTGACCACCAGTTCCACTTATCCTATACTAGTTTCCAGTCCCCTTAATACCTTATCTGCACAAGATGCATCTCATGGTCCCTAGCTTGCCTTCTTAGTGTAGAGGGTCTTTAGCTTAGCTTCAGGCTGCCATGCTCCAGTTTGAAATGGGGAGGCAAGTGGCTTGTCATGGGAGGGGTAGGGGGAGCTCTGAAGAGGCAAGGGGTGGGCATGTCACAGGTGGCCCTGCAAGTCGAGTGCACCTGGAGTGCGGATTAGAGAAAGGTTAGGTGGGAGCTGTGAAGACATCATTTGAGCCAGTTTTCCTTGTGTTAAAAATCCTTCCATGAATTTGCTTTTCTATGGCTCAACAATTCACTCCAGCCTTAGAACAACATTCTGACCACGATACCGTTGTCTCTCTGATCAAGTGTTCGCTCCAAAAAGAGAGGTTGAATCTTTTGCGACCAAGATCAAACTCACAGAAAACCCCTTGAACCTTCCACCCCTTTCTACCTTTAATCCTCTCCTTGACCAAGTCTTTTTCACTTCTCCTAATCTTTTCTTTAACCTCTTGGTAAAAAAATAAATTTTCAAGTAAAGTGCTGAACTAAAAGACAAATAATGGGCAAATCAACATGAGCAATGGAAACGGAACTGGTCAGTGGGTAGAAAATATCACGCCCAGCTTTTAAGACTGCAAAACCAATAACATTCATCAGTCTCGATCACATCAATACCAGCCATCTCTATAATAGTCCAAGATTGTTCAGGATAAGGAAAAAGCTATTACACCGAACAGGCTCAGTTCTGATAAGCTTCTACTCAGCTGCCTCTGAGCCACAGTGAAAGCAAGGCAGTGAAAATTGTTGGGAAAGAAATGGCAGAAAAGTTAGAACTCCCTCAATAAGTGTGGCTTCTCATCCATCAAAACTAATTTTGACAAATGATAGAATGCGCAGAAAATTTGTTTTCCCAGTTGCGGAGAAAACAAATCATGTTTATTCTGCACAACTAAAACACCAGTGGACTGGGTGAAGACGGTTCACTTGGTCTAGACTTATACTTCACAACATTCTGAAGCTATGCCTGCTGGGCAGACAACACAAGGACAGGCAGGTTGAGAGTAGGTCACACTGAATCAGTGAAGACATACAGATGAAGTGAATGGGTAAAAATTTGGCAGATGGAGTGCAGTGTGGGAAAATGTGAGATTGTCCACTTTGGCAGAAACAACAGAAAAGCAGGACACTATTTTGAGGAAACAACAATATGCCATGTACAGAGGAACCTGGAAATTCTTACATATGGATTACAAAAAGTTAGCAACAAGGCAAATGGAATGTTGCCTTTATTGCAAGGGGACTTTTTTTACAAGAGATTGGTGAGGTTGCATCCAGAGTAATGTGAACAATTTTGGCTTTCTGACTTAAGGAAGGATATACTTGCCATGGTGACAGCAGGGTTCATAGACTGATCTCTCGAGTTGAGGGGTTATCTTACGAAGCAAGGCTGGGCAGGTCAGATTTATACTCAGAGACAACAAGGTGTAGAGCTGGATGAACACAGCAGGCCAAGCAGCATCTTAGGAACATTCTCCAGCATCTGCAGTTCCCAATACCTCATATTTATACTCAATGTAGCTTAGAGGAATGGAGATGGTTTTATTTAAACATATAAGAATACGAAGAGGCTAAACAGGTAAATGTTGAGATCTGTTTCCCCTCACTTGGGAATCAAGAACGCGGGGATCTTAATTTGAAAATAAAGACAAGATGGAGATGAGGAAATATTTCCTCTCTGAGATGGTCACTAGTCTTTGTAAGTTCCTAACATGAGAGCAGTGCATATTGATTCATGAATACATACAAGGTTTTATTAGACAAATTTAAGAGCGTCATCTAATAAATTATTATGGGGGTGAGGGGTGCTGAGTTGAGACCGCTATCAAATCAACCATGATTATAAAATGATTGGACAGACTCAGAAGGGCCAAATGGTCTACTCCTGCACTCAGTTCTTGTGTATTTATGTGCCAACACTTTGCAAGACCAAGGTCAGAGAAGGAATTACAATAAGAACTGAGAAGTCAGCTCTAAGATCAATCCTTGCAGTCGCAATTCAACCAATTCACGAAAGAAAAAGATTGCACACAATTACCATGGTAAGACTTTGTAGGCTATTTCTGTTTGATTGCAGACATTAAAATAGAGAACAGATCACTATGTGTTATTCAAGAACTACTGTAGACTATAGGAAGGCTTTAGGCTTGACCACAGGTACAGAAGCATAAGTTTTAAATTAACCAACAGGTTTAGTTTAGTTTTTAATCAGCACTTTTGTAGTTTCCTCTGACTGTACCCAGTAATGTAATTTGGCATGAATACAATGATAGCGTTTGCTCACTTAATTAGCAGTACACCAACACTCTGACTAGAGTCAAAATTTACAAATCACATTTTTTCTTCAGTGCACAAAATCTTGTAAAGCAATCACGGAATGTCATTGGAATTTAAAAGCAAAAAGCATGGAAACTCTATTTACTGAAAAAAATAAACTCACATATGAGATCAAATGAAAACATTGCTTTAAGTAGCCTTAATTGTTATGATTTTGCACATTCCAAAATTGAAAGGAAATATTTGTTACTCAACCCAACCCAGCTGTTCTCAATGATGGAGCTATTGAGAAAGGAGCCTGATAATGAATCAGAACATTACTTTTTCCACTTTAACTTTTCCTGCAAGTTTTGCATTTTTATAGACTTCAGTATATGTGATTAAAATAGTGATGCCACAAAGTACATAATTGTGTGAGATGCAAGCTGAATTAATTTTGTTGCACTACCATCTGTCTGGTCACTTAAGTTGCTAAATTTGCTTTAATAAAGCCCTAGTTCTTGACAATCCCTATACCGTTTTCTTCAATTTTATTCGACCCGTGCTCACCCGATCAAAAACCTTACTTACATGAAGCAGAATAGCAAACCCCCAACCCAAATGGATTTAACGCCTAGGAGCATTTGTTAGAAAATAAAGTCAACAGTTGTGTTCTTGTTCCAGAACAACAGTGACGCATTTTGATCTGCAACGTGACTGATTAAAATAATTTATTTCCATATGTATGCACAGATTAAGGACCAATTATAGTAATAGGCCCAAGATCAGAGATTTGAAAAAAATTCTACATGTAAAATTCTTGAGTAAGGAAAAAAGCTATCAACTTCCGGTCACGCCACTTCTAAACAGGCAATAAAAATCAGAATTGCTAAAAATTGCACAGGCAGTCAGAGTTAAAAGGGACTGGATTATTTTACAGCAACTGCATTTCAAAGTGTTTTGACTGGAGCATTCCTCTGAGGAACTCTACCTCATACTGGAGTTAAATAGTCTTACTGTCAATTTACTAGCTGGCAAACAATGTGACAGAAGCACTTTGCAGCATCATGTAATAGTATATTCCCTACTTTATGTGCCTTCTCAAACGCATGCCAGCAAATCTCTAGTTTATAGCTCTGCTAAAATAATTATTACCCTAAATGTGCAAATATTCCATGCTAGCGGATGCTGCCCTGTTCTCATTCCTCACAGACAATATGCCATCCTTCGAACGTTCATGGAGATGTATTTGAATGTCACATTAATCGTGTGGGGAATAACATTCTAACTAGAGTCTACACTTCATTTAAATAAATTAACCCCCAATCAACTGAAGGATGCCCTTAAATTTTACATTCAGGCAACTGGAACAATAAGGGTATAGTGTCACAGCCTCATTCAATCAGAGGGATTTTCAATTGACAGCAGTAAAGAGGACAAGAACAGGGCTAGGGGTCGGGGGCAGGGGAGGTTGGTGGAATTTCCACTTTTGTACAGGCTCCAGGAACATTGAAGAGCAAATTTAAATCCAACCAAAACTTACATTAAGGGGCCATTCTTCTCTTTACACAGATGAACAAATTCCACCTGTTGGATTCTAAATCAACTCTAGCATATTTATAAAAACTGCTTCAAAAGGGCCTGCAAATATAATTACCTACTTCAGAGACTTTTTAAATCTCAGTTTTGCCCACATAGAAACCAGCAGCAGATCATTTCCCACATTAACCATTTTGCAGTTTGCCCAATTACAAAAGTTCTTCTTCAGGCAAATTGCACTCATTCGCTTTGCCACAGCATCTGGTGACAAAGCAATCCGGAGGCTCTTGGGACTTCCATTTATGAGACCCGTACGGGAGTCTATTAACCCAGAAGTTGATTTATACTTTGATCTGTCCCTCAAGTGCTCACCCCATCATCCCTGTTCTTTTTTTATTATTCCCAGAAAAAACAGATATATTTATTCTGCACAGCCTCGAATTGCTGATAGCAAGTAATATTTCAAGGCATCTACTCTTGGGTTCATTTTTGTCTAGTTCTGAGAAGTAAAGCTATATATTTTGCTGAGGTGGCTGCAGTTCTGTAAAGATTTCACTCACTGCTTAATCCCTAGTCAAACTGCTGCCTTCCATTCTTTGTTGACCTTCTGTGGTCTTTCGTTTCATTCAAACAGTTGCAGGGCTTGTTTATTTCATTCTGTGGTCTGCTGTTCTGTCCTATTATTTTTCCTTCTTTTGCTTCTATTTTACTTTATTTTTCAATGTTGTGCACCCTAAATAGGTTTTGATGAGTCTGGGTCTGTGCCTTTAAGAGAAAGGCTCGTACTAACAGGCCTTAGCCACTAGGGGGGAGTTTGCACCAAGAAAGGAGTGATGACGTCAAAATTTGGCACTAAAGTGAAGGAAGCAAAGTGGATGATTCAACTGACTTCTGCACACAGGTAAACTGCTCCAGATTAGAAAGTCACCTTTTATTGCTTAAAATGCCATTTTGTTTTGAACAGGAGAGCTGCACAGCTAAACTGACAACAATGTTTGATGGGCAATGTAAGTTTTAAGCCTGTAAGAAGCCTTTTGGCTGTCAATTTTACTTTAACTCTTGAAGGCCTTCTGACTGTATTAACATTCAAGTCAAGAAGTAGGATCATGCTTTGTTTCTTTGTTTTTGTAAAAAGCTTGAAAGATTTGGAACCTTAAGTAGAAAGAAGGCATGTCTGCCTCCTGGCTATTTAAACTGGAGATCTGTACTCACATGAAGTTATTGTGGTTGATCGAGTTGGAAATCATCTCCAACCTAATCAAAGCTTTCCTGAGAGGTATCCTGCTCAAGAAGAAAGGTTTTACCATTGATGCTTTGTTGGAAGATGGATACCAGTACAAAGCCATATTAGCAGGCCAGTATCAACTGTATGCTGTGTGTTCAGACATGACTATGTTAGCAAAGTGCACCAAATCTGCAGGATGTGTCATAGTTCAATTTGTCAGATCCATCCATGAGGAGGAATTCCTTCTGTCAGTGTCTTTGGAACTCCATGCCACTGAGGGCTGAGGGAGCAGAGTCCTCGTGTATACTTAATGCTAAGATAGTTAGATTCTTGATCAGTAGGGGTATCAAGGGTTTAGAGGTAAGGGCAGGAAAATGGACATGAGAAATGTTGGCTTAGAATGATCCTGTTGGATGGCAAGTAGGCTCGAAGGGGATAAATAGTTTACTTTGTTCTTTTTCTCTTAGGGTCTCGTGGTAAAAGAAAAGTCAGACTCCAAAACAAGATCCAGGTGGTCAACAAGGTGGTACAACCCCACAACGCTGATGGCATGGAAAGTCATGCAAATGTGTCAATTGCAAGAACAGCCAACAACTGAAACACAACCTTTGGAAAATAACCAAGCCTTTCATTTTGTCAGCTTCTCTCACAATGTCAACTGTATAAAATGGCTAAAATCATCAACATCATATACCCTGAAAGGCAGTTCAACACACTGTGAAAGCCAAAATTGATGCAGGAGCACTTGCCAACATGTTACTAATATACATCCTTAAAGACATGTACCTCAACAAGTGACACTTCACGACACAGCCAGCCAAAGACCATCTCATTGTGTATAACAGATGCAGTGGCACAATTGTACTGCAGTACCAACATGAAAGCTCAAACTGCAAATTAATTGGAAAGCTAGTAGGTAGATACTGATGGTGCACCTGTGGGAGGGCTACCAGTCTGCTCAGTGCTCAACACTGTAACCAGATGTGAAATTCTAGCCACACCCACTATGGTGGGAATGAAACAGCCTTAGGATTTTCCTCTTCCAATACAGAGAGGAATGAAATACAGATGACCAGCAAGCAGGAGAGAATAACCACAACTTCACAACAGACAGAGGGCACCAGCCACGCATATTTGGATTCCAACAGGGATTTCTAGGAGATTCAACCAGGTAAGGTTTTATGAAATCTGATCCTGGTGCTAGATTCTGAAGGAATAGAAGCCAGAGCCACTCTGAATGACCCACAGAGTGAAGGAAGAACACAGTGGCAATGACAATGCTGAGTGACAGCAACCAGCAGTAAGATAACCAAAATGTGAGCCAAAGAGAGCTGAGAATAACACATCTCTTTCTCCAGATGGGATATGACCCATTGAATCATACAGTACAGAAGAGACCCTTCAGCTCATTGGGTCTGTACTGCCAGCACTAATCCCATTTTCCTACACTAGACCTATAGCCTTGAATATTATGGCAATTCAAGTGCTCATCCAAGTGCTTTTTAAAGGTCATGAGGTTTCCCGCCTCAGCTCCCCTCCCAGGCAGTGTGTTCTGCACCACCGTTATCCTCTGGATGAAAAGGTTTTTCATCAAATCCCTTATAAACCTCCTGCCTTTCAGATCAGGACAAGTTGCCCAACCCCCAAAACATTATTCCAAAACTTGAATTACTATTCTTATTAATCTTGTTTAAATTTGTCTGTAATTGTTGAATTGTAACACGTGCCTATGTTCAGTGATGTTTATCATTTGAGATTTGTTTTCTTTGGATGTTGTGTAACGTCTTATAGCAGGTGTATGACATACCTCTAAGGGACATGTTCATGATGTCATCACTGTACCATGGGCATTTCAGCCAATGACATAAAGCTCTCAGTCTCCATCATACAGAGTCCTCTTGCAGCATGACACTGAGGGAAACATACTGCCATACGTTTGAATTGTTTAGCTTCAGCCCAGGCATGTAAGTGCTTGTCATTATAATGTACCGTATGTAAATACCAGGAGCTAAAATAGAAGTTCACTGAATTATTTAATACTACTTGATGTGTCTCATATTAGTTCCCATAACACAAATGCGAGTATCACAGTGTGATAGTGGCACATCAGCAATTATCACACGTTATTATCACACTACAGATTGTTAATACTATTATGCAGGAATAAATTGCAAAAGTCACATACACACTAAGTACATCTGGAATTGGGAAGGAAGTAAATCAAACATATGACAGGCAATTTACATTAAGGCAGCTTGAGTTCCATTTAGAAAGAGAGAGATCCATGACCAGCATTGGGCCAATTTCCAACCCACCAAACCAAAGCCTTATTAAGTGAGAAAGCCCACTGCTTTACATGAAAATCTGTGGCACAGAGAGTCTGATAAAACACATCCAAGAAAGTAAACATCTTGCCTTTTTTTGAAAATATATCCAGAAGTATTATCATACAGGGCTGAGTGTTTTCTTTTCCCACTGTGACTTTTTTTTTGTTTTTAAACTATTAACCACGATCAGAAAAACACCCATGTAACCAGCTGAATATTTACACACAAATAAATGCAAACCATATTCCTTGCCTTTAGGATATTTTCGAATCATGTCCAGAGATGTTATTACAAACCTCTAGAGTAGGTGGGACTTCAACACAGGCCACGTGGCTCAGAAGCAGAGACACTATCCACAAGACCTCTTACACCTTGCCTACATATAGCAACTCCATCATGACTCTCACATGCAACCAGCTGCTTTGAAAACTGGGTCAATGCTAGAAACTCAGCAAATACTGTAAAATTAGGCATATCCAATACCAATCCCTCACATAGCAATGTCTGAAAGGCTGCACTGAGCAGACAATCAGTTAATTGATCAAAACCCATTCATCATCTGCCCAATATGAAAGACAGAGTCAACTCTGGTAACGTTTACATGTAAAAAAATGAGAAGTTAGGTGATTATAGTATCATTAAGCCACGTCAAATAGTTATATATTGCCTCATTCGTTTTACTTAATGAAAAAAAACACACTTTAAAAAGAAGCATAAAAGCTCCATGGTAATAACAAAAGTGAAACTAATCTTACACTTGGATGGCACAATCCCCAATCTGATTTATGCTGATGATGCACTGTGGTCAAGAAAAGTCTGAAAATCTCTTTGTATAGAAGCATAAATGTGACTGTTCTTTACATTCTTGCCAAATATTTTACTTGGAAAAGAAAGACCTAAAACTGAAAGGTATTTAGCTAGAAGGCATTTAGTTAGAAGGTATTCAGCTACAAGACATTTAGCTGTTTCCAAGAAGCAACAAACTGACTGCTGTTTTACACTTCCTCAGGTGGCTATTTGCAATCTGGTTATAGATGATGTAGCACGATCGTATACTGTTATCACAATCAACTAATGTGTTCACTTAGGGGTCTTGTGATCTCATGTCAGTTTGGGAAAATATACACAAATATCAATTGCCGGTTTTGAAGTTTAATTTTTGTGGCACTTTAGTTACAAAAACATATTCAGAAATTCACCCACTATTTTATTAATTATTTTAAATACATTTCACTATCATTGATATATGTAATATCAGTGATAGCAGCAATAACTACTGTGTTCCAGAAATAAGTCTGTTCGCCTTTCAAACTTCTGACTTTCTTCACTTTTACCGGAAATTCGGAACTGCAACCAAATTGTTCAGTTGATGAAAGCTGGTTTTGCATGGGGTGGAGTGATAAAAATGATAAGATTCATTGGATATTTGAAAACTTGATGCATGATTTGTACACATTTTTCAAACTTTCTGTAATGCAAATATAAAACAATACACGTAACCCACATGAAGACTCATTTGTAAGAATGAATGGTCCACTTTGAGAATTTGTTTACACATATCACAGAGTCTGTCCCTGCTGCTCAGAAGGGAAGGGGGAAGAGGAGCAGAGCATTAGTCACTGGGGACTCCATAGTTAGGGAGACAGATAGGAGGTTCTGTGGGGACGAGAGAGACTCACGGTTGGTGTGTTGCCTCCCAAGTGCCAGGGTGCGTGATGTCTCTGATCGTGTTTTTGAGATCCTTAAGGGGAAGGGGGAGCAGCCCCAAGTCGTGGTCCACATTGGCACCAACGACATAGGTAGGAAGAGAGATGGGGATTTAAGGCAGAAATTCAGGGAGCTAGAATGGACGCTGAGAGCTAGGATGAACAGAGTTGTTGTCTCTGGTTTGTTGCCCGTGCCACGTGCTAGTGAGGCGAGGAATAGGGAGAGAGAGGAGTTGAACACATGGCTACAGGGATGGTGCAGGAGGGACGGTTTTGGATTCTTGGATAATTGGAGCTCTTTCTGGGGTAGGTGGGACCTCTACAAGCAAGATGGTCTTCACCTGAACCTGAGGGGTACCGATATCCTGGGGGGGAAATTTGCTAAGGCTATTTGGGTGGGTTTAAACTAATTCAGCAGGGGGATGGGAACCAAAATTGTAGTTCGACGACAGAAAAGGTTGCGAGTAGGGTGGTCCGAAATAAAGTTTCAGGGAAGCAAGATGGCACCGGCAAGCAAGAAGTTGGTTTGAAGTGTGTCTACTTCAATGCCAGGAGCGTCCAGAATAAGGTGAGTGAACTTGCAGCATGGGTTAGTACCTGGGACTTCGATGTTGTGGCCATTTCGGAGACATGGATAGAGCAGGGACAGGAATAGTTGTTGCAGGTTCCGGGATTTAGATGTTTCAGTAAGAACAGAGAAGATGGTAAAAGGGGCGGAGATGTGGCATTGTTGGTCAAGGACAGTATTACAGTTGGAGAGAGGATGTTTGGGGACTCGTCAACTGAGGTAGTATGGCCTGAGGTTAGAAACAGGAAAGGAGAGGTCACCCTGTTGGGAGTTTTCTATCGGCCTCCGAATAGTTCCAGAGATGTAGAGGAAAGGATAGCAAAGATGATTCTCGATAGGAGTGAGAGAGACAGGGTAGTTGTCATGGGGGACTTCAACTTTCCAAATATTGACTGGGAACACTACAGTTCGAGTACTATAGATGGGTCAGTTTTTGTCCAGAGTGTGCAGGAGGGCTTCCTGACACAGTATATAGATAGGCCAACAAGGGGCGAAGCCACATTAGATGTGGTACTGGGTAATGAGCCCGGCCAGGTGTTAGATTTGGAAGTAGGTGAGCACTTTGGTGATAGCAATCACAATTCTGTTATGTTTACTTTAGTGATGGAAAGGGATCGGTGTATACCACTGGGCAAGAGTTATAGCTGGGGGAAAGGCAATTACGATGAGATTAGGCAAGATTTAGGGAGCATAGGATGGGGAAGGTAACTGCAGGGGATGGGCACATTAGAAATGTGGACCTTATTCAAGGAAAAGCTCCTGTGTGTCCTAGCTAAGTATGTACTTGTCAGGCAGGGAGGAAGCTGTACAGTGCGAGAGCCGTGGTTTACGAAGGAGGTGGAATGTCTGGTCAAGAGGAAGAAGGCGGCTTATGTTAGGGTGAGATGTGAAGGCTCAGTTAGGGCACTTGAGGGCTACGAGGTAGCCAAGAAAGACCTAAAGAGAGAGCTCAGAAGAGCCAGGAGGAGACATGAGAAGTTGTTGGCGGATAGGATCAGCGTAAATCCTAAGGCTTTCTATAGGTATTTAAGGAATAAAAGAATGATGCAAGTAAGATTAGGCCCAATCAAGGATAGTAGTGGTAAGTCGTGTGTGGAGTCAGATGAGATAGGGGAAGCACGAAATGAATATTTTTCAACAGTATTCAATCTAGAAAACAACAATGTTGTCGAGGAGAATACTGAGATACAGGCTACTAGACTAGGTGGGATTGAGGTTCACACGGAAGAGGTATTAGAAATCCTTCAGAGGGTGAAGATAGATAAGTCTCCTGGGCCAGATGGGATTTATCCTCGGATCCTCTGGGAAGCCAGGGAGGAGATTGCCGAGCCTTTGGCATTGATCTTTAACTCGTCATTGTCTACAGGAATAGTGCCAGATGACTGGAGGATAGTGCATGTGGTTCCCCTGTTCAAGAAGGGGAGTAGAGACAACCCTGGTAATTATAGACCAGTGAGCCTTACCTCAGTTGTTGGTAAAGTGTTGGAAAAGGTTATAAGGGATAGGATTTATAATCCTGTAGAAAAGAATAAATTGATTAGGGATAGTCAGCACGGTTTTGTGAAGGGAAGGTCGCGCCTCACAAACCTTATTTGGTTCTTTGAGAAGGTGACCAAACATGTAGATGAGAGTAAACCGGTTGATGTGGTGTATATGGATTTCAGCAAGGTGTTCGATAAGGTTCCCCACAGTAGGCTAATGTGCAAAATGTGGAGGAATGGAATTGTGGGAGATATAGCAGTTTGGATCAGAAATTGGCTTGCTGAAAGAAGACAGAGGGTGGTAGTTGATGGGAAATGTTCATCCTGGAGACCAGTTACTAGTGGTGTACCGCAAGGGTCGGTGTTGGGTCCACTGCTGTTTGTCATTTTTATAAATGACCTGGATGAGGGCGTAGAAGGATGGGTTAGTAAATTTGCAGACGACACTAAGGTCGGTGGAGTTGTGGATAGTGACGAAGGATGCTGTAGGTTGCAGAGAGACATAGATAAGCTGCAGAGCTGAGCTGAGAGGTGGCAAATGGAGTTTAATGCAGACAAGTGTGAGGTGATGCACTTTGGTAGGAGTAACCAGAAGGCAAAGTACAGGGCTAATGGTAAGATTCTTAGTAGTGTAGATGAGCAGAGAGATCTCGGTGTCCATGTACATAGATCCTTGAAAGTTGCTACCCAGGTTGACAGGGCTGTTAAGGCGGCATACAGTGTTTTAGCTTTTATTAATAGAGGGATCGAGTTCCGGAACCAAGAGGTCATGGTGAAGCTGTACAAAACTCTGGTGCGGCCGCACTTGGAGTATTGCGTACAGCTCTGGTCACCGCATTATAAGAAGGATGTGGAAGCTTTGGAAAGGGTGCAAAGGAGATTTACTAGGATGTTGCCAGGTAAGAAGGGAAGGTCTTACGAGCAAAGGTTGAGGGACTTGAGGTTGTTTTCATTAGAGAGAAGAAGGTTGAGAGGTGACTTAATAGAAACATGTAAAATAATCAGAGGGTTAGATAGGGTGGATAGGGAGAGCCTTTTTCCTAGGATGGTGACGGCAAGCATGAGGGGGCATAGCTTTAAATTGAGGGGTGAAAGATATAGGGCAGATGTCAGAGGTAGTTTCTTGGAGAGTAGTAAGGGAATGGAACGCTTTGCCTGCAACGGTAGTAGATTCGCCAACTTTCGGTACATTAAGTCGTCATTGGATAAGCATATGGACGTACATGGAATAGTGTAGGTTAGATGGGCTTGAGATCGGTATGACAGGTCGGCACAACATCAAGGGCCGAAGGGCCTGTACTGTGCTGTAACGTTCGATGTTCTATGTTCTATATGCAAAACAAAGGAGAATTTTCAATTAGAAGATGAAGGAGGATTGTCCTGGTTATAGCAGTGCTTCTTAGCGACTGTTCCTTAACGGAAGAGAAAGCTACAATTGTGTTTCTCCATACCAACAAGTGTGCCGCATCCAATATTTGCTGCACAGTTTAAACAAAATGTGCCATTTGGCTTAAAGGTGTTGCACTTTGCAGGTAAGAGAAATCTCATCGGTCATTTGCTCAGACATTTAAAAAAAAATTCTTGCTGCAAGATAAAAATATCCGTTATTCTCGGATGCACAAGCGAGAACACCATTAATTTTGAACATGGAAGAAAATGTGAGAACACAAATCTCTCACTTGCCTTAATCGAACAATGAAAGTTTAAGGAAATCACAGCAGGCCTCAAGATACATGGGTTAGCAGGTGAGTTTGCCCCCAGAAGTCAGCAAAATGTCCAGGAAAATTCAACTAACAGGACTTTCCAAGGAGGAATTCTTGTCCTCTCCCATGCCCCCGCTCAGTTTTTATTTCTCTCTCACTCTCACTCTTTCTCCTTTTGTGGATAGGACAGTGAAGTAGGCATTTGGGAAGCTTAGCATTATCGGTCAGCGCAGCGAGTACAGGAGTTGGGAGCTCATGTTGAGGCCGTACAGGACATTGGTCAGGCAACTTTTGTCATACTGCATGCAATTCTGGTCTCCCTGCTACAGGAAGGATGTTGTGAAGCTTGAAAAGGTTCACAAAACATTTACAAGGATGCTGCCAGGGTTGGAGGGTTTGAGTTAGAAGGAGATGCTGAATAGGCCGGGGCTGTTTTCCTTGGAGCATTGGACGCTGAGGGGCGACCTTATAGAGGTTTAGAAAATCATGGGAGGCATGGATAGGGTGAATAGCCAAGGTCTTTTATTCCCAGGGTAGGGGAGTCCAAAACTAGAAAGCATAGGTTTAAGGTGACAGGAGAAAGATTTAAAAGGGACCTAAGAGGCAACATTTTCACATAGAGGATGACAGCATGTGTAGAACAAGCTGCCGGAGAAAGTGGAGGAGGCCGGTGCTACAGCACCACATTTAAAAGGCATCTGGACAGGTATATCAATAGGAAGCGTTTTGAGGAATATGGACCTAATGCCGGCAAATGGGACTAGATTAATTTAGGATATCTGATTAGCATGGACGAGTTGGACCGAAAGGCCTGTTTCCATGCTATATAACTCTGATTCTATAATTTTCTGCATCTTTTAACTAAGTTCGAGACGTCGAGGTGAGATTCTTGCTAAGCAGCCACAAGTTACCTATTAAGGAGAATTACTCCCTGTTAATGACCTTACTAATTGCACACCTCGCCTCATTAATATGCAGCTTCCTATCCTACCACCAAATGCAAGCAAACGACACCAAGCATTTTTGACATGAAGGTCAGAGCAACTTCAGCTCACTGCTTATTTCAAAGAACATCCATTTGGGCACCTGTCATGCGCACACACACTCCACATCCAAGGACATTGGTATCCAACACGTACCAGCCCCTAACAGCCCACATGGCACATTGCCGGTTACTTAAGCACATGTCTGTACTTCATTGCGGCATTTTGGAACACAATGGCCAAGCATCATTACAATGCTGCAGCAAGGACATGCACCCACCTCACGGACTGGACCAGGCTGCACCTCCCAGCACTTTGCTCACTCACTCTGAGCCTACGTGGATGCTCACAGCATCTCTGCATTGCCTTGTCATTTTGTTCCTTGCTGGTCAGACAGAATAGCAGGTCCACAGCAGTGCTGAATTGTCATGCTGTTTAGTACAGACACAAAGCCAGCACACTTGCCAGCAGGCCTCAATCAAGGCAAGAGGTCTCAGAGGTCCTGGCGCAGTAAATCACCAGTCCCCGTTCAGTATCTCAGGGTGGTCTTAGTATAAATGCTCTTTACCTAAGGGGTGAGGAGCCCACTATCCATTTTGATTCTTTCTGCCCTTTTGCAGTCTATTTTCCTCCTGGAATGAGAGGGATGGTCAGGTATAAAGGGCGATTAAGTAACCTGAATGAGTGATTAGGCAGTGAGCAGGGCATGTGTGCGGTTAGCGGTGTTGGGGTCTGGGGTGAGCGAAAGTGAGTGAGGGAGGATGTTGAGGGCAGTAGTTAAAGGAGGAGAATATGACCCTTGGTGGGGGGGTGGGTACAGTAACAGAGATAGAGTGTGTTTTGATATTGGAAAGGAGGATGGTGGCACATATGTTTGGTCATCGAGAGGTCATTGACCTTCCTCCTACAGTGCTGTACATTACTGTAGTCAGATGAGACTGTATGAACCCACTGAGAGCCTTGGACAAGGCTGGCATGGTCTAGTATCAATGGCCCCCACTGCTAGTCCAGGGGCCTCTGTGCCACACCATTTAGCAGACCCTCCTAGCCTTAGGCAATAAAGCTGGTCCTCCAATTTCTGTTTCTCTGCTATTGGGAAATACTTCAGGAAATGTGCAAGCCAGCTCCAGACTGACAGCACTTGTCCTGGTGCACAACAGCCTTTTCGTTTTAAAAAGGATGGTACAGGTGCCAGGGATATCAGTCAATTCTGGGATATTCTGGCAGTGGTAAGTAATTCCTGGTACAGTGAGTAGCAGGATGGGGCTAGAATTGGGAGTGGCAGTCACTATAGGGGCAAGGTAAATAACCATTGATGAGTTTGGCCAGACATTTCAATAGACCTCATGGAGAGAAACCCTGAACGAAATTTGAGGAAACTAACGCTTAGTCGAAAAATGCATGATTCAGCCCATAGAATCCCATAGAGCCTTCACTGTATGGAAAGATACCTCTCAGCCCATCATGTCTGCAGTGGTCATCAAGTATCTATCTACTTCAATCCCATTTTTCAGCCCTTAGCCCACAGCCTTGTATACTATGACATTTCATGTTTTCATTTAAATACTTCCCAAATGTCGCAGTAATTCCTTCTCTGCCACCCTTTCAAGCATTAAGTTCCTGATATCTATGGAATGGCTACGATCGTTATTTTTACCAACTTTCAGACAGCATTTGATAAAGTCCTTCATAACAGATCGTCGGCTCAAGTTAAAGCTCACGGAATTGAAGGCAATTAAGGACAAATTATTGACCCTGTTTGGAACTTGACTGCAACAAGTGATAGAGTAATTTGCAGATGTGACTGACATTGGACTATGAATGTCTGTATTGGGGTCTCAATGTATGGAATCTTTTCATAATTGAGCTATCTTATCGATCTAAAGAAGAAACTATTGAAAGGAAGTGAACGCAAATACTGAAGGTAAGTTTACAACATGTCTGCATCATTCAATATAACAGGCAGAATGAGAAAGGAGCCCCTAAAACCAAAATATAACCCCTGAAAATTTCAGAACCAGCTCTCAGAATTGCAAGACCCCCAATTCACATCTAGTCTGTAGATTTAGGTCTGGGCCCACTTCCAAACGAATAAGAGAATTGATTAAAAACCCAAGCCTGAATTTTATATCAGCAAGTTTGGAATCATTTTCTTAATTGATTGAGACAAGTTCTGCTTTGATTTATCATTAGATTTATCTGTTGAATTGTATGCTGAGAGTAAGCATCATATACTGCCACCAATACCTTCTTTGTGCAAGTTTCTCCAGGGTCACTGTGGTCCACTACCTATTGTTTAATTGCAAGAGTCTCTGATAGTGAACAAGATGCAGTTTATTGCATCTCTGCAACAATTTTCATGTTACACAGATATGGCATGGATCATTACAATGATTATTAGAGAACCTAGTCTTAGATCTGATTCCCTCAAGATCTGTACTGATGCAGTGGGTGGGGGGGAAGAGCTGGGCTGGTTGTGTGGTGCAGTGGGGGGAGGGGATGAACTGGGCTGGTTTATGGATGCAGGAGGGGAAGGGGAGATTTTGAAAACTGGTGAAGTCCACATTGATACCATGAGGCTGCAGGGTTCCCAGGTGGAATGCAACTCATATTCCGCCTGGGAGCCCTGCAGCCTAATGGTATCAATGTGGACTTCACCAGTTTCAAAATCTCCCCTTCCCCTACTGCATCCCTAAACCAGCCCAGTTCGTCCCCTCCCCCCACTGCATCCCAAAACCAGTCCAACCTGTCTCTGCCTCCCTAACCGGTTCTTCGTCTCACCCATCCCTTCCTCCCACCCCAAGCTGCACCCCCATCTACCTACTAACCTCATCCCACCTCCTTGACCTGTCCGTCTGCCCTGGACTGACCTATCCCCTCCCTACCTCCCCACCTATCTTCTTTTCTCTCCATCTTTGGTCCGCCTCCCCCTCTCTCCCTATTTATTCCAGTTCCCTCTCCCCATCCCCCTCTCTGATGAAGGGTCTAGGCCCGAAACATCAGCTTTTGTGTTCCTGCAATGCTGCTTGGCCTGCTGTGTTCATCCAGCCTCACATTTTATCATCTTAAAGTAGTATTGGGATTTTAGACAGATATTTAGACTGCAAGTAAATGCTGGGTCCCTGTCTACATCAGTGAAAACCAAACCTAGGTCCTAACTGCATGAACACAGTTAGAGAAAATCATTCATTCATAGATCTCAAAGAAAAATTAAATTTGGAAATTAGGCAGACCCTTTGGACTACCAGCAAATATTTCTAATTCATGGTAGCTTACATTTTAAACAACAGCAAAGAAATCAACAAATGGTCATAAGAAAACAATCAAGAACAATACTTTGCCCTGATTTCAACAATAATAATTATAATGAAACACAGCTTTGGCAGAAAAATTAAATCATCGAGAACTTTCACTTCTATAGTGCTGTGGAGAATTTCTATCTTGTTATAAATTGGAAAATTGAATATTTTAAAATGAAGTGAACATCTTTTATGCAGATTTCAATTAATCTCTAGGGCTATTCTTTTACTGGCCTCTCTATCGGGATCCTCTGTGTACTCTGCTTTTCCATTGGTGTCCTGGTCCTAGTCATTGCTCTCTCACACCTCAAGTCTCTTGGCCCATCATCCTCTGGCTTCTGGCAAGTGCGTTAGGTCCTGCATCTACTTCTTCTCTGCGTCGTATTGCCAAACTCAACTTCTCCCTATTCATCATTATTCCGCTGTTCTATTTTGTTCCCTTTTTTATTTGGTATCAATAACCTTCACATCAATCTCTAAAACTATCACAAACTAAATTCTTCCATGACTTGTGTCATGTGTCATTTCCATGTTAGTGCCTCAGACACAAGCTTCTTTTTTCCACTTACTCCTATTCAGCCATTCCTGGTCCGTGCCTTTCTCCCTCTTTATCCTTCCACCCGATCATGGCCCTAGCCCAGCAGCAAACCGTCTTCAATTAGATTAGATTCCCTACAGTGTGGAAGCTGGTCCTTCAGGCCAATAAGTCCACACTGCCCCTTGAAGCATCCCACCCAGACCCAGACCCATCCCCCTGTAACCCACACATCCCTGAACACTATGGACAATTTAGCATGGCCGATCCACCTAGCCTGCACATCTTTGGACTGTGGGAGTAAACCGGAGCACCCGGAGGAAACCCATGCAGACACGGGGAGAATGTGCAAACTCCACACAGGCAGTTGTCTGAGGCTGGAATCAAACCCGGGCCCCTGGCGCTGTGAGGCTGCAAAGCTAACCACTGAGCCACCGTGCCGCCCCAATTATTCTCTCCATCTGCTACTACTCCAGTCTACCTTCTCTCCACCACTGCATACTCACCAAAAATCATCACTTTGATGAGTTAGGGGGTAATATTCCCAGCATATTATTCATTATTAATCTTCCAGAACTGACAATGGAGAATGCCAAGAAATACAAACATACCTTCAATAAGGAAGAATGGCTGAAATACTCTAGCTACAGTGTATCAATTGTACTTGGCCACATTACAAAACCTCTTTAGGAATGCTTTTCTAAAGAATAGTAAGTTAATCATTATCTGAGAAGATGGAATACAATAGCTCCTTCTGCACCATATTTCTACAGAGACTAAGAAATGGGCACAATATTACTTCACCAATAACGTTATTTATTTAATATGTTAAATGGCATTAGTTATTACAAGTTTTATTGTGCATGAAATTTCAAAACAATTAAAAAGCATCTACAAATGATAGATTCTATGGGAGTATCTAGGCAGAAACATCATGGGTTTGTCACCTAATCCAGTAGGGTAATCTTTACTTTCTGATACTTTAAAAGCTTCTTCAAATCAATATAGTCCCAGTACTTATTAAACACTCAGAACACAACTGAAAATACTGGCTTAGGAAATTTGGCCATAAAGGAATAAGCAGGCTAGAAATCCCACTCGTGAGGCTAACATAGTTTCTTTAGTCTTGGCTATCCAAATTCTACCTCCTACCAGTATGTATTAGAAATCTTCATTTTTGGAAGGGATCTGATAAATGTTCTTGTCTTTATTGTAAACCTAGGATTTTTCAGTGGACAGTGTGTTTGTTCCACACAGATCTGTTGAATTGAAACAATTTGTTCCTGATTCTTTGGATACTGATTGACAGATATATTTAGAAACACAGGAAGTCACAATGTTAAAGGTTTTCCTACAGTGCTAGAAAAGTCTGAAAGATCTTTCACTTTCAGGCTGCTTTAATATTCACCCATCATGTGGATCCAACCACAGTATATTTAAGATTAGGTTTATATTTAGGTGTTGCTGCAGTATATTCATAGGATTAGATGAACCCTGACCTCGGAATTATGACATATACAAGGAATAGGACTTGGTCCCACCAGCTTCTGACTGCAAGTTCAGCTCTGCATCATTTGCCAAATTAATTATTTTCTCAAGACAGACTGGGCAATGAATAGATGTTAATCTTAAAGCTGATTCCTTACCTCTGGGGTGAGGTATTTACTCATCATTTCTTGTCCTTTTTCCTCACGTTTTTCGTCTGGCATAACTTCATACTCCGTCTGGAAAGAAATGGTAAGAGATTATAAATCATTGAAAGCTATTGTTGACAGGAAGTCCAAAAATACAAAATGGCCCATTCTGAAGATTCAACTTTGAACTGTAAACCATTGCTTATTGAGACCTTCATTTTCCTTTGAAATAGGATTTCAAAAATACCATTCCATACACGTGACATTTCATTTGGCACAGAAGTTATAACAATCTTCATAACTGAGATGCAATTTAAGATGAAGCATAACGCAACATGATTAGAGTTAATGTGATCTGTTCAGAAGACCATTAGGGGTGATTTCAGGACTTTGGTTCTTGGTTTGTTGGAGAAACAGATAAAATGGAAACATGATTCAATTTATTAATAATGTAAAACTGGATCATGCAGCAAGTTACTTAACTGAGATAGTGAGAAGCGAATGAAAATAAATCCTGACTGGATGGAATACGCAATCAGGAGAAAAGAAAAATTACGACATTCAAAGTGACAGTCTTGGTTGCTACCTATGCTTTACTCTGCAATGGTTACTACAAGCTTTATCCAAATACAAGCAGTTGAAATATGCTGGTGGTTGAAATTTTACAATTTGAGAATACGTTTTATGAAAAGTGCATGCATCCATAAGTTCTACTGATATCAAAGTGGCAGCACAGGTAACTCATACAAAATCCATCATCACGTTGTTCAGTCTGTTCTAAAGCAATCTGCCCACGTAGTCTAAAGTTGATCTGACTGTCTTAAAAGATTAACACATTTTTCATAAAATCTAATTATAATAAAAGACAATTGACAGCACATGCCATATCCACTATACTGTGCCAACTGTAATACTGCCAAAAAGTAGCATTATTCTCTCAGCATCTGTTGCTTATTTCCAGTAATTACTTTTACAGTCGTTGTTAAAATATGAGCTTTACTCCATTAGAAATTTGCTATGGCCTTGTAGATAACCACCAACAAAAATGTACGAATTAGGAATGTCTTATTTAAAATTATGAACGTTTTAAGTTTGGAGTTAAATTTCAACTTCAGCAAACACACAACTGGGGATAGTTCAGCTTTCTTAGTCTTCCTTTCCTTTGAACCACAGCTCATTTTCATCCCATATGGAAATTCAATTCCAATTCCATTATAGTGGAAAAATTCCATGAACAAGCAGGCATAATTTAACTTGAACATCCTTCAAACTTAATTTTGTTCGCCCAGGGATAATTTATAAATTTGGTAGTAGATAATGAATGGAGTTGTTGGCTTGGCCATTCAGTCGACAATTGGACACAGTATGTAACCAGTGGCTGACCCACCATTTTAAAACCTTACCAAAGTGAAAGTGACCTTGCAATAGTGTATCTTTTTGATGGCTATGTTGAGGGTTGGCAGGGTGGGAGAGGAAAAACTCATGCATTATATTGATCCAAAATCACTTGGTTTAAGCCAACTCCAAAAGCTCCACTCTTCATTTCTATTTGCATTTGGAGTTCAAACTACATTTACTTTGAGAACCATTTTGAGATAGGCTGAATTTTCAATAATAATTGCTGTAAAGCTTGGCACAGCAATCACAGCATCTGAGGTACTCATGAAAAACATCAAAGACTTCATCTGATGCATACCAAGCACTTAATGAGGGAAAAAAAACAGACAAAAATGGATACAAGTTTAGACAAACCAAACATTTATTTGGGTGAAACTTGGCAAAGTGAACACACTACACTCGCTGAAAAGTTAACTTTTTGAAAAATTAATTTTTGATTTGCCCCATGAGTAGCAACAAAGAGGGACTGATCAACTGTTTATTCGCTTAGTAACTTTTCAAACAGCGTGCAGGGCCAATCAGATTCTAAAAAAGGGAGAAAATAACGGCTTAGGTCAAATAGAGTCCAGAGGTTGAAAAACATTTCCCTAGACGCAAAACTGATTGTTCCCAGCTTTGTTACAGCCAATGAAGCTAGAGATTACATGATAAAAAGAGGTTTGCTACTGGATGCTTATCCATATTGCCAACATGCTGAGATGCTCAAATTTCAAATCACTGACTCATCATCCCTCTCAAGAAATCTTACGAGACAAATCATCACAGGGTTCATTTTTACTGAGAAAATACTCAGGCATTCTGCCAAAATTATCTGCTGCATACATTAAAAAAAGAAGATCTTTCTGACAGAGCAATTGGAAAAGGAGATCTTTATCATATTGGAACTTTATTTCTGTGAGGTTGTTGGCATTGACAATATGGGAACAAAATAAGCAGTAAAGGAAACACTGGAATGTGTCCAAGGACCTGCACCAGTGTCCTTAGGATGAACAGAATTTACTGGCACAGACAAGAACAAAAGGGAAGGCACTGACTTATTAGAATCTTTCAAGTTTATTTCATATGATGAGAGATTTTTGAATTGACTAACTAATATTGAAACTGTAGTTTCACTTAAACAATAAATGTAAATAATAGTATTGTGAATAATTGTTGACTTACCATTCGATCCACAAGTAATCAATGAGTTAACATTACCAAATTTCACAATTCCTTTTATTAGCTCTAACACTTTGTTGTCACTCTTCTTTCTGTCTTACACATCCATCACTTTTCACCTTGCATGTGTTTTTTTTAAAGCTGGAAACAATTCTATAACTTTCCAGGGGTACAACTCTACAGCAACATGGTCAACAGAACTTTTCTCAGCCATGATTTGAAGACCGTTTCTCGACAGTTCAATCATTCATAGCAGTGAATGTGCCAAGAGATGTTTCAAGATGATGTAATGACGAGCTACGCAAAAATAAAAAAAACTTTCTTTGCCTTACAGCCCATTACAGAGAGACAGACTAGAAACAAAGTCTTGCATTTACACAGTGCCTCTCAAAACCTCTATATCCTACAGCATTTTATAACCAACCAAGTACTTTCAAAGGTTTGTCACTGTTGTCACTTAGAAAATGTGATTTGTGCACAGGAAGCTCCCACAAACAGCAATGTGATATTGACCAGGAAATTTGTTTCTCTCTGGTTTATTTGAGGGATGAATATTGGCCTCAATACCATTGTTAACTTAGCTTCTCATCTTCACAAAGCTGCCAAGGGATGTTTATATGCATTCAGGGGACATGTAGTGCTTTTGGTTTAATGCTTGGGTGTAAGGATGGCAGCAGTTCAGTAAGCAGGGTCCTGGCCTTTCCCCTTTGTCAGCTTTTTCTTTTCTTTATTTTCCCCTCTTCTTCTTTTCTCAGTTTTGTTTTGTTTTCGCTTATAGTTACCTTTTAATGACAGCTCTTCTGGCAGAAAGGCAGTTCCGATGGGGTTCGGAGAGGTAACATATTCAGAGGCAGTGTGGCCAAAGCATCAACCAGTTTGCGCAGCCTGAGGCAGCACTCTTGCCTTGGCGTGGAGGGCGCTGGTGAAATCTGCAGCAGGACCCTGTGGCAGAGTGGGGTGGCCTGGTGAAGCCCAGAGTGGCATCTGGCAGCAGCATGGCATGGGCTGGTGAAGCCCAGAGTAGGACTATAGCAGGGGTGAAGGCAAAGTTGGACTCTCTTTGAGTTATCTTTCTTTTTTTTATTTTAAGTTAATGAGAACATTGCCAATGCATGGCGATTGTATCAACTTTTCACTGTATTTTGTATTGGATACATGTGACAATAAGTGATTCAATTCAATTCATCCAAAAGATGAAACATATGACAATACAGCACTCTCTCAGTCATATCCTAGTGTCAGCCCTAATTTTTGTGCTCCAGCATTGGGAGTTCAACACATCACCTGGTACAGAGAAAAGATTATTACAAAATAAACCACAACTGACACAGCATTGTAAACTATGGGATTACGGTAGTTCAAAAAACATTTAACATTTCCTTATCTATTTTTATTTGAATTCAGTTCTCTACTTTATGCAGCAGCATCAATTTGGCAGAAGGCATAGAAACGTTTCATCCTTTTCACTTTCTGTTTTAGTTCTCCCTGTGCCCTGCAAAGCAAGGCTAGGCAATGTCCCTCTATTGTTACATTACTTAATCTGAAATAATCTTCCAAGCGATCAGTTTCTAACCTCCCTGTTTCTTTATTTGGTAACCTTTAGCCCTGAGTCCTTCATGAAATGCCAGAACAACAAAGGAACAGGAATTGGCCATTTAACCCCGCGAGCCTGTTCTACCATTCAATCAGATCATGGCTGATCTGTATCAGTTGTATGGCTTACTTCAAGTCAAGGCACATTGGTATATCACACCATCATGGAAACAGCCTCAGGCAATCAGGATAATATTACAAAATGGAAATATGCATTCCAGGTTAACTTAGAGCCTGTCCTCTGGCTTTCTCAACACAAGACATTCCCAAGTTTTGGCATTATTTTTCCAAGTCAGATCTCTTTATTAATGTGTAAATGTTAATTTTTTTGGAGGCAGGAGGAGCACATTCATTTCAATTCGTGGTTCAGCAGTAATCAGGAGCTGAATCCAAGAGAAAAAAGCAAGTTGACTAAGCGTAATTCTCTAGAAAACATGCTTCTATTCATTATGCAACAGGAAATGTCTGCTTGAGAGAGATTGACCTTTAAGTATAAAAAATTTCTTTTTGCAAGACAGATCAATATCAATTAACTGCATTTTTTCCAGTTATAAACTAAGAATGCAGGGTACAAAAAACACCACCTGCAATCTTCGATTAGGAATTTGCAAAGATAATCCAGCCAACTCACTTTCCCAGATTCTTTTGAAACAGAACGACAACTTTATATCAGCCTTGGTCACAAAATGGATAGAAGAATCAAGCTCCAGAGGTGAGGAGAGAGTAATTGTTTGATATCAAGACAGCATTCAACTGAATATGGCCTCAGGAGCTCTAGCGAACTGGTGTCCTTGGGAATCAGGGGGAAACTCTACAAGTCAGAGTCATGTTCTCACACAAAGAAGAATGATTGTGGTTGTTGGAGGTCAGTCATGTCAGTCCTAAGCCGTCTCTGCAGGAGTTCCTTCATCTAGTTTCCCAAACCCAATCATCTTCTCCCGCTTCATCAATGGCCTACGCTCCATCATAAGACCAGAGTTGGATGTTTGCTGAAGATTGCACAATGCTCAGCACCATTCACACTCCTCAAATACTGATGCAGTCCACATTCAATTGCAGGAAGATTTGGACAACATCCAAGCTTGGGCCGATAAGTGACAAATAATATTTACAAGACACAAACGCCAAACAATGAGCATCTGCAACAAGGCAGAGTCTAATAATTACATGTTGATGTTCAACGTGTCATTTAATCCCCCTCTATTGACATCTTGGGGTTACCATTGACCAAAAACTCAACTGTCCCAACCATACATATATTGTGGCTATGAAGCAGTACAAGAACCTGTCAGTAACTCACCTCCTCTGTCCTCAAAACCTGTCAGTAACTCACCTCCTCTGTCCTCAAAGCCTGTCTACCATCTACTAAGCACAATCAGGAGTGCGATAAAATACTCCCCACTCGCCTGAATGAACGCAGCTCTAACAACACTTAAGAAGGTTGGCATCACTCAGGACAAAGCAACCCACTCGACTGGCATTCCATCCATCACTTTTCATATTCCCTCTCCAAGTTCCTGAAACTTGCTTTCAAATGGCATGGTGGGTCAACCTACAGTAAATGAATTGCAGTCACTCAAAAGATAAACTCACCACCACTGCCCCAAGGCCAACTATAAATGGGCAAAAAAATGCTGGGCCCAGCATTTCTAACTGCAAAAACATAATTTTATTGGTACATCTCATTAGCTTATACAAATTTCATCTTGCAGAGTAATGCATCAAGTAAAAAGGGTTGTGTGTGTCAAGCTGAAGTGTTTTCTGATCACTTATCTTACACCCCAGTAAGAAAAATGTCTAATGAGAATGTAAGATGGATTGTTTTCCTAATTTGACATGAAACTAATGGCACATGAGCAGATCATTAACCCCAGCTATGACAGCATATATGTCCACACAAGCTTCCTGACGTCATTCTTCATCTAAACAACCAACATATCCTTTTAGTCCATTTTCCAACATGTGCTTATCGAATTTTCCTTTAATTACAACACTGCCATTCACCTCAACCACTTCTTGTGGCAGCAAGTTCCACTTGTAATGCCTGCCTGGGCAAAAAGGTTTCACTGGAGTTCCCTATTGGATGTTTTGGTGATTATGTCAGATATATCGCTGCTAGATTAGTTTCCCACGTCCCCCAACTAAAAAGGAAAATCCTCCGGGTCTACCCCATCTCGGCATCATAAGTTAAGCACCTTTTCTGGGTAACCCCTCAGTAGTTTGCTAATTTACGGAGAAAACAGCTCCACTCTGTTCAGCCTTTTGTTTATTTTGTATCCTCTCAATTCTAGTAGCATCCTCATTAATATTTTGTGCTTGCTTTTAAATGCAAATAAAGTTCCGTGGATGACCAGGTTTGATCTCTGTTTGTGCACCAACTTACAGGTTTACATGTGGCAGAACAAATCCTGAGTGAGCTGTTCTAAGAACTGACTTTGGATGAAGAACTACTGAAGCAGTTCAACTCCCGTAAGATTGTCTTACTTAGAAGTAAGTTAATTGGACAATTACTCCAATTACTCCAATTTATAGAATGTAACAGGTAGACGCATCTATAATACATACAGTGATTTACATCTGTAAACTGAAGGAATGTGCCAGGACTGTAGTTTCAGTTCAGTGGTTGCATCAATGTTATAGTTCCAAGGCTACACCACATCCGCGTTGGGCGGTGAGCAAAAGCCAGCTACAGTTGCAGGAATCTCTTCTGTGATAAGGCAGACAGAATGTGTAAACAGAATGGAGTGATGGGGGAGGGGCAGTGGTGGTGGGAGAAGTGGGAGGCGAAGCACAAACAAAGGACATAGGAGAAAAACATTTTGGCTTGGCATTTGTGGTCAGCAACAAAGTGGTGGTGCTCGGCCCTGATATCAAAGAAAGCTTCCCAGAAAGATCTATGGCATGACCTTTTCCTTTCCTGGTGTCAATTTGAATCCAGTGGCCGATCAAGGGGTTGACCAGGAGCCCAGCAACAGTGATGTCATCGATCAGGGTAAACAGCCAATCCGACTAACTTATGTTCACAGCCAACATCAGGAAATAAAAACAAGTCAATGTTTCACTTCATTAAGACTTCTCGAGGGTGTGAAACAAATAATTGGGAAATGCACAGGGGCTAAGTTAGAAAATGAAATATCACAAACAAGTCTCTAGCTCATTTTTTTTTAATTGCGCATTTTCTCATCATTGACAAGAAATTTGATATTCTATCAACATCAAAGTTAGTTTTTTACCAGGGGCTGAGCAGCTGAGCAATAATTCTGAATAGCAAAAAACACCAAGAAAAAATTCAGAAAGAGGAGAGAAACAGACATATATGTATGCAGACACAGACAGACACACAAATGAAAGCCAAGGACTCGCTGAGAAAGCTTTAAAAAGTATTAAGAAGGAGTGTGACACTACAAGTTAGGGCCAGAAAGAAACAAAGACAGGCAGGAACAGAGATTAAGACTATGTGTGAAAGAAAGACAGACACACTTCGGTGAAGAGAAAGGCAGATACTGGTGAAAACAGAGTCAGAAGTGGGAAATCTCTGTTGGAAAACAGTTACTGTATTTCAGTTTTCAATTACAGGGCTGTTACATCCTCATGCATTTGTCTAATGCATGACTTGTATGTCTAGTGTTAAGCTGCACCGATGGCATAGTCCCAAGAGGTTTAAACAAATAATTTGGTCAAAATTAAGGCTCCATATGTGAGTCATTAGAACTTGGCACATCATCAGATTGTGAGCTGGTTCATTCAAAGACCATTAACCCATACAATACACCTTAGTTTTGTGCAGAATGAATTGTATCACATTAAATTGCCTAACTAAACCTCACTAACAATATCATATCTGTAATAATTTTGCACCTGGATTAACTTTATAAATTCCCAAGAAATAATGGAAACTTCAGAAGTAACATAATTGTAAGAGAAAAGAGAAAATATGCCAGATAAATTAAGCTGACAAGTGTAGATAGATGAAAACATTAATAAAGCACAAGAATTTTATTATTTTCTTCACGTTTGAGGTAGAGACTAATAAATTTACAGAATAAATGGTAAAGTCGCCATAGTCTTACCAGACCATAGGGCTGTTCTCTTATTAGAGAGAGAGGACTGGTGGTAGATGTTTAACATTAGGGTCATCACACCTTAGGTGAGGGAAAAGGTTGAGAAGGAGAGTCATTTGCAGGAATTTCAGCCGGTGTAAGAAGTGAACCCATGCTGTTGGCATTACGCTGCATCGCAAACCAGCCAACTGAGCTATTGAGCCCCTAAATATCTAAAAAATTGAAATAATAATTTCAACAAGGGGAGTACAACCTCACCTTTATTTTAGTTATCACAACAGTATTGAGCAGGATCTTTTAAAATCAGTTCACCGTATTTTAAAAGAACAGACAGAATATTTTAGAATTTTGACCACATTACACACTCTTATTGACATTGCTTGAATCTCACTATTGTGGATTGATATAGGGACATAAAACAAGGAACTAAGTGTCCCTATTCAGGATTTGCAATATCTCCTGGGAAACTTCAGAATTAATATTTATTATGCTTTCTGAGAATGGCAATTAAAAAAAAGGGCACAGAATGGTAAATACTTCAGTCTAGCATTGAAAGATATCGCAGAAGGTAACTACATAGAAATATTATTTTTCCTCTTTGTTTTTTTTGGAGGGATGCAAGGCCAGCATTTGTTGCCCATTGAGGTTGGTTGGCTTGCCAAGCTGGTTTGTTGTTCCGCAGATGTTTCGTTACCATGCTGGGTAACATCATCAGTGCAGCCTCCGATGAAGTGTCAGCGTGTTTTCACACCTGGTTTTTAAACTCTGGGGTCCGTTGTGATAGATTGCCTCATTTCCGGTTTTCCTTCGTAGTGGAGTGTATATGGGGTCAAGCTCTATGTGTTTATTGATGGCTTTCTGCGTGGAGTACCAGGCTTCTAGGAACTCCCGTGCCTGTCTCTGCTTAGCTTGTCCCAGTTGAATTGGTGGTTTTCTTTATCCATGTGGATTGAGATGAGTGAGTATTGGTGGTGTCTTTTTGTACCCAGTTGGTGCTCGTGTACTCTTGTTGTTAGTTTCCTTCCTGTTTGTCTGATGTAGTGTTTCTCACAGTCTCTGCACGGGATCTTGTAGATGACATTCGTCCTGTCCATGGCGGGGAGTGGGTCTTTAGTTCGGGTGAGCAGTTGTCGTGGGGTTGATGTGGGCTTGTATGTCACTCTGATGCCCAGCGGTCGTAGGAGTCTTGTGGTTAGTTCCAATGTGTCCCTGATGTAGGGTAGTGTGATGAGTGTATCGGGGTGTGTAGTATCTTCCAGATGTTGTTCAGGGAGGCATCTTCTGACCCAGTTTTTTGGATATCCATTGTCTCTGAAAACCTGGAAAAGGTATTCTTCTTTCCCTTGGCGTAGTTCTGTGCTGTTGCAGTGTGTTGTTGCCCGTTTAAACAGTGTTCGCACACAGCTTTGTGTGTGTCCTGGGATGGTTACTGTTGAAGTTCAGTACCTGGTCTGTGTGTACTTTCATTTGCAGTTCCCCTTTTGTCTTGCGCTGTACCATGACACCCAGAAATGGGAGCTGTTTGTTCTTCTCCTCTCTGGTGAATTTTATTCCAGTGAGTGTATTGTTTATAAGTTTGCGTGTTTCCTCTAACTTGGTCCATTTAATGATGAAAAAGTGTTGTCTATGCAGAGTATCCATCATTTTGGTTGGGTTTGCGGAAGGGCCGTCCTTTCTAGTCTTTGCATCACTGCTTCTGCTATGAGTCCGGACATAGGTGATCTCATGGGTGTCCACAGCTTTGTCCGTGTCTGTCAGTTTCCTGTCAGAGAGGTTTCTTATCCAGGTGTCTGTTCTGTTGTTGTCATTTTTGTGGGTAGATGTGGCTAGCTTGCGTTGAAGGATCTGTCTTTTCTTGGCTCTTGTTGTCTGTTGGCTGATGTTGATGGCTTGTTCCATGTCCGCTGTCCAGTCATGATTGGTAGCTTCCAGGAATAAAGTTTTTTGGTGTGCAATTTCTCTGTTGTATCTGTGGAGCTGGTCGTGTGCGTTGTTTATTATTACCCTTACCATCCTGCAGCCCATTTGTTGCCCATCTTTAAGTACCCTTAAGCTGAGTCACTTACTAGGCCAAACCAGTGGGCAGTTCAGAGCCAACCATATTGCTGTGGACCTGGTGTCACATGTAGGACAGACTGGGTAAAGGTGGCAAATTTCTTGCCCGAAAGAACGCAAATGAACCAGGTCAGGTCTTGATAATGGTTACAAAGTCCTCACTAGACTAACACGTTTTAATTCTGAATTTAGTAGTGGAATTCAAATTTTATCATCTGCTGAGGTGGGTTTCGAACCTAGGTCCTCAGAGCGTTAGCCTGGCTCTCTGGATTACTGGGGTCAATACCATTCTGCCACTACCTCTCTACTATATTACTTTAGATGAAAGCATTTTTAGTACAATAGTGGACCTTTAATTGGGAGGAGTGGCATACAGTTACATTGCTACAATGCAGGAGTGATAAAAGCCAAAAGAACTGCTGATGCTGTCCATCAGGAGCAATAATAGAAGTTGCTGGAAAAAGGACAGCAGGTCTGGCAGTATCTGTGAAGAGAAAAATCCGAGTTAACGTTTTGGGTCTGGTGGCCCTTCCTCAGAAGTGATGTCCTATTATTCACAACTCCAAAAGGATCTCAATAGGCCATTCACCTCCTTTGGGCAAGATGGCATAAAGAGAATCTGCTGCTCATTCTTTTCCAGTTAAGACTTTATGACTAACCATAATGGCCTCAACGACTCTTCTTCCAACTGGGAACTAGACAAAGTGAGAAAAAAAATGAACACTCAACTTACTTTCTCATACCACATGCCACCGATTTAGATAAACACTTTTAGCAGCAGAACACGACCACACTTACCCAACTCAGATGGCCGCAACAATCTTATACTGACAATTCAAGAAAAGAGGAAGAAAGGAAACAGGTAGCCACAGAACATTCAAAATGACATCAATAATTAGGAAAGTGCTGGAATCTATCAAGAAAGTCTTCTCAATATACATGGAATATTGTAGTATGATCAAACAAAGGTTTTACGAAAGGGAAATAGTGTTTAACAAATTTAGTTGCATTTTTTTCAGAACGTAACTACCAATGAAGCAACAGATGCAGTATACTTGAATTTCAGAAAGATATTCAACAAAAATAAGACAGATAAGGGGTTATGAAGTTGGGAGAGATAATATTAGCACAGATAGGGGGCTGGTTAATGAACATGAAGCAAGGAATACATATAAAGGGGGCGGGTGGTTTCAAGTTGACAGGCTGTGATCGTGTTTAGTAAGAATCGGTGCTGAGGCCTCAGCTATTTGGAAGTTATATTAAAGACTCAAATGATGTTCTAGTAATACAAAACCAAGTAGGAATGCAGACTAAGGAGGACACAAAGATGCTCCAAAGATGGATAGCCAAGTTAAATGATTGGGAAATTAAGAGGCAAAAATCGTGAAGTGTGACGTTATTCACATACGTAATAAGATTAGAAAAGCTGATCGTTTTTTAAAAAAGATGTGGAACTTATAAATGTTGGTGCTCATAGTGACTTAGACGTGCTTATACAAATAATACAAAGTTACTATGCAGGTACATCAGCAATTAGGAAGGCAAAGGGCATGCTAGCCTTCATTTCAAGGAGACTGAAGTTACACCAAAATAGGTGCTGTGCTGAATGGTGAAGATGATTATCTCAGAGTACAATGGGACCTTGATCAGATGGGTCAATGGGCTGAGGAGTGGCAGATGGGAGTTCAGTTTAGATAAATGTGAAGTGATGCATTTTGGTAAGGCAAACCAGAGTAATGGTGGACATCTCTATGACTGCTACTGAGAACAAAATGACTGTGAATATAAATTCATTGACTATGTGGCAGAGTACTGTGTCTGGACACATGGAATGTAAACTTTGTACAAATTCAGGGAAACTTCAACTGGAAAGACTGAAAAGGAAGAAACAGAGAGCTCTTCTTAGCAGGAAGCCATTTCCTGCAGACATGTTGTATCAATGATAATGGGAACTGCAGACGCTGGAGAATCCAAGATAATGAAATATGAGGCTGGATGAACACAGCAGGCCCAGCAGCATCTCAGGAGCACAAAAGCTGACGTTTCGGGCCTAGACCCTTCATCAGAGAGGGGGATGGGGTGAGGGTTCTGGAATAAATAGGGAGAGAGGGGGAGGCGGACCGAAGATGGAGAGAAAAGAAGATAGGTGGAGAAGAGAGTATAGGTGGGGAGGTAGGGAGGGGATAGGTCAGCCCAGGGAAGACGGACAAGTCAAGGAGGTGGGATGAGGTTAGTAGGTAGGAGATGGAGGTGCGGCTTGGGGTGGGAGGAAGGGATGGGTGAGAGGAAGAACAGGTTGGGAGGCAGAGACAGGTGGACTGGTTTTGGGATGCAGTGGGTGGAGGGGAAGAGCTGGGCTGGTTCGGGGTGCAGTGGGGGGAGGGGATGAACTGGGCTGGTTTTGGGATGTGGTGGGGGAAGGGGAGATTTTCAAGCTGGTGAAGTCCACATTGATACCATTGGGCTGCAGGGTTAACTGCCGTCGAGACATTAACCGCCTCAACCTCTCCACCCCTCAAACCTCTCCCCCGCAGAACGGGCAGCCCTCCGCTCCCTCCGCTCCAACCCCAACCTCACCATCAAACCCGCAGACAAGGGTGGTGCAGTGGTAGTATGGCGCACTGACCTCTACATCGCCGAGGCCAAACGCCAACTCTCTGACACCACGTTCTACTGCCCCCTCGAGCATGACCCCACACCCGAGCAGCAAACTATCATCTCCAACACCATTCATGACCTCATCACCTCAGGGAACCTCCCACCCACAGCCTCCAACCTCATTGTTTCCCAACCCCGCACGGCCCGTTTCTATCTCCTCCCCAAAATCCACAAACCTGCCTGCCCTGGTCGACCCATCATCTCAGCCTCCTCCTGCCCCACTGAACTCATCTCCACCTATCTGGACTCGATTTTCTCCCCTTTGGTCCAGGAACTCCCTACCTACGTCCGTGACACCACCCACGCCCTCCACCTCCTCCAGCACTTCCAATTCCCTGGCCCCCAACACCTCATTTTCACCATGGACGTCCAGTCCCTATACACCTGTATTCCGCATGCAGATGGCCTTAAGGCCCTCCGCTTCTTCCTGTCCCGCAGGCCCAACCAGTCCCCCTCCACCGACACCCTCATCCGCCTAGCCAAACTCGTCCTCACCCTCAACAACTTCTCTTTCGATTCCTCCCACTTCCTACAGACTAAGGGGGTGGCCATGGGCACCCGCATGGGCCCCAGCTATGCCTGCCTCTTTGTAGGTTACGTGGAACAGTCCCTCTTCCGCACCTACACAGGCCCCAAACCCCACCTCTTCCTCCGTTACATTGATGACTGTATCGGCGCCGCCTCTTGCTCCCCAGAGGAGCTCGAACAGTTCATCCACTTCACCAACACCTTCCACCCCAACCTTCAGTTCACCTGGGCCGTCTCCAGCACATCCCTCACCTTCCTGGATCTCTCAGTCTCCATCTCGGGCAACCAGCTTGTAACTGATGTCCATTTCAAGCCCACCGACTCCCACAGCTACCTAGAATACACCTGCTCCCACCCACCCTCCTGCAAAAATTCCATCCCCTATTCCCAATTCCTCCGCCTCCGCCGCATCTGCTCCCACGATGAGGCATTCCACTCCCGCACATCCCAGATATCCAAGTTCTTCAAGGACTGCAACTTTCCCCCCACAGTGGTCGAGAACGCCTTTGACCGCGTCTCCCGCATTTCCCGCAAAACATCCCTCACACCCCGCCCCCGCCACAACCGCCCAAAGAGGATCCCCCTCGTTCTCACACACCACTCCACCAACCTCCGGATACAACGCATCATCCTCCGACACTTCCGCCATCTACAATCTGACCCCACCACCCAAGACATTTTTCCATCCCCACCCTTGTCTGCTTTCCGGAGAGACCACTCTCACCGTGACTCCCTTGTTCGCTCCACACTGCCCTCCAACCCCACCACACCCGGCACCTTCCCCAGCAACCGCAGGAAATGCAACACTTGCCCCGACACCTCCTTCCTCACCCCTATCCCAGGCCCCAAGATGACTTTCCACATTAAGCAGAGGTTCACCTGCACATCTGCCAATGTGGTATACTATATCCACTGTACCCGGTGTGGCTTCCTCTACATTGGGGAAACCAAGCGGAGGCTTGGGGACCGCTTTGCAGAATACCTCCGCTCGGTTCACAATAAACAACTGCACCTCCCAGTCGCAAACCATTTCCACTCCCCCTCCCATTCTTTAGATGACATGTCCATCATGGGCCTCCTGCAGTGCCACAATGATGCCACCCGAAGGTTGCAGGAACAGCAACTCATATTCCGCCTGGGAACCCTGCAGCCCAATGGTATCAATGTGGACTTCACCAGCTTCAAAATCTCCCCTTCCCCCACCGCATCCCAAAACCAGCCCAGTTCGTCCCCTCCCCCCACTGCAGCACACAACCAGCCCAGCTCTTCCCCTCCACCCACTGCATCCCAAAACCAGTCCAACCTGTCTCTGCTTCCCTAACCTGTTCTTCCTCTCACCCATCCTCTCCTCCCACCCCAAGCCGCATCTCCATCTCCTACCTATTAACCTCATCCCGCCTCCTTGACCTGTCCGTCTTCCCTGAACTGATCTATCCCCTCCCTACCTCCCCACCTATACTCTCCTCTCCACCTATCTTCTTTTCTCTCCATCTTCGGTCCGCCTCCCCCTCTCTCCCTATTTATTCCAGAACCCTCACCCCATCCCCCTCTCTGATGAAGGGTCTAGCCCCGAAACGTCAGCTTTTGTGCTCCTGAGATGCTGCTGGGCCTGCTGTGTTCATCCAGCCTCACATTTTATTATCCTGCAGACATGTTGGTGTTTTCTCCTTCGAGGGATATGCAAAACGTAGGGTTAAAAGTGAGCTTTAACCCTTGTCTGCATGTATTAATGGCTTGATGTTCTAGTGCGTGAATTAGTGAGCTTACAAAGATACAGCTTTGAGAACAGCCATATAACACTCTTACTCTGCAGGTAAAGAAAGGGAACATTACTATCTCACTCCAAGTGCTGCCTCAAAGAAGTAGGACAAAGGAATTTCAGACAATCCTCAAAGCCAAGAATCTTGAAACTGATTGATATTAACAGTGTCAATGCTATTGGTAACATTCAATGTAATGCTTGACTATCGACACCTTATGAGTGACTCAGACAAATCCATGTTTATTTTTGGACTCACTTCTTACTGTAATCTGTGAGAACATGTTCGTCTTATTTATTCTCATGTTCTGTAACTAAAAAAAACCTCTCTTTTGTTAACTCAAGCAAGTCTAGTTAACTTGGCTCCTTTTAAGATATAAAACTTCATTGGTCTTTAGTTGGTCTGGGAGAAAGGTATCTAGAGGGGAAGGGGAGCTTCTGAAAAATTAACCTTGTTGCAACTAACAGAGTGTGGATAAATAACCAATGCATCTTTTGAAACCTGGGAGCTTAATGTTTTTGGATCTGCCATCTGGAACCATAATGAATTGGGAAACCTTGTCTGGGACTGGTCAGAACAACATTTAAGAAAAAATATGCCTGCATTAAAACCAAGCTCAGTTGGTTGAACTCTGGGATGAGAAGGTTGGCCTGTGATAAAAGGTTGATTAAATTGGGTCTACACTCTCTGCTGTTTAGAAGAATGAGAGGCGATCTCTTTGAAACACACAAGATTCTGAAGGGGACAAACATAGTGTCTGTCCCCTTGGTTGGGAAGTTTGCAGGTGCACAGTCTCGCAATGAAGGGTAAAATTATTTAGGACTGAGTTGAGAAATTGTCCTTTAACTTAAAAGGATGAGAATCCATAAAATTCTTTATATCAGAAGGCTATGGATGGTTCATCATTGAATACGTTTTGATGTCAGGGAATCAAAGAATACGGAGAGATGAATGGGATAATGAAGTTGAAGGTGAAGAAAAGGCATTGTCATATTGAATGGTGGGTAGATTTGTAGGCTGTAGAGTCCACTATTTCCCTATTCCAACATCTTCCTGGCTGGCCTCTCGCATACCTACTGCTTTTAACGTTGAGATTTTAAAGATTCTGTGAAGCACCTTAATGTTTCCTTATGTTAAAAGGCGCTAGACAAATTTAAGTTGCTGTACTGGATTTCATTAACTCTAATCTGAACGGTGCTTTGTTACCCATTCAAGGCTTTTAAATCTTTGGACTCTTCTACTACCCCACCTTTAACCCTAGTTTGCCAGCACTAAAATTCAGACTGAGTTATGTGTGCAGATCAGGAGACTCTGGCATAAATTTCTGAGGCACTTCACTCAGTTCCACTACCAGACCCAGATTATGAGGTGATCCTTCTTGCCTTCTACCATTCCACCTTTTAGCTAGGTTAGTGAGATCTACCATCACAGGCCTTGATGTGCTGTAATCAAAGGGCGGTGACCTGCTACCCAACTTAAATATAATAAGAATGAGCAAAACGATCAGCTTCCTGAGTGGTATAATATTTTTGTTACTGTGCATTTCTTACCCATTGGAAATACATGAGTAAATGAAAGGGATTACTTTTACGAATGGTTCACTTTGGCTCAAAGAATTTTTTAGACTAACAATATAATCTGCACGTGATGCCTGGAGTGTAGAGTCACTGCAGACACACACTGCTGCTGTGCTGGGGGTGCTTCTGCCACTCTGCATACCTGCTGCATTCATTCCCACTGTCAATCCCTTCCTTCGGGACCGAGAGGGTGAGTTTAGATAAAATCGGGGAATCACTGAGGATCTCAGGGCTTTCTATCACATTAGTCTACAGAGAGGGAGAGGGGACAGATTGGGAATTAGAACAGCAGTGGTTGCAAAGTAGGTAAATCCCACCGGCAGGGCCGTTGTCCAGCACAGAATAAGCAAAATGTAAATCTAATCCTTCAAGGGCTCTCAAGGAACCACCCACAGGATCTGTGAAAAGACTGCTTACTGCAGGTCAGAATCAAAGATGGTATTATTGTTGCTGATCAATTTTTAATTCTCATTCATGGAATGTGGGTGTCACTGGCTGGCCACCGTTTATTGCTCACTCCAAGTTGTCCCTTGAGAAGCTGGTGGTGAGTTCTCTTCTTCAACCCCACAGTCCATGTTAGGTAGACCCACAATGCCATCTGGGAGGGAGTTCCAGGATTTTGATCTGTTGCTAACTTGTGTTTTTAGTAACTTCTGTCAATTGCAGTATGCTTCCTCAAGTTGGGAGTTTTCTTCCCAAATGGTTGCTCACTGGGATAGCCTTTAACCAAGGGATCGACCCAACCGGCACACCCACAAACACTAACTGGACCTAGCTCCACCATGCACTTAGCAAGGCTGAGTCAGTGACAGCTCCCTGGATCGGTATCAGCCTTTTTACTGACGGAGAAGCTCTCCTTTCCTTTCATTGTTTGCTTCTCCTCAAGTAGCAATTCATAACCGTGCAGGTGAACTCCTGGATGGCGGTCCCAGGACAAGCCAGAGTAAGTCTTCCATTCCCAGGATCCCTCCCTCCAACTTTGCTGCTCCTCCAATCTGTCTCTTAAGGAGATGAAGGAGGAGAGAGGGAACTTGTCGTTGGAGGAGTTGAAACTGCAAGAATCAGACAGAATATGTGATTAGAGGAACAACTCCTCATTTTGTGTGTGTGTGTGTTTGTGTTTGTGTTTGTGTTTGTGTTTGTGTTTGTGTTTGTGTTTGTGTTTGTGTTTGTGTTTGTGTTTGTGTTTGTGTTTGTGTGTGTTTGTGTGTGTGTTTGTGTGTGTGTTTGTGTGTGTGTTTGTGTGTGTGTTTGTGTGTGTGTTTGTGTGTGTGTGAGTTTCTGTGTGAGTGAGTGAGATTTACACTACCATGACCAAATTTTGACAAGAACCTTGGGTGTTTGTAAGTTGAATTTCCCACTGCTGTTGAAACACCAACAAAATACTGCAGGGTATATGAATAAACTTGTACCAGGCTTCTAGGCGTGTTAGCAAGCAGGGATGAATGTCTTCCTAATGCAGTACAAAGAATCAATACCTAGTCTGTATCAAAATTGACAAATTCACAAATTGGCCATCAAGAAACAGGACAACAAATCACCATAGAATTAAATATTTTTGTGAACAGAATTAGCGCCAAAATGTAAATGCAACAAGAAATTGCTCAAAAGATGTACATGTGTAAAGGGGTACAAACTGTAATAACATTTATAATGTTGTTTCATTCATCTGTCATTAAAATTTGTTTCAATTAGAGTTTTATATTTGCCTCTAATACTTGTATGAATTATAGCTACATTGTTAACTTTTAGTATTTTACATCTGATTAAAATCAAATGAAGCCTTAAATTTCATATAACCATTTAGAATTTTTGTTAAAATCTACTGAAGTACTTTCAAGTTTAAGATATGCCAAATTACCATTCACAGAAACAATGATCTACAACATTTCCTCTCCTCCTCGTCTGCTACATCTTGTAGTCTTGGTCTTGATTTAGCGCAGCAGGTTATCTAGGTTATGTAGGAAGGGAACATGGTGTAATCAAAAATGGACACAGCTTAGATGCCTAAAATCCTGAACACACTTTGGAATGTTTCTTTTACACACCATTCCAAGTTCTACTTACCCTAATGACAATTTGAACCTCAGCATTAATATTAACTTTTCCATTACTATATGTATTTAGTTTGCACCAGTTGTAAATGCATCCAACGTGGCTTATTATTATTTTCAATACTCTAATCCTTCATCTGAATATATTCAATAATTAATACATTGACATTTTGTTCATTGTGCCATTTCGAACTCCTGGGATACTGAAGCAGTCCATACCTGAAAGTAATAAGACCTGGATAACTTTTAGCATGGGCTGACAAGTGGCATGTAATGTTCAAGCCACACCAGTGTAAGGCAAAACAGACTCTAACCTTAACATACAGCAGCATTACCAAAGCTGAAATTGCCTATTAACATAACTGGAGATCTCTTAACTGGCAACTTGATTGGACAGCCATATAAATACGGTGGCTGCAAGAGCAGTGCAGAGGTTGGGGATTTCAAGAGAAGGAACTCATTCCCAATTCCTCAAAGTTAGTCTACTTGTGTAGGGTACAAGTCAGGAATGTGATGGGATACTCCCCACTTGCCTGAGTGAGTGCTGTTGCAAAAACACAGGCTGCTCTTTATCATCCAGGGCAAAGCAGCTCCATCCATCACCAATGACATTCACTCCTGCCAAAACTATGCACAGTGGTAGCAATGAGTACCATCTATAACATGTACCAGAGCAACTAAGCAGGTGTCCTTCAATAGCACATTCCAAACCCACAACCTTGACTACTTAGAAGGCTACGTGCAACAGGTACATGGGAACACAACTCTGAAAGAGACCCCACTGTCACACACCATCCTGACTTAAATCTATATTGTTATTCCTTCGCTGTCACTGAATCAAAATCCTGGAACTCAGTTCCTAGCAGCACTTTGGATATACCACCACCAGGATGAACTGCTGCAGCTTAAGAAAGCAGTTCAACACATCTTCTCAGGAGCAATTAGGGAACGTATTCTCACCTGCATCATAAAACATCACTGTTGTACAAAACTGACTTTTTAAAATATTGAATTAACAATTGATATTAAAATGCAATAAAATATTAAGGCAGAATGATATCAATCCACTCAATTTCAGAAACGCCAGTGGCTAGATATTAAAACCTAGTCAATTTCCACTGTCTGCTATTTCTGCTTCAATTTATGATCATTTTACGATATTATTTGTCCTGTGTAAATGTATCAACATTAAGAAGCTGATAAGGTATTGTATTCTGAATTTCAATTTAACCTCATTTAATACAACTTCAGTATAGTTCATGGTATTATGGCTAATGAATTTACAAATACAAATATTTGATTCCACTTTACTTTGAATCCTTGATTAATAGAATAAGTGAACTTGTATAAAGATCAACACTATTCTGACATAAAAGCAAAAAGTGTTAGAGAAACTGAGCAGGTGTGGCAGCATGTGGATAAAGAAACAAAATTAACATTTCCAATCCAATGTGATGATGCTTTGCAATGGGAGGGGGATGGAAAATCATAGTTTTTAGGCTGTTGAAAATAGCGAGTGGAACAGGTGGTGAAAGTGCCAACACAGCAAGAGACAAAGGGAATGCTAACTACAAGTGTAGCTCTCTCAAAGGTGATGAGATGAAACAAGAGTTAGCTTGTGTTTCGGTTCTGTTCACTGACGGGGTAAATGTTGGTAAGGGACATTGGCCTTTAGTAGTTTTCATTTCCTGTTATTTAATGGCATCACTGGATTTCAACGCCTACCTGAGGCACCAAAACAGACTCAACGGTTCAATATTTCATGTAAAGTGCTGTACCACTAAAAAGGCAGTATTGTCTTAGAATTGCATCATCAGGCTGTAAAACGTGTTTATGCTGTGGTTCAAAGTAACAATCTTCTGGCTCAGTGGTCATAATATGTCGGTAACTAAGCGCTTGCTTTTCATGTATTTTGCTTACTGTTAGTAACTCCACACAGTAGTTCAATTGATATGAATGAAAATGTTTGCATGTCCGTGGGAACCAGACACCAGGATCCAACTGAAAAGAATTTAAGTACATTAAACAAAGCTTCATGTGGGCTGTACATAATATAAACGGAGTTTACTTGGGTACATATACAGATCATGAGACATTGGAGCCAAAACAGGCTAGTCAGCCCATTGAGTCTCTTCACCATTCAATGATATCATGGTTGATCTGACAAACCTCATTCTGCTTTCCTACCTTTTCAAAATAACCTTTGATTCCTTTAACAATTAAAAATCCATGTGGGTCTGCCTTGAAATATACTTAACAACCCAACCTCTAAAGCTCTTTGCAGTAAATAATTCCATAGAATCACTACCCTCAGAGATGAAATTCCTCCTGTCTTTAATGGGTGACCCTTTGTTCTGACTTAACGCCCTCTGGTCCTAGAGTCTCCCAGCATGGAAAACAATTTTCTGCATCTATACTGTCAATTCTTCGAAGAATCCTGTACATTTCAGTAAGAATACCCCTCATTCTTCTAAACTCCAACGCATATACACCCAAACTACTTAACTTCTCCTCATAAGAGGGTCTCCCCATTCCACGATCAGCCAAGCAAACCTTCTCTGAACTTCTACCAACGTCAGTATATCTTTTCTTGGATAAGGGGATCAAAACTGTTCGCAGTAAGCCAGCTGTGATCTAGTGGTTAGTGCCTTAAATAGTTTTAGTAAAACTTCCTTATGTTTATACTCTATCCCTTTGAAATAAAGGCCAACATTCCATTTGCCTTTCCTATTACTTGCTGAATTATGATGCTAGCATTTTATGATAAGGACTCCCAAATCCCTCTGTGCTGTTGCTTTCTGCAACCTTTTACCTTTGAAAATTAAATTCAGTCCTCTTTTCACCTTGCCAATGTGCATAACTTGAAATTTTCCCCACGACATATTCCCTCTATATTTCATTTGCCAAGTTTTTGCCCACTCACTTAACCTTTGCAAATTCTGTGTGTCACCCTCACCACTTATCTTCCCACCTATTTTTGTATCCGCAATCTTGGCTACAGAACATTTATTTTACTCATTCAAGTTATTAATACATATTGTCACTAATGTGCTCACAGCACTGATCGCTGTGGCAGACCACTGGTTGCCATCCTAAAAAATGCCCTCCTTTCCTTGCTCTCTGTTTTCCATTAGTTAGCCAATCCTCTATACATGCTAATATACTACCTCCAATACCAACAGATCTATCTATGCTTAGTGACCAAACCCAAAATCGGCCTCAGCCGAGCTGATTGGTTGTTGGAGTAGGAGTTGGCTAAAGTTATTTGAGACAGTCTCAGCTTTACGTGGTATTGCAGTAGACTTGCTAAACTTACAAATTATATCTGAGCAATCTGAGTAAAACCTACAAGTCCTCTTCCACCAAAAAAGATTTAAATTTACTTTATAGTACAGTTAAACTCCAACTAAAATATATTCTAGAAGGAAACATGTTTTTATATATGTTTATAAAATCATGAGAGGCATGGATAGGGTGAATAGCCAAGGTCTTTTTCCCCAGGTTGGGGACTCCACAATTAGAGCGCATAGGTTTAAGGTGAGAGGAGCAAGATATAAAAGGGACCTAAGGGGCAACTTTTTCACACAGAGAATGGTACATGTTTGGAATGAGCTGCCAGGGTAAGTGGTGGAGGCTAGTAGAATTACAACATTTAAAAGGCCTCTGAATGGGTACATGAAAAGGAAGGATTTAGAAGGATATGGGCCAAATGCTGGCAAATAGGACTGGGTTAATTTAGGATATCTGGTCAGTATGGACAAATTGGACCATAGGGTCTGTTGCCATGCATACAACATTAAGACTCTATGTCAGTCTGACAATATGATTGGATGCCGAACCTCACAAAGTCAGTAGACAAGGAGTAGATAATGTTGTAATTCAAGGTTTGGCTTTCTTTGGAAGGTGATTTCCCAAATAATTGCTCCAAGTCTGCAGCCAACCATTAGGAGGAGGTTGGGTAAAAAACATCAAAAAAACCATTTTAAAAAACTGTTTAACCTAGGCACTCAAGTGTCCAAACACAACACCCAAATACTTTTATTTTATATTAAAAAGAAATTCCATAACCAACTTACCACTAAGTCAAGAAAATTGATGTAGTGCTGAAGTTCAGGCTGCGCTTCACAGAACTGACGAAAAAGTAGTCTTCCAATTGGCTGCTTCTCACATAGGCTGGAATAGTCTCTCTCTACATGAAAAAGGGGGCAAGGATTGGGCAAAAGGAAAAAGTGCTTTACATATCATTTCTTTAATACGGTTTTAATTTGTACTCAAATCCAATTAATTCTGCTTCTGTTTTCAAAATAGAAAGACTGCAATTATTGTACACTTATCGTATGTGCAAAGATGTGCCAATATATGGATATGCCAGCTGTCTACACTGGTTGACATTGCTGCCACCAATCCCTTGAAGTGAGAGAGAATACAGTGCCTGTTTACTCTAGTATAGTGGAGGAAAGGTACTACCTGATCTGACTTAATGTTACCAAGTTAGCCTAGATGTTGTTTAAAAGATTTTGAACTGGACTAGATGTTCGGTTACACGCCTTTGAAATCCCAGGCTGTTCTGTCCACAAGTCATCAAATGCTTGGCGGAAGCAAATATTAACCATTTCAGACTATTTTCAACCGATGCTACAAACAAACAAGCCTAATGCACTGAAAGTACAGTAACTGAAAATTAGTCCTGCAGTTTGAAAATACAATGGGGAATTTGTCATTTTGCTTTCTGTATAATTTTTTCACGAGCTTAAGTATCCAATGAATAACACAGTGACAACCTATACTGTTCAACAATATACAACTGGAGTCTTGACACTTCCTAGCGGAAAGGAAGGGTAAATATATAACTGAGACAGTGAATTAATTCAGTTGACATTTTCAGTCATAGTAGTATGGGACTGTGAGAAGATCACCTACCTAACATGAAAGGAAAAGAATATTTTGAGTGGGTTGACTTTGGGGAATTTTGTTTATTAAAGTTTTTCACCACCATTCATGTCTGGATGTGGCAGGTCTCCAGAACTTTAATGTGATCGTATGTTTGTGGGATCTCTGAGCTTTGTATACAGCATGCTATTGCTGCCTTACGGTGCACACGTAGTCTTGTGTTGAGTTAACCCTTAAAAATAAAATTGTAAAACTACAATAAAAGATATTATAATGACGGTAATCTTGCAAGGACAATGTTTGGTGGCTGTTACCACTATTATTGACTAAGCAGTTTCTTATATCTAAAGAATGAGATTCAAATTATAGTTTAATGGAATGTCACAAAATAAATGGAAATAGGCTTGGGTTCACACACAGTCCAATGATATTGTTCACAATGAGTTGTTGATTTTATAAAAACAGGAGTATAAATGTGGCACTGTTGGCATGATAAGCAGCACAGCTAAAGGACAGTTTAGAACCGAACGCATTTAAAATGTTTTTGCCCGTGATTAGAACCGTACATCATCACAATCTGAAACCTCAGAGCGCAGCAACTCTCAGTACTGCATTATCAAATCAGAAGAACAATGTGCAGGTCGAAAGGTGTGCTAGGATTAGATTACGTTTCCTCAATGCTCAAGAAATCATTCTCTATTCAGTAACTGTTCTATGAACGCTTCCCCACCTCCAAATATTGTTCTGACAATCTCTCTTTTCATCTGTGAGTGCCTATCTTCTACTTATGTTTCTATATCTGTCAGTTTCTTCCTTGTATTTTGTACTTTTACATTCTGTTTTTATTTGTGCCTGGACATCAGGGAACGTGGATGGGGGCTCCGCCCAGAAGTCCACTTTTGTAGAATGTCTAGCATCTGTGGTGGACAAAGAATCAGGTCTGGGTTCCAACCCAGAAAATTGGTAGGAGGAAAGGCCTCACATGGGGGAAATGTTGCCAAGTCTTTCCACACTTGTCTCCTAATGGGCTATTACACATATTTGAAAAAAAAAACACTGAAATGTCAGGAAGATCAGTTGCCTCAAGGAGAGTGGATTTTTTCTTCATGATTTCATTGGTCTAAAATCACTGTTACAGAAGTGCCAATCAACTAACATGATCAATAATGGGCTGACAGAAATATGTCTCATGCACAGCGTTTCAGGACAGTCTGCTGTGAAAAATCTAACTTAAAGCTTTCTAGCTGTTCCAGCCAATGTTAACAATTGTAACTTCTATAATACTATATGAAGATGAATCCTCTACTTTTCATGTTCAAAGCAGTTGTGCATTAATTACAATCTGCAGAATCAAAAGAACCTACAACCAATAAAGGACAAATATAATAACAGTAAGGAAGGACACAATTTCTGATCTAATGCACCACCTTAGATGGGAGGTTCTCCGGAAAACCCGGGTGAATTGCTAATATGAGGATTGCAGAGACATATGTCAAACACATTTATATTAGTCAAGCTGTTCGGCAAAATTTTAAGTTTACAACACACCAGCAAAGGAGTTCTGCTAGAATGCACAGAGCAGAAAAATAAGCACGCTGAATTAATTTGTAACTTTTGTTTAAACGCATCCACAGTATTAACATATCATTTCCCAATTTATAACCAAATATTGGAGTTGGTGTGATGAAGTGACTTCAATTTCAGAATTTAAAGAATATAAAAAAGGCATCTTTCATAGACAGAAAATAATGAGCTGCTCCTGGACTGCTTTGACTGACTGGACATCTTTGATGTTGTGGAGAAAAACATAAAGCATCCATTTTATCAGTTTTAACAGGCTCCATTATTCACACTTCCAGAGCTATTATTATAGCTGAGCCCCTTATGAATGTTTGGTTGAGTTTCAGAAGCTGTTGAATCATTTATCGCAGCAGAGGGAGTGTTCATTATTCTACTGAGAGTTTCAAGAGACTATTAAAGGATTATCTCTCATTGATGTGGTAAATCAAATAGATGATTGTTTGTTTTCACAACAGATTGATCCTGAGAGTGTTTGCATTTTTTAAATGCATTTTATGAATGAGAATGTTTTTTCAGTATAACGTATGTCGGACTGAGAGCTGTATTAAGTTGTTACAATTTTCAATTTTCATCTCCACTTCAAATAAATAACCTGCGATCCACCCACAGTAAATACCAGAGAAGCGGCAACAGAGAATATATGGAATGTATTAGGAGCATAGACGTCATATGGCAACTGAGGAATATGAGAGACTTGGAGGGGAATGTGGCACAGTCAGGGTTTGAGGGCCTGATACTTAATTAAAATTGGGGTGATTTCCCAGTAAACAGAGGTGGGCAATTTAACCTGCCAACTTGATGATCCAACAGCCACAAGTCTGCCTTGGAATGTGATGCACCCAACCCTGTCCTGTCCCACATCTTTAAGTGAAAAAAGGCAGGTGGCAGTCTTTTCAAAGGTGACATGTCTGTCAAGTTAGGAAGTTCATAGACATAAGCTTCCTGACACCTCCACTAAATTCTAGCAGTGGGTAGCAGATACAGCTGCTAAATTTCAAAGTTTTGTTTTAAATTCCAAATGATGCCACACCTATTACTTCAGATTTGATCATAATTGAAGAAGCCCAGAATTACAACCTTGGTGCAACAGCAAAGCTCCTAATGAGTTCACTTAATTAGCACAGTCAAACTAGCACCAGAGAAACTGCATTCAGATCAAGTTTTAGAGATAGTAAGAACTGCCGATGCTGGAGAATCTGATATAACACGGTGTGAAGCTGGATGAACACAGCAGGCCAAGGGTATCAATGTGGACTTTACAAGCTTCAAAATCTCCCCCCTCCTGACCACATCCCAAAACCAGCCCAGCTGGTCCCCGCCTCCCTAACCATTCCTCCCAGCTCAAGCCCTGCCCCATCTCCTACCCATAAACCTCATCTGCCTCCTTGACCTGTCCGTCCTCCCTGGACCGACCTATCCTCTCCCTAACTCCCCACCTACCCTCACCTCTTACTGGCTTCATCACCGCCTCTTTGACTGGTCTGTCTCCTCTCCACCTATCTTCTCCTCTATCCATCTTTGATCCCCCTCCCCCATTTCTGAAGAAGGGTCTAGGCCCAGAACATCAGCCTTCCTGCTCTTCTGATACTGCTTGGCCTGCTGTGTTCATCCAGCTCTACACCTTGGTATTTCAGATCAAGTTGACTAGTTCTGGCAATCTGGCACTCCTTTTTGTGGCTAATATTCATTTCTTACTGTGGAGTAACCAAAGGAAGTGGTGCAACTATGTAAGAGAACAGACAACTTCTGCAGAGAAACAATAAGGAGCATAATTAATAATCAAGGCGTAAAACAGATTCCCACCTCTAAACAGGAGGAAATCACTTAGGTGTACCTGATAGCAAAGAAATCAACCTCCCTTGATTGTTCATGAAACATTTTTGTGCATTCTATTTTGAAAAGTGATTGCAATGTGTGAACAATTTTCCAATAAGTTATATTTACATGTGATAAAGTGGAACCAAGACTAAAAATAATGGAAGATTTACATTTATAGCATCGGGATTTCCCAGGTACTTTGCTACCCCTTAAATACATCTGAAGTGTAGCTACTGTTATAGTGTTATGGACCGGACCAAACCCTGTCAAAATATATTAAGAAGAAAGCCTACACTCTAACTTTTTCTTATTTTAAAGGTATATGTAAGGCATTGCATTCCTGATGAAATTCAATTGGTCAAACTACTCTTAAGCCAAATGTGCTTTTTTTTTACACTACAGTTAATATACAGACAAAATAAAAATAAATTGGCTTAACTGTAACTATCAAAATGCTTAACAAAACAATATATATTAGCTACTACTAATTAACTGTTCCAATGTTGTAATATCCCATAAACACACCCTTGGCAAAGGCAAAATCAGTAAAATAAATTGTCTCACATGCAATCCTAGCAGCAGGAAGAGAACCCACCTCTGAGCTGTAACAGATGGAAACAGTAAGAAAGAGAGATATAGCAGTTTTCACAACTCCAACAGCTACTGCTGAAAGCTAAACTAAAAATCCTGCTTGTGGGGGTACTTGACCCCACACACTGGTTTGGTCAGCAGCACTAGCACAACAATGACAGCCAGCTGCATGCCAAGTGGCAGATGTGGCTTCTCCGGGCTATGGGAGGTGGTGGTATCATGAAATGCATTTTCTCCCTATTCAGGACTGAAGGCAGCAGCAGCGAGGGTCGTTCTCCCAGCGCTGGGGGACTGGCGACAGCAGCAGCAGGCTCTTCAAGATGGCAGTGCCAGCAAGGCAACATCTGCATCTAAAGCAGGTATCATGGCCCAACACAGGCCTGGCCTGGCAGCACAGCCAGGGACTCTTGGTTGTGGGGAGAGTGTGGGTTCAGTAACATCAGTGAAGTGGGCACAGTGGCGAACAGCTGCTGCCTAAACATGGAGTGAGCCCTACAAGTGGGGTGTTGGTGGATCTGGTGCAGGCAGCAGGAAGGCAGTAGAGGTCTCCCTTGAGGCTTGGTGATGGCATGAACTGAGTGGGAAAGACTCCTATTCTGAACTTTATACTTCTTATTTTTCTAATTTATTCCTATGACCTGAAATGCTGGACTGCTTTCTTCATTTTCTAATTTCTTTTTGTTTCTTAAGAATTTGATCTTGTGTATCTGTACCCAGGTACCTTTGTGCCTAAGATGGCAGTGTAATGCAGTGACTGCAAACTTTTCACTGTACTCATTTGAGTATGTGACCATAAAGCTAATTCAATTCAATTCAATACAACTACTAGTCACCCAGGCTAAGCTTAATGTTGACAACCTTACCCTTCATTGTTATTTTGAGATGAGGAATAACTCAATTTACCAGCAGATGATGTAGGGTGGAACAAATGTTACCAATGTGGCATTTAGATTTTACTAGGCCTGCAGTCAATACATTAAAAATAACAGTTCCATCCGCATTTCCTGTTTGATAAGATAACTTATCTGCACAACTAATCATTGCTTTCCATTTCAAAACTACACACACTTTAAGTAGAGATTTAAATAGCCACCTCCATGAATTTACCACGACTGTGTGTCACTATTCGAACACTGTGTAGTTTTTGAATCACATGATTCAAATGTATCCAAGAACAATTCAACACAATTTATTTTGATGTTAAGTTATACAACTTCAGCCTATTGAATTGAACCTTTCATTCAAGAATGCAATACTTTTGGCACCTTGGTGACCTTTCATTTTTAAGGCCTCTGGACTTGTTTCCATCGCTGTTACTCAGTGGCTATATATACTGAGCTCATTTCCATCACTGTTATTTGAGTGACTATGTATACCGAATGTCTGTCTAATAGTCACACGAGAATGTAATGAATACAAAGAAAAATATTTTAACAGTGAGGTCATCAGATCCATGGAAACAGGGCCTCATTATTCTCTAGAATTATTTAATTTTGTAACTATTCCAAGAAAAGAAATTTGTACCTTCTTATTATCGTCATTATTCGCAACAAAACCACATTCAAAACATAATTTTGACTACTATATTGTACCAATGACCATAAGGCCCAGAAAAAAATCTTAAAAGCATTTATTTCTTCAAGGGAGCCTTGTGAGATATTCTTTAGACCAAGATTTTTTTTGTTTATTGAAACTTTTAAAGTTGGAAACTATGGTTAAGATTTTCTTTTTGTTAATTTATGATAAATAAATCTGTTATACTCTGTTTCCAAAACTGCATTTAGAACGAACCTGAACTTGACACAGATGATCTTGTAACCTTATCATCACAAATTGGAGCCCAATGTTCCTCCATTCCAAAGTTCTCATTGTTTCTCCATTCCAAATCCATAGCAGGGTGCCATTTATGGGCTCACAAATGAAAAAGACTGGACAAGACCAGTCTAGACCTTACCAGACTTCCCACCTAGTCTAAGTGGGTAGACTAAATTTTATTCCCTTGAATAAGGAAGTGTACACGTGATTTAATGGAGATGTTAAGCATGATTAATCAAGTTCTCAAGGTAGAACAAGAGAAGCTGCTCAGTCACTTGCATTCTCTTGACAATTGACCATGCTTATGTTTTTGTCATTTGCTCAAAATATAATGTATGCATGATAATCATTATGGAGAAAAATATTAATTTAAAGCCCAGATTTATAACAGAGTGGTTGCCTCAAAATAAAAACCATGTGGGAACTATTTCAACATAGAAACTAAGACAATGTTGAACTTTTGCACATTTCAGAAAATAGTTATGAACCTTTGGAAGTTAGAAATTCTAGTTAGAGTAAAATGAGGTAGTACTTCTATATATTAAAAAAGCACAGATTTAATCACTTGATTAACTTTTGTTAATTGGTAGTAGCTCTCTTGTTAATCATGATTTAGTTTTGTTTTATATCAAAAAAGACTGCAGACCGCAGAAGTATGACTGAAAAATTGTAATGACAGGAAATACAGATACTGTGTAAAATTGGTGACATACAACTTGCAAAAGTGGGAGATAGATGGATCAATGGCCATATACACAGGCTGTTCATCATGCTGCTGTCAATTAAAAAAATGAAATAAATTGGATCCATCACAAGTGAAATTTATTACTATGTCCATACCCAAAATCACTATACCCATATGAAGTTATTGAGTAACATACAATACAGCTACATGATTCCACCATTTAAAATAGATAGTTGATGGGTACTTACTAAAATGAAAAGGTCCATAAAGAAATAGAAATAGTGCTGATATAATTAAAAAGTTTGCAGTCAGCAACATGTTTAATAAGGTCTCTAATGAATTGGACCCTTTATTCCTGACTACTTCAAACAGCAACCTTTGTCCATTCCTTCTCCTTTTTCCCTGAATTTTAAAATACAGTTTTAAAGCATCAGTCAAAATAAACTTACACCCTCATTAAAAGCTAATGCTCTGTGCACATTCTGGAAATTGTGTCCAAGATGCACTAAGAATTCTAATAATCAGGTTAAAATCAAGTTTCGGTAAAAATTGCAATCACAAACCAAGTTTCCCACAAGCTAAACTAACAGGACATAGCAACAGAAAAAGGGTCCTGAAACATCAAGCTTTCCTGCTCCTCTGATGCTGCTTGGCCTGCTCTGTTCATCCAGCTTCACACTGTGTTATCTCAGGTTCTCCAGCATCGGCAGTTCCTACTATCTCTGTAATAGTAACAGAATCAAATTGTTCTTTTTTCTTTTCTATTATCAAATATTCTTTGGTATATTGAAGGATGATAACCTGATGCAATTTTGTTAATAAGTTCAGAAGGATACTCTGGCTGTGAATAACCAGATTTTAAAGCACCAAAAACGGCTGAAAATACAATTCTAAGCTATTTAATTGTATAGTTGTTGTGCACTTGTCAGCAGCTTAGTAAATTAAATACTTTAGATATGAAATAAATTTTAAAGCAGGTCTATTAGTGCCTTTGTACTAAAGAAAACCAGCTCAAGCTGAAGGTCTGCAATGAAATCTCAACTTAGACCAGCAGCATGATCAATTTTGTGGGGTCCTTATTTTGGGCAAACTGCACTGTGAGCCATCATAAGATATTCTTGAGAGGAGGAATACAAGTGGTTTTAGGAAGAACTCATCTATTTAAAACATTCTAATCTTTTGCACTCATTCAATCAATTCAGACTGCACTGTTACTACTAGCATAACTAAGTATAAACCCTACACCAAAATATCTACTCCAAAACAGGATGTCTGATTTGCTGCCACATGATATCTTTGGTATTAAAAGATTTTAAGATGCAAATGTTAAAACTTTGGTTATCCTTAACCTTTGCTCTGTATGACTGCCTGACCATATTGCTTGATTAACCATTTTGTGAATTGTTTTTAGACATATTACTAAGCAATTCAATACCTTTTAAGAATGAAAAAAAAATACCATGATAAATCTGATGCCTAAAAATTTGTGAAAGCTGAAATGGGATTTGTATCATTTACTAGTTAATTGAGTTCTAATTCAACAATCTGAAGCAAAAGGCAGTGAAATGCCAGCAGCATTAAGACAGAACCACAAACTCCACTAACTGTGAAAAGTTAAAAAAAATTGTACAGTTCAGAAATATTTAAACTCAAAGTCACAAAAAATGTTCTACCTGCGACACTGCTTCATACCTTCCTCAAACTGGGCTTGAATTCTCAGTTCATTATCTGGTTCCAAATATCAATATCCAAAGTTTTCAATATTTTAGTGCCAACTTCTGCTATCAATTCTCTTCGCAAATAAACTCGTTTAATAGTTATGTCTGTTACAAAAGTTGCTTATTTTGTAAAAAGCATCAGAATTTTATAGGCCTGATTTTTACTGCCAAGATGAGTTACTTGAATCTGAAAATTTTCTGGCTCAGCACATCACTGTGGTTAAAAGTGCCAACTGGACCTAATTTTGATTCTGGGGAGGCAGGATCAAGTTGGTCCCATCAATATCTGCAGAAGATCCTCCAAGGCCACTGAGGCCAGTGCGTGCAAATGCAAGCCCTGTCTTGGTTCTCCAAGACTTAGATCTAGTTGCTTCAAATAAGCCCCAACATCCATGATAATAAAATGTGAGGCTGGATGAACACAGCAGGCCCAGCAGCATCTCAGGAGCACAAAAGCTGACATTTCGGGCCTAGACCCTTCATCAGAGATTTTATTATCTTGGATTCTCCAGCATCTGCAGTTCCCATTATCACCCAACATCCACGAATCCACTCTACATGCCATTTCCATGCCAACACATTCCGTCCAGCCAATCCTATGTCCTCATACACACCGTGGTAAGAGGACGTCCACAGTCATTTTGAGTGACTATGCGCGGAGAACTACAAGGGAGAACATCTTGTTTGGAGCACTATAAGACCATAAGACATAGGAGTGGAAGTAAGGCTGTTCGGCCCATCAAGTCCACTCCGCCATTTAAATCATGGCAGATGGGCATTTCAACTCCACTTCTCTGCACTCTCCCCGTAGCCCTTGATTCCTTTTGAGATCAAGAATTTGTCGATCTCTGCCTTGAAGGCATCCAACATCCCGCCTCACTGCACTCTGCGGCAATGAATTCCACAAACCCACCACTCTCTGGCTGAAGAAATGTTGTCTCATTTCAGTTTTAAATTTACCCCCTCTAATTTTAAGGCTGTGCCCACGGGTCCTAGTCTCCCTGCCTAACGGAAACAACTTCCTAGCGTCCACCCCTCCTAAACCATACATTATCTTGTAAGTTTCTATTAGATCTCCCCTCAGCCTTCTAAACTCCAATGAGTACAATCCCAGGATCCTTAGCCGTTCATCATACGTTAAACCTGCATTCCAGGGATCATCCGTGTGAATCTCCGCTGGACACGCTCCAGGGCTAGTATGTCCTTCCTGAGGTGTGGGGCCCAAAATTGGACACATTAATGGCATAAGTCCTTTTGAATATGCTAAGTAACTATATCCAAAGGAAACAGTACAATTCCCTGGACTTCCTCCCCACAGTGTATCTCCCTGGTAACTTGCTCAGTATCTACCATTGCAGAACTCAGGAACCATGTGAAGTTGAAAATGCCCTAACAGTGGGTTGACTTACAAATGCAGTGGTTCAAAAGAGCTGCTCACCAGCACCTTTCATGCTGGCCCATCAACACCCACATCCATGAAAGAATTTTTAAAAGAGTCCTTAAACACCACGCCTATTCATAAATGGCAAATTGCTGGCTAAGGTGCTTTGACTGGCCAAACCGGCATCTGTTTGTGCTCAGCACTAAGCTCAACAGCCCTGCTGAGTTTGGGTTTCTTCCATTAGGAGCCACCCCATCAGATTTCTTTCCCCGCCACCTGCGACCCCCAGCAAAAATTGGATCGATCTGAAAAGGGGACGAACCATTTATGTGTCTCAAAAAGTTTACACTCCTCATTTCTTCCAAATTCCAGAGAACGTAAGTCCAGTCCACTAGATCTCTTCTAATCGATCAGCCCTTCCATACCAGAAATCAAACAAGCAAACATTTGTTGCATATTTTGAAACATAAGGATGTCTTTCCTTAGGTTGAGAAGTCAAAGTTGCACACAACATTCCAGACCTAGATTCACTCAAGTCCTTTAGAATTGTAGCAAGGTTTCATTGTTCAAATTAGTAACCCTGTGTAACAAGTACTTGCCTTCCCATTGCTTGCATATTAAATTTATGATTTATGTACATTGTCCCCAAATCCCTGGATACAAAAACTAACCATTCACATTGCAAAAAATTATTTTGCTCTTGCACTGTTCCTGAAGTGCATAATTTCAAATCTCCCCTTTCCACCTCCTGTCTTCCTGTGCAATTACTTAACTGGGCCACATGCTTTGGCAGACACTTTGCGGCTCCCCTCCAAGAAGACAGCATATAGATTATCATTCGCTGAGGCCCAAACACTAGTTCCACCCTGACATCCAACAACGTCACAAACAAAGAAAAGCAGTTGCTAGAAAAGCTCAGCAGATCTGGAAGCATCACTGAAGAGAAATCAAAGTTAACATTTTGGGTCCAGTGACCCTCCAACAATGCCACACATATTCTTACTGTAGTTTTAGTCCATGAACCAACCCTCAATACATATTAACATACTATCCCCAAATCCATATACCTGAATTTAAAGGAACAACCTCCCATGTGGCAACTTATTAAATGTCTTCTGAAAATCCAAAGATACCATACCCATAGCTTCTTTCTTTTCTGCCCTAAGTACACTTTCAAAACAATAGAACTATTGAATTAATTTTGATTTCACACAGCCACGTTGACCCTGACTAGTCTCTGTAACATCCAAGCCATGATCTATGGGTCATATACAGCCCACAGATTCAAGCCATTTGATCCAGTAAACAGTTCCTACTTACAGGGATAACAAAGTGTGGAGCTGGATGAACACAGCAGGCCAGGCAGCATCTTAGGAGCACAAAAGCTGACTTTTCGGGCCTAGGCCCTTAGTTACACACTGGTTGTTTGAATTTTGCACTCAACAAGGTGGTTTAGGAAGAACTAATCTCAGTACTACTGCCTCAGTGGTAGAGAAATATAAATCCATTTGTTATGGAATGAAGGAAAGCTTTAATGTTCATTTTAATGTAGAAACTAATTTATTTATTTAACAAAATTGTTCAGTGTACCACGACGTAAATTTATAAATATATGGCTTGATGAGTTCCAAGTTATGCAAAAAACCTTTTTTCTAAATGGAAGCATGCTGGACAACTTTGCTCCACTTGTTATATGAACCTCAAAAAGTGAAAAGCTACTATAACAAGAACAGGCCATTCACACTTTCCCAACTTTCATGTGTCTTTCTTCTCAAAAATTTCTTCTCAAAGTCAACCATGTGAATCCTGATAATATTTTTCGTTCTGCACGGTCAGCAACCTGAAACTGATGCTGGAAAGTTTTAACCTAGGGCCAGCTAACCCAAAAATAAAACTTAAGGGACATTGGTGTGTGAAAATGAACTCCCGTCTGATGAGATTCTTCTGTCTATAAGGAAGCAGGTCATACTACTTTTAATGAGTTTATTTTTACACATCACCAATCTCCATTTATTTTTAGATATCACCACTCCCTCTGTGCGTCACAGCACTGAAGTCAAATACTTTGGTACTTTGTTTGCCGTGTGAGCAATCTGAACAATTAATAGAATATGGCAATTGCCAGTTGCACAAATTTCAAATTTATATACAGTTATCTTTGCATAAAATAATGGCCCAAATATTTCTGTCAAAATAATAGTAAGTCTAAAGCACTTTGTTGTTTGTTAAAATTGTTGTGGTAGTTGCATAAAGGTCAGATGTGTAAAATGCAGAAAGTAATAAGCTGGTGTTGTAGGTTTGTTGATCCACTGCTAGTGTCTCAAAAACAGTACCTGGCTGTCTTACTCACTATTCAACTCATTGAATGGAATGAAGGTCCAGCACTTGTACTAATATACTAATTAAACTCAGGCAGACAGTTAAAGCTAAACACCTTTTTAATGACGTTGTAAGTGTTAATTATTGAGAGTCAAACTTCCTGGTGCAGGAATTGAACTATTTCAAACATGGATCCTTGTTCCTTCAGATTTTACTTGTCGGGAACTTAATTTAAAAAGTTAACTTTAATTTTTGCTTCTGCACATTTTCTCTCAACTCGTTCATTCCTCTGCTGTTTTTTAGTATCTGATATGACACTGGATTCCACCCATTCTAACAAACTTCCTTGCTAAATACTAGTTTTGGTTATTGTGCAACCCTTCAATTTTATGGGTTAAGGAGATACATGGTTGCTTTCAGATTCATTTAGATCGCAAAATTCCTTGCAGTGTCCTCAATTTTTCATCTCACATTCCCAGCAAATTCCAGAAAAAGTAGAATAAAGGTTAAAAGGTGAGACTAGCCAACATCAAATATCATTCATTGCTTGGTTAAAAAATATCGGCTGGCCAAAACACCCACTGAAAATGAAGTATTCTACAAATACTGTAATGGCTTTCGTGGAAGTTGTGCCCATAAAATCCAACTGATTTCACTAAGACATCTTTTATCATATCGTAAACAATCTTTAAATATACATTTAAAAATTCACACTTTGCAGTCTACAAGTTTATTTTACATGAAGCCAAAATTTGCCCCAAAATATAATTGTGTTAAATAAGAATGGAGAATGGACACAGATACAGTACATCATTCTCACAAACCATGAATTGCTTTAACTTGCAACAACATATATGCTAAAATAATCATTGTGATTGTAAAATCTACACCTTGTGCTCTTATTTTTGTTAACCTAGCAGCATACATATACAAATCAGTAAAGAGTACAAGAGGAAATACACAAAAATTTCCATTACACCATTGATTATAATAACAACACAAATTTTGCAAAGATCACCAATACACAACCAAAATAACCTGTTTTTGACCTTAATTGACTACAGTACCAGGGACGTGGCTTTGATTCTAGCATGCGGGAGACTGTCTGCGTGGAGTTTGCATACTTTCCCTGTGTTTGCACAGGTTTCCTCCAAGTGGTCCTGTTTCCTCCCACAGTCCTAAACATGTGCAGGTTAGGTGGATTAGCCATGCTAAATGTCCACAGTGTCCAGGCTAGCTGGATTAGCCTTGGGAAGTGTAGTCTTACAGCGACAGAGGGGGGATCTGATGGAATGCCCTTCGGAAGATAGGTATTGACTCAAATGGGCCAAATGGCCTGCTTCCATACAGTAGAGATTCTATGGTTCATACGTGAAGAAATTATTGTGGTTCAGCTACTGGCCTTAAAACAACAGGATAAAATTGAATCAGAGATAATGGGAACTGCAGATGCTGGAGATTCCAAGATAATAAAATGTGAGGCTGGATGAACACAGCAGGCCAAGCAGCATCTCAGGAGCACAAAAGCTGACGGACAGGTCAAGGAGGTGGGATGAGGTTAGTAGGTAGCTGGGGGTGCGGCTTGGGGTGGGAGGAAGGGATGGGTGGGAGGAAGAACCGGTTAGGGAGGCAGAGACAGGTTGGACTGGTTTTGCGATGCAGTGGGTGGGGGGGAAGAGCTGGGCTGGTTGTGTGGTGCAGTGGGGGGAGGGGATGAACTGGGCTGGTTTAGGGATGCAGTGGGGGAAGGGGAGATTTTGAAACTGGTGAAGTCCACATTGATACCATATGGCTGCAGGGTTCCCAGGCGGAATATGAGTTGCTGTTCCTGCAACCTTCGGGTGGCATCATTGTGGCAGTGCAGGAGGCCCATGATGGACATGTCATCAAGAGAATGGGAGGGGGAGTGGAAATGGTTTGCGACTGGGAGGTGCAGTTGTTTGTTGCGAACTGAGCGGAGGTGTTCTGCAAAGCGGTCCCCAAGCCTCCGCTTGGTTTCCCCAATGTAGAGGAAGCCGTCTTCGCCTCCATGCCTACTTCTTCAACCGGGAACCTAACCCTCCTTCCACTGACCCCTTCACCCGCTTCCAACAAAAGTCCTACCTGTCCGTCTTCCCTGGACTGACCTATCCCCTCCCTGCCTCCCCACCTACACCCTCTCCACCTATCTTCTTTACTCTCCATCTTCGGTCCGCCTCCCCCTCTCTCCCTATTTATTCCAGTTCCCTCCCCCCATCCCCCTCTCTGATGAAGGGTCTAGGCCCGAAACGTCAGCTTTTGTGCTCCTGAGATGCTGCTTGGCCTGCTGTGTTCATCCAGCCTCACAGGATAAAATTGAATCTCACTGTGCCCAATTTCAGCAACCAACACCTTACACCTTAGAAATGCCTGATATGAAATAGCTCAAATCATTATTATGACTGTGGAAGCTGTCTGAAATAGGCAAAAGACTACACCTGTTTTAGGATTCATCTGAGAAAGTGGGCTCTTCTGCTGGCATAGGGTCTTTTTAAATTGACATGGAACCAGGAGGAACAGGAACGCTTTCTCAGCCAGCTGTTCCTACTCTTTTACCTAGCGCAGTATCCCAACGTTGGGTAGACCTCAGTGTCATGACCTGTGATATAGGTGGTTCAAAACGTTTATTCCTCACTGGACTAAACTGCTTCTGGGGATGCACTAGTTGCTGACATTTACTTGAATATTAGACAACGCCCAGACATCAATTTCTTGCGATCTTCAGCGGCGGGAGGTTATTCCCTGGACCCACTTGTTTCCTTGAAAATTAGCCTCTGAATTTTTATGCCGTACTACCCATTTGTCATATGTATTTAACACAATGACAACAATGCATTATTCAGAGAAAGGCACAATGAAATTTTCTCAGTAAACACCATTGCTCCTAATCTCAATTTACAAGCAAATCAAATAATTTCAAAGACGTTTTCTTTAATTTAGAAGAAAGACCAGAATTTCTGGTTAGACAAAGTGCCACTCCTCTAGTTTAAGACTTTCCTTCCTGCTAATGCAGCCATTTTAAAGAAATTCAAAAAGCAAAATATGATTTATGTTAGCTTAAAATAGAATAGATTGAACCAGATTTTAGAGATACAGATACTAATGATAAATTGAAGCTAACTTTGCACCAAAGACATTTAAATTATCAAGCAATGTCAAGATAACAAAATGGTTATTTAATGCTAAACTTCAGCAAATTATAAAATTACAGTAAACACGCGCATAAGAGTTGGTCGGTTTGCATATCAGACCGATGTTCAATCAAAAGGTAATTCCTTGATTAGGAAATCCAGCTGCAGGAAAATAAAACTTCCTGTAACATACTGCACAAGTGGAAAAATATCACTTTCCAACTCGAATTGTCACAGGTACGCAATCGTACATCTCAAAATTAACAGATATATGTTTGTCATGACTGGTCAACTGTTTAACAAAATTCTTCATTATTTCATTTTCACCATGAATCCATGATAAAATCTGACTTTTCTCTATTATGGATATCATTGACATTGGTCTTTGAGATGACCTTTGTAGCCTCCAAGGTCATTCTAAAAGCAGAGGTCCAACTTATAGGGTGAACATATGTAAACTATTGATGTAGGTGTGGGTGTTAATCACCAAAACGTGCGAAGGCAAACAGAACACTGGTAATCACCACAGATGAAGACTGCTGAGGGAGATAGTGAATGGGTGACCAAAAGGCAGAGGAAGAGCAGGAAGGCAGTGCAGGTGTCCCCTGCGGTCATCTCCCTCCAAAACAGGTATTCCGTTTTGAATACTGTTGGGGGAGATGGCTCACCAGCAGAAGGCAGCAGTAGCCAGGTTCACGGCACCATGGCTGGATCTGCTGTACAGAAGGGCGGGAAAAAGAGTGGAAGGGCGATAGTCATTGGGGATTCAATTGTAAGGGGAGTAGATAGGCGGTTTGCGGTCAAAAACGGGACTCCCGAATGGTATGTTGCCTCCCAGGTGCATGGGTCAGGGATGTCTCCGATCGGCTGCAGAACATTCTGAAGGGGGAGGGCAAACAGCCAGTTGTCGTGGTGCATATAGGCACCAACGATATAGGCAGAAAACGGGATGAGGTCCTACAAGCAGCATTTAGGGAGTTAAGAGACAAGTTAAAGAGTAGGACCTCAAAGGTAGTAATCTCAGGATTGCTACCAGTGCCATGTGCTAGTCAGTGCAGAAATGAAAGAATAGCTAGGATGATTGTGTGGCTTGAGAGATGGTGTAGGAGGGAGGGGTTCAGATTTTTGGGACATTGGAACTGGTTCTGGGGAAGGTGGGACTATTACAAATTGGACGGTCTACACCTGAACCGGACTGGAACCAATGTCCTTGGGGGTGCTTTTGCTAATGTTGTGGGGCAGGGTTTAAACTAATGTGGCAGGGGGATGGGAACCAAATATTGGACAGAAAAGAGGTAGAAACGAAAGCCTGTAGGGAACTACATAATGGAGTCAGTGTGACTAAAGGGGATAGTAGTCGGGGAGCAGATGATGAACACAAAGGGACAGGTGGTCTGAGGTACATTTGTTTTAATGCGAGAAGTGTAGTAGACAAGGCAGATGAGCTTAGGGCTTGGATCGGTACCTGGAGGTATGATGTTATTGCTATTACTAAGACTTGGTTGAGGGAAGGGCATGACTGGCAACCAGTTGTCCCAGGATATTGATGCTTCAGGCGGGATAGAGAGGGAGGTAAAAGGGGTGGAGGAGTTGCAGTAATGGTCAAAGACAATATCACAGCCGCACTGAAGGAGGGCCCCATGGAGGACTCAAGCAGTGAAGCAATATGGGTAGAACTCAGAAATAGGAAGGATGCAGTAACAATGCTGGAGCTATACTACAGGCCTCCCAACAGCGAGCGTGAGATAGAGGTACAAATATGTAAACACACAATGGAAAGGTGTAGGAGAAACAGGGTGGTGGTGATGGGAGATTTTAATTTTCCCAACATTGACTGGGGTTCATTCACTGTTAGGGGTCAAGACAGAGCAGAATTTGTAAGGTGTGTCCAGGAGGGTTTTCTAGAGCAGTATGTATGTAGTCCAACTCGGGAAAGGGCCATACTGGACCTGGTGCAGGGGAAATAAACCCGGCCAGGTGGTTGATATTACAGTAGGGGACTACTTTGGAAATAGCGACCAAATTTCCGTAAGTTTTAGAATACTCATGGACAAGGATAGGAGTGGTCCTAAAGGAAGAGTACTAAACTGGGGGAAGGCCGCCTATACCAAGATTCGGCAGGATCTGAGGAATGTAGATTGGGAGAAACTGTTTGAAGGTAAATCCACATTTGATATGTGGGAGGCTTTTAAGGAGAGGTTGATTAGCATGCAGGGGAGACATGTTCCTGTGAAAATGAGGAATAGAAAAGGCAAGATTAGGGAGCCATGGATGACAGGTGAAATTGTGAGACTAGCCAAGAGAAAAAAGGAAGTATACATGAGGTCTAGGCGACTGAAGACAGACGAAGCTTTGCAAGAATATCGGGAATGTAGAGCAAATCTGAAAAAAGGGATTAAGAGGGCTAAGAGTGGACATGAGATATTGCTGGCAAACATGGTTAAGGAAAATTCCAAAGCCTTTTATTCATATATAAAGAGCAAGAGGGTAACTAGAGAAAGGATTGGCACACTTAAGGACAAAGAAGGAAAGTTCTGCGCTGAGTCAGAGAAAATGGGTGACATTCTTAATGAGTACTTTGCTTCGGTATTCACCAAGGAGAGGGACATGACGGATGTTGAGGTTAGGGATAGATGTTTGCTTAGTCTAGGTCAAGTTGACATAAGGAAGGAGGAAGTGTTAGGTATCCTAAAAGACATTAAGGTGGACAAATCCCCAGGTCCGGATGGGATCTATCCCAGGTTGCTGAGGGAAGCGAGAGGAAATAGCCGGGGCCCTAACAGATATCTTTGCAGTGTCCTTAGACATGGGTGAGGTCCTGGAGGACTGGAGACTTGCTAATGTTGTCCCCTTGTTTAAAAATGGGAGCAAGGATAATCCAGGTAATTATCGATCAGTGAGCCTGACGTCAGTGGTAGGGAAGCTACTGGAGAAGATACTGAGGGATAGGATCTATTCCCATTTGGAAGAAAATGGGCTTATCAGTGATAGGCAACATGGTTTTGTGCAGGGAAGGTCATGTCTTACCAACTTAATAGAATTCTTTGAGGACGTGATAAAGTTGATTGATGAGGGAAAGGCTGTAGATGTCATATACATGGACTTCAGTAAGGTGTTTGATGAGGTTCCCCATGGCAGGCTGATGGAGAAAGTGAAGTCACATGGGGTCCAGGGTGTGCTAGCTGGATGGATAAAAAACTGGCTGGGCAACAGGAGACAGAGGGTAGTAGTAGAAGGGAGCTTCTCAAATTGGAGACCTGTGACCAGTGGTGTTCCACAGGGATCTGTGCTGGAGCCACTGTTGTTTGTGATATATGTAAATGATCTGGAGGAAGGTGTTGGTAGTCTGATCAGCAAGTTTGCTGATGATGCTAAGATTGGTGGAGTAGCTGATAGTGAAGGGGACTGTCAGAAATTACAGCAGAATATAGATAGACTGGCAAGTTGGGCAGATGAATGGCAGATGGAGTTCAATCCAGGCAAATGCGAGGTGATGCATTTTGGAAGATCAAATTCAAGGGTGAACTATACAGTAAATGGAAAAGTCCTAGGGAAAATTGATGAACAGAGAGATCTGGGTGTTCAGGTCCATTGTTCCCTGAAGGTGACAATGCAGGTCAATAGGGTGGTCAAGAAGGCATATGGCATGCTTTCCTTCAATGGATGGGGTATTGAGTACAAGAGTTGGCAGGTCATGTTGCAGTTGTATAGGACTTTGGTTCGGCCACATTTGGAGTACTGTGTACAGTTCTGGGCGCCACATTACCAAAAGGATGTGCATGCTTTGGAGAGGGTGCAGAGGAGGTTGACCAGGATGTTGCCTGGTATGGAGGGTGCTAGCTATGAAGAGAGGTTGAATAGATTAGGATTATTTTCATTAGAAAGACGGAGATTGAGGGGGGACCTGATTGAGGTCTACAAAATCATGAGGGGTATAGACAGGGTGGATGGCAAAAAGCTTTTTCCCCCAGAGTGGGGGACTCAATTACTAGGGGTCATGAGTTCAAAGTGAGAGGAGGAAAGTTTAGGGGCGATATGCGTGGAAAGTTCTTTACACAAAGGGTGGTGGGTGCCTGGAATGCGTTGCCAGCGGAGGTGGTAGATGCAGACACGTTAGCGTCTTTTAAGATATATTTGGACAGGTACATGGATGGGCAGGGAGCAAATGGACACAGACCCTTAGAAAATAGATGACAGGTTAGACAGAGAATCTTGATCGGCGCAGGCTTGGAGGGCTGAAGGGCCTGTTCCTGTGCTGTAGGTTTCTTTGTTTCTTTGTAATTCATGTGCATGTGGTATAGTTAACTGATGAAAATACCTTCAATACAAATTTTATAAAATTCATCAATTTCACTGTCTTCAGTGTCATGCTGAGTCACTTTGGCTAATGGTATGACTGTAAAGATTCCACTCTGTAACAGATATGATGCTTTCAATATCAGAGACTGTGAAGAAACTGGGCCTGTACTTTCTACAGTTCAGAAGAATGAGAGGTAATCTCATTGAAATGTACTGAATTCTTACAGGGCGTGACAGGGTAGACAGTATGACAGGGTATATGTGGACATGTGATTCTACCGAGGGGACTGAAAACAGAAGCAGTTTTGGAAGAATATCAGGAAAGTAGGACCAATCTGAAACAAGGAATTAAGAGGGCTAAAAGAGTTCATGAAATATCTTTAGCAAACAGGGTTAAGGAAAATCCCAAAGCCGTTTATTCATACATAAGGAGCAAGAGGGTAACGAAAGAAGGGGTTGGCCCACTCAAGGATAAAGGAGCGAAGTTATGTGAGGGCTCAGAGAAAATGAGTGAGATTCTTAATGAGTACTTTGCATCGGTATTCACTGAGGGGAGGGACACAATGGATGCTGAGGTTAGGGATACATGTTAGATTACTGTAGGCTAAGTAGGCATAAGGATGGGCGAAGTGTTGGGTATTCTAAAAGGCATTAGGGTGGACAAGTCCCCAGGTCCGGATAGGATCTATCCCAGGTTACCGCAGGAAGGAAGAGAGGAAATAGCCGGGGCCTTAACAGATGTCTTTGCAGCACCCTTGAGCACGGGTGAGGTCCCGGAGGACTGGAGAATTGCTAATGTTGTCCCCTTGTTTATGAAAGGTAGCAAGGATAATCCAGGTAATTATAGACCGGTGAGTCTGATGTCAGTGGTGGGGAAGCTGCTGGAGAAGATACTGAGGGATAGGATCTACTTACATTTGGAAGCAAATGGGCTTAGTAGTGGTAGGCAGCACGGTTTTGTGCTGGGAAGGTCATGTCTTACTAACTTGATAGATTTCTTTGAGGAAGTGACAAAGTTGATAGATGAGGCAAGGGCTGTAGATGTCGTACACATGGACTTCAGTAAGGCATTTAATAAGGTTCCCTGTGGTAGGCTGATGGAGAAAGTGAAGTCACATGGCATCCAGGGTGTACTAGGTAGATGGATAGAGAACTGGCTGGGCAACAGGAGACACAAAGTTGTAGTGGAAGGGAGTTTCTCAAAATGGAGAACTGTGATCACTCGTATTCCACAGGGATCCGTGTTGGGACCACTGTTGTTTGTGATATACACAAATGATCTGGAGGAAGGTATAGATGGTCTGATTAGCAAGTTTTCAGATGACACTAAGATTGTTGAAGTAGCAGATAGTGAAGAAGACTGTCAGAGAATGCAGCAGAATGTAGCTAGATTGGAGAGTTGGGTGGAGAAATGGCAGATGGAGTTCAATCCAGGCAAATGCGAGGTGATGCATTTTGGAAGATCCAATTCAAGAGTGAACTATACGGCAAATGGGAAAGCCCGAGGGAAAACTGATGCACAGAGAGATCTGGGTGTTCAGGTCCATGGTACCCTGAAAGTGGCAACGCAGGTGGATAGAGTGGTCAAGAAGGCATATGGCATGCTTTCAGTCATCGGTCGTGGCATTGAGTACAAGAGTTGGCAGGTCATGTTACAGTTGTACAGGACTTTGGTTAGACCACATTTGGAATACTGCGTACAGTTTTGGTCACCACATTACCAAAAGGATGTGGATGCTTTGGAGAGGGTGTCGAGGAGGTTCACCAGGATGTTGCTTGGTATGGAGAGCACTAGCTATGAAGAAAGGTTGAGTCGATTAGGATTATTTACATTAGAACAACGGAAGCTGAGGAGGGACCTGATTGAGGTCTACAAAATCATGCGAGGTGTAGACAGGGTGGATAGCAAGAAGCTTTTTCCCAGAGTGGGGGACTCAATTACTAGGGAGTCTCGATTTCAAGGTGAGAGGGGAAAAGTTTAAGGGAGATGTGCATGGAAAGTTCTTCACACAAAGGGTGGAGGGTGCCTGGAACACGTTACCAGTGGAGGTGGTAGAGGTGGGCGCGATAGCGTCATTCAAGATGTATCTAGACAGATACGCGAATGGGCAGGGAGCAGAGGGATACAGATCCTTGGAAAATAGGCGTCAGGGTGAAATAGAGGATTTGGATTGGCGCAGGCTTGGAGGGCCAAAGGGCCTGTTCCCATGCTGTAATTTTCTGTGTTCTTTGTCCTTTGATTCCCCAAATCTAATGAGTGTAGAAGTAGGGGATATAATCGAAAGAGCAGGCAATTAATACTGAAATGAGAAGGAATCCTTTCACTTCGGGAGTAGAGAATCTCTGGACTGATTTACCTTGGAGGCCTGTAGAAGCAAAATCAACAAGCACGTTCAAGACAGAAACAGATCAATTTCTGGATACTAAAGATAGTAAGGAACATGGTTCAATGGGGAAAATGGTGTAGATGTAGCTGATTAGCCATAATCCCAGTTGAACAGATCCTATGGTCAACTTTTGATCTTACATTTCAGCCATTGAAGTGGATACTCTGCATTATTTGAACAACTGACAACAGTTTGTGAGATAGTAAGAGCTAGAGGAGCACAGCAGTCCAGACAGCATCAGAGGAGCAGGAAAGCTGATATTTTGGGTTGGGACACTTCTTCAGAAATGGGGGAGGGGGAAGGGAGCTCAGAAATAAATAGACAGAGGAGGGGTGGAGCTGGGGGAAGGTAGGTGGGTTGGTGAGAGATGAGAGCCGGTAGGGAGTTGTGGGGATTGGTCACTGAGATGGGTAGGAGTGGACAGGTGGGAGAGAAGATGGACAAGTTGGATCAGGTCAAGGACGCGGAGTTGAGAGGGAGGCTTGGTCATGGGATGAGGCTGGTTGGGGGGAGGTGGTGGGGAGATTTTAAATCTGGTAAAGTCCACATTGAGACCATTGGGTTGTAGGGTTCCAACGCAGAATAGGAAGTGCTGCTCCTCCAGTTTGCGGATGGTGTCATTGTGGCACTGAAGAAGACCCAGGATGGACATGTCACCCAGGGAATGGGAAGGGGAGTTAAAATGATTCGCGACTGGAAGGTGTTGTCGTTTGTCTCAAACAGAGTGCAGGTGCTCTACAAAGCAGTCTCAGAGCCTCTGCTTGGTGTCACCGATGTAGAGGAGGACACGGCGGCAGTGGATACAATAGACCACATTAGCAGATGTGCAGGTGAACATCTGTCTGAAGTGGAGGTTTTTTTGGTTCCTTGCATGGAGGTGAAGGGGTATGTGTAGGGACAGGTGTAGCACTTCTTGCAGTTGCAAGGAAAGGTGCTGTGGGTCCTGGGGCTAGTGGGGAGTGTGGAGAGGACGAGGGAGTCGGGGAGACAGCGGTCCCTCTGGAAGGAATAAAGGGGTGGGGAGGGAAATACATCTTTGGTTGTGGGGTCAGATTGCAGGTGGCGGAAATGGCAGAAAATGACATGTTGAATCCAGAGGTTAGTGGGGTGATACACAAGGACAAGGGGGATTCTGTTTTTGTTTTTGTTGTGGAGAGGGGACGTGAGGGCAGAGGTGTGGGAAATGCAAGAGATGTGATCGAGAGCATTTTCGATCACCAGATTGGGGAAGTTGTGTTCCCTGAAATAGGAGTACATCTGGGATGTTCGGGAGCAGACATGACGGAGGCGGAGGAATCAGGAGGAGGGGATTACGTTCTTCCAAGTAAGGTATGTGAGAGGAGGTGTACTCTGGGTAGCTGTGGGAGTCAGTGGGCTTGAAACAGATATCGGTTTTGAGGCAGTCACCGGAGATGGAGGCAGGGAGGTCCAGGAAGGAGACAGAGGTTTCAGAGATGGTCCAGGTGAACTGGAGGTTGGGGTGAAAAGTGTTAGTACAGTTTGTGCCCTTCTTGCAGCATTTGACTTGACAAAGCTATGCAAACATCAGGCAAGGCAGTGTTAGTGTTCCTTCACTTTGTGAAGGGTTATTTTCTCCATTAACCATGCACATATTCCATTTGGTATGAACATGATGCTTCACTAATTTATTGAGCCACACATCCAAAACATTGAATAATAGTTGACAGAGTCCCTGGTAAAACTTCAACTGGGGGTTATTTCTTTGTAGGTGCCTCTTGATATCAACAGTTATACAATATATGAATATGCCCCAGGACACTTCAGGTACTATCAATCCGTAATTTCGTTCCATTCAACTGTTGTCATGGATATGGTTTTCAAGTCAAGAACAGCAGTTAGAATGTGACACACGCAAATGTGCAAATCTAGCTTTAAATGTTGGATTTCATTTAACAGACCTACAAGTTTCTGTTGTGTGCGATCTACTCACTAATAGCTGCTTGTAGAACAGCATGGATAATTTAAATGAGACTCCAATTAGGAAGCAGTTTAATAATTTCGTACCCGGGATAAGGTATGGAAAGCATTGCCTGAGACACTTGCTTGTCCTGTGCAATCAGGAGTCCAGCAAGGAACGTGTGGTAACCAAGCTGTTCAATACCACAAACTTCGGAGTCACCAAAGTATTGCACTTCAAACACTACTTCATTGAATTGATTTAACTATATCAATATTACTCCTTAAACCTAATGGTTGAACTTACATTTGTAGGGCACCTGTAACAAGCTCAGGATATTGCAAAGTGCTCACGACTAATGAAGTTTTTTTGAAGTGCCATCACAGATATAATGTTGAAAATAATGCAGCCAATTTGTGCAAGGCGAGTCCCCACGAAGAGCATTGTGATAATGACCAGGTGTGTTTTTTTGTGTGATATTGATTGAAGGATATATACTGGACTAGACATTGCAAATAACTCACTCTGATTGCACATCCTGCACATCTGCTAATGTGGTCTATTGTATCCGCTGTTCCCGATGTGGCTTCCTCTACTCAGGGAGGCCAAGCAGAGGCTTGGAGATCACTTAGTGGATCTCCTACGCTCGGTTCAGGACAATCGACAACACCTCCCAGTCGTGAACCACTTCAACTCCCTCTCCCACACCCTGGGTGACATGTCCATCCTGGACCTCTTCCAATGTCACAATGATGCCACCTGGAAACTTGTGGAGCAGCACCTGATATTCCGCCTTGGAAGCCTACAACCTAATGGTCTCAATGTGGACTTCACAAGCTTCAAAATCTCCCCACCCCCAGCCTCATCCCAAGACCAACTCTTCATCTCATCCCTGCCGCATTGACCTGTCCGTCTTCTCTCCCAAGTATCCGCTCCTCCCACCTCACTGACCAATCCCCACCACTACCTACTTGCACTCACCAATCACCATCCCACCTTCCTTCCCCAGCTCGAACACCCCTCTCTATTTATTTCAGAAGACCCTTCCGCTGCCCATTCCCCATTTCGGAAGAAGAGTCTCAGCCCGACTCGTCAACTTTCCTGCTCCTCTGATGCTGCCTGGCCTGTTGTGTTCCTCCAGCTCCACACTGTGTTACTGCAAATAACTCCCCTGGCTCCTTTACAGAACAGTGCTACAGCTTTGGTTTAATGTTTCATTTGATAGTCAGCATCTTCATCAGTGCACAACCCATTCAGTTCTCCATTGATGTGTCATTCTTGATCTTCTTGTACAAATCTCTAGAGTGGGACTTGAACCCACAATCTTCTTGAATCAGAGGCACAGGTGATATCCACTGAGCCATGACAGATATGGAACAACTGCATGTGTTCTTTGAAAACACATGGTCTCAGATGGGTTTAGGTTGCAGGTAAATAAGAATCCGGCACTGAACAAAATGAAGGCTGCCAGTGAATCATAACCTGTTTGTTTCACATGTCGGGGTGAATTTGACAGGCTTGGGGGAGGGGGTGGCGTGTGGAAGAATTTGGTTATTGATTGCCCTCTTGTTAGAGAATCATTTGTGAATCGATCAACTTTAAAAAGATCGACCCACAGCAAAGCCACACTGTTGGCAGCTGAACAAGTAGAGTGTGGAACTTAAATCTTTCAATGAAGGAGCAAGTCTCACCCTCTGTAAAGATCCCAGAAGTGCCAATACTCAGCAGCAGGTGCTGCTAAGTGTGCAAAGCTTGTCGGAAATGGCATAGTTGGCATTGGGTCATGACTTGATGTCACCAAGCCTGATCTAAGCATGCATGGCTCAGCAGCAGTCCCAATTTATAAGCCTAAAATCCTGGCAACACAGTTTAATTTCCACATTAATGATGCAATTATCTGGTCTTCTATCTGTTAGAGCTCTTCTCAAGAGTACAGCTACTTCACAAGTGCCAAACTGATTAAAGCACAAATGCGCAGAATGACATCACGGAATTGTCAGAAAATCATTAAATATTAATATGACCTTTTACAAATGCCTGGTCTGTGCTCAACACTGTTGGCTTTAAAAATATGAATAGTAAAAAATTAATAAGACATGTGTCTATCAACTTAAGCTTCACTGCAATTTGTGGCACACAAAATCATCTTTACACATGGTGTTGATTCTTCAGTGCTACAGACAATTGATTAATTACAAAATAGCTTATTGGACGCCGACGATGGCAGAGACTGTGCAGGTGGAAATTATGAGAAGTCTCGTGTCTGTGGTCCAAATAGAATTAAAGTTTACCATTTATTTGGTCAAGAATAATACTGTACCTGAAGCAAGGTGTATCAGACTAAAATATTTAAAACAAAGTGGGTGACGGCACCTTTCCATGCCAAACCGTGGAAGTCCGAAACAATATTTCAAAAGCTTTTACGTCAAAACTATATGAAGTTTTAAACGTCAGTTGATAAAAAAAAAATAAAATTCATTCACCGTGGTCTATCCACATATCACAGTCTTGGTTATGACCCATCACCAACTGTGCAAGTTAACCTTCCTAAGATGTTATGCTTTTAAATTGGAACATCCATTTGACAAAAAGGCACATTGGCAAAATGAATCATGAGCAAACCCAATGAGAATATAGCACCATATCATTACTAGTCTTTGCTGGTGAACTTAAAGCATGTTTGAAAGAGAAAACAAACTGCGGGACATTCATTTCTCTTCATAACTAAAATTCAAGACATCAGAGCTTATAAAATTCAGAAGTAAATCTTTCTCCATAACATATTTAAATCTATCAAATAAACCCCATATTGTTTTCACTCAAGTTTTAATTTGAAGGTCTTTCTAATTTGTATGATGCCAGTGTAGAATTTAGTTGGCTACAAGCTCACACAATGACAGGTGTCTGTACGGATCTCCTCCTCTATGAAGGTAGAAGCTTTCCCACTGCTGATGGGTGAATTTACAATCTTGGTTGAGATTTATACCTGGTCATCCCGAATGGAAAATAAAATCTTTGTTAAAGCTACTGAGCTACAGAGAGAGATATTTGACCATTCACTGCTCCCTGTTCTCCTGCCCTGGAGAATTGTAGCAATGAGGAGAGATTGGAGAAGTTGGGGTTGTTTTCCTTGGAACAGGGAAGGCTGAGGAGTGACATGATTGAGGTATTCAGATTCAAAATGGGTAGAGAAAGAATCGACAGGAGGAACCGTTTTATCTTGGCAGAGAGTTCAAAATTGGCGGTAACAGATTCGAGTCAAATGGCAGAAGAATTAGAGGGGACATGAGGAAAAACATTTTTATGCACAAGGCGGTGGGTGTCTGGAATTCGCTGCCCGAGTTGGTGACGGAAGCAGAGACCTTAGACTCTTAAAAAATACCTGGATCTGCGCTTTATGGGCTGTCTACAGGATGATGGGATAAGAAAGGCATCTGGGTGTCTTTGGGTTGGCATGGACCAGATACGCTGAACAACCCTGTTCTGTGCTGAATTATTTCTATGGCTCTTAACCTTATAAATGTAGTCAAATGTGCAGGTGAAAAGTTTCACAGACATGGGCAGCATGAGACAATCTCGTATGAGTCTAGACTTTGGCACTGATCAACTGTAAGTTACAGCTAACCAATATACGAAAAAGGCAGGACGTTGGGGTATTCCAAGATAATAAAATGTGAGGCTGGATGAACACAGCAGGCCCAGCAGCATCTCAGGAGCACAAAAGCTGACGTTTCGGGCCTAGGCCCTTCATCAGAGAGGGGGATGGGGTGAGGGTTCTGGAATATATAGGGAGAGAGGGGGAGGCGGACCAAAGATGGAGAGAAAAGAAGATAGGTGGAGAGGAGAGTATAGGTCGGGAGGTAGGGAGGGGATAGGTCAGTCCAGGGAAGACAGACAGGTCAAGGAGGTGGGATGAGGTTAGTAGGTAGGAGATGGAGGTGCGGCTTGGGGTGGGAGGAAGGGATGGGTGAGAGGAAGAACAGGTCAGGGAGGCAGAGACAGGTTGGACTGGTTTTGGGATGCAGTGGGTGGAGGGGAAGAGCTGGGCTGGTTGTGTGGTGCAGTGGGGGGAGGGGACGAACTGGGCTGGTTTAGGGATGCGGTGGGGGAAGGGGAGACATTGAAGCTGGTGAAGTCCGCATTGATACCATTGGGCTGCAGGGTTCCCAAGCGGAATATGAGTTGCTGTTCCTGCAACCTTCGGGTGGCATCATTGTGGCACTGCAGGAGGCCCATGATGGACATGTCATCTAAAGAATGGGAGGGGGAGTTGAAATGGTTTGCGACTGGGAGGTGCAGTTGTTTATTGCAAACCGAGTGGAGGTGTTCTGCAAAGCGGTCCCCAAGCCTCCGCTTGGTTTCCCCAATGTAGAGGAAACCACACCGGCTACAATGGATGCAGTATACCACATTGGCAGATGTGCAGGTGAACCTCTGCTTAATGTGGAAAGTCATCTTGGGGCCTGGGATAGGGGTGAGGGAGGAGGTGTGGGGGCAAGTGTAGCATTTCCTGCAGTTGCAGGGGAAGGTGCCGGGTGTGGTGGGGTTGGAGGGCAGTGTGGAGCGAACAAGGGAGTCACGGAGAGAGTGGTCTCTCCGGAAAGCAGACAAGGGTGGGGATGGAAAAATGTCTTGGGTGGTGGGGTCAGATTGTAGATGGCAGAAGTGTCGGAGGATGATGCGTTGTATCCGGAGGTTGGTGGAGTGGTGTGTGAGAACGAGGGGGATCCTCTTTGGGCGGTTGTGGCGGGGGTGGGGTGTGAGGGATGTGTTGGGGGAAATGCGGGAGATGCGGTCAAGGGCGTTCTCGGCCACTGTGGGGGGAAAGTTGCGGTCCTTGAAGAACTTGGACATCTGGGATGTGCGGGAGTGGAATGCCTCATCGTGGGAGCAGATGCGGCGGAGGCGGAGGAATTGGGAATAGGGGATGGAATTTTTGCAGGAGGGTGGGTGGGAAGAGGTGTATTCTAGGTAGCTGTGGGAGTCGGTGGGCTTGAAATGGACATCAGTTACAAGCTGGTTGCCTGAGATGGAGACTGAGAGGTCCAGGAAGGTGAGGGATGTGCTGGAGATGGCCCAGGTGAACTGAAGGTTGGGGTGGAAGGTGTTGGTGAAGTGGATGAACTGTTCGAGCTCCTCTGGGGAGCAAGAGGCGGCGCCGATACAGTCATCAATGTAACGGAGGAAGAGGTGGGGTTTGGGGCCTGTGTAGGTGCGGAAGACGGACTGTTCCACGTAACCTACAAAGAGGCAGGCATAGCTGGGGCCCATGCGGGTGCCCATGGCCACCCCCTTAGTCTGTAGGAAGTGGGAGGAATCGAAAGAGAAGTTGTTGAGGGTGAGGACGAGTTCGGCTAGGCGGATGAGGGTGTCGGAGGAGGGGGACTGGTCGGGCCTGCGGGATAGGAAGAAGTGGAGGGCCTTGAGGTCATCTGCATGCGGAATACTGGTGTATAGGGACTGGACGTCCATGGTGAAAATGAGGTGTTGGGGGGTCAGGGAATTGGAAGTCCTGGAGGAGGTGGAGGGCGTGGCTGGTGTCACGGATGTAGGTAGGGAGTTCCTGGACCAAAGGGGAGAAGATGGAGTCCAGATGGGTGGAGATGAGTTCAGTGGGGCAAGAACAGGCTGAGACAATGGGTCGACCAAGGTGCTTTACAGCTAACAATCTACTTTAAAATCTAATCACTGTTGTAGTGTACCAACCACTAGTTCTGCTTCTGCATTCTCCCAGTTCCAAATTGTAACTCATTATTCCCAGCAAACACATCTCCAGTTAAATGGAAACTAGAGAACATTCTTCAGCTCCAAGCATTTCCATAATGAAGCAGCTTGCTTCCAGACTACGCTTAACCTGTATTTTCAGTTATTAAGCTAATTTGGTTCTAACTCTCATTGTAAGGCCATTACTACAAGTTTTGTAGGCCATTCATATCCAGCTACTTGAGCCAGCTGATATAGCTCTATCTCACCAACTCTGATTGTATTAAACACATACAAGTAATCTGAAGTTCCATTCATTGTAGGTGTTCTGCCAATCACAAAGTCTGGCATTTTAGTTTCTGACTTCCTAGCTACTAACCATTCAACAGCAACATGATTCCAACTTTTTATGTGTACCAGACTTCAAGCTATTTCAACTGCATCTATCTAATTATCTCCTGTTACACTGTAAAATTAAAAATGACATTCTAAATTGCAGAAACGGTGAACAAGATTTTCCCAAGATCAGAACAGCACTGCAGCAACATGAAGTGTCACCTTGCCGCTATTATTGTGAAGGGCAGTTCTAACCAGTTTGCTGCAGAATGCACAAAGTACCATTCAGTTGGACTATGCTGCAGCACCTATTCCTTCTAGAAAACTTATGCAGAATAACACTAACCACAAGATGACTGGCACATATCTCCTTGCGGTTCTAGAGATAAAGGACATGGTGAACTATTTTCTGAAGAATGGTGTAGGCCCAAAATGACAACTTTCCTGCTCCTCTGATGCTGCTTGGCCTGCTGTGTTCATCCAGCTCTACACCTTGTTATCTCTGATGAATTCAGTCAGATGGTTTCCCAAGCTGACCAAACTCACTTGTCAGAATGCCTCATCACCTGAATTTTCAAGCAAGTACAAAGACGTGTGGCTTGCCTTGTGGGGAGAACAGCCTTCTCCCCATTTGATATTTCACATACTCCCGGAGCCACTGCAGCTGCCCATCATGCAGAGAGGCATCTCTTCCTGGAATGCATTTGCAAAGAGCAAATAAACATCAACTGCTGCAGTTAGGCACTGAACTTAGTAAATGTCTCTTTTTGACCTGTGGGAAACCTGTTTGTCTTTCAGAGCAAAAGGGCTATCCATAACAGTTAGTTGCACTGTACCACATTTCAAGATCCAATGTGCTGAGGCAAATACCAAACCTTGGTGCAGCCAGCATACAGGGTTAATGGGAAATGTCCACAATCAAAAGCACTTACAGTACAGCGGGACTGGAACCAGAATCAGAGCATTATACATCATGAAGCATTTAGTGCAGCTGCAGATGCAATCTGAATTATAAATAAAATGAGGCATTTTACACTGCAATGTACTGTAATGAACCTAACACATTTTGTCAAGTATTTTGTGTGAACTGTCACATGTGAATGCACATTTACAAATTAAAATGTATTTCTGGAAATGAAATAAAAATAGCAAGTGCAGAATTACAAGGATACAAACACTTACCAAATAGTTTGGTTCAGAAGTTATAAAGGGAACATCGTAGTTTGAATTACTAACTATGTAGAAAAACAGCTGCATTGTCATGTCTTGATTCCCCGCAAGTGACTTGCTAAGCAGTTACATATTCACAGCCATGCAAGCATTGTCTACTTCTCAAATACCAGTGAATGCTTCAAGCCTGTTCCATAACCATCAGCAGTGTTTTCCTACCATACCTTTCTTGGAATTGTCCTACCTAGGCCATGTCCCTCCTGCTAGCCACCTCCTTCCTTGTTTTCAGGACACTTCTCATGTAACCTTCTCCTCCACCATGCTTCAGTCCCACTCTCATGTCATTCATCAATTTTTCTTGCTACTCAACATTCAATATTTTATTGTATTTTGATGCCTTTGAAAGAGCACTGCACAAAATATATCTAATGTACAATTAAGAAAATAAATTAGAATGATTTCATATGTTTTGACAATGTATATGATTAAGTTGTTCAAGGTATTCGGATAAATTGCAGTGCAGATTCATGGACAATTGGAAAATTGTTTTCCAATACAAATTCATCAATAACATTGCTATTTTCAATTTGTGACTGTATAGACATAACCATTCAATATTGTCATTGTCACATTATCTGAGAACATTCTTGATCACTCCACTTTATTTTTTAAAAAGTGCAATTGTCAGTCCAGCTTTTAGGACAATGTAAGGTTTAAGATCTCTATCAGGAAGACTTAGTATTAATTCATTTGAACTTTCTAACACTCACTGTGAATGTTTTTCCAGTTCTTCATGAAGCAGCTGGGCACATCCCCTCACAGCAGTGTAATGTTCCTTTTCAATGTACAAGTAGAAAAAGGTCAAGGGCTAGCTAGAAGAATTTTGTTGGATTGGTGTACTACAAATAGACATTAATGAGGACTGCATTTTATCTGGCACTCTTCCATTGGCCTTTACGCACTGATGCAAGTATCTATACTGAGCTCCTCCATGACAAAGGCAGAAGCTGCCCCCAATAATGATTGCTGAATTTCAATAACTCCATTGAGACTTATACCCAAAGAGGTAGAGTCTTTGTTAAAGCCACTGAACTGGAGAGATGTTTCACTATTTCCTACTCCCTGTCCACTGCCCTGCAAACCTTATGAAGCTGGTTAATTGCACAGGAGAACAGTTTCACAGACATGGCCAATCTTCTGAGTCTAGACTTTGGATGTCAATACTTACTTGACTGAGTTGAAGCTAACACAGTTTAAGAAAGGTTGACTTGCAATTGATGGCCCTGGGACATCCCAAAGTGCTTTACACCTAATGATCTACATTGAAGTCTAAACACTGTTGTAAAGAAACTCTCACAGCAAGCTATCACAAGAAGCAATGTGATAATGACCAGATTATCAGTCTTAATTATACTGACTGAGAAGTAAATATTGACCACTACAACAAAGATAATTTCTCTACTCTTCTTCAAAATAGTGCTGTGAGAACATTTACATCCACCTAAGGAAGCAGACACAGGGTGTCAATTTAATTATTCATCAGAAGGGTGGATCAAACAGCCTCCTGCATTAATGTTTGTACAATAGTGTACCCTGCAGACTTACTAGTTTCATTCTGCAACCTAAGGAATACAAATTGAATTAGAAAAGTCAACAATAAAGGTTTTTGCATGAAAGTCATATAATACATGAATACAATATTTTAGTTTGCAATTATTCAAGCTGGGAATAAAGTGTTGTGGCAGTTTGTTCCCTTGATTCTATAGCATTTTGAGTTTCATAAAGCAACCACCAACTCCATTTGGATAACTTTGTGAGGTTGAACAAGACAATTTGCAAACTCAATGTCAATTACGACAAGCATTCAACCCCAGAGTCACATCATCATTACGACTGACCAGTTACAACTCTGCATCAGTGCATGCCCCTATCTCTGCCTCACCTCTTCAACTACAGAAACCATACCTGTGTTACCTATAGATTTGATTCTTCAAATGCATTTTCTGGAAAAGTGATGCCTCTCTGAAGGTTACGTCCAAATTTTTAAAGAAGTATTCCTTTTTGAAATTCCAGTGCTTCTCATGCTCTGGTGTGTCTAACAGTTCGTTAAAGACGGAGTTTGTCTACCTCAGTGTACTGCAGGTCCAGGCATCTTGAAGAATGGAAAGTTGCTCCCGATTGACTGAAGCAGCAGATTACAGGAATTGCTTTTAATGCGCTACACAAAGTCTATTCCAGGCATCTTGTGTTACATAACGATCTGTGCAGAGAAACCAGCATTGTACTGCTTTCCACTCTGCTAGACTATCCCCTGATGACATGCTCAACACAACTTATTAGTTCAATTACTTCTGTACAGTGAATGTTGTTGTCCATTAGGGAAGTATGCTGAAAAGCAAAGCTCATCACGAGGGTCAAAACTACTTCCAGCCAGTCACACCAAAGTTTCTTTCAATGAACGCTTCTCTGGTTATCAGCCGGTAAACTCGAAACATAATCTTATTAGAAACTTACACTGTGATTCTAAAAATGACTTTCAAACTATTTGAACAAAATATGTAAGTGGTCTCACCTGTGACAGGTGAATCTTGTAAAAACAAAATTACGAAATATCACACTTATAAAAAGAATGACATATGTACCAAGCAAACGAATTAAGTCAAAATAACAAAAGCATGCTTCTTTAAAAACTGAGATAATGGGAACTGCTAGGTGGAGAAACTGACTGTGCTGTGTCCTAGTGAGACCAGATAATAGGCATCTAAACTAATCCCTCAGAAATATACAGTATAATGGTATAATGACCAGATAATCAGTCTTAATTATATTGACTGAGAGATAAATATTGATCAATACAACAAAGATAATTTCTCTACTCTTCTTCAAAATAGTGCCGTGAGAACATTTACATCCACCTAAGGAAGCAGACACAGGGTGTCAATTTAATTATTCATCAGAAAGGTGGATCAAACAGCCTCCTGCATTAATGTTTGTACAGAAGTGATGAATTTGAACATTGGTTTCCCGCCACAGTATGCAGAAAAATGATACTGGCCCAAACTACTGAGAAAACAAATTCAGAACCAATCATCAAATTCCTCATACAAATAATAATTAACATTTGGAATGAACACTTTACAGAGCAGTGGAGGTGAAAATTATGGAATGAGTTCTTTTAAAAAAAGGATGGATGCAATAGGAGGATTGTAGTTTCTTTTTGGTTGATTGAAACGGGATGTAACAAATGGTCTGCCATATCCATGCATATCATAGTGTTATGCTGTGCATTCATTGTATTTAGTAGCTTAACCAAGGACAATTCTTTTCTGCTGTGCATGGACTGAGGTGTGTGTATTCAATATTTTCATGAATGGATGTAATATCCAGATATGTATATTTTGTTCCTTAATTGTGAAGGGCGTACATATAGATATTCATAATGTAAATGTGAAACAGCTTTTAGAATAAAGGTGAGTATTATTCCTTTATTCCTCATAATCTGACGAATAGTGACTGAGCCACAAGCTAATCATGTACGCCCCAAACATCAACCATGGTATATTCAATTATGCTGCTACATTAATGTTTTTGCATTACACATGAACTCTTTAAGAAAGGATAATTACTGTTTTACGAGAAATATTAACTCTTAACATGGCTAACTTTTCTCAAACATTGGCAAATGCATGCTACATGGATCCAACTTCAGTAAATCTGTCCACTAATTATGACATTATTCAAGGTCATCAAATTATCATGAATGATAATACTATTTATCGTTGTTACTTGTCTGCAATCTGCACAGATTTTGGTATTTCTTTAAACAAACAACAAAATTATAGTCACAGTCACTGCAAATCAAATCTTAATTCAAATCTTCATAGCATTTTGTAGCACAAAGAACGATTTCACAAACGGAGCAAAAAAGACTTCCAGTGCTGTTGAATTAAATGACTACAGCTTAGTAGAATGAAATTTCGCTTGTGAACCAGGCCTGCCAGTAAAAAATATACATATTCTAAAATATCACCTCGAATATAGTATTATACCATGTAAAACGGAATGCAGCTATGTAAATGTTCCTATTAATGTCTGTAAGCGCTTGAGTCAATTACAAGTCAAGGTACAGATCTAAAACTTTAGATTCATTTAACAGATGAATTAATAAGTTGGAAACCAGCGTAACCAGAATTTTCTTGGTGAGATGAAGCTATAGTGTACTGCATCTGTAAACGGACAGATGTAGCACAGATAGAGGACAACAATGATCCGAAAAATCCGCGTTTAAAACATTTGAACTATATACATTCCTACTTTGGAGCAGCCCAAATGTTTTTCTGTTGTTTTTAAGCATATTTGGTCTGCTGCAGTTCCAGAGAAGATGGAAATCTGCACTGGGAGACAATTATATTAAACCAACCTTTCAGAGACAAATTAAAACATCTGCTCAGACTGGAATAAACACATTTACAGCATGATGAAGAGTAACGCATGTTGATAAAACTTCTTGACGTTATCATTTTTAAAGCTGTACCTTTGAATTAATTTTTAATCAGTGTGAATTCTTGCACACACTGGCGTCATAGTGCAGTTCTACATCGTGGCCACTGGATGGCTTTTTAGTAACTTTCTTCCCCCCAGACCTATTGACATCTTTTATCACTTTTTTTTAAAAAAACATTCTCACTTAACTCAAAAGATTCCTTTTTCATCTCCATTAACTTTTCTCACAAATGCCTCGGGTTGCTGTTCCCTGTCTCTCCTGCTGTGGTCACTTGGACTACTTTCCAATCTGCATGCTCCAACATCATTCTGCCCTGCACTCTTTCCAAGCTCCTTCTATCAGTTCTGCACCATGTCCATCCTGACTAGCATGCTTCACCACAGCCTATTCTCATCCTCCCCTTTACAGGTTCCCACTGTGACACCCTTTGTTGAAAGTCTCCAGTGGTTACCCATCAGTCTGTGGCACTGTGATTACTGCCTTCCTCCATCAGTAACTTGCTTTAAAACTCAGCTTCTGCTCCTCCTCCAAGTCTCCCTTACTCAATGTTTGTTGCTGCTATTCACTGCCCACACTATTTAGATGGTGACTGGCAAGCTTAGGGGCAAGGGAAGGATTTCTAAGGCAAGTGGGGGTTGGAGGTAGGACCAGCAGGAACAATTATTTTCAAGGCAGACAACTTAGTGACTATTCCCAGGAGAAGGAAATGTGACAATGAAAATACTATTCAGGAACTGGGCCAACGTGCTGAGTCTGTAAATTACAAGTTGCTTATGGTGCTGTGTTGTCACCAACAAAGACAGACAAACCACTGCAGATATTGAACAGCAAGTTGAAATGTGGATCAGCGCTGGTTTTTTGAGTTGTAAAGAATTATATTCATTGATAATTGGGTATAGAAGAAAAATGGGTACAGGATGAGGCACAGAAGTTGAGGATGGGTGAGAGCAGCATGGGCCAACAGATGTTAAATGGTCATGATTAGTCCTGTCTGTTGCAAAATTAAAATCAGAGATGCCATTTATGCAAGAGAAATTTAAAATGTACTTATGCTTTAAGTTTGATCTGATTACTCACTTTGCAAAATATTTATTTCATTTTATGTATGCATCCACAAGACTATAAAATATAGGAGTGAATTAGACCATTCAGCTTATTAAGTCTACTAACTCTAACCCTAAACATTCGATTGTGGTTGATATCTTTCTTAACCCCATCCTCCTACCTTATCCCTGTAATCTTTGATCTTGTCATTAATCAAGAACCTCTCCATGTTTTAAATATACTCAGTGACTTGGCCTCCACAGCCTTCTGCAACAATGATTTCCACAGCTTCACCACCCTCTGGCTGAAGAAATTCCTCCCTATCTCAGCACACTCCAAGTCTGTGCCCTTGAGTCCTACCCATTCCTACTATTGGAAACATCATCTCCATATCCACTTTCTATCTAGACATCTCGCTACTCCCTAAATTTCAATAACATTCCCCTCATACTTTTGAATTCCATCAAGCACAGACATAGAGTTGTCCACCGCTCATATGACAACATCTACTTTGTCGATATCATTCTTTTAAAACTCCTCTGGACCCCCTCCAACAGCAGCACATCCTTCCTTAGATATGGGGCCCAAAACTACTCACAATATTCCCAATGCCCATGATATTCCCAAGATTAGTGAAGCCTGCAAGTGTATCATGACAGGAAATTGACTGTTCCCCTTTCAATAAAGTTTTAACATACTCTGTACAGCTTCCCAATAACGATACATAATCATGCAATAATTTTCCATTTTGATGTTAACTTAAAAATGTTATTCAAAAAGTGTGATAACAGGAAGAAAGTTGTGCGGACAGGAAGTCTATGCAATATGCAAAAAACTTTGCATAGTGCATGTGTACAAAGTCTATTATTAATTACAAATGGCTTTCAACATTTAATTGAACCCAGACTTACTTATTGGAGTTGAAGCAGCCTTTTCAAAATGACGACTTAAATGAGAAAAAATTAGCTTTTGCTGACTGCAATTCAACACTACCTCAAAGGATTGTTCTAATATATATATTTTTTTCTACTGAATAGCTGCACATTATTTTATTAACATTATGTTTCTCTTCAACAGTAAACTTTGCTAAATATTGTGGAAGTTGTGGTCTCACTTGAAGCTTAAAGTAGAAAGCCTATTTATGACAGGGTTACTTACAAATCCTACCAGGTGTGCTGACCTGCTGAGCAAATAACTTAACGTAGTATTTGCCAGAACAATTGGTCTTAGGAAAATAATTTGGGAAGAAATACCAAGTATAGTTTACCTTGGAGTTAGCAGAGTTGTAACTCAACTGTAATTTTCATCAGGAACAGTGCAGCTTAATTAATCAGATAGATAAAATGGTGGGCCAGCACAAACTACGATTACAGCTCAGAGCTCATTCTGTAATTTCATCATCTTACTTCCCTGTGCATGCATGAACCAAAGAAAACAACATATTTTCAGACTTCTTCAAAATCTTAAAAAACGCATGGTTGCCCACCTTGGTTCAACTGTCTCATGCTTGCGTTGAGGAGTCAAGCCTGACTCCAGGGATGGTTGCAAATAATCCATGCTGATACTTTAGTACAGAGAAGCAAAGGAAAGATAAAAGTTACCATAATTCCAGAAGACCACAGAGCTGATCTCGCATTAGAGAGAGACAACTAGTGTTGATTTTAACTTGAAGGTCATCACACCTCAGGTGAGGGGCACAGTTGAGAAGGGAGGACTTCAATGATGTCCTCAGCCAATATGGGAACTGAACCCATGCTTTTGGCATGACACTGCATCACAAACCAGTCATACAGTTACTAACCAACCCACTTAAAAGGTAACATTGTAGAAATGTCTTTTGGCTGAACAGCCAAACCAAGAGGCCGACTGGCCTTTGCACGGTATAAAGCATTCCAGGAAACTATTTGGAACACTGATTGCATAATCAATGCGGTATTCCTGCTTACTTGTGGAGGTCAGAGTGGAGTCTTTGTGACTCAGTATGATTGTAAATGGAAGCAGCCAGACCTGGACAATACTGGACTAGCTGTCGTGCCAGTTTTTTTGCAATTCCATATTTGCCTAGGAAGGGTTTGACATAATAGCACTCCCAACCAACAAGGCTGGCAGTCAAGTCAGCTCATTAAGCACACTAAGGAAATGAGAGAAAGCCACTGGGATTTTCCAGTCAACTTCCAGTTTCCTGCAATGGGAAGCCAGTTTAACTGGAGGGGCACTGGGGAGTCAAGACTCAAACTCCAAGCCAGTCTAAGGCCTGTCCTCCTGGCATGGCATAGGAAAAAGATTGCCTTATGAAAGGACATCCTCACAACAATTGCAGCCTGGTTGCTTTTTCTATTGTTTTGTTTTAAAAACAGTCAGAATGAGCCTTCATGTTGAAGCGTCAATTCTTACTTAGCTTTTGCTGCAGCTCACTGCCTCTCTTAAGCAGAAAAGCCTCATGACTGGTCATCCAGCTTTGAAAGCTTAACTGGGCATCCACTCGGGCAGGAAACTTTCTCCATGACAACTGGCTGGTAGGGGTGGGTGGGAGACCTCCTTGTAAAACTCCCAGGAGTTCCCATTTACCCCAGGGGTGGGTTCAGTTCTGGAAACAGTTCTGGCTCATATGAATATACAAAGCAGGAACAAGCTATTCAGACCCGCAAGTCTGCCCTTCCATTCAATAGAAGATTGGTGATCTAATTACTCCACAGGCACCCCCCTGATACCCTCTCACCCCTTGATTATCAAGAATCTATCTATATCTGTCTCAATAAGGTTCAAGAACTGCTTCCACTGCTTTTTGGCGGATGTGTGTTCCAAAGACTGAGATTAATTTTTATTTCCTCTTAAATGGGAAACCTCTTATTTTTAACCCCCTAGCCTGCGTTTCTCCCAGAATTGGAAACATCCTTTTCACAGGTACCTTGTATCTTTCAATCAGATCACGTCCTGCTCTTTGAAATACCAAGATTCTTGATTACAAAGAGGATGAAAGATTATCAGCGATCTACAGGAAAAGTTGAGCTGAGGTTAAAATCAGATTTTATTGAGAGGCAGAACAGGCTCAAAGGGCCAACTGACCCATGCTTGTTCCTTGCTGTGTGTTCATATTGAACAGTTAGAGGTCTTGTCAATCTTATCGTTCCTCATAGGAGTCTGTTCATTTCAGATAGAAGTCTAATAAATTTTCATTGAATGGCTTCTAATGAATTTGCATCCTTCCTTAAATCACTCCAGATGCTCAACAACGTGACAGTATTGATGATTCAAGATAAAAACACAAGGCATTTTCTGTAAAACTTCTGGCAGCCAGTTACAGATCAGGGGAATGAATCTGTAAACTATACTTCAATTGCAATAAAAATAAGTCAGCTATTTAAGGATTGAAAATAAAATCAGCACACATCCCCCGTTGTACTCTCACCTGGATGTGACCTAGCAATTGTCAGCTGTGCCAAATACCATTCATGAGAACGGGATTAATTTTCGATGAAACAGCAACATGAAAACTCTAATTCTGGGATAGAGACACATAACTGGCCTTTGTGTTTCCTATCAGGTGCAACACTATCTCCAGCAAAGGCACTTCTTTCTCCTCCTTATTTCAGGAAGAAAACAAGATCCTTTTTTGAGGATCAGAGGACCATATGAATTCAGTTTTCCATGAAAGGAATGTTACAGAGTGTGAGACACAATAAGAGAGCCATGGAGAGAAACAGATGAACACAACGAGAAAGAGAGGGTGAGGGTATCACATGCAGGGGAGAAAAAATATGCAAGAGTTTTGCAGACGAGGCCAAGGATATTTATTATTAATAGAGATCAACTAGAATGCCACAAACCAAAATGAAATCTGATACGTGTAGTGCCAACAGACCCATCCTGTACCACTTCCACCTCTCCAGGGATACACCAATAGCTGAATCCCACATTCTACTCCCAGTTATGCTAAACCTCAGCTCTGTCCTGACAGTTCTGACAGATTGCAGGCTCTCCTGCAATGATGTTGGTGCAAAAGGACTCTATGCTGCCAACGGCACAACTCTCCAAATTCAATAATGTGAAACAGCAGGACACCTGAAGCCCAGTTCTGCCAAATCCCAACAGCATTCAAATTATTTTCAAATACACTGAACTGCTCCCAAGTGCAAGTAAATTCCACTACCCCAGTCCAATTAATTAGCAGATACCTACCTCCCACCATGTACATAACATTTCACTGCCTATCCTCAGATTTGTACAAGGTATGGGATAAAAAGGTAGAGGAAAATCTGTTTAAATAAATCTTATAGAATTACAAATAGTTGCAAAGCTCAATCTCCAGAAATATCTGAAAATATTATTTAACAAAACTGAAACTTACCCTATTCTATCTCTTTAATTCAATGACTTTGGATTCCTCCAACATACACAATTGGTGGATAATAGCTAACAAACAGTGCTACTGGAGATCAATTAGTGTAAATAACAGGCATAGGGACCAAAACAAAGTCTGTGTACAAAATCAAGAGTTTCATGGTGAATGGTAGGACCTTAAGGAGTGTAGTGAAACAGAGGGACCTTGGAGTGTAGGTGCACAGTTCTGAAAGTGGAGTCACAGGTTAGTGAAGAAGGCGTTTGGCACACTGGCCTTCTTCAGTCAGGGCACTAAGTACAGAAGTTGAGAAGTTATATTGCAGTCATACAGGATGTTGGTGAAGCCACACTTGGAGTATTGTGTTCAGTTTTGGTCACCTTGCTATAAGATGCTATTAAACTGGAAAGAGTGCAGAAGAAATTTACAAGGATGTTGCCAGGACGCAAGGGACTGAGTTAAAGGGAGAGGTTTGTCAAGCTAAGACTTTTTTCTTTAGAGTGTAGGAGACTGAGGGGGGGATCTTACACACTTCTATAAGATCACAAGAGGCCTGGATAAGGTGAATGCATTCAGTCTTTTTCACAGGGTTGGGGAATTGAGGATGAGAGGGCATCAGTTTAAAGTAAGAGGGGAAAGAATGCATGGGAACCTGAGGAGAAACTTTTCGTTTAAGGAGGGCAGTACGCATATGGAATGAGTTTCCAGAAGGAGTGGTTAAGGCGGGCACATTAACAACATTTAAAAGGTATTTGGATGAATATATGGATAGGAAATGTTTAGAAGGATATGGGCCAAGCATAGTGAAATAGGGTTGACATGGATGGACATTTTCGTCGGCATGGGCCGGTTTGGGCTGAAGGAAACTGTATTTGTAAGCATGCTTTTGCTTGGAAAAACTAAAATGTCTAAACTCAAGGTAAAAGCATTTAAATTACAGTGGAGTGAATAAGACACTAACATTTGAATATTTTTACTCCAATTTGACAGAGCAGCTAAAAGACTAACAATGTAAACCTTGTTACATTCTTTGCTTTCTTGAAGAGGAGAGGTTTCCTGTCAGTTTGTGTTTTCACCAAAACTGCTTGTGCATGATAATTATTCAACTGTTGCTTTTGCACAAATAAAGCAAAGGTTATGATACGTTACTCACCTATTGATTTCCTTTGATCTTCACATTGGCTCACATGAGGAAACCTCAATATTTCTTTCCACTTTTTACTTTTACCCTTGCGCTTTCCTCCACCACCTACACAAACAGAAAGATTTTGAGATACAAACCCAAAACAAAGGTGCTTACAGTCATTTCAAAAAGTTACCTTCAAAAACTGTGAGCTTCTTTCCATTATCCTTGTAGAACCCTCTCTGTGCAGCAAAAGCTATTTTTTTCTAACTATTTGCATGAAGTGACATGTCTGTTACTTTCTCCTTCATTTATGGCTCAACTGAAATCAAGAGGCAATTGCCAACATAATTGCAGGTTCTATGGCTTTAGCAATGAGCTACAAAACACCTAAATTTATACAATTCAAAATATTAACTGAGAAAACATGTTGAACTTCAAGCAGTGTCTCCAGGGTCTGAGTACAGAAAAAAAATCAAGGCTGCCATTCCAGTGCAGTATTGAGGCAGTACTGCAGATACATCGTCTTTCAGATGAGATGCTAAACTGAGACTCCAGCTGCCTGCTTGAGTAAACGTAAAGGATTTCATGATGCTACTGTGTGGGATGTGAGAGAAGCTTTCCTTGGTCAGTATTGATCCCACAATGAAAAGAGTAAATTATCCGGTTATCACATTGCTGCTTATGGGTGTTACTGCAAATCCTATATTACAACAGTGGCTACTATTCAAACGTACTTATTGTCTGCAAAGCACTGGGATGTTTGGCAGTTGTGTGAAGTACTATATAAATGCAATTTTATTTTTTCAAAAAAAGGCCATCTAGCCTCCTCTTGCTCAATTTTAAGGTAAAATCCCAGATAAGAGATTAGCTTGTAAAATTAAAGTTCATGGGATTGCAGTGTGTTGAAACGGATAGGGAACCGGTTGGCGGACAGGAAACAGTATAGCAATGAAAGGGTCTTTTCTGATTTGCAAGCAAGCAGTGATTAGTGGGTTACTGCAGAGATGAGTGCTAGGACCCCAGCTATTCATAATATATTATAATGATTTAGATGAGGACAAGTGTAATTGATTCAAATTTGCTGATGACACAAAGCAGGGTGGGAGGGTGAACTGTGAGGAGGATGCAGAGATGCTTCAGTGCAACTTGGACAAGTTGAGTGAGTGAGCAAATGCATGGCAAATGAATATACTGTAGACAAATGTAAGGCTGTCTACTTTGCTAGCAAAACAGGAAGGCAGATTGTTAACAGAATGGTAACAGATTGGTGAAGTGGGAGGTGCAAGGGGGAGGGGGACCTGAGTATCCGTGTACACCAGTCGCTTGAAAGTTAAGCATGGAGGTGCAGCAGGTGGCAAAGAAGACCAATAGCACGCTGGTGTTCATAGTAAGCAAATTCAAATATAGGGGCAAGGATATCTTGCTGCAATTGTGCAGGACCCTGGTGAGACAACACTTGGAGTATTGTGTGCAGTTATGGTCTCCTTGTTTCCTTACACCTCAAAGTTGTTCTGACTCTGGACGGAGTATATTTGAGGTTTACTAGCTTGATTCCTGGGATAGCAGGACTGACAGAGACTGGATCAGTTAGAATTCCCTGGAGTTTAGAAGAATGAGTGGGATCTCATAGAAACCTATAAAATTCTAACAGCAAAAAGCACAGCAAACACAGGAAGGACGTTTCCAATGACTGGGAACAGGGTATCGAGATTGATGATCAGCCATGATTACACTGAATGACAGAACAGACTCAAAAGACCTGAACTGTCCACTCACAGAATCCCAACTGTGCAGATAGAGGCTATTTGGCCCATTGAGCCTGCACCAATCCTCTGAACAGCATCCCAACCAGAGCCATGTCACAATCCCAATTCCTGTAACCCTACATTAACCATGCACCCTGGACACTACGGACAAATTTAGCATGGCCAATCCACCTAACCTGCACATCTTTGAACTGTGGGAGGAAACCAGAGCACCAGGTGATAACCCACGCAGACACAGGGAGAATGTACAAATTCCACACAGTCACCCTAGATGAACGCAAGCCCCTGGCATGACAGGCATTTGCCATTGCATTCCTGTTCTTACACTCTGCATTTCTAAGTTACTGAGTCAAATTAACTTTGGTCCTGTTGAAGAGAAACTTTTTTTGAAGCTTCTCATATTGCACTCATCAAGTGACCAACTTCTACCAATCAGAGTCCATTTACCAATCAGCACTCACTTCTCATACAGTATAAAATATTGTTCTCCTTTACATGAGTAATCCTGAAGATGTTTAGATGAATGTAAGATGGAAAGCTTTGGTAAAAGCTATAGATTTTCAACAATACTCAAGTTCTTTTTAGCCAAAGGACTAGAAATTAGACATTGTCAATATCACAACATTTAATATGCTAAAGAACACCATTTCCTACCAGAGAAGAAGAAAAGGAAACTGGGAAATTAGGTTAACTGATAGGTGAGTGGGGTTGTAGTAGCAGACATTTACGGAGGCATTTCATAACACTTGGCAAACAGACGTTCCAGTGAGAAGCAATGACTCCAGAGGAAAAATGTACTGTGATAAAGAGGAAAAGTACTGGAGAATCTTAGCAGGTCTAGCATCATCTATAGAGACAGCAACAGAATTAACATCGAGTCAAATACAACTTCTTCAGAGCAGTTTCTGAACTGATCTGTTGAGCATCTCCAACATCTCCTCTGTGAATTCAGATTTCCAGAACCTGCAGTATTTTGATTTCAAATTGTATTCTCTGTGGCTAACTGAGGAATTTAACGATTGTGACATATTGAACAATAAGAGATGTAATCCCACAAAGTCTTGTGAAGGTCACAGGGTTTTCTTTTTTAAACTATGTCCAAAAACATTAATAAATAGAGAAATTAGAGTAGGAGAGAAAATGAGCTGGAAATATAAACAATGTAAAATTTTGACAGATGTTTAGAAAGAAAAATGGTAATTAGGGTGAGTATTAGCCCCCAAGGAATTGCAGGAAGGTAAGGGAATGGCAGATAAGCTGAACAGACATTTTGCATCTGTCTCCACTGTAGAGAACGCAAATTACATCCCAGAAGTAGTTGTGAACCAGGAGTGAGAAGGGACTTAAAACACATACAATCACCAGGGAAAATTATTAGAACTAAAAGCTAACAAATCACGGGGTCTTGTTGGACACCATCTGAGGATCTTAAAAGTAGTGGCTGCTGAGATTTGGTTTCAATTTTTTAAAACTGCCTAAATTCTGGAAAGCTCACATTGGATTGGAAATAATGAAATTGTGAATATAACTTCTCCTCAAACTTCTCCTTCAAACAGACAGACAGAAAGCTAGAAATTATTACACAGTTCACTCAACCTCTGTCATAAAGAAAACGTTTAGAGCTCTTATGGAGATAATGTAATATAATAACAATGTGCAGGGTTTAGTGAAAATCTCAATGCATTCAGGCAGAGTTAACATAGCTTTGTGAAAGGCTTATTGTGTTTGACTTGTTTATTACAGTTCTTTGAGGAATGAACAAGCAATATGACTGAAGGGAAACCCATGAACATGTCATACTTAGATTTCTATAAAGCCTTGGTAAGGTGCCACATCAAAAGGTAACTCTACCAAATAACAGATGATGGTGTAGGGAGTAATATTTTAGCACTGGTAAACAATTTACTGGCTAATAACAAAGGAAGATAGATAAAATGTGTCATGTGTGGCTTGGCAAAATGTAACTAGTGACAGATCACAGAGATCAATGCTGGGATCTTAACTTTTTACAATCAATATCAATAACTTGGTTGAAAGGGCTAAATGTGCACTGACTAAATTTGCTGATGACACAAAGATAGATAGGAAAGTAAGTTAAGTTATGAAAAAGACATAAGGTGTTTGCAAATTAATACAAATGGGTTAAGTGAATGGGCAAAGATTTGACAGATGGAATATAATTTGGGGGTAAATGTAAACAGTTGAGCAGGAACTGTAGCATATCATTTATATGGAGAGACTGTAGACCCTGGAAATACAGAGTGATCTGAATGTGTTGGTATATGAATCACTCAATGACAATGCACAGCTAGAGCAAGTGATTAGGAAGGCAAATAGAATATTGTTATTTATTGCAAGGGGAATGGAATACAGGCACAAGGCGGTTTTGCTACAGTTGTGTTGGGAATAATGCAATCACATTTACAGCACTCTGCATAGTCTGGTCTCATTTTTTAAAAGACATAATTGCATTAGTAGCAGTTTAGAGCATGTTTACTCAGCTGTTTCTTGAGATGAGGGGGCTATCCGAGGAGAAAATGTTTGACAGGTTGGATCTGTATCCATTGCAGCTTCAACAAATGAAGAGTGATCTCTTGAAACATACAAGTGCCTGAGGGGACTTGTCAGGGTGGATGCTGAAAGGATGTTTTCCTTTGTGGGAGAGATGAGAACTAGGGAACACTGCGTTCAAATAAGTGGTTTCCTATTTAAGATGGGGATGAGAAGATTTTTTTTTAACCCAGAAGCTTGTGGATATGCAACTCATTTCCACGGACAGAGGAGGAGATAGGGACACTGAACATTTTTAGGGGTGAGTTACATTAACTCCCTTGTCATTCAAGAATATAAGGGCATGAGGGGTTACTCTGAAACTGGAGTTGAGGCCACAATCAGGTCAGTTATAACTTTACTGAATGGTAGAGCAGACCTGAGGCCGTTTGAACCATTCCTGCTCTTAATTCACATGTTGCTACATTTACATTGAATACTCATGGCTTCATTGATTTTCTTCAGCTACTGTACAAGAATTGTAAACATGCTTTGCTTTTACATTTCACAGCAAAATATATCTATACAAATACGAACAACATCTATCCTGGCGTAAGAACCCCTACAATCAAACCTGCATCATTCAATCAAATGCGGCTTGTCTCATCAGTAAACAGTCACTTCCAACAGTTATCAGATTACCATGCTGCAAATTCCTTCAGTCAGAATGAAGAATTTATTTCCCCAGATGACTTTTAGTTTCTCCATTGAAAAGACTGGAATGCTTCCAGGTCTAGTGTCTATACAAAGAGTTAGTTAACAGTAGTTTAGCTGAGCCAATAAAGGTGTTATAATTGACTTCAATGTTCTTGTATCAATTTAGCAGGAGCTCCTCCTCACTATCCAGTGACCTACATAGAGAAAAGGTGGGGGTAATTATTGATTCAAGATGAGATTGGAAAATGTTGCAGGTGAAAGCATATCCCAGGAATAAATTAATACCGTACAGTCAACAGGGGAAATGAAGTGTGGAAATTGTTAGCTGACATTTTATACATACATCTTCAATTTTTAAGCCATATAAATCATATTTACAAAAATATATCTATGGTTTCAGAAATTCAGAAACAGACCTCACAATTACTACATTTAAAACATTCTGCTTTCAAATACAGTGCAAGTAGTAAAATCATATGTTTACCTCTGTCTTTTTTTGAAAATAGACATCTTTGCTCTACTTCAAGTGACAAATCTGATGTTTTTTAAAACTTAAATATCGACACTTCCAGCATTTTGGTTGGAAGTCATAACAGTCAGCAGATTTGACCAATGCTTTGAAAGGTGCGATTCACCTTTGTGGCTGGAAGGACATGAACGCAGTGCTTCTGGCCCAGAGGTAAAGCCAATACTGTTACACCACAAGACCCACCTCCTAAGTATTAAATGTGAAATATCATTCAGATAGTTTAACTGTCTCTCCTCTGAAGAAAACCATAACTGGCCCCAGGGCAATCATATCATACATCTGGTGTTCTGGTCAGGGTTGTAACAGACCTGAATGCCAATCATTAATATTGCGGCAAAGGTGTGAAAGGATGTGAAAAATATCAACACTCTCACTTTTCACCTGCCAAAGGAAGAGCAATACAGCTATTAATGCCAACTTATTGACTTGTAGAAATCAAATAAAACTGAAACATTAAGAAAATGAATACTGGTATTCTGAAATGCACAACAAAATACTGGATGCATACATCAGCAGCTAACAAGAAATGTAGGTGAAGAATTGTCTTGGTGGTGACTTTTCATCAACACTGGCACAGTTAAATGGCAGAACTAAACAGAGCAAGGTGGACAGTGGGGAGAAGAAAACGAGGTAAATGTCAAGGATACAAATAACTTAACTTTCGCAAAGAAACTGCCAAAGGATTTAGTGGTCTATAATGTACTGGAAAGACATGTAAAGGGCTACATACTGCTAACAGAGGGTCTGTCAGATTTTTGAAAAGCATGGGTGCAAAACAAGTAAACCATGGCTGTAGAGTGGGAGGGAAAACACCAGATTGTGATTATGAAAATTTGGTAGCAATGTATGACATGATTGCCTTGGGACTAGTTATGGTTTTCATCAGAGGGGAGACAGTTAAACTATCTGAATGATATTTCACATTTAATGTTTAGGAGGTGGGTCTTGTGTTGTAACAGTAGTGGCTTTACCTCTGGGCCAGAAGCATTGTGTTCATGTCCTACCAGCCACAAAGGTGAATCACACATTTCAAAGCTTTAGTCAAAACATACACTTGACCCTCATCTGCCATATCCTCCTCTCAGATGTACAACAAAGAGTTTAAAGGCTTGTTATCCAAAGAAGACAAGTAGAAAACAGAAGGCCTTCCCACCTTTGATAGGATCGTCCCACAATTTCCCTAAGTTGTGGGCTTCCCAGAATGCCTTTGCCCTGGATTATTCCCAGCAGTGCCTGCTCAGAATCTCCTCTTGCTGCTGTCTGAGTACCTTTGGCGCCTGTGCACGTGTATGGTGCTGCTGCATGTGTGCCGAGTCTTCGGAAAGGAGGAAGCTGGTCTGCACTGACTGATATTATTTGGCAGGCAAATGGTTGCCAACTACTGGTGTTGCTGGTAGCACTCTGATTCAAGTCGAAAGGGATCAGGGACGGGGTGGGTGCAGCAAAGCTGAGGAGGAATGGGGTTGATGGAGAAAGAGGCTCTGCTGTTCGAGTGTATAGCAGGAAGAGGGGTTTCTACATTTGCCTGCAGTCAGGAGAAGGGAGCTGGGCAGAAGTGTGCCTGTGTGTTAGAAAGCAGTTTTGAGGGAGCAACATGGATAGTGCTTGACTGTAAGGGAAATATTTTAGTTGCGGCATGCTATGTGAGCTAGTTTTGTTTTTGAGCAACTCTTTTGGACATTCCCAATCCTGTGCACACTGTTCAAATGGAAGCTCACCACCTCCAGCCACAGAGATGGCAGCATCAAACGGTGCTCACACTTCACATTAACTCCCAGGAACATCGTGTCTCAAGGTGACAGTCAGGTGATACTTGCAGAGCCTCTGCCTTTTAACCTCCCATCTATTCAGGCATGGGAATCCAGTTGTGCCTGGCCCACTTTGCAGTAGCACTCCGTACATCACAGACAAACTTGTCTCAGAGGGTGCAGGCCAGCAGGGTTTATTTTTGTGTAAGAGTACAACATGGCATTTTGGCTTGACAGGAACACATGCTAGGCGACCCGGCCTTCGTTCAGCCATCTCATCAATAGTTGTCGTTGAACTAGATTCAGCTCCTGCATGTGCAGCCTCTATGTGATGATGAATGAAGCTAGAAGCATTATTTGCCCAAGCACTCTCTTCATCTCCCTGATAGAATATCGCAGCACTGGACAGTAGTTGAAGAAACCATGCTCCGTTCTTCCAACCAGGGCCTATAGATTCTGGTTGAAAAGGTGCCACCAAAGAGGAAGATCATAAACCTGGAGGAAGGGAGAACTCACCTCATGAGGAAGAGAGCATGGCACGAGGTTGTATCCAACATGAGCACAAATGACTGCTCCTGAATCCATGCTGCAAGAGATCCACGACCTGTTGTACTCTAACAAGGTGAGCTGATTGATGGATGATATTGGGATGTCAGTTAGATAACCTTGGCACATAACACTGCTATAGCACAGATGGGTCTATGTCCAGGATACTCAAGTAAATACAAGCAATTATGCATTTAGATGTGAAAAGCCAACTATGATTCACCATCATCACACTGAAGAGCTTTACCTTTGATAATAGGTTGGAGTGAGCTTACACCACTCTGTTGTATATCCAAAGCAAAAGGGCTCACAACACCAAAGAAATGGCTTGGACAGGCAGTTCCTGGTGAATCACACTCTCAACCATGGTGGTAGAAAAATGAGTGAACCAGCGAAACTCGTCACCAGTGATGGAGGATTGCCCAGAGCTGGTGACAAGGGCCGTTTTACAGGTGCTTTTTAGTAAGGGCAATGGATTACAAGTTACCCTGGCAACAGCTCTGGAATGACATTTCACAGTTAAGGAACATCAGGCAACAATGAGCTGATACCAGATGAAAAGGCAACAATGTGCATGTGTGCCATTAGGAGACCTCTACTTCTCAAAAAATTTGTATGCAATAGTAGAGACTGACAAAAACTGAGACAGACTGGAATTAACAGTTTTGTTCGTGAATGACACTTTTATTTATTGACCCCATACAGTGGGAAACTTGTAAGTGCAAATGGTAGTGCATTGCATTGTCTACTCTTTTATTACAAAGATGGATACTTGGACGAATACAAGAAGAGTCTAGGCCCAAAACATCAGTTTTTGTGCTCCTAAGATGCTGCTTGGCCTGCTGTGTTCATCCAGCTCCACACTTTGTTATCCCGGATTCTCCAGCATCTGCAGTTCCCATTATCTCTGATACATTTGTATACTGTTCTGATCTTCCAGTCACGTGACCGCTGGTGTTTTTACTTTCAGCTTCAGCAGTAGCAATTAACATCACTACGTGAAACATTCAGAGGGTTTACGATCTGTCAAAAACCAAACGTTTCACACAAATATGCGTTCACCTCCAACAAAGAAATTCGCTTCTAATGAACTATCTAGTGTTATCAAATGACCTGGTCAATTCAGGAACTTTTCATGTGTGAAGTACATCTCACCTCCTTTCAACTACTGGCAAAACTGTTTCTAACTGGAATTGGAGAAAGGACTTAAAAATTTCCAGTCCCTAGCTGTCAATTTGGAAGAACAACAGGGTCTCCATGGCTCTGCAAAAATCCAGCCTCATATGTTAGCACACGAGCCTATCAAATTTTAACAGTTTATTTTCTAAAACAAGTTGCTGAAAAACCCATCTATACAATTTCTGGCAGTTATCTGTGTTTCCTGGTCAGTTTATCTTAATGTGAACTCTTTCAAATCTTCTCATGTAACCGTTCAGAAAATAGGCGATTAGTGAAGCAAAAAAAATGCTTGCATACCTGCACAAAAAATCTATCTGCTAATGCAGCCTGGTGAAGGAGCTAGCCGCAAACCACATCCACTTAAGTAACAGTAAAAAATTAAGTCCTCATTTAAATTGGTTTCCTGTCAGTTTCACATACCTTGCAATTCAGAATATTCTTGCAGATGAGGGTCAATGATGATGAATTAACTGCTCACTTTTCGAGAATACTATTTGAATTCAAAAGGAAATAAATTGGTCATCAGATAATAATGTCCCTACTACTCTTTAGAAAAACAACATTGCTGGAACATAAGATGGTAAAACAAGAGCACTTTAATAATGTTAATGTTGAAATAATATTTCAAAATTAAGAAAAATGCAAGGAATATATGTAGATTTAGCAAAACCTAATTATTGGCCAATTTGTGTAGCTCAAGCTACTCACTAGTCTCCTCATTATTTGTAAAACAATATAATCTACAATTTACAATTCTTATCTACATGGTTATTAGCAATGTGTGTAGGTCTCATCAGGAATAATGATTTGTTAAAGTCCAACCTGACACTATTGGGCAGACTGTAGAACAGCTGCTTAACATGAAGAATAACAGAAAAAAAAATCACTGATCAATTATATCCAATATTCTGCCTTAAATTGATATACTGCTAATTAATAATAGGAAGATGCAAAAATAATACTGGAACTATTTAGGGAAACTTTTCATGGGGCAGATGCATCTGAACTTACAGTGGAGTGAACAAGATGAAATTTTGACAATTTGTAATTAATTCTGAAATTATTTACATTAAGATTTCTTTCTTTCACTTTGCCACTCATGTATACTGGCTCTTCCTTCAAAAATGAGACCCTTACCCTCTCACATCATGTTGCAATTTGAATCCTGAGATAAGAGGCTACAATTTTCAAATAATAATCCATATGCTTCCCTGTAATAACTGCTTTTTCTAAATTGTAGTTTTTTTTAATATGATGATGAATAAGCCTTTAAAGATACACAACTGAAGAATAAAATTATTAAAGCATCATAGCTTGAAAATAAATTACACTGGTGACAGGAATGACCTATCTGTTTTGGAGAAAGGACTTCTCACAGATTCAAAACACTGAAATTTGAAGAAAAAGCAAAAGAACCAGTTTTGCTCATTGCGATTCAACTCAAGTATTGAAAATCCCACTGTTCAGTATCTCTTTAGGCCCCCTATTTTCCTTTGCATCAAATAGCTATGCAAAGTTTCTCTTAAAAGACACAATTGTTTTTGTCATAAATGTTCCCTGAAGCAAAAAATGTCAAACTTTAACAACTTTCCTTGTATGCAACTGCTGAATCCGAGGAGATCATTCAGCCAACCATGTCCATATCGGCCCTCTATGGTGCAATACAGCCAGTCCTCTTCACTTGTTCTTGTCACATAGTCCTGTAAGTTTATTTTCCATATAATCTACAATTTACAACTAGCTCCATTTCCTGTGGAAACCATTGCCTCCACTTTCACAATTCTCATAGGGAGGGAATTCCAGGTCTTTACCATTTGCTGTGTAGAAGTGTTCTTCCTTCCCTCTTGCCCAAGCCTTAAATCTGTGGTCTCTTACTACTTTTACCACAATTAATGGAAATCATTTTTTCATCTTGAAACCTGGCAAAATCCCATATACCTCTATCAATTTTGCTTCAATCTCACTGGCTCCAAAGAGTACAACTTCCATTTCTCTAAATTAACCTTCTATCTAAATTTTCTAATGTCTGCAATTATTGAAGTAAGTTTCTTAAAACTTCTCAGTGACCTTCACACATCTTTTCTAAAGTGTAGTGACCTGAACTGGATATTCTAATTGTTTCCTATTCTGAGCTTTATAAAGGGGTCATCACAACCTGCCAGCTTTTGGAATTGAGACGTTGTTTAAGAGTCTCAAGATTCCATCTGTTTTGCTAACTATTCTCTCAACATGCTACACCGTCTTTCAAGATCTGTGTAATTAACTCCCAGATCCTTCTGCCCCTGCACACTTTAGAGCTTCCCATTAACTATTTATCCCTTCTGCTAAAAGGCATCACTTCATAATTCCCTTCATTAACTTCCATCTGTCACTTGTTTGTCCACTCTATCACATATTACGTATTGCCCATCTATGCTGCAGTCAATTGCATCATCGATTATGTTTGAATGGTACCATTCAATATCAGTATCATGGGCAGATATTAAACTTACTGAGTTCTAACACCTGTCATTTCTACTTACTAAAGAGACTGAAGTTGTCCTAGCACTAATTCTTGGGGAACACCATCTACCATCTCCTGTGTAACAAACAGTCCATTTCCTGCTCTACACAACGTACTTTTCTAATCAACATTTTTCAATTTCGATAAAAGCTACTTAATATACTCCAGTGAAATCTGTTCCAATACCTCAAATCCTCTTCCTAGGCAGTCCCTTAGGATCAAGGATGATTTATTTCCAACAATCTGTTTCAAAAGGTTCTGAAATGTCAGACAAGTCCAATTTGTTACATTTAGACCTTGCCGCATGCAGGGCATGTAATACTTCAGGGCTTGGATCAATGATTGCTGAGATGGTCTTATGAAGACAGACTGGATAGGCTTGACTTGTTCATATTGGAGTTTAGAAGAGAATGAGATTTGTTTGAAGTTTGAAAGATCCTTAATAGTCTTGGCAAGGCGGGCATGGAAAGGACGTTTTCTCTTGTGGGTAAGTCCAGAACTAGAGGACAAGTTTTTAAAATTATAGGTCTCCCTTTTGCGATAAAGATAAGGGAATTTCTTTGTGGATGATGGAATATTTTTAAGGTCTGAAGTAGACAAAATTCCCTTTTTTAATGAGAATCTAAGATGATCAGGAGTTGCTGGGAATATCTAATTAGAAACAGAAATAAAATCTTAGTGAAAGATTAGATTAGATTAGATTCCCTACAGTGTGAAAACAGGCCCTTTGGCCCAACAAGTCCACACCGCCCCTTGAAGCATCCCACCCAGACCCATCCCCCTATAACCCACACATCCCTGAACACTACAGGCAATTTAGCATGGTCAATCCACCTAACCTGCACATCTTTGGACTGTGGGAGGAAACCGGAGCACCCAGAGGAAACCCACGCAGATATGGGGAGAATGTGCAAACTCCACACAGACAGTCACCCGAGGACGGAATCAAACCCGGGTCCCTGGTGCTGTGAGGCTGCAGTGCAAACCATTGAGCCACCATGCCGCCCATAGTGTTGGCAAGGTGGGCATGGAAAGGACATTTTCTCTTGTGGGTAAGTCCAGAATTAGAGGACAAGTTTTTAGAATTGCAGGTCTCCCATTTTGGGATAAAGATAAGGGAATTCCAAGGTGGAGGTATTCCTCGTTTTTTAAAATTGTCTGATCTGTTGACTCCGCCACCTCACCTCTGCATATTTTGAACGAAACTTCTCGACATGTTCACTGTCTTCCCAAACGAATCTTCATAACTAAAATTTCTCAAGCCTGGTATCATCTAGGTGATGAAACAGTACATGATGTGTCTGGCTTTAATACGCTTTTCATAAAATATCCCAAATGATGAAGTGTCCAAAACAGCTCTGGTGCTTAACCTGACACAAATTAATTAGCTTAGAAAGGAGGTTGATAGGAGGTTCAAGAGAAGTGCTCAAATTCTTGATAGCTCGAGACAAAGTAAAAGGAGAGAAATCATTTCCATTGGCAAAGTGTCAAGAATCAGAAAATACAGATTGAAGTGACTGGCAAAAGAGCAAAATGACCTAGGAGGAAAAAAAACTTTTAAATACCGTGAGAGGTATTGAGTTGATTTTCCTGCCTGAAGACAGTAATGGAAGCACATTCAATCATGACTTCCAAAAGGAGTGGCACAAATTAGGAATATATTGTAGTGATACACAGAAAAGGGCAAGATGGTGGAACTATCCAAATGAATCCAGCAAGAGAGTAGTAAGAATTTGAAAAGTGAATGGTATCTCTTGTGCTGTAGCCATTCTGTAACTCTTTTACTTCACACCTACACTCGTGCTTCATTTGATTAAAAAATATGATCGACTTGAACTAATAAAATGAGCATTTGATGCTGCATAAAATCCTGAGGGAATGATGAATGAGACACAGTAAATGACAGGAGTACACTTTCATTATGAGGCTATTTGTGTAACACGGTTCAGCAGACTTTTTTCAGCATTCAACAACTTCTCCTCCTTCTGCATTGCATCTTTTTTCTTCATCTCAGCATCATTTATAGGTTTTAGCAAGGCATTCTCACTAATGGTTAGCAGGAACCAAAATCCTGAGCAGCAAATTCCTTGTATTATTGAGAAAGTGCTGCAGAGAAGGTAGAGCTTGTGCATTCAGGTGGGCAGAAATAATGTCATGGCAGATGCTGTAGAGAAGCAAGGAGCCTAACAGTATCTTTGAAAACATTCAACCCTCAGCAAACTCTATCAAAAAAAAACAGATTAATCTATATAATTGGTATTTGTGGGTTCATCTTGTGTGGAAATTGGCCTGCATATCTGTCTGCAACAGTAACGACATGTCAAAAAGTAATTCACCGGCTGTGAGGTGCTCATGCAGTGAACTATATAGATGCAAGTTCCTTATTTATTGTTCTGTTGTCACTCACACAGAACTGGAATGAATCAAGTCCATGATTCTATTTACTGAAAAAAACTCTCATTCTCTGAACCTCAGCCCCAGCAGCACCTGCTAGATGACAGGATGGTGTACTGCAACCCAGAGAAATAGGTGAAAAGGAAGTGCAATGTAACTGAGCTCTGAGTTGTGCAATGAGCACTTTTGCTTTCATGAAGTATTTCAGGGAAAGGTGCCAAAAACGATACGTGAAAGACTCATTCCAGTAACTGCACATTCCTTACATTTATGGTGTCCAACATAAATTTCTCACTTGTCAGAAGTGTATGTTGCAACACATTTAGCCACAAGCCCCGATTTCTTTGCATGAAATGTGTTCCATGCATTCACAGGTAAATTATAATTCACATGCAACATTTCTTAACCATGTTTCACTGCTCGGTAACTGAAGTAAAGCTTTCACAATACTTAGAGAAAACAAAGCTCACTTTTGATCTTAACCATATTGTGCATTTGTTAGCTAAATGGTATGTATTTCTGTCTAGGCTAACAAGTATTAAGATCATATGGATATCGTATCTATTTCTCATTTTGTACTCACTAATCAGAAATGCAAACATTCACATTTGGATAACATATTGCCTAACAGTTTGAGTAAATGTCTTGCAAAAAGTTGGTGTAAAAAGTTTCATTTGTCGTCTGGAGCAGTCTAGGTGTCAAGTGTAGCTCTTGGCTAGCATTCTAGCATCCAACTCAAGAAGTTGTGGGTTGAAGTCACACTGCTGGAATTTGAGTACAAAATGTAAGCTGGCACGCCAGTGCAGTGTTTAGAGAGTGCTTCACTGTAGGATGAAGTGCTAAACCAAAGTCCTGTGAGCACTCTCAGGTGGATGCAAGATTCAACAGCATTATCTTTTGAAGAACAGGGTGTCCAACAACATGCAGTCAACATTGATCTCTCAATCAACACTACAAAGCAAATCATCCCATCATCGTTATAACATCACTTTGAGACACTTTGGTTGTTGTATAAACAAGCATTTCACTGTCTGTAAGGCACTTTTAGGATGCCTTTAGGGTGCTAAAGGTGTTATATCAATACAAGTTTACTTCTTTCACGATAATTTACATGTAATGGATTTATTCTGCCACTTTCAGAGGAACAATTTGCCTAGGTATTACTGCTTTAAGTTGCTGAATGCAAATCTTCATAATTTTAGTGTTGTGTCCGATGAACTAAATTGTTATTTTACCGCTGTTCCAATACACCAGCCCTGTCACACTTACCAGGAGAGTGTGATAGCACAATAAAATGGAGCAGCTGGGGATCTGAAAAAAACAGATGAGCTTTAACTTCAATTTACACCTTAACAAATTTATCTAGTGAAGTCAGTCTCACCAGAATGATTTCAGTTAATCTTCTGTGGCACATTCCTTTAATAACACAGGCATCTAGTTATTTGCGAGACTATTAGGGAAAAAAAGTAACCACTCTTTCAGTCTTGTTGTTGTATCCAAAATATCTGGTTTAATTCAATGCTGAGGCATTTGTGAAGAGGAGGCTGAATGGGCCGGGAATTTATTCACTGGAGTGTAGGAGGTTGAGGGATGACCTTATAGAGGTTTATGAAATCATGAGGGGCATAGATAAGGTGAATAGGTATTTTCCCTAGGGTTGGGGAGTTCGAAACTGGAGGGCATAATTTTAAGGTGTGAGGAGAAAAATTTAAAAGGGGCAACTCTTTCACTTAGGGAGTTGCTCGTAAATAGAAGGAAGTGCCAGAGGAAGTAGTTGATGCAAGTACAGTTACAACATTTAAAAGACATTTGGACAGGCACATGAATAGGAAAGGTTTAGGAGGATATGGGCCAAATGCAGGCAATTGGGACTAGTTTCGTTTGGGAAACTTGGTCAACATGGACGAGTTTGACCCAAAGGTCTTATTCTCTAATAAATTGAAAAAGTCAATCCATTGGGAACTCTGGTTTATTTGTTGCAGTGTATTATTAACTCTTAAAAAATGAAAAACAAAAGGAGCAGGAGTAAGGTACTGAGCCCCTCAAGCCTTCTCCACCATTCAGAAAAATCCTGGTTGATCTTGCCCTCAACTCCACCTTTCTTCGTGTCACCACCACCACCCGGCAAACAACATAACCATTAATTCCCTTGAAGATCACAAATCTGGATAACTCAGTCTTGAATATATTCTAGCCTAAACTGCTTTGGGGGCATACAGGATTTTAAAGATTATAGACTATATTGAGGGAGGAAATTCCTTCTCATCTCCATGCTAAATGAAAGGCCCATTATTTTGAAACAGCTAGTTAAAGAAGGGTGGGGAGCATGGTGGGGAGCATCCTTTCAGCACTTATGTGGAAGAATAACTGCCAGAACAGTTTCACAAGGGGTGTCGTGGAAATATCTCATTTTAAAAGGTAATACTGTGAGTTTCTGTTGCCCATCTTTTACAGAAATGCTTTGAACAGCAGAGAATTTAATGTCCTTTACCATATCAATATTTAGAGAAAGGAAGTCCAACAGTTAAAAGCTACATTTGGACCATTTTCCTCCCTCATTGTACGGAGGTTTGTACATTGCTGTTAGTATGTGTATCACTTTCAGTGAGAACAACACAGAGTAGGATATCAGTAAGGTACCATTCCAGCAGACAGCATCATAACAGGTCAGTTTGAAAACAGCTTAAATGTCTTATTTTGCCACACCATTCCTCCAGTAGAACAGCTTTATATTTATTAAACACATTGTTTTATTGAATTTTATCTTTTACTTCTGGATGGTTTTCAGAACCTACCTAATTCACCCTGGTTAAGCTAAGCTTGTGGGACAACAGCTGACTTATCCCATGCATTGTGTTTGTATCAAATTTGATGTTCCTTAAATCTATTGTTTAGATTGCAGTTACCTTCACAAACAAAGAGTCTAACTGTTCAGCTTACTTTGCAAGATGCATTAACTACCTTTCCAAAAGCTCACTTCTAGGCATGGCAATTATTTGAAGAATGATCACTGAGATCAATCACTAGTTTGTGCCATTTCTCCAGAAGCTTAAAGTCAGTTTGAAAATGCATATACAGCCACATTGTAAACTTTTGCATGTGATTTTAAACGTATGAATGTTTGATGACCTGAAGTTTTAGGCCAAAATCAGGTATTCAGGAAAATCTAAACTTGGAGTTATTTGGAACTAACAAGGACCTTTTGCTTCATTTAAAAAAGAATGACAAGGGAATACTTCCAAACTTTTTTCACTCCTCTACTCATGTTCATCCATTTCCTGAGCTATGTGTCTATCCAAGGAAGGCTGGAGTCTAATATCTTCAGTTATAAAGGAGCGGCTGTCAAAGTGTCATCTTCTTCTGTACACTTCCTATTCAGCTGTTTCATGGGCATTTCAAAACATCGAAATTCTCTTCCGGGAAAACGTGTACATAAGGTAATGGATATTTTCTAATCAATCTTTTTAGAGATGTCATATACACAATGTAAAAGGAGGAAATGCAAAGAGATACAGTCTATGCTCTTGACTGAAGTTGAAAAGATGAAGCAAGTGAGAGGGATGGGGGTGGTATCATGGACTGTTAATTCTTTGGTAGCAATTCATCGTCATCTGTCTCACTGCTTTTTTCCAACTTCCAGTCAAACTTTTTCAACTTCACTTGTATGGTGCCATTTATATTGTTAGTTAAAGGGAAACAACTGCTGCACAATTAACATCATTTTTCAGCATTGTATACAAGCTTTTAATCAAAGGTTAAATGCCTTGCTTGGAAACATTCTTGCTGCAGTATGTTGGCACAGCCAAGGAAAAAACATCCTTTGGAGGTCAAAAAGACAAGTTAAGCAAAAACAAAAGACTGCCAGTGAGAGTTTCAAAAGCAATGTCCAAGAGTATCTCAGAAACAATAAAGACTGCACAAATATTCAACAGAGTTCAGACAGTCTACGTATCCATGATTTACTATCGTGGAGTGGTGTGTCCAACCTGAGAAGTGAAGTCCCAGTATATAAAACTGACAGGAATTCTATTTCATTTAAATAGGTTTGATCGCTTGCAATTGTGCAGGAATCAGCTCAGCCATGGATATATTTCCTCTGTTGGCTTGCACTTCTAGTTTGTAAAAAAACTGATTTCACAACTCAACTCCTATTGTGCTGATCAGGCTACAGTGAGCACAAAAGTGCAGGCAACAGCTACAGAGCTGAGAACGTAGTCATTCTGGCAAATGCTTTCTTCCAGATTCCTGTAACAATTTCAAAATAAATGAAATATCAAGCTATTTACATTTCATTAAAAATGCTGCTAAATTAGGATTTCAATAATGTCAATAAGAGAAAGCAAAAAAAGAGCTCTAATTGTTAGCATCTGATTTATGACAAAATCAGTTTTACTTTCATCTCAGACTAATCAGTTACACATTCAGTTCACAATAATCAGTTACATTTCAAAATAAATTTTAACTTTAACTCATTTAGTTCCTTGTTGCAGATTCTCACCAGCACTAAGCTATGTTCATTTAGACCAGATTATGTTTTGTTATGTTCTTCTGTTTCCATATTAACGAAATTAACAGACAACCAATTTCACTGGATGCTAAAAATTACTAGTGTTGTTCTATACAAAGCAAGAATTTTATACAAGTGCATGAAGAGACATCTTATTTAAGATAGTCAGTCAGGCTTGCTGGAACCTACGTATATTAATGTACAGGGCAAAAAGAACATGTGGTGCACAGCGCCTGTTTGAACTCAGCAAAATAGGCGACTGTCATTTGTTAATTAATTTCTCAGGACAATGCCCTAACCAGTTAGAGTCAACTTGCTTGCTTTCAATTTTAAACAAAGTCTGGCACTTAATTGTCAGTCTTCATTGATCGGTGCATTTTCCATGGCAACATGTTTACCAAAGTCCACTTTCTTCTCATGCAGTATAAATGTTGGCTTTCGCCTTGAATTGGTATTCTTACAAATTGTCCTCAGGACTCCCAAGATGAAAAGCTTCAGCAATCTAAACAATGCTTTCAATATGACCGATGAATCCTCCAAAATTATAGGCATGACTCAATCCTAACAAAAGCCACTGAGAGTCAAACAAATCTACTCTTAGAAGATTTCCTTTGAGAGGCAGACAGCTCTGAGATTGGAAACTCACCAAACTGGAAATCACCAAGACAGAAAACCAAAAACAAAGGGTGATAGAAAGTTTAACTCTCACATATACTACATTAGGGCAAATTTGTCTGGGACTGCTTGGAATTAAAACATGAAACATGAAACATTCTCTCACAGGAAAACATGTGCACAAGGTGATAGATATTTTCAATTAACCTTTTCAGAGATGTCATGTACACAATGTAAAAGGAGGAAATGTGAAGAGATACAGTCTATGTTCTTGACTGAAGTTGAAAGGATGAAGCAAGTGGGAGGGATGGGGGTGGCATCATGGACTGTTAGTTCTTTGGTAGCAATTCATCCTCATATGTCTCGCTGCTTTATGACAATAAGCTAATTTTTGGAGAAAGTAATAAGATAATAAATTTTACTCAAACATTTTTTTAACTCTCTGTGAAGGACAAATCCACATGTGCTAAGTGCCAAGCCAAGCAATCTTTGACCACTAAAGCAAACATTCTGTGGGCCACCTGACAAGTTCAATCATGGTCTGGAGAGTGACGTGAAACTACACAGACGAAAGAGATAACAAGAACCTGTCTCCAACAGTATTTGGGAGTACTGCGCCATACAGTGACAGGAATTGAGGCAGTAACACAACTATCTCTTAGATGGAAACATACAAAATTATTTAAAGTAAACAAAGCTACCAGAAATCATGATAAATACAATTTAATTAGGCACATAAATCTGGTAGCCACAAGAGCAGTTTAGAGGCTAGGAATCTTTCAATGAGTAGCTTACTTGATGCCCCAAAGCCTGTCCACCATCTACAAGGCACAAATCCAAACCAGTTACGTACCATCTCCAAGATGCACAACAGCAACTCACCAAGGCTTCTTAAGGCAGCACCTTCCAAACCCACAACCATGACCGACTATAAAGACCATGACAGCAGATACATGGGAATGCTATCTCTACCTCCAAATTTGCCTCCAAGCCACTCACCATTCAGGCTTGGAAATATATTGCCATTCCTTCACTGTCACTTGGTCAAAATCCTGTAACTCCCTCTCGAACAGCATATAGAGTGTATCTATACCTGATGAGCTGGTGAGTTCTAACTTGCGAATTCAGCAAAACTGGCAATGTCTGGATATATTTGTTTCATGTGTACAACACAGCAACGTGTTCAACACAAAGCTTTATGAAGTGGATATGAGACGTGCACAGACGTCACATGACTACAGCAAATTAGGAAAAACGTTTGTATGTGATTGTATTACAATCCAAATGTCCCCTTTTTCGTACTAGGCAAAGATTACATGCATTTCCATGCAAATTTTGAGATACACAAGATACCAGATATACATGACTTTTCTCCTGCACAAGTAACTGCTAGTTATTCCAGCTTGTCCCACTTCTGTCTGTTTATTTACGTGTCTCACACTCATGATCTTTCAACTGTTTGTGTGTTACGATAATACACGCCAGGTTATCAGCTTTTCTTCAACATGTGGACAGAATGATGTTCCCCTTGGTCTGGTTTGAAAACCTTCTTAGCTGACTTACAAAATGCATATTTTTGTGGCAGGATCTCTTATGCACAATGATTCTACTTTTAATGAGCTCTTCATTGCAATTTTCTGTGAACTGAGTTAATTATGTTATGTTTGGACGAATGAAGCCTTTTTCACCTGGGTCCCCAATGTTGAACATGTGCCATTTACTTTGTATTCAAGGTGTGCTTTCAAAGCTTTTTCAACTTCTGCTGAGTATTTTCTGTTTCTCAGAGAAATTTAAGGTTAAATATTATTTGAAAGAGTCTCTTTCCAAAGTGATAGAGGTTAGTGAATTGTTAACATTCTTCTGATTTGCAAAACAAATCTGCTATTTCAGAGTCCTGCCATTGAGCCTGGAAACAAGTTCAGTTTTGCTTCATACGAAGTGTAATTTGGATTGTTAAGAAACAGTTCTTTTAAAAAAAAACTGTGGCATGCTTCATTGTTCTTCGCTTGTTGTTTTGCTTATCGAATGGCAGCTTACTACTCTGCGCACAAGCATGTCTCAGTAGCTTTGTTTTCTTCTTTCTCCGCAACACTCACTTTAGTGTCACTTCTGACGCCATGTTTTGTGTACATAACACAGTAGTATATTCAACACAAGATCTTAACTGAAGTAAACTCAAGAATTCTGCCTGTAGTACGTGTATGCAAAGGGCACATGACTAAAATTAAGATGGACATTTATTCACAATTGTATTTCAATCCAATCCTGCTATGTGGCCTCTTTCTGCATTTAAAATGACAATGCATAACATGAATACCTCTCCGAGTTTCAGGCTAATTTTACGGAGGTATCCACCCAAGTTCGATTTGTTTCTTTCTTCCATTTTCTCACCTTGGTCTGCATATTCATTCTCCCTCTACTTCAATAGGTACTGCTATCCTTTAAAACTTACAACAAAGCCTTACAATATTTATGTTTACAATCAGACTGGGTTATTTCCCAATCATGTCCTCAACACTGACATCCCCATCTCTCAAATTCTGCGAGAATCACTCTCTGTGCCTGAAAAAAAGTTTCCTCACCATAACTACTCTTTCTTTTAGACATTATTGGTGCAAGATGCCAAACAACTCCCTTGCCTACGCCTTCAAAAACTTTGAGCCCTGTGGTATTTCATCTCCACCTTTTCCACCAATAAAAGCTCTTAGTTCGGTGCCCTCAGGGTTCAAGCTGAAGGTCCGAGTACAACCTGTCTGATTGCTCAAAGGGAAAATGTACTCAAATCAGTTGGATCAGTGATAATGGGAACTGCAGATGCTGGAGAATCCAAAATAATAAAGTGTGAAGCTGGATGAACACAGCAGGCCAAGTAGCATCTCAGGAGCACAAAAGCTGATATTTCGGGCCTAGACCCTTCATCAGAGAGGGGGATGGGGTGAGGGTTCTGGAATAAATAGGGAGAGAGGGGGAGACGGACCGAAGATGGAGAGTAAAGAAGATAGGTGGAGAGGAGAGCACAGGTGGGGAGGTAGGGAGGGGATAGGTCAGTCCAGGGAAGACGGACAGGTCAAGGAGGTGGGATGAGGTTAGTAGGTAGGAAATGGAGGTGCGGCCTGGGGTGGGAGGAAGGGATGGGTGAGAGGAAGAACAGGTTAGGGAGGCAGAGACAGGCTGGGCTGGTTGTGTGGTGCAGTGGGGGGAGGGGACGAACTGGGCTGGTTTTGGGATGCGGTGTGGGAAGGGGAGATTTTGAAGCTGATGAAGTCCACATTGATACCATTGGGCTTCAGGGTTCCCAAGCGGAATATGAGTTGCTGTTCCTGCAACCTTCGGGTGGCATCATTGTGGCACTGCAGGAGGCCCATGATGGACTTGTCATCTAAAGAATGGGAGGGGGAGTTGAAATGGTTCGCGACTGGGAGGTGCAGTTGTTTATTGCGAACCGAGCGGAGGTGTTCTGCAAAGCGGTCCCCAAGCCTCCGCTTGGTTTCCCCAATGTAGAGGAGGCCACACCGGGTACATTGGATACAGTATACCACATTGGCAGATGTGCAGGTGAACCCCTGCTTAATATGGAAAGTCATCTTGGGGCTTGGGATAGAGGTGAGGGAGGAGGTGTGGGGGCAAGTGTAGCACTTCCTGCGGTTGCAGGGGAAGGTGCCAGGTGTGGTGGGGTTGGAGGGCAGTGTGGAGCGAACAAGGGAGTCATGGAGAGAGTGGTCTCTCCGGAAAGCAGACAAGGGTGGGGATGGAAAAATGTCTTGGGTGGTGGGGTCGGATTGTAGATGGCGCAAGTGTCGGAGGCTGATGCATTGTATCCGGAGGTTGGTGGGATGGTGTGTGAGAACGAGGGGGTCGGGTGTGAGGGATGTGTTGGGGGAAATGCGGGAGACGCGGTCAAGGGCGTTCTCCACCACTGTGGGGGGAAAGTTGCGGTCCTAAAATCCACAAACCTGCCTGCCCTGGTTGACCCATTGTCTCAGCTTGTTCCTGCCCCACCGAACTCATCTCCACCTATCTGGACTCCATTTTCTCTCCTTTGGTCCAGGAACTCCCTACTTACGTCCGTGACACCACCCACGCCCTCCACCTCCTCCAGGACTTCCAATTCCCTGGCCCCCAACACCTCATTTTCACCATGGACGTCCAGTCCCTGTCCACCTGTATTCGGCATGCAGATGGTCTCAAGGCCCTCCGCTTCTTCCTGTCCCGCAGGCCTGACCAGTCCCCCTCCACCGACACCCTCATCCGCCTAGCCAAACTCGTCCTCACCCTCAACAACTTCTCTTTCGATTCCTCCCACTTCCTACAGACTAAGGGGGTGGCCATGGGCACCCACATGGGCCCCAGCTATGCCTGCCTCTTTGTAGGTTATGTGGAACAGTCCGTCTTCCGCACCTACACAGGCCCCCAACCCCACCTCTTCCTCCGTTACATTGATGACTGTATCGGCGCCGCCTCTTGCTCCCCAGAGGAGCTCGAATAATTCATCCACTTCAGCAACACCTTCCACCCCAACCTTCAGTTCACCTGGGCCATCTCCAGCACATCCCTCACCTTCCTGGACATCTCAGTCTCCATCTCAGATACCCAGCTTGTAACTGATGTCCATTTCAAGCCCACCGACCACCACAGCTACTTAGAATACACCTCCATCCACCCACCCTCCTGCAAAAATTCCATCCCCTATTCCCAATTCCTCCGCCTCCGCCGCATCTGCTCCCACGCATTCCACTCCCGCACATCCCAGATGTCCAAGTTCTTCAAGGACCGCAACTTTCCCCCCACAGTGGTGGAGAACGCCCTTGACCGCGTCTCCTGCATTTCCCACAACACATCCCTCACACCCCGCCCCTGCCACAACCGCCCAAAGAGGATTCCCCTCGTTCTCACACACCATCCCACCGACCTCCGGATACAACGCATCATCCTCCGACACTCCTGCCATCTACAATCCGACCCCACCACACAAGACATTTTTCCATCCCCACCCCTGTCGGCTTTCCGGAGAGACCGCTCTCTCCGTGACTCCCTTGTTCGCTCCACACTGCCCTCCAACCCCACCACACCCGGCACCTTCCCCTGCAACCGCAGGAAGTGCTACACTTGCCCCAACACCTCCTCCCTCACCCCTATCCCAGGCCCCAAGATGACTTTCCACATTAAGCAGAGGTTCACCTGCACATCTGCCAATGTGGTATACTGTATCCACTGTACCCGGTGTGGCTTCCTCTACATTGGGGAAACCAAGCGGAAGCTTGGGGACCGCTTTGCAGAACACCTCCGCTCGGTTCGCAATAAACAACTGCGCCTCCCAGTCGCAAACCATTTCTACTCCCCCTGCCATTCTTTAGATGACATGTCCATCATGGGCCTCCTGCAGTGCCACAATGATGCCACCCGAAGGTTGCAGGAACAGCAACTCATATTCCGCTTGGGAACCCTGAAGCCCAATGGTATCAATGTGGACTTCATCAGCTTCAAAATCTCCCCTTCCCCCACCGCATCCCAAAACCAGCCCAGTTTGTTCCCCCCCGCCCCACTGCACCACACAACCAGCCCAGCTCTTCCCCTCCACCCACTGCATCCCAAAACCAGCCCAGCCTGTCTCTGCCTCCCTAACCTGTTCTTCCTCTCACCCCAAGACACACCTCCATTTCCTATCTACTAACCTCATCCCACCTCCTTGACCTGTCCGTCTTCCCTGGATGACCTATCCCCTCCCTACCTCCCCACCTGTACTCTCCTCTCCACCTATGTTCTCTTCTCTCCATCTTCGGTCCGCCTCCACATCTCTCCCTATTTATCCCAGAACCCTCACCCCATCCCCCTCTCTGATGAAGGGTCTAGGCCCGAAACATCAGCTTTTGTGCTCCTGAGATGCTGCTTGGCCTGCTGTGTTCATCCAGCTTCACACTTTATTATCTTCAAATCAATTGTATCCGTTTTGTACAAAAGCGCAGGTAGCATGAGAAGGCATGTAGAATACACAAAGCTTAATTTACCAATATAAAAAAAATTAAAATACAAACAAGAGATAATGCTATTTCAAGGTCTCTCACAAGGTCGAGACCTCCGAAGCTTCTGATGGACAGTAGTGGAATTAACAGGCATTCCATTTAGATTCATTATGAAGTGATCCATTAATTACTTACTTGATGTGGTTCTGGTAGAAAACCCAGTGAGCAAAGATTCTTATTTTTTAATGCATAGTTAGCACTTCATGGGTCAGTTATTCCAAAGGTCAGACAATGGCTGCAGTAACGTTGACTGTAACTGCATGTCGCGAACATGTAGAATCCCTGATGGAGCTGACTTCATGAGAACTGCCTCTTGAATGATTATGATGTGGTAGGCATCACAGAGACAAGGTTGCAGCGAGTTCAGGACTGGCAGTTAAACATCCAAGGATTCACAACATATCGAAAAGACAGGGAGGTGGGCAGAGGGGGTGGGGTTGCCTTGTTAGTTAAGAATGAAATTAAATCTTTGGCATTGAATGACATATGGTCAGAGGATGTGGAGTCTGTGTGGGTGGAGTTGAGGAACCAAAAGGCAAAAAAACTATAATGGGAGTTATGTACAGACCGCCTAACAGTGATCAGGACCAGGGGCGCAAGATGTACTGAGAAATAAATAGGGCATGTCAGAAAGGCAAGGTCAGGGTGATCATGGGAGACTTCAATATGCAGGTTGATTGGGTGAATAATGTTGCCGGTGGATCCAAAGAAAGGGAATTCATGGAACGTTTGCAGGATGGCTTTTGGAACAGCTTGTGATGGAGCTCACAAGGGAGCAGGCTATTCTGGACTTAGTGCTATGTAATGAGCCGAGACATTATAAAAGACCTTAAAGTAAGGGAGCATTTAGGAGGCAGTGATCATAATATGGTAGAGTTCAGTCTGCAGTTTGAAAGAGAGAAGGCAAAAATCGGATGTAATGGTGTTACAGTTAAATAAAGGTAATTACAGGGGCATGAGAGAGGAATTGACGAAAATTGACTGGAAGCAGAGCCTTGCAGGGAAGACAGTAGAGCAACAATGGCAGGGGTTTCTGGGTGTAACTGAGGACACAGTACAGAGGTTCATCCCAAAGAAAAGAAAGATTATCCGGGGTGGGATTAGACAGCCATGGCTGAGAAAAGAAGTCAGGAAATATATCAAAGAAAAAGAGACAGCCTATAAAGTGGCCAAGAGCACTGGGAAATCAGAAGATTGGGAAGGCTACAAAAGCAAACAGAGGATAACAAAGAGAGAAATGAGGAAGGAGAGGATCAAATATGAAGGTAGGCTAGCTAGTAATATTAGAAATGATAGCAAAAGTTTCTTTCAATACATAAGAAACAAATGAGAGGCAAAAGTAGATATCGGGCCGCTCCAAAATGACGCTGGAAGGCTAGTGATGGGAGATAAGGAAATAGCTGAAGAACTTAATAAGTACTTTGCGTCAGTCTTCACAGTGGAAGACATGAGTAGTATGCCAACAATTAGGGAGAGTCAGGGGCAGAGTTGAGTATGGTAGGCATTACAAAAGAGAAAGTGCTAGAAAAGCTAAAAGGTCTAAAAATTGATAAATCTCCGGGCCCCGATGGGCTACATCCTAGAGTTCTGAGGCAGGTGGCTGAGGAAATAGCAGAGGCTTTGGTTGTGATCTTTCAAAAGTCACTGGAGTCAGGGAAAGTCCCAGATGATTGGAAAATTGCTGTTGTAACCACCTTGTTTAAGAAAGGATCACGGCAAAAGACTGAAAATTATAGGCCAATTAGCTGAACCTCGATAGTTAGAAAAATTCTAGAATCCATTGTCAAGGATGAGATTTCTAAATTCCTGGAAGTGCAGGGTCAGCTTAGAAGAAGTCAGCATGGATTTAGTAAGGGGAGGTCGTGCCTGACAAACCTGTTGGAATTCTTTGAAGAAGTAACAAGTATGTTAGACCAGGGAAACCCAGTAGATGTTATCTATCTAGACTTCCAAAAGGCCTCTGATATGGTGCCTCACTGGAGGCTGGTGAGCAAGGTGAGGGCCCATGGTGTTTGAGGTGAGCTACTGGCTTGGATTGAGGATTGGCTGTCTGACAGAAGGCAGAGAATTGGGATAAAAGGCTCTTTTTCAGAATGGCAACCAGTGACAAGTCGTTCAGTGTTGGGGCCACAGCTGTTCATCTTGTATATTAATGATCTGGATGAAGGGACCGGGGGCAATCTGGCGAAGTTTGCCAATGATACAAAGATAGATGGACAGGCAGGTAGTACTGAGGAGGTAGGGAAGCTAGGAGAGTGGTCCAGGAAATGGCTGATGAAATTCAATGTGAGTAAATGTAAGGTTTGGCACTTTGGAAAAAAGAATACAGGCATGGACTATTTTCTAAATGGTGAGAAAATTTGTAAAGCAGAAGTACAAAGGGATCTGGGAGTGTTGGTCGAGGATTCTCTAAAGGTTAACTTGCAGTTAGAGTCCGTAATTAAGAAAGCGAATGTAATGTTGTCATTTATCTCAAGAGGGTTGGAATATAAAAGCAGCAATGTGCTTCTGAGGCTTTATAAAGCTCTAGTTAGGCCCCATTTAGAATACTGTGTCCAATTTTGGGCCCCACACCTCAGGAAGGACATTGTAGCCCTGGAGCGTGTCCAGTGGAGATTCACATGGATGATCCCTGGAATGGTAGGTTTAACATATGATGAATGGCTAAGGATCCTGGGATTGTACTCATTCGAGTTTAGAAGGTTGAGGGGAGATCTAATAGAAACTTACAAGATAAAGTATGGCTTAGAAGGGGTGGATGCTAGGAAGTTGTTTCCGTTAGGCGGGGAGAGTAGGACCTGTGGGCACAGCCTTAAAATTAGAGGGGGTAAATTTAAAACTGAAATGAGACGACATTTCTTCAGCCAGAGAGTGGTGGGCTTGTGGAATTCATTGTCATGGAGTGCAGTGGAGGCCGGGACGTTGTACGCTTTCAAGGCAGAGATCGACAAATTCTTGATCTCAGAAGGAATCAAGGGCTACGGGGAGAGTGCAGGGAAGTGGAGTTGAAATGCCCATCAGCCATGATTAAATGGCGGAGTGTACTTGATGGGCCGAATGGCCTTACTTCCACTCCTATGTCTTATGGTCTTAAATCGATCTTTCCAAAGGGCAATTCTCCCGAACCTAGATCCCGCCACAAAGGTCCATCAAAGTTCACAGGTTCTGCCTCACTGTATGTTTGCCCAGGTAAAGTTACAAATTCCAAAAACCGTCTCTAGCTCCTGGGTAATTATTAAACTGACCCTCCAGCAGTCCTCCCCCACACCCCTTACAGCACTGAAAACTACCCACTGACCAGCACCACCACCTTGCAACTTGGCTCTAATCATATTCTGACAGCCCAGCACCCTGTGCTGCTCACTTCTCCAACTAAAACTAACAACCATCACTCTGACTGGAGTCTGGCCAACATATCCACCCATGCTAGACCTGAAAAGCCCCCATACCCCTCACACACCATGAAGAGACCTCCCCTCTCTGTACTGGTGTGTTCACTTGACACCCTCTCCCACTAACCGCGCAGGTTTCTTCACTGACAGACCAGAAAACCCTCCCACCTATCAGACCTAACACCATCCCCACTACCAGCCCCGGCCCCATCCTAAGCATTCATTTACTTAAGCTGGCATCTTACCCACCTGGCACACTATCCCACCCTCACTCACAACTCTCACCCCACATACTTAGCATTTCACACTCGCAAAGTGGCTGGCAGCGCTATTGAACATTTAAATCACAGAACAAGGCAAACTGACAGGTATAACTGGGGCTGTGGTTTCTAAAAAGATTTTCTTTCCCGCTGGATTTAATGATCTCTGGACAAAATTGCAACATAAAGAATCTCCAGCACTGCATACATCAAATAGGAAGTGGGTCATTTTCAAGCGAATCAGGAAACTCTCTTTCCAACTTCACTCTGAATACCTGGGCCAATATTTCTAAAAGGTCTCCAAAATCAGACTTATGCTGACAGATACACAACGGGATCTACGGCAGCGCTATTGGTCATTATGTAAAAGCTGATCAATGTTAAGGAAGTTTACTAACTTGGAAAAGGGGGTGACATGCCACCATTCTCAAAATAAACCAGACAAACCAGAAACAAGGAGTGCTCATCAGACCCAATATTTTTCAGTAAGATAATGGAATCAATTCACGAAGAATAAAAATATAGTCTATATCAGTGTGTACACCTAGGAAAAGTCAATCAATACAAATTCAAAAAATGATGTGAAAGCTCAAAAGATTTTGACTTCTAAGAAAAAGACAACCCAAAAAGGGCTTTGAAAAGTCTTGAGACTTCCACAAAGCACTTTAAGATGTTCCATATGATAGGCTTCTACTGAACCTTTTGGGGGAAACAGGTGAATGTGAAATATTTAATGTCTTTTAAATATAGAGAAGGTAAGTGCAGTGGGTAGTTTCTCCAGCTCTGGGCCATAAGATCCAGTTTGAGATATATTCCAGGGCTTCTGACGCCATGTAATGTGCATTCATGACACAACAAACAGATTGTGGATTAATTCATAAATCCTTCCAACCAATGGCAGGCCAGAAGTGTGGGAGAGATTCCTATTCACTAATGGAAAGAACATTGGAATCTCTGCCATCATGGCTTCAGCTCCAGGTGACAACATAGCTGTAAAAATGTACGTTGTCACAACCACTCAGACTTGGTTCAGTTGATTGGATGGTTTGTATGAATCAGATTGATGCCAAAAGCCTGGGATGCGAATTGGACCTATCTCCTTGCACTACTAGTGGTGGAGGTTCTGATGCTATGGGTTGGATCTGCCTTCAGGAGCAGAACTGGAAATGAAGGTATGTACAGAAGATGAATCAGAGCATGGCTTCAAAATAAATCAAGGCAGGTTTAAATCAGAGAAACGTCAGAGAACCAGACTGATGTCAGAAAGTTCTTCATTTTACAAACAGAACAGTTCAACATATTTCACGGCAGACTGGCGAAGACCAAAACCTTGAAATCATTTAAGAGAAAACTGACTAAACTGTATGTAGGTATTTTGTAGTGAAACAGCTACACTGGGTCAAAAAAACTCCTAGTTATAACGATTCTCTCACTGTATCTTATGTGTGATTAACTCAACCAGAATTAAGAAAATTGAGTATATGGCACAAAGGAAGAATAAAATACATTTCTGTTGCTAACAGTATTGATTAAAAAAAAAGGCAGAAGTGATGTAAAACAAAATACCTATGCAGTACCTTCAGGAAATACGCAAGTAACTTGTTAAGGCAGAGAGAGAAAAAGAATCAGTCATATTGTGAATTGATACATTCTAGTGAAAAATCAACGAACATCCATACAGATTTACCACAGCTTGTCCATTCTTCACTATTTTTGTCTTTATTCATGAAAAATTATCAGCTGCATATTGGGTTGAGGGGACTGCACAGGTGAGATAACCACTGTTATAACACAATGGGTTTATGAGCCCGCTTAGGAGAAACAAAAAGATCACTTGTTGCCAAGGACATAAAGTTGCAAAAGTGTCAAACATTCTGATAGACAAACAGTAAACACAGTGTGGAGCTGGGCGAACATGGCAAGCCAGGTAGCATCAGGAAAGTTGATGTTTTGGGTCAGGATCCTTCATCAGGACTGGGGATGGGGAAGGGAGCTGGGAAATACATAGAGTGAGGAGGGGTGGGGCTGGTGGAAGGTAGGTGGGATGGTGATAGGTGGGTGCAGGTAGGGGAGAGTGGGGCAGATAGGTGGAAAAGAAAGTGAACAGGTTGTGTCAGGTCAAAAGAGGTGGGGATAAGAGGGAGAGTTGGACATGGGATGAGACGGGAGTGGGGAGATTTTGAAACCAGTGAATTCTATGTTTAGGCCATTGGGCTGCAAGTTCCAGAGGTGGAACATGAGGTGTTGTTCCTCCAGTTTGCATGTGCTGTCATTGCAGCGATGGAGGCGGCCCAGGATGGATATGTCACCCAGGGAGAAGGAGGGGCATTTAAAATGGTTGGGAGCTTGAACGTGTTGTTAATGATTGCGTACAGAGAACAGATGCTCCACAAATCGGAGTTTGTGCTTGGTCTCACCTATATAGAGGAGGCCACATCGGAAGCAATAGATATAGTAGACCAGGTTGGAGGATGTACAGGTAAATCCCCACCAGATTTGGAAAGTTTGTCTTGGGCCTTGGATGGAGCTGAGAGGGGAGGTGTAGGGGCAGCTGTAGGACCTCCTGCAGTTGCAGGGAAAGATGCCAGGTGCGGTGGGGTTGGTGGGGAATGTGGAGCGGATGAGCGAGTTGTGGAGTGAGTGGTCCCTACAAAAGGCAAATAAGGGTGGGGAGGGAAATATCCCTTTGGTTGTGGGGTCGGATTGTAGGTGGTGGAAGTGATGGAGGATGATACGCTGGTTGCCGAGTTTGGTGGGATGATATGTCAGGACAAGGGAGATTCTGTCTTTAATTTTGTTGGGGGGAGGGGGTTTGAAGGCAGAAGTGTGGGAAATGCAAGAGGTGTGGCAGACGGCATTGCAGATTAACAGAAATTGGGGTGGGAGGTATCGGGGGCATGTTGCTATCCTTGAAGTAGGACGACATTTGGGATGTTCAGGAGTGAAATGCTCCATCTTGGGAGCAAATGTAGTGGAGGCGCAGGAATTGGCAGTAAGCGGGGATATTCTTGCAGGAAGGTGGCTGAGAGGAGGTATAGTCCAGGTTTCTATGGGAGTCGTTGGGCTTGAAATAGATGTCGGTGCTGAGACAGTTACCAGAGATGGAGATGGAGAGGTCCATAAAGGAGAGGGAGGTATTGGAGATGGTCCAGGTAAATTTGTGGTTGGGGTGAAATGCGTTGGTAAAGTTGATGAACTGTTCAAGTTCCTCATGGGAGTATGAGGCAGCGCTGATATAGTCATCATTATAGAGGAAGAAGAGGTGGGGGATAGTCCCAGTGTAACAGTGGAAGAGGGGCCGTTCCACGTATCCTATGAAGAAGCAGGTAGAAACAAACAAACATCCACTTTACAGAGATAATATTTAAGATGTACTTTAAGATCTGATGTATATTCTCATAACTATGGATCCAGTTTTCAAATATGTTACAAGGAAAATTTAATCCAAGCTATTTTGAAGAGATAAGTTTAATTAAGACACATAAAATGTAATTTATCATGAGTTAAAAATTTAAAAGTGACCCAATCAAATCTGGCAAGAACTCACTTCATATTTTGTCTGTAAGATGCTTCGCTTTGTTCAGGATCTTTCCACCTACATTAAGTATTCTGACGCTCTACATTGTTTCGACAATTTCCAGCATCCAGCCAGGACCACCACCTTCACTATAAAAGACCAAAACGTCTCTACACCTACCAGGACAATCTGACAACTCACCAACTCTTCCTTCAACAGAGTCCCAATCAACATCCCTACACCACCATTATCCAGCACTCTGACCTGAACTTGTTCTCTGAATAATGTCTCCTTAAACTCATCTCACTTCCTCCAAATGCAAGGTGTTGTTCTGGGTGTGCACATGGATCACAGTGGTTCCCATCCATTTGCAGAGTGTATGGAATACTCTTTTTTTCCCAGATCTACCCAGGCTCCTCCCTCAGCTCTTTCTCCAGTCCACTGACGACTGGATCAATATCATTTCCTCTCCTCCTTTTGTTCTATGATATCTTTGTTATTTAATCTCTCTAGCTATCAACCCTATCTCATACCTTCCTTTTTGGTCTTCCCTCCCCCTCTCGTTATAGAACAGTAACTCACACTTCTATCCTCCTTTAGTTCTGAAGTGTTGCATTAAATTCAAAACAGTAACTCTTCCTCTTTCCACAGATGCTGCCAGACTTGGTGAGTATTAGTAGCATTTTCTGCTTTTATTTCAGACTTCCGACATTGACAGCATTTTACTTTGAGAGTTGGTTTCAGTTTCTCTGGCAATGGTCATTGCTCTGACAGTATTGGACAGATTCTCTGCATCAATGTTTTAATTCACCTGGGCAAATAAATTTGTTGTTTGGTAATGCTTCTACCATGCAATAACTTGGCTCAAGACCCGTTAACAGCTTCTATGAAATTTGACTACTCTTCGCCGACCAGATAGATAATTTTGTCACAGAACATTCTCCTACCCATGAGAAGGACTCTTACTTGAAATATTCCTAATCTAACATGTGAGCTTTGTTTGAGTGGAAGGCAGATCTTGATATGATCAAATGATTTTCAAATAATAAGTTCTAAGGCATTTTTAAATATGGATCCATCTCAATTATTAATCTTATAATCATCCTTCCTTATTTTCTTTTCTGACAAACATTATTTGAGTAGGTAGGAGAAATTTTTCTTTTATGGCTTTCGTTGAAAGTGCAGCCTCCCTAATCCCTTTGTTTTAACAGCTGGAGGAACTCAGTGTCGAGAGAAAGATGAGTCAACATTTCAGTTCCAGCACCCCTTCATCAGAACATGTAGCAAGCTATTGTTAAAATAAAAAAACTCTTCACATCTCACTGAGGGTACTTTTTCTATCTATTTGAATGCATACATTTTCTTTTCCAGTCACAACAGATTTAAAGACAATTCCAATGCATCACTCATCTTCAGAAACATGGTCACATTATGTTTTGAACCTCCTGTCCCAAAAGTAAGTTACCTTGCTATTGAAAAGCATTTTCTGTCACTAATTTGTAAGATACTTGTGGAAGTGAACTTCATTCAGACACATCGAATTTACTCCCTGGCATGTCATAAAAACCCATTTAGTTTCCCCTTCGGGGAGGAAATACCCTCCTGTGACTCAGACACATGGTTAGATTTTTACAATCCTCTGATATGGCCAAGCCCGTTGCTTCAAACTGTTGTGGAAAAGTCAACTTAGCTACTCCACTACTAACTGCAACATTTCAGCAAAGTGGCTCACCAGCACAGTCTCAAGAGTGAATAGGAATAGGCAATATATACCAATATATCCCAAGAATGAATTAAAAATTCAAGTGATTTCCAGGAATCCGCCATAAAATTCTTCATGTACTTAAACAACTGTGTCCTGTGGAACTGCTTTATTTATGCCTAACGGACCAAATTCTGACCATAAGTACTTTCATATTGCTTTGTGTCGTTAGGCTTCATTGCTTAACATTCTTGTTTGCTACACTGTAGTTTCTTGGAAATTTAAGTTAAATGTGTCACCATCCTTTTTTAAATACCTGCTGGTTTTCCCTGATGAAATCATATCGTTCTAATTATTTGCTAACTTTATTTTGAAGTTTAATTGAACTAGAGAAAGAATAATTGTCCTTCAGTTAGTTTGATTGTGCTTTTTCCATTCCTTGAACATAAATCTCTAATTTTTGGTAATAATGACTGTTTCCTGGTTCTGGATTCCAACATAGACAACTATGTTTGATAGCTGTAGCAAACAATGCTTGTTTTGATAATTCTGATCATTAAGAATTTTTATGCAGTTTAACTGGTAAACTAATTTCCATTTAAGTTATAATTTTCGGTGTCATTGAAAACAAAGATCAAGAGTCTGATTTTTAGCCAACTGGTTAAGTGCAGCTTTTTAGTTTTCCAATCAAAAATTCTATCGAACAAAATACAAACTATTTCACTGAAAGAAACTCCTCTGTCCATAATTTATACAATCTGAAAGATAAAATTAGAGGCAGACAACCGACCAGACACGTTCTGGAAAAATGAGCTGCCATGACAATTCGCAAGCAATCTCGTCACCTCCTAACCGAAACAGATACTGCCAGCTTGAACATTTTCCACAAGATTAAAGCTAAACCCCGGTCTTCTACTCAAAATAGAAGCAGAAGCAGGACCACTTTGAAACTGCGTTAGCCCTGCACTCTCTCAGAAGGCTCAGCACCAGCTATTAGCAGCATCTAGACAGAAGCACATCTATGAATGCCACAACAGGAGATACAATAGTGAAAAAGGTACCTCTGTACATCTTGAGAGTTCAAGCAAAGGATTCATGGACTCAGGTAACCTTTCAGACTGTTAGTTCTGGTCTTAATGAACGAACAGTCCAGAAAGAAAGACTGGACCAACCTGTTACTCATTTACTTCTCTTAAGTGTTCCACATTTGATGCAATGCAAATGAATATTCAACTCAGCAATCATACTTAAAAAAGCAAGTGCCAAAGGTAATAGGGAAAAGAAGAATGCTCAAATGTTCAAAGGTCAGTACTCTCATCCATTAGCATTTTGAGTCTCTAAGCTTACATTAAAAGAGTGGAATCATCTCAACTTTATTTTGGCAGGCTTCAATTAAAATCCATTGCTCACTCCAGGACTCAACGCAGTCCCTATGCCAGTAAGACCAAGAGACATGCTGCCTCTGGCAGTAATAGCGCCTGGAATTCTGCTCTCATATCCAGTTATTCAAACACTAAACCTGTCATTTGGAAATCTTCAATTTGCTTTTGAATGCAATTCAAATGCTCCAAACCGATCTGTTTTTCCTTTTTAGCAATCGTATCAAGGGCACTATTGTGAGATTTCCGTCTTTATTTGTTTCCACTGGCTAAAACCTGTAGTGCCGCCCCTCAAAACAGAACCAAATGTAATTACACAATCACAGGAAGAAGTGAAAATTGGAACAAAATGAGGAAAGGAAGAGGAAAGTAACTCGGAAATGACAGTTGCACAGGAGGAAGTGCCAGCATACCTCAGGAGAAAGGGGGAAGTGTTTGTCGGGAACTGGACGGCAAACAAAAGGAACCATTTTGAATGCATGCTGCAGTCAGTAAAATACTGCCAGCTTGGAGAGAGGTTTGGAAGGAGGTGGTGCAAGTATTACGAAGGGGTTAAGTGTAGCACCCTAAAGTAAGAGAAAACCTTTTTTCTCTACAGTTTGTTACAAGAATTTGCAATTTATTGCCTGCTCAGGTGGCAGAGGTATATTTCAAGGCTTTCAAAACAGGATTTGACAAGCACCTCAAGATAAAAACAGTTGCAGGGTTGGGGGCCAAGGAAGGAATGGGACTCGCTGAATTGCTCTTGCAGAGGACCAGGATGGGAGAAAAGGTCAATATTTTATGATCTATGAATGCCAGACATGGATAACTAACAGCTTGAACTGGGAGGATGTTTCTGTACATGGTATAGAGTAGGTGAGTGTTGAACATTTAAGTGTGAGACCTAAGATAGCAACTGAAGTAGTTTTGGGGAGTACCGTGCTAGTCAGTTGTGCTTAAAATCAAAATGTCACTTTTTTTTTGAATAATCATGCCAATTGTGAAGTAGGAAAATGTTTAACATTGACCAGAATGTGCCATTCAAAACTCAGAGCACTGCCCCAGACTTGTCCTACAGCAGTTCCATTGCTGCACAGGTAAGATTGTGCATAAATGAAAGAACTATCCATAATTATAAAAATTGTTGTCTATATCTATATTGTTAATGATTTTTATGATCAATAATGCAAGGATTAAATCCTACAATCTCAATAATAGGTCATTTGCTGATTTTGAGAGAAAGTTTAGGATTGGGGGGAAAATAATTAAATTTCCATCAGAACACTTTCCAATAAATAATAATGGAAAATGTTGTTTTCATGGAAGATTGCAAAACGAAATCCCTGTGACATACTTGCAGCAAGTTGGGTTCTGTGTCTTAAACATTTACATTTCTCTTCCAGGCTTTCCATAAAATAAAGTGCTGCAGATGCTGGAAATCTGAAACAAAAAACAGAAACTGCTGGAGAAACTCAGCATGCATGGCAGGATGTGTAAAAAGAAAATCAGAGTTAACATTTCAATTCTAGCAGCCCTTCTTCAGAACCTGAGTTTCTGCAGCACTTATATTAATGAGGAAAGTTATATACATACATCTTACTTGGATGAGTGCAATTCCAATAAGAATACTTAAGAAACTTGTCACCATCCAGGACAAAGTAGCCACTTGATTGGCACCCCTTCCAGCAGTTTTAACAGTCAATTTCCTCACCACAGAGGCAACTGTGTGCACCGTTTATAAGATGCACTGCATTTCAACAATGATTTTTCAAAAGCATCTTCCAAACTTGTGACCACCTTGAAAAACAAAGGCAGACGTGAAACACTAACACCACCTCCTTCAAGTACCCCTCAGAGTCACACACCATCCTTGACTTGCAAGTACATCACCATTCTTTTACAGTGGCTGGCTCAAAATCCTGGAATTTGCTCCCTAACAGAAATGTCGCTACTCTACCCACCGCTACATAGACTGTAGTGATTCAAAAGGGATGATCACCACCACCTTCTCAAGAGAAACCTGGAATGGCGAGTGATTACTGGACTAGACAGCAATGCCCATACTCCATGAACAAACACATGTTAGAAGTCTACAATTTAAACTACAAGACTGAGAAAACAGTGTTTTTTCACATTCACAAACTTGATGTCAGTGCTGTAATTAGGGTAGTAGGAACCGCAGATGCTGGAGAATCTGAGAAGGTGCACAGGAGTTGCACGGTGATTGCTGATCCTTCATTCACTTTTTCTCATTGTCACTAAGTTCCTGACCTTGATGTAGTGTTTCCCCACAATGATCTTGCTGATATTGTCAAATAAGTACCCTGTGGATGCAAAACAATATAATCCAATAGTTACAGAGAAAGCAGGAACTGCAGATGCTGGAGAATCTGAGATAACAAGGTGTAGAGCTGGATGCGTAGTGCTTCAGAAAATGATTTTCTGAAGAAGGATCTAGGCCCGAAACATCAGCTTCCTGCTCCTGCTTCTTGGCGTGCTGCGTTCATCCAGCTCTACACCTTATTATCTCTGTAATTAGGGTAACCAGTTTCTGTCTTGTGGGAGCTGGGAAAGAGCTGCATAAGGATAACTGAAAGTCTTAGTTAGTTTCTGCTAGTTTTCCTGGTTAACAAAATTGCCTATCCCTTGCTTGATTTCCAAATGTCCACAATCATTGAAGTTTTACATAAACTCATTTTAGTGGATGGGTACAGTGAAGACATCAACCTCTTGCTGAGTAGAAAGAAACAATGATTGCCAAACTCAAAACAATGGGCAGAAATATCATTTAGTAATAACATTGTTGCGGTAAATCCAGAGTAAATATTCAACTGGATTATAAAGAATCAAAAATTCTTTTTTTTTGTTGCCTACATAGTGAACAGTGACTCAATGCACAAGCACATTGTAGAATTTAGGTTTGAGCTAAGTGCTGGTATGTAAAGTATGTCCTAATTGTGTAAACACTTACTGTAACAAACCAAAGCGTACTTTACTGTTAGGAGGCTAAGAGTGGAAGCACTTAAATGTCAGACTGATTCAAATCAAAGTTTCATGGCATCATAAAACCATGGGCTGATATTTTCCAAGTCCCTGCAGGATGTTGGCAATGGCAAACCAGTTCAGCAAATACAGCAAGATTAGAAAAATTAGATTCTCAAGATTGAGAAAAAAAAATTTTCAGGCAAGGTTTGGAGGGTGAGATGAGAGTATCCCTGGTGAGCTGCCAGGGCCATATTTGCATGTATTCACATCTTGTTATTATCTATTCTCACCTTGTTTATACACAGTTTGCTATTCTCCAACATGGCTTCGAAACACTAGACAGCTACAATCCCTGGCATGAAAGTCAGAGTGGTTACAATGCCAACAGCAGCTCACGGCTTTCTCATTTGAGTCTCCATCTTGGCTGGCATTTCCCAACATCTCAGGCCATGCTCCATTGAATGCAGCACTATCACACCCCACACCTCCATCCACTGGATGGGCACCAGCTGCAAACAAGAACATAGCAAATCTCCAGCCAAAAGCTGCTGCGGGTATGGATTGGCAGATATCTCAGGCATTGCAGCTAGGTGCATCTCTGGACTCTATGCTTGTTTTATTAACACTACACTCCTACTTGGATGCTCATTGCATTTCTGTCTTGTTGATATTGCTATGTAGTTGTGTTCAGTGATTCTTTGCCATGGGTCCAAAGGAAGGACGGTCACCTCAGTACAGTAAAGGTAGGTAAAAAGAAAGTCTATAACACTGGAATAGAAGCTAGATGTTGTAAAATGTTTTGAGTATAATAAGAAAACATGTGATATGGCTCATGCAACAGGAACAAGGGAGTCGACCTTACGCACCATTAGAGACAATGCAGAAAAGTCTAAAGCAACATAGTGTGGAACTGGAGGAACACAGCAGGCCAGGTAGCAACAGAGGAACAGGAAAGTTGATGTTTTGGGTCGGGACCCTTCTTCAGACACTGTTTTATCTCTGACTCCAGCATCGGCAGTTCTTACTATCTCAAAGATTAAAGCAAGCTGTATTGTTGCAACAAGTCTGGATGCAGGCAAATGTGTGAATGTGGCTAAGTGTGTGGATAGAAGTGCAAATGAAGAAGTGTTCTGTGACCATCTTCCTCACCACAAAAAGGAAAGCCTTATCAACTTGTGAAGATCTAACAAAAAAAAACTGACAATCCTGCAGCTATGACTACCTTGAGTGCAACCAGTGGCTGGTTTGCTGGTTTTAAGAACCACTATGCTTTTCATAACAAAGTTATGTGGTGAAGCTGCCAGTGCAGATGAGGAGTATGTGATGGCATTTCCTCCCAAAGTAAAAAGATTAATTGATGAAGAAGGCTACAATTTAGATCAAATTTTCAGATTGCATGAAACAGGTTTATGCTGGAAGAGAATACCATCAAGAACCTACATTTCTACGAAAGAAGCATACGCTCCAAGCTTTAAGGTGGTGAAGAATCAAAAGACTGGGCGGCTGGGTGCCAATGCCAGGGGAGACTTGAAGCTTAAACCTGTGGTGGCGTACCACTCTGCCAATCCACAAGCCTTGAAAGGTTACCTTAAGTCTACTCTAGGCGTCTACTTTAGGCCAAACAAAAGAGATTGGATGGAAGGGCAATTTGATTCTGACCTTATTGTTGATGATTTGGCAGATGTTTTTAGAAAGTATTGTCGGAAAAAAAAAATTGGATTTCAAGACTTTCCCTAACCTGGATAATGTGCCAAGCCATCCTCCCACCACTGGTGAGCTTGCTGAAAACATCAAAATACTATTTCTACCTCCAAACACAATCTCTCTCCTTCAACCCACAGGCCAGGGTGCAATTTAAAGCTTTTAAAGCTTATTACTTAAGGTGCACATTTAAAAGGCTGATTGTAGCCACTGAGGGGGATAAGGGCAGTGTTCTTCACTTTTGGAAGAGTTTTAACACCAAGAATGCAATTGACACTATCATAGAGGCCTGGGGTGATATCAGTAAGGACTGCTTGCTTGTAGTTTGGCAGAAGCTTCTCCTAAATTTTTCTCAAGATTTTAAAGGCTTTGATCCATCAGAGGAGCTCCCAAGAAGCAAAGAACATTGTATTGATCTTGCAAAGCAAGTTAGATTTGAAGAGGTGGAGAGTGAGGATGTTGAAGCACAGCTTGAGTCCCACTGTGAAGACCTCTCTACAGCGGATCTACAACAAATTGTCATTGAGGGGGATGTGGAAGCTGGAGACTGAGAAGATGAAATCCCGGTTGCTGCACCACAAGAGCTTTCCACTTCTGTTTTGTCTTCTATCCTAAGGAAAGTTGAGAAGCAGTTGCAACAGTTAGAGGGCAACAATTAATACGCAGAATGCAGAAGGGTAGCAGTTCGTGGAATAAGATCTTTATCTGGCAGCCTACAAACAGATTCTTCATGAAAGAAAAAGGGCAAAGCAGTAAAACTGGATGTCGTTTTTAAGCCAACCCCCAAGGAACAGTGAGAAAACAATGAACCACAGCCATCCACTTCTGGGTTAACTATTTTTCGCCCAAGCCTTTCAAACAAATCTGCGCCTGAAGGTAATGATGATGGTAACAACCCTCAGCCCCTGCACTAACAACATAGCTACCTCAGAACCTCCTCTCCCATCAAGTCATCTTAGCATTTTTTCCAAGATACGGAGATAAATTTACCGTCATTTCATTATTATGTGTGAATTGAACATTTGTTCAAACTGTGCTATCCATTGTGTTATGCTTTTGAGTGATTTTTTTTGATGGTTTGTCCTGACCCCATGGGCCCTGCTATTTCTTTAGTGCAATTTTCTGTAACAAGTCATTTCATAGGAACTCATCTATTGTGTTATAGCAGAACCCCCATACCTCACTCTACCTCAAACCCATGGACAAACTCACAATGCTGCATTTCTCCAGCTTCCATCCTGAACAGATTAAAGAACCCATCTATGGTTTGAGCAGAATGCCAGCGACATGGTGATGCCTGCCCTGACAGCCCAGACATATCTGTTCCCTCCGTCACTGCTGCAGATGGCAGATTAGTCTTCCTCAGAGTCAACCCAAGGAAAGTGATGGGCCTGGATGTGTCCTTGACCAAGCACTGTGATCTTGTGTGGACCAACTGGCAGAGGTATTCACTGACATCTTCAACCTTTCCCTCCTATAAACCAAAGTCGCCACCTGCTTCAAGACAACTAAGAAAGCACATGCAAGGTGCCTGAATGACGACCACCCAGTGGTTCTGACCTCAAAAATCATGAAATGCTTCAATAGGCTGGTAATGGGCCACATCAACTCCAATCTCCCAGTCTGCCTCAATCGCATACAGTTTGCCTACCGACATAACAGATTCACAGAAGATGCCCAATTCCTAACCCTGAACTCATCCCTGGAACACCTGGACAACAAAGACACCTGCGTCAGCCTCCTGCTCACTGACTACAGCTCTGCCTTCAACACTATTATCCCCTCCAGACTGATCTCAAAACTGCGTGACCTTAGTCCTGGCTCCATCCTCTGCAACTGAATCCTTAGATATCTGACTCGTGGACTGCAATCTGTGGGGGGTAGGTAACTGCACCATCTCCTCCATAACACTCAACACTGGAGCGCCCCAAGGATGTGTCCTCAGCCCCCTACTGCACAGCTGTGTTGCCAAATTCCAAAAGAATGTCACCTACAAGTTTGCTGATGGCACCACCATAGTGGGATGGATATCTCACAGCGACCAGTCAAAATACAGAAGGGAGATAGAGGGCTTGGTGAAATGAAAACAACTTCTCTCTTAACATCAGAAAAACTAAAGAACTGACAGGTGACTTCAGAAAGAAAGGCAGAGAACATTCTCTTGTCAACAATGGAACTGAGGCTGAGAGGATGGGCAGCACTAAGTTCCTCAATGTGCCAATAACCGGCAACCTATCCTGGACTTTCCACACAGGTGCAACAGTCAAGGTGGCACAATGGCACCTCTTCTTCCTCAGGTATCTCAGGAAATTTGGCATGTCCATGCGATCCCTCACCAACTTTGACAGTATGCTTTCAATGCTGCATCTATAGGAGTGCATAACAGCCTGGGATGGCAATTGCCCTGCCTAGGACTGTTAGAAACACAAACGGTGGTGAGCACAGCCCAGACCATCACAGAATCAACCTTCCAACCATGGACTCTATTTATACGGCTCACTGCTGCGGAAAGGCTGCCAACATCATCAATACCCTTTGCACCTGCTAATGATCTCCTCCAACCTCTTCCGTCAGGCACAAAATACAGAAGCCCGAAAACACACATGAGCAGGTTCAGGAATAACTTCTTCCTGGCCATAATTAGACTGACAAATGGGCCCTCTAGCCTCAATTATTGATTAAACTTCCTAATGTCGATCTCGCCTAGCCCAAGCCCTTGCAATGTAACCTGTATGCTTCTGTCTAAGTCTTTTTGATTTGTACATCCTTGCTTATTATGATCTGTCTGTACTGCTCATACACAAAGCTTTGCACTGTACTTTGGTACACATGACGACAAATCAACCAACAAACCAACCGACCTACGGACAAGTCCAGCACGTGCACAGGATCTACTCAGATGATGGACACCCAACGATTTTGAAGGATGTCCTCATAAGAATGGGATATGATGCTCAACTCATTCATCGCAGTTCCAACGTGCCACAGCAAAAAATTGCAATGACTTCCTCAGACGGCAGGCACAGGATACAAGTGATAGAGTATCTTTTGTCAACCAGTACTTCCCCAGAGCGGAGAAACTACACCATGTTCTTTGTAGCCTTCATCATGTCATCAATGACGATGAGCATCTCACCAAGATTATCCCTACGCCTCCACTTCTTGCCTTCAAAACAACCACTAAACCTTAGACAGACCATCGTTCACAGAAAACTACCCAGTGTTCAGGACAAAATCAACCACAACACCATGCAACCCTGCCACGGCAACCTCTGCAAGACACAGCAGATCATCGACATGGATGCAGCTGTCACACTTGGGAACACCACTCACCCCGTACACAGCAGATATTCATGTGACTTAGCCAATGTTGTCTACCTCACACGCTGCAGGCAAGAAGGCCCCGAGGCACGGTATACTGGTGAGATCATGCGGGCACTACGACAACAGATGAATGGACACCATGCAACAATTGCCGAACAGGAAGGTCCCCTCCCAGTCAGGGAACACTTTGGCAGTCAAGGGCATTGAGCCTTCGATCTTCAGGTAAACGTCCTCCAAGATGGGCTTAGAGAAACACAACAACTCAGAATCACCGAGCAGAGACTGATAGCTAGGTTCTGTACCCATGAAGATGGCCTCAACCATGACCTTGGGTTCATGTCACGCTGCATGTGACCCCACCACACTTCTGTATCCGTAAAATCTCTCTCACTGTCCTGTTTTGACACCGTCACCTTGATAAATTGTTATGAACTCTCTGCTTTAAACAGCTTGTACGTTTTTGAATTACTCATTAGTTTGGTTAGACCCTTGGCATGTGACTCTTTTACCAATCACATTATTCCAGTCATTTAGTTTGTCACCAGCACCACCTCATGTTTAATTTTTTGGTAACTATTTTTCTGCCTAATTTAGTGGTATTATAGGTCATCCCTTCACTTGGCATTCAGCTGTTAGCATTTCACTCACACCATCCGACACTTAGGATCAGCTGCAGAGACTTATTATTCGATACTTCACCCACACTGTTTGTATGGTCTTTTGATGTCTTTGCCCATAAATTCTGTGTCTGTGTGCTTCTCTCTCACTTCATCTGATGAAGGGACTATGCTCCGAAAGGTTGTGATTTCAAATAAACTTGTGAAACCACTTTGGCCGATTTTTTTTTAAAAGGGTCAGGTCAATGTAGCCTCTGACCTACATTGGACAAAACTGTGAGCATTTTCTAAATAAGAGTGGAAACAGTGGTAATTTTATATCAGTGATAATGGGAACTGCAGATGCTGGAGAATCCAAGATAATAAAATGTGAGGCTGGATGAACACAGCAGGCCCAGCAGCATCTCAGGAGCACAAAAGCTGACGTTTCGGGCCTAGACCCTTCATCAGAGAGGGGGATGGGGTGAGGGTTCTGGAATAAATTTTATATCAATTGTGTTTAATTATGTGCGGGAGGAATGCTTTCAATGGGGTTTCACTTGAGCGGAAATAAAGAGTCATTCACTGATTCTGAGGTGTGGATGAGTCTAGGTGGTGAATGCCTGTAATGGTTCAGGCTGGTAGGATTGCCTCCAGTGTCATCTTTCATCTGGTTTTCGAGAATATAATATTGGGATGGCTGGTGAGCGTCTGTCTACCATTCTTCATGCATCACACTTGGCTGTCATATTGATTTATGTGCAAATTTTGCATCATTGTATTTGAGCCAGTCATGGCTAACAATGAATCACGACAAGTAGGAAACATACAAATCACGCCTGAGCAGAGCTGGTAAGCTTCCAAGGAGGAAATTCTGTGGACGTGGGAAAACAATGAATGAAATATAGGCTGTGGCAAAATCTAATAAGCAAAAATAGAAGGGCAACGAATCAAATGATTCCAAACGTATTTTGACAATCCCTTAGACCACCAGCTTGGTATCTCTACTCAGCTAAGAATATACTGCGTAATAAAGATATGCAACACGAGACATGTCAAGCTTACTTATCTAAACAATGGCTTTTTCCATTTCAGGCCTCTGCCTCAAGTTTATGCTGTTTCTCAGAAGCAACATGGTCAGTTGAAGAGGCACAATGTAATGAACAACATCCAGTTTGCAATGCACCTAGCTGCAACTACTTTTATGGGCAAATAGCCTAGTTAGAGGTTATAAGGCTACATCATGCTGATAGTAAATCCCAACTCCTCTGATGGAAAAGTGCAGTGAATGAAAAGAAAATCTCTCAGGAGCTATCGTATGTGTGCTATAAACTAACTCAACTATTATAGTTGGTGAGTACAAGAGTTGAATGTAAATGCAAAGCAGATAATTCAAGTTTGGCAAAGGGCTCTGAGGACCGACAGAGTAGGCCCTTTATATTTTGTGTTCTAAATGATCACAGCGGTCACAATTCTTTCCTTTTTTGTGCTTGTATACTAAACTCAAAAGGAGAAGTTTTGGCAGACTGAACCACTGTTCAAGTTTAGAAGGAGATTCTCAATTAATGTTCTGAATTTAAAGATCTATTTAAACAGAATTTATCAGCAGCAGTATGCATTACTATGGTGATAAAGCAGTAAAGGTGAAAATGCATTTGGCTTACTTAAATTTTGTATGTTTTCCAAGTTTCATTATAAAAACTGCACCTTTTAATACTAAGGATTTGTTTATTCATGGATTACGCAACCTGAATAACATTACTTATGTACTTTAAATAAGTAAGTGAAATAAATTTATTATTTGTCAGAGGCCAATTACAAATTTATTTATAAATTCTTATTCTGTAGTTGTGAACTTGTTCACACATCCCAGTAAATCTCACATCTGTGTGACATTCTAATGTTCCACTTCAGTGTGAAGATCACTGGACTACATCTGCAAGTTAAATAATTCCTAACTCCTTTTTAACTCGAGTTTTCCTTGCTCCAGCTTTTAAAACCACATCAATTATATGGATGCTCAGAATTAAATTAACTTTAAGCTATTCCATAATTTCAACAGGTTACTACTTGATTTTCAACAAAAACTGCTCTCAAACCACTTATGTCCATTAGTTCCACTAAATTTACTAATGGAGGAGAATGCTCATTTCATCAATACCTTTCCATCATGCAGGGATAGGGCAGCAGAAAATAAAAAAAACAAACAATTCAGTCACATGAAGCTTCCTCTCTTGTCCTGATGTACTTATATCATATGTTTTTCTAATGCAATCCAACTTACATTAGATGCTTAAGAAAACAGGAGTGGAATTTTCGTAGGAAGTGGGCTGCTCGTCTCCTTTAGTCTGTCATGCCATTCTACCAAATCACAGCTGGTCTACTCAGTCAAGTTCATTGACACATCATATCCCCCATACCCCTCAACACTCTGACCTAACAGAAATTTTTCCAATCTCAGTATCTCAAATTTAAATTGACTCCTCAGTACTTCAGTCCTTACCAACAACAGCTGCTTGGGGGTCTATGGACTTCGAAAGCCATTGATATTCAAGGATTGAATCCAGTCACCTTACACTGTACTGTACTGATTGGCAGCTGTCAGGGCTATATCATTTAGTAATAATGTGTGATCTGGGAGAGACAAACTAAAATTAAATTTAACATAATAAAGTCAAAACTAATCAATTCGATTAAGTTTTTGATGAAGTAGCAGTGAATGTTGAAGAAGCTGAAGCAGTTGATATATTGTACATGGACATCAATAAAGGTCTAATTTAGAGACTTGTCAGTAAAGGTAAAATACATAGAACAAAAGGGTCAGCACGCCAGCACAGATGCCAAATTGGCTGAATGACAGGAAACAACTTCTTTTGGACTCAAGCAAGTTATACAATAGCAGCACCTGGTGCGATTATTAGCACTACTATTTTTCTTGATATATACAAATTAGCATTGACTTTGTTGTGCAGGCCACAATTTCAAAATTTGCAGGTGATACAAAACTTCAAAGTGTTAAAACCAACATCAGGAGGAATGTGACAGGCTTTGAGGGGAAATAGACAAGCTGGTGGCAAATCAAATCTTATATAGAAAAGTGTTAGTAATATATTTTAACAGGAAGAGACATCAGAAACCAAGAAGTCTAAGTCTAAAGGGATGGAGATAAAAAAGGATTTTAAATACAGCTATATAAATTGTTGAATGTGATCGGGCACATTGGGAAGGTTAAAAATGATCCTGTTCTTTATAAAATGACAGACCTGAAAAGCAAAGAGATCATGATGATGGGGGACCTTCACAAACACTGGTTCAGCCTCAGTTGGAGCACAATGCCCTTTTGAGAACTGAAGGCATTAGAGAGGATACAGGAAAAGATTTTCAACAGTGGTTCCAGGGATATGGGTAAATTGAAGGAATTTGAGTTGTTTGTTAGAGAAGATTGAGAGGTCATTTGATAGAGGTGTATAAAAGCTTGAGGGAGTCTGGGCAGACAGATGGAGAGACTCTACTCTCATTAGTTGAAGGCTTAAGAACTAGAAGATACAGATATAAGGTGAGTGACAATAGAATTAACAGTGACACAATGGTAAAAATCATTTTATAGTACAAAGCATTGGGACATGGGACACACTATTCGAGTGTGAGGTGGAAGCAGATTCCATTGTGACTTTCAAAGGAATTGGATAAGCAATTGAAGAGAGAAAATTGCAGGAAAGCGAAAGAATGAGAGAGTCAGTCTGACCAAGTTGCTTTTGCAGAAGGCTGGCACAGTTACTATGGACCAAATGGCCCCTTGTTCTAATTCTACACTGCAACAATAGTGAATAATTTAATTTTAAAGGAAGCATCAGCTTATTAGGAAGAAATTTAAATTGCATAACTGACATTTTCCTCTCACAGGGAGCATCATGCCAAAATGTTCAGCACAAATATCACTTCAAACATGATTTATTTCTTAGGGTTGACCTCAAGTAGTTTCGTTTATGCTGCATTATCATGTACAAATACAAAATTTTAGGCTCTCTGTTTATAGGAAGGAAGTAGATTTATGAAATTCACAGGCGGTCCAAGCTGGACTCACTCAGCACTTCACCAGTGCCAATTACAAAACAGTAGGAGAATACATCCTCTAAAAAGTTTCACAATATTTCTCTCCAGAATCGGGTCATGCTTGGATTTACAACTGGAATGCTTCTGATTGAAGCTGTAATATCTATTTGAACAAATAAACTCTCTCAGCTGAAATCACTTAGAGTTACAGAGGTATACAGCACAGAAACAGACCCTTTGGTCCAACTCGTCCATGCCGACCAGACATCCTATGTAAATCTAGTCCCATTTGCCAGCATTTGGCCCATATCCTTCCAAATCCTCCCTATTCACATACAACATTTAAAAGCCACCTGGATAGGTAATAATATCCTCCATCACTTTCTCTGGCAGCTCATTCCATACATGCACCATTCTCTGTGTGAAAAAGTTGCCCCTTAAGTCCCTTTCATATCTTTCCCCTCTGACCTAAACCTATGTCCTCTAGTTTTGGACTCTCCCACACCGGGGCAAAGACCTTTTCCATTTATCCTATCCATGCCCTTCATAATTTTATAAACCTCTAAGATCACCCCTCAGCCTCTGACACTCCAGGAAAAATAACCCCAGCCTATTCAGCCTTTCCCTATAGCTCAAACCCTCCAACCCTGGCAACGTCCTTGTAAATCTTTTCTAAACCCTTTTATAGTTTCACCGCATTGTTTCTATATCAGGGAAACGAGAACTGCATTCAATACCCTGAAAATGGTCAAACAAAGTCTTGTGCAGCTGCAACATGACCTCCCAGCTCCTATACTCAATGTACTCACCATTAGGGGCAAGCATACCAAACACCTTCTTCACTATCCTATCTGTGACTCCAATTTTAAGGAACCATGAGCCTACACTCCAAGGTCTCCTTGTTCAGCGGCACACCTCAGGACCTTACTATTAAGTGGAAAAGTTCTGTCCTGATTTGTCTTTCCAAAATGCAGCGCCTCACATTTATCTAAACTAAACTCCATCTGCCACTCCTTGGTCCATTGGCCCATCTGATCAAGATCCTGTTGGTGTCTGAGGTAACCTTCTTTGTTGTCCACAACACCTCCAATTTTGGGGTCAACTGCTAACTTAATTACCATGCCTCTTATGTTCACATCCAAATCATTTACATAAATAACAGAAAGCAGTGGACCCAGCACAAATCCTGTGGCATACTGCTGGTCACAGGCTCCAGTCTGAAAAGCAACCCTCCACCAGTACCCTCTGTCTTCTATCTTTGCGCCAGTTCTGTATCCAGGTGGCTAGTTCTCCCTGTATTCCATGTGATCTAACCTTGTTAACCAGCCTACCATAAGGAACCTTGTTGAACCCCTTACTGAAATCCAAATAGATCACATCCACCACTGTGCCCTCATCAATCCACTGTGTTACTTCTTCAAAAAACTCAATTCTTTTTCCTCTGTTACATATTGCTTCACAGAACTGAAAATTTATCATTATCATTTATCATCACATCATTAAGATTCAAAAGAGTGTAGGTCTCATTCTTATCATGGTAGTTTAAGTAGAGGGTCAGAGAATGCCACATTAAGGACAAATGTGAGATGCTTGCACTGATTAAGTGGAGAAATGCAAATTAAGGTACAAAGGAAGTTGATCTTCACAAATATATAGTTTGCTTTTACTAGAGAAACAGGAAATATTCTAAACAGCTGAAAACAATCAGTTTAGTTTCGAATCACCTCATTTCCGCCAAACCAAACAAGGCTTCAGCTGTAAATTATACATTATAAATCAACTACACTCATACTATTCTGTACACATGGTGACATTTGCAAGCTTGGGATTGGGGAATTGGTCAGAAAAATGTAAGCACTATTGCAAAGAAGTTTTGATGCTGTTTGTGTAGAGTTAAGCTACATTTACAGAATATCTCATAAAACAAATAGATGTGTTTTATGCCTCTGACATATGCAGAGATGATACAGTCAGGTTATGTGTCTGAACAACAGCCTTGTTCAATGGTTTAAGATGTCTGCTCTCATGCTTCCTGCTGTTTGCCTACAGTTTAGTTTCTCTTTTTCAATTGCCACACCAGGGTTAAATGAATCATACACAGTGGGCATTCAGCAGACACTGAACAATTGAACCATTGCGTCCATTGGAAAATTCCATGGACAATACCTGACCAGATGTCTGTTTCTTGCACAAATTTATTTTTATTTTGGATGTCCACTGCATCCGAAGTATTTTGCCTCTGTTTTTAGGAGAATGTAACTGTAGCTTCACTCAAAGCATTTTTTTCTTCTATTCATTAGTGGGATGTGGGCATTGCTGGCTGAACTTTTTCTTGCCTATCCCTAGTTGCCCTTGAGAAGGTGGTGATGAGCTGCCTCCTTGAACCACCGCAGTCCACCTGCTGTGGGTTGACCCACAATGCCATTAGGGAAGCAATTCCAGGATTTTGACCCAGTGGCACTGAAGGAACAGCGATATATTTCCAAGTCAGGATGATGAGTGGCTTGAAAGTGGTGGTGTTCCCATATGTCTGATGTCCTTGCCCTTCTAGATGGAAGTGGTTGTGGGTTGGGAAGGTGCTGTCTGAGGATCTTTGGTGAACTTCTGCAGTGCATCTTGCAGATAGTACACACTGCTGCTATTGAGTGTCAGTGGTGGAGGGAAAGAATGCTTGGAGATGTAGTGCCAATCAAATGGGCTGTTTTGTCCTGGATGGTGTCAAGCTTCTTGAGTGTTACTGGTGCATCCAGGCAAGTGGGGAATATTCCATCACACTCCTGAATTATGCCTTGAAGATGGTGGACCGGCTTCGAGGAGTCAGGAGATGAGTTACTCACCACAGTATTCCCAGCTTCTGGCCTGCTCTTGCAGTCACTCTGTTAATGTGGTGAGTCCAGCTGAGTTTCTGGTCAATGATAACCCCCAGAATGTTGACAGTGGAGAATTCAGTGATGGTAACATCATTGAATGTCAAGGAATGGTGGTTAGATTGTCTCTTACTGGTGATAGTCATAGCCTGGCATTAGTGTGGTACAAATGTCACTTGCCACTTGTCAGCCCAGGCCTGGATATTGTCCAGATCTTATTGCATTTGAACACAGACCACTTCAGTATCTGAAAAGTCACAAATGGTGCTGAACATTGTGCAATCATTGGTGAACACCCCCACTTCTGACCTTATGATGGAGAGAAGATCATTGATGAAGCAACTGAAGGTGGTTGGGCCTTGGGCACTACCCTGAGGAGGCACTACCCTGAGGAACTACTGCAGAGATGTCCTGGAGCTGAGATGATTGACGCTCAATAACCACGACCATCTTCCTATGTGTCAGGCATCACTCCAAACACCGGAGAATTTTCCACCTGATAACCATTGATTCCAATTTTGCTCTGGCTCCTTGATGCCACACTCAGTTGAATGCAGCCTTGATGCCAAAGGCTGTCACTCTCATCTCACCATCAGAATTCAGTTCTTTTGTCCATGTTTAAAACAAGGCTGTAATGAAGTCAGGAGCTAAGTGGCCCTGGCAGAACCCAAACTGGGCATCACTGAGCAGGTTATTTCTGGCAGGTGCTGCTTGATAGCACTGTTGCTGACACCTTCCATCACTTAACTGATGATCGACAGTAGACTGATGGGGCGGTAATTGGCCCGGTTGGATTTGTGTGATGGTCACTCTTACTGATATAGTCATGGACAGATGCAACAGCAGCTGGCAGATTAGTAAGGGTGAGGAACAAAAACAAAGTTGCTGGAAAAACTCAGTAGGTCTGGCAGTATCTGTGAAAGAAAAAAACAGAGTTAATGTTTTGGGCCTGGTGACTCTTCCTCAGAACTGGGGTTAAGCATGAGGTCAAGTTTGTTTTTCCTCCTTGTTGGTTCCCTCACCTCCAGACCAGTCTAGCAGCTACGTCCTTTAGGACCTAACCAGCCCAATCTGGAGTACTGCTGCCGAGCCACTCTTTGTGGTGGAGTAAAAAAGTATGAAATATCAGAATGCCCCAAATAAAGTACTAAAAACAGTGGTGATGTTTAACAGCACGCAACGAAAAAGCACACCTGGACCCTGAAAGTCACTTATTAGAAGATCTGAATTTCAAAAGTCATGTACATCTATTAAAGAAATCAACAGAATTCAAGAATATAAAATGTCTCCTTTGTGTAAGTACACAAAAAAACCTTGTTTTTTCACTATTTCATAGTATTTTTGAGGTGTACAGTAATTGGCTTTTCAATATTCAGTCTGTGACTGCATCCTTGCTTCAATTAAGCCTCCTCCCATCTTTCATCATATAGATCTATCATCACTGATGTTATCATTGAATCCCTACAGTGTGGAAACGGGCCCTTCAGCCCAACTAGCCCGCAACGACCCTGGGAGCATCCCACCCTGACACCTCTCCATATAGCCCACCTAAACTACATATCCTTGAACACTACGGGCAATTTAGCATGGCCAATCCACCTAGCCTGCATTTGAACTGTGGGAGGAAACCAGAGCACCTGGAGGAAACCCTCGCAGACATGGGGAAAATGTGCAAACTCCACACAGACAGTCTCCCGAGGGTGGAATCAAATCCGGGTCCCTGGTGCTGTGAGGCTGCAGTGCCAATCACTGAGCCACCGTGCCACTCCAATGGTATCAAAGGTATTGTTTGCAATTTCTTTTTTAGCTTTCCCGTAAATGCATTGAGACTGTAATAGCCCCTAAAAGGCCCATGGGAATCACTAATTAATCTCCTTATCAGGAGTCCTGAACATGAATTCCCTTGGTAAACAGGCAAAGCCCTGCCCAGCTGGAACTCATTAGCCGAGCCCTTGGCACAATGGATAATTCAGGGCTACGAATCAGAAGATTGTAGATTCCATTCCTACCTGGCTCAAATGCAATTTGCAACTCGTCTTGACTTCAGAAGGGTTTTTAATGGCACTGCGGTAGTGTCCCTACCCTGATCTACGAGTCCCAGACTCAAGACACACCTGTTCCTCAGGTGTGTCACAACATCTCTGGACAACCAGTGTAGGTTGCAGAGCTGCCCATCCTGGGCTGGGATTAGCCTATGCACGCAATGATTAGTGGCTCTGTTTTAGGTGTTCAGCAATAAACCGTGTTCCTTCCCAGGCAGGTTTCCTGAGTTATTACAGAGACAACACTATTTCAGCAATCACTAGGCAATACAGCGTTTGTAAACCTTTCAGCTTTTCACTTGAGAGTGAAAATGCATAACAGACAAAGAACAGCACCTTAGTGGGTTGACACCTCAAACCCAAGGTCCAGCTACAATTGTGTTGCACCCATGTTACTCTATCCAGTATTGTGCCATTTCATTAGTCTTTCAAGAATCCCTAGAACAAAAGGGAATCTTTAATTACACTTTTTTTAAAGAAAAATGGAACCCAGCACCACAGTGGCTACGGCATGATCAAGCACTGCGATTCAGGATCGCTGCTGGCAACATGTTGTGATTTTCCAGTGACTGCTATTTAGCTTTGCAGAGACACCAGACAAAAGCCAGCCACTGTGTAAGGAGAAAATCATAAATGGAAATGTTTTCTCAGGTTATATTTCAAGCTGTATTAGACAGAAAACTCTTACCACATCTATTCCAAACTTTTTTTTAAAATTTAGAAATAAAAAGCAACATACATAATTGAAAGAGCATTTTCCCAAGATTTATACAAAATGAAGAGCAGCTACAAATCTAAAATGAAAGCAGAAATTGCTGGAGAAATTCAGCAGGACAGTCAGTGTCTGCCTGTTTACCTCCTCCCTCCTCACTAGCCAAGGCTCCAGACACACCTTCCAGGTAAAGTAGTGATTTATCTGCACTTCACTCAATCTAGTCTTCTGTATTAACTCACAATGTGGTCTCCTCTACAGTGAGGAGATAAAATGCAGACCACTTTGTAGAACACCTACATTCTGTCTTTAAAAATGACCCCAAGCTTCCAGTTCCCTGCCACTTCAACACACCATGTTCCCCGGCCAACATTTCGATCTCAGGCGCCAGTGAAGCTCCACATAAACTGGAAGAACAGCACATCATTATTCACCTGGCAACCCTGAGGCCTTCAGGGCTCAATATTGAGGTCAATAATTTTAGAACCTGGACACCTCCTTCCATGGCCTTAACCCACTCCCACACCCTAAAGCCTGTCATGATATGGGCTGCTTTCCACAAGACCATAAGACATAGGAGTGGGAGTAAGGCCATTCGGCCCATCAGGTCCACTCCGCCATTTAAATCATGGCTGATGAGCATTTCAATGCCACTTCTCTGCACTCTCCCCGTAGCCCTTGATTCCTTCTGAGATCAAGAATTTGTTGATTTCTGCCTTGAAGGCATCCAACGTCCCAGCCTCCACTGCACTCTGCGGCAATGAATTCCACAAGCCCACCACTCTCTGGCTGAAGAAATGCCATCTCATTTCAGTTTTAAATTTACCCCCTCTAATTTTTCGGCTGTGCCCACGGGTCCTAGTCTCCCTGCCTAACGGAAACAACTTCCAGTGTCCACCCCTTCTAAACCATACATTATCTTGTAAGTTTCTATTAGATCTCCCCTCAACCTTCTAAACTCGAATGAGTACAATCCCAGGCTCCTTAGCCGTTCATCATACGTTAAACCTACCATTCCAGGGATCATCCGTGTGAATCTCCGCTGGACACGCTCCAGGGCTACTATGTCCTTCCTGTGGTGTGGGGCCCAAAATTGGACACAGTATTCTAAATGGGGCCTAACTAGAGCTTTATAAAGCCTCAGAAGCACATCACTGCTTTTATATTCCAACCCTCTTGAGATAAACGACAAAATTACATTCGCTTTCTTAATTACGGACTCTACCTGCAAGTTAACCGTTAGAGAATCTTGGACCAACACTCCCAGATCCCTTTGTACTTCTGCTTTACGAATTTTCTCACCATTTAGAAAATAGCACAGCCAACCTATTTTCACCTACTTATGACCCCCACCATCAGCTTTTCTTTCTCCTGAGCACACCATCATCCATCCTTTTGACTCCCTACATAACCACCTCCCTCACTGTAGGCTCCATCTTCACCTATCTGCTCACTCTTTTCACCCAGCTCCTTTTGCCCAGCCCATTTTCGCCATAAATACCACCTTTTCATCACCACTATCAATTCTGTAGAAGGGACTCAAAATATTAGCCCTGCATTCTCTCCACAGATACTGTCAGGCCGACTGAGTTTCTCCCTATGAATTTCTGTTTTTGTCCCTAAGAGTTAACATCCATATTATTTACACAAGTTCCATCAATATTTCCACTTTGCCATTCTCATATTAAGTGAGCCTTCTCTTAAGCTTACCAGTATGTATTTCAACAGATTCTAACATCTAGCTGTACATTCTGTTCTGAGGAAGAGTCACCAGACTCGAAACGTTAACTCTGTTTTTCCCTTCACAGAAGCTGCCAGGCCTGTTGAGCTTTGCCAGCAACTTTGTTTATGTAGCTGTACATTATTGTGTGTTGTCACAGAATGTTGTGGAGTTCTTTAGTCCAACTCATCCATGCCGACTGGATATCCTAAATTAATCTAGTCCCATTTGCCAGCATTTGGCCCATATCTCTCTCCTGTTCATGAACTGAACTGCTCCTGTTCATGTACCCATCCAGATGAATTTTAATTATAAATGTAATTGTCCTTTTAGAATTAAGACAGACACCTCATCATGATACTTTAAAAATAACTGATATTAAGATCCTGTACTCTAAAGAATGGAAGAGCCTCTGATGTAATTGTAAGCTGCCTTCAGATACAATTTGGCCCAAGTGGTAATGGATCTACCAAAATTGGCCGGCTGAGAAATGAGTAATCTGCAAGGCTGTCAATCTTGATTTAGAGTTGGACAAGAAAATGGTGTTCCTCAATGATACCACACACACAGCACAGCCACTCAAATGAATTTGGAAAATGTACTGCTGCAAAACTGCATTCCAAACAGAATTACTGGCACTTGGGAAATGGGTGAGGGGGTACTGGCGTGGTACTACTAACACCTAAAGTAACCAGTTTGCTATGTCTAGTGACTTCAAAAAACAAATAGATTTAAAAGTTACAGCAGGCCAGGTTTTTGTACAGTCTTGTAAAATGTCTTTAAAAATGGTAGGTTGAATCCAGCTTCCAAATCCCACCTCAGTTCCCAATAGATCACATCTTTTTCTGGCAGGGTAAGTGGGTACAGAATAATTCACAAGAGAGAAGTCTGAATTTAGTAGTGCAAATTGAAATTAGTGCTGAGTACAAACAGACCCTATTTTTGACTGTTGCAAAAAAACAACTTGCAGTGCAAGTGCCAAAGATTGATGGAGTGAATGCAAACAGGTCTTGAAAGGCAGAAAGGATTTCTTCAGAAGCTTTTTAAATGACCAGCTCTTTAAACATTTGAAAAACAAGGCAGAAACTGTCACTTGAGATTAAGGAAAAAATAAAGCTCTTTTTGCCTGGGTCACTATCTGGTCCTTCAATTTAAATAGAGATTTTTGATGAAATTTCCCCAAGGTCTATTAGGATGTCATTATGAATGCTTGGCTGAACTTAAAAGCTAAATTATGTAAGCATAAGGTTCTGAGTTGACAGTTTAACTGACAGTATAAAGAGGCCAGGAAAGGAAGAGCTGCATATTTTTGGAAGTCTGATCAGAAGTTGTTTATTGTTAAGAGAACCACTCAAAGACTTCATGGCTTTGAAAGAGTTCACACAATGAAAAGCTTTTCATCATCAAATATGTTGAAGTGAGAGTTGAATTGGATTATTAGAAGTTAATTTTACTTCAACTCCCCATACTGTATACTGGATGAATGGCACTCTGGGGTGTCAGTGGGGGACATGAGTGGGCATGAGAGGATGGGAGCTAGACAGCCCAAAGGCTTCTAAAACACCTTTGATGTAGTCTTCCAGATTCTCTATCCACTGAATCGAATAAACTACACAATATGGCTAAAATAAAACAAAGAACTGCAAATGCTAGAAATCTGAAACAAAAAAATGTTAAATATTAGTTTCTCTCCAAAGTTGCTGCCAAGCCTGTTGAGCTTCTCCCAACAATTTCTGCTTTTGTTACACAATATGACTGTTAACAGCAGCAGTAATTTTACCATTGTTTTGAACAGCAGAAGTATCACAAAGGAAAAATGCAAGATATTAAGTGTTCCAGAATATGGAATAAGGAAAGAAAATTTAGAGCTCTTAAAATTTAGTGATTTTTAAAGTACACTTCTAGATAGTTTTGTATTTGGAGGTGTTAATATTGTCTGTGCAGATTTTAACAGCTGATGGAATGTTGGCCCTCATTTCAAGCGGTTTGAAGTATAAGCGTAGGAAAGCCTTACTGCAAATGTACAAGGTGCTGGTGAAACCACATCTGGAGCACAGCGAACAGTTTTGGTTCCTTTATTTAATAAAAGATGTTATTTCATCGGAGGCAGTTCAGAGAAGATTCACTAAGATGACCCCATATGTATGGAGGGATTTTCTTGACAGCAAATGTTAAACAGATTGGGGCTCTACTCACTAAAATTTAGAAGATTGAGAAGCAAGCTCATTGAAACATACAGGACTTTTAAGGGACTTGACAGGGTAAATGCTGAGAGGATATTTCTCTTCATGGGAATGTCCAGGACCAAAGGGCATAGTCTTAGAATTAAGGGGCACCAAGTGAAGACTGAGATGAGGAAGAATTCTTCTGTCAAAGGATTAAGTCTTTGCCTGCACAGCTCACTATGGCAGGGAGTTCTAGATTCCTCATTGAAAGGTTGAAATAGCTTCTAAATCAGTATTGGAATCATGGATTATGGGGAAAAGGCAGGAAAGTGAGCACGAGGGGAGTGTTGGTTCATCTGCTTCACTCTCACAATCAAGCTTTTGTTTTCATCTCATTCCTTTGATGTCTTTCACATGATTTACCATTGAGCCAGCTATTGTAACTTAGTCTTCCTGGTTCAGACTCTGTTGTTCAGTGGAATTCCTTACCTAGGTAAGCAGATATACATTTGTTTACCTTAATTATAGGTCTCATTCCCTTGTAGATGGTTTTGTACAGTTTCAGATTTGTGCATATTCAAGGAAAAAATGTGCAAATTCTCTGGAAAAATATAAATATAATAATGGTTGATGTGGTTCTTTTTCCACAGCCTATAAAATGTGGCCAATTACTCAATGGGAACTGAAATAAAATTTTATCTAACTAATTAAAAAAAACATAGTTTCCAGGAAAAACAAATACGCTTTCAAGATCCTCACATACCGAGCTACAAAAAAAATTGTTTGGGCCAGCATTAGCAATTTCTTCACTCACTTTTATTCCACAAAGTTAAAGTATTCAGTTTATCTCCATTTTATGCTTGCACTTGGATTTTCTATCATCTTAATGCCATCATTGAACAAGTTTGAGTGTTATCTTCATTCAGCACATGCTCCCTAGTAAACATTCTATCAATTCTCCAATTAAATCCTTGTACTCAAACTTGTTCTCTTGTTACAAAACAGTCAAATACCACAATACATATGGCAAAAAAGTAACATTTGAAATTTCAGAAATAATTCTGAGAATTGATCGATTATTATTGCTTTGTTCCATATTTCCAAACCTGCTTTTCCACCTAACTTCCTTCCAAATTCCTCCCTTTTCCACCACTGTCTTCAAAATAGCGCTTTTCTATTGGAGAGAGAGTGAGAGAGAGAGAGCGAAAGAAAGGAAGGAAGGATAGGTACATCAGCTTCCTGATGCTTATTTTAAGAACCGTCCTCCTTTGTTACAAAAATATAATGCTATTCTACAAAGACAAAGTTAGGGAGGGAAGAACTCATGGCCGAGCCTAATGAATGATCTTAGAACAATAGACTCACAACGTCTACAGCATGGAAGCAGGCCCATGAGCCCGACTTGCCTACACCACCCAGTTTTCACAATTAAACTACTGCCATTTCTCAAAACACTTTTGCATACCCATAGGTAACAACTAAATGATTCTAATCACTGCACTGCAACAGCTTATTTTACTTTAGGGTTACATTTGTGATGCACGGCTGAGGAAGATTATGATAGTCTGGTTGGTCAACAGTGCTTATTTAAATATTAGCCTACAATTTAATTGCAATTCTAATAATTCAGAAATCTTGAAAGAGAAAACAGTTAGTTTGCTAGATCAGAATTATATTGTAAAAGTATACTAACTTCTTTAAAACAATTATATAGTCCTGTGATAAAATGTTTCTCAAACAGGTTTCATCTTTGCATCTCAAAGTCTACTTCTGTGATGGAGCTTTTTTTTATCTCTTTTGATCCAGAGAGAAACTTTGCTTACTGTTTGTATCTAAGTGACTTTGGAGTACATCTTGGGCTGAAATAGCAAATCTAACTCACCTTGTCCAAACTTGCATGTTTTATCATGTAACATTGCATGATCTTCCAATAATAATATGACCGCCACTTAGGGTTTAAGTGCTAGCTGCATTTACTGAACAGTGGCAATGACAACATTGAGTTTTATGTTAGTCCTTAAGTTTAACAATCTCAAATAGGCTGTAAGCCATGAATAGTTTTCATTGCTGCAATGATGACTGTTTTCATGAAGCAAACATTTGGTATCAAGGAGCCCTAGCAAAAGTGGATTCAATAATAATCATGTGAAAATTCTCCACTGGTTGCAGTCATGCCTAGCACAAAGGAAAATAACTGCGATTGTTGGAGGTCAGTCATCTAAGTCCCTGGACATCACTGCACATGTTCCTCGGGTTAGCGACCGAGCCCCAACCATCATCAGTTGCTTCATCTTCCTCCATTATAAGGTCAAAGTTGGGGATGTTCACTGATTATTGTACGACATTCCGCACATTCACTACTCCTTAATGCATGTCTATGTGTAGCAAAATCTGAACAACATCTGCTATTTTCTGGTAAGTGGCAAATAAAATTTGTCACATGAGTGCTAGGTAATGACCTTCTCCAACAAGAGAGAGGATTTGACCAGCGCCCTTGACATTCAATGGCATTGCCATCACTGAGTATCCACAATCAGTATCCTGGATGTCACCACTGACCAGAAATTGAACTGGAACAGGCATTTAAATACAAATGCTAAAAGAGAGCAAGTCAGAAACAAGGAATTCGGAGGCAAGGTATTCACCCGATTCCCCAAAGTCTGTCACCATCTACAAAGCACAAATCAGGAGTGTGTTGGAATACTGAGATAATGGGAACTGCAGACGCTGGAGAATCCAAGATAACAAAGTGTGGAGCTGGATGAACACAGCAGGCCAAGCAGCATCTCAGGAGCACAAAAGCTGATGTTTCAGGCCTAGACCCTTCATCAGAAAGCCTCTCTGATGAAGGGTCTAGGCCCGAAATGTCAGCTTTTGTGCTCCTGAGATGCTGCTTGGCTTGTTGTGTTGAAATACTCATCCCTTTCCTGGATCAGTGTAATTCTAACGCAATTCAATAATCTCCATACCAAATCAAAACAGACCACTTGACTGGCACCCCAAATTACACCACCTTAATTTACTCCTTTCACCACTGACACACGATGGCAGAACTATGCATCATCTTCAAGATGAAATGCAGCAAACTCCCAAGGCTCTTTGACAGTATCTTCCAAACCATAACCTTCACCATCTGGAAAGAAGAAGGGCAGCAGACACATGGGAACAACATAAACTGCAAGATCTATTCCAAGCTAACCCTAACCCTGACTTGGAAGTATGTCATCCTTCCTTCACTGCCTTTGGATCAAATACTGTGGGTGCACCTACACGACATTGCCAGCAGAGATTCAAACTCACCACCACCTTTTCTAGGGAAATTAGGGATGGGCAACAATTACTGACCTCGCCAGCAACACCACATTGTATTAATGGTTAATAAAATTGCTCCCTGATAACATTACTGCCTGACTAATTGTTGTTCACACACTCCACCACTCTTCAATTTTAAAGAGTTAAGTTGAGAAAGTTTCCAGAAAGAGAGAGACCAGGACCAAACAAAACTGAATAGTTTGTTTTTTAAAACAGCTAATAAAATAATTTTCAGATACCTGTACTTGAACTGTTCAGACACTTGTTTGGAACACACCAACCCAATACTTTGAATAAAATTGATGCAGTTGTTCTTAAAATAGGTTGATTTCGAATACATGACCATACAACAAGAAAAGGAAGCAACTGCAAGATAACAAAGTGTGGGGCTAGATGAACACAACAGGCCAAGCAGCATCTTAGGAGCACAAAAGCTGACGTTTCAGGCCTAGACCCTTCTTCAGAGGCATTTGTGCTCCTAAGATGCTGCTTGGCCTGCTGTGTTCATCCAGCCCCACACTTTGTTATCTTGGATTCTCCAGCATCTGCAGTTCCTATTATCTCTGAAGGAAACAACTGCATGGTGTTTTGTCACAGCCAGTTCTAAAATCGCACCTACAAGCACATCAATAAAAGCGGCCCTTTAGAAGTCGGAGAGCAGTGAAAAACAGGGAAAAGCTATGATTGCTTAGGTAGGGGAGGCACTGGCATTCAGAGTGAGGGAAGCAGGCTTAGGGAGCAGTAACGTTTGATGTAAAAAGTGATCAGAATGCCAGGCAGTGAGAGAAAGTAAAAGAAAGTTTGGGATAGGTTGAAGTATGAGTGATGGGAAGTGGAAAGCGGGGCATGTGTTCAGGATGTGTGGGGAAGCAGGGTGAGGGAAAACGAAGCTTGTAAACCTTCATTATTTGCCCTTCCTTTTCAGATTCCAATATACTTCATTAACACCAAGGTGAGAAAAACTCATCAAGGTGAATACTCAGGTCATATTCTAAATTTCAAACAACAACCCTTTAAGAAATCCTGCATGAATATAGAAAAGCCATGGCTAGACACAAAAGTTAGGGATTCTGCAGATTCTATTTCTATAAAAGGGATAGAAAAGCACAATGTATTTAAACAACTTAAAGTGGGAAGCTGACGAAAGGCTTAGGAAGATTTATGTGATACATCAACATTTAACAGGTCTGAGATGACACCAGCTGAGACCAGCATCGCCTCCTTTGAAGATGTAACAGAAAGGATCTATTAGAAGATCCTTATAATGCATGCCTAAGTGACTGGCAATAGGACAAGACACCCATTGCTGAAACAAGGTGACAAAAGAGTGTACCGGAAAATAAATGTGTCACTTTGGGAAGAAAGTGTTGTGAGCAGGATATTTTTTAGGTTATCATAAAAAGTTTACAAAGATGTAATCATGTTTGATAAAATTTTCTTGCTGTATTTCATTTCTTACCCAAATCCTCACTCTTGCTTCAGAAACTGCATTCTCAACATGATTAGTTAGGATATGCACACAGTTGCTTGCTTTGTTCACACAAATCATAGATACCCCTAACTGAGCTGTTTGGTTGACAGCAAGTTGTCATGTAATCCCCGTGACAAGTCTGCAAACCCCTGTTACAAGTATTAAACTTTTCACAACAAAATCTGTCCCAATCTGAAAACTGTTGAAATTTCCTAGACTGTTAAGACAACCAAGATGTCAATTAAATTAATTATACAAATGACACTATTCTGCATTTGTGACTCCTTTAATCGCTTTCATTTATTTATTTTCAAGCCACTTTCTATTCATATGGTACCTCCTTTTAAAACTGTTCAGATAGATAACAGCAACGAAACAGTTAAAGTACTTATTTATTGTTTAAAAAGACAAGTAATCTGCACAGTTTCAGAGATAATGGGAACTGCAGATGCTGGAGAATTCCAAGATAACAAAATGTGAGGCTGGATGAACACAGCAGGCCAAGCAGCATCTCAGGAGCACATAAGCTGACGTTTCGGGCCTAGACCCTTCATCAGAGAGGGGGATGGGGAGAGGGAACTGGAATAAATAGGGAGAGAGGGGGAGGCGGACCGAAGATGGAGAGTAAAGAAGATAGGTGGAGAGAGTATTGGTGGGGAGGTAGGGAGGGGATAGGTCAGTCCAGGGAAGACGGACAGGTCAAGGAGGTGGGATGAGGTTAGTAGGTAGCTGGGGGTGCAGCTTGGGGTTGGAGGAAGGGATGGGTGAGAGGAAGAACCGGTTAGGGAGACAGAGACAGGTTGGACTGGTTTTGGGATGCAGTGGGTGGGGGGGGAAGAGCTGGGCTGGTTGTGTGGTGCAGTGGGGGGAGGGGACGAACTGGGCTGGTTTAGGGATGCAGTAGGGGAAGGGGAGATTTTGAAACTGGTGAAGTCCACATTGATACCATATGGCTGCAGGGTTCCCAGGCGGAATATGAGTTGCTGTTCCTGCTCCTGCAACCTTCGGGTGGCATCACTGTGGCAGTGCAGGAGGCCCATGATGGACATGTCATCTAGAGAATGGGAGGGGGAGTGGAAATGGTTTGCGACTGGGAGGTGCAGTTGTTTGTTGCGAACTGAGCGGAGGTGTTCTGCAAAGCGGTCCCCAAGCCTCTGCCCTAAGAGGATCCCCCTCGTTCTCACACACCACCCTACCAACCTCCGGATACAACGCATCATCCTCCGACACTTCCGCCATTTACAATCCGACCCCACCACCCAAGACATTTTTCCATCCCCTCCCCTGTCTGCTTTCCGGAGAGACCACTCTCTCTGTGACTCCCTTGTTCGCTCCACACTGCCCTCCAACCCCACCACACCCGGCACCTTCCCCTGCAACCGCAGGAAATGCTACACTTGTCCCCACACCTCCTCCCTCACCCCCATCCCAGGCCCCAAGATGACATTCCACATTAAGCAGAGGTTCACCTGCACATCTGCCAATATGGTATACTGCATCCACTGTACCCGGTGTGGCTTCCTCTACATTGGGGAAACCAAGCGGAGGCTTGGGGACCGCGTTGCAGAACACCTCCGCTCAGTTCGCAACAAACAACTGCACCTCCCAGTCGCAAACCATTTCCACTCCCCCTCCCATTCTCTAGATGACATGTCCATCATGGGCCTCCTGCACTGCCACAATGATGCCACCCGAAGGTTGCAGGAACAGCAACTCATATTCCGCTTGGGAACCCTGCAGCCATATGGTATCAATGTGGACTTCACCAGTTTCAAAATCTCCCCTTCCCCTACTGCATCCCTAAACCAGCCCAGTTTGTCCCCTCCCCCCACTGCACCACACAACCAGCCCAGCTCATCCCCCCCACCCACTGCATCCCAAAACCAGTCCAACCTGTCTCTGCCTCCCTAACCTGTTCTTCCTCTCACCCATCCCTTCCTCCCACCCCAAGCCGCACCCCCAGCTACTACTAACCTCATCCCACCTCCTTGACCTGTCCGTCTTCCCTGGACTGACCTATCCCCTCCCTACCTCCCCACCTATACTCTCTCCACCTATCTTCTTTACTCTCCATCTTCGGTCCACCTCCCCCTCTCTCCCTATTTATTCCAGTTCCCTCTCCCCATCCCCCTCTCTGATGAAGGGTCTAGGCCCGAAACATCAGCTTTTGTGCTCCTGAGATGCTGCTTGGCCTGCTGTGTTCATCCAGCCTCACATTTTGTAATCTGCACAGTTTACCAGTTACCAAAGTAATGGAGGAAAGATCATACAAATTAGGCTTGTTTTCTCTAGAATTTAGGAGGTTAAGGAGCGATCTGATCAAAGTCATCAACAGACTAACACAAAAGTTCTGGATAGATAAAGATAAATTATTTCCACTAGGTGGGGATTCTTGAACAAGGTGAGTCTGAGCATTAGGGCTGGTTTTTTAGGAGAGATGTTAGAAAGCACTTTTATACACAAGAGGTGGCATATGTTTGGAACTCTCTTCCACAAAAGGCAGTGATAATAGATGAATTTTTATTAAGGAAAGGTATTAAGGGATATGGGCCAAAGGTAGGTATATGGAGTTAGGCCACAGATCAGACATGATTTCTTTGAATGGTGGAACAGGTCAGAGGGGCTGAATGGCCTATTCTTGCTCATTTGTAATGTTTAGGGTAAGATGAAAAATTACAACAGAGATTAGGGCTGCTGTTAGGATAAGGACTGGTACTAACATCTCACTTCGTTTTTAACCTTATGATTTGCATTAGTTGTGTTTTTCTACCTGAGCTGTAAATCAGAGCAGAAGCATGCAATCCTTGGCAGAATTAACTGATATATATTCAAAGTTATGGAGCCATATTTTCAGAATGCTCAGGTTCAAGCATTGCCAACGTTAGGAAAATAACATGGTATGCTTGCCTTTTCCGCACAATGCTGGAGATCATTTGCCAATATTTTATTCATTGCTCTGTTTCAGAAATGTCATGCATTCCAGTTACAAGACAGTAACTGTCTGATTAGAAAATCTGGTTCTGAACATTTCCACACTCTCTAGTTGTCTACGAAAGCAGGTATTGTGCAGTGAGTTGTACATTAACAAATTGCAAATCCAGATGAGTTAAACTTAGAGTGAGAAAAAAACAAGGTCAGGCTGCAAAGGCAAATCTCACAGGCAGTGCAGCCTCACTGTAGCAGGATCCTTTACGTTGATCCCACCTGCAGGATAGCAACATATCCACTATCCAAAAGTAATCTAACATTGAGTTGAATGCTTATCCACTAAATTAGACAGCTGCATTAAGTTTCTTTCTTTTGTAACTTATCTTGTAGCGCACCGTCAGAACAGCATTCTAATGGGATAAAGGTCTTTGCTGGTCATTTATTACCTATCCTTATTTGTCCTTGAACAAGTGATAGTGAGCTGCCTTCCTGAACCACTCTGATCTGTATAGTGAAGGTGCTCCCCGGCGTGCTGTTAGGGAGTGGGTTTCAGGAATTCGATGTGTTGACAGTCAAGAAACAAGCGATGTATTTCCTAATGACAGTGATAATTAACTTTGAGTGGATCCTGGGTACCAATGTTCCCATCTGCATGCTCCCCTTCTAGCTTACAGACAGCAGAGTTTATGAAGAGCTGTTGAAAAGTCCTTGTTGAGTTGTTGCACTATAGATAACACAACAGCTGTGGTACACCATTAGTGGAGGTGAATTTCCCCAGACTTAGGGGAGCTGCCCTGAAGGAGGTAATTGGACAGTACCCTAGTGAACTCCTGATGTGTGCCCTATAGATGGTAGAAAAGCTTTGGGTAATCAGGTAATCACCAAATTCCCAGCCTCCCACTTACTCTTGCAGCTATTGAATTTACTTGACTGGTCCAACTGTATTTTTGGTCAATCGTGACCGTTGGATATTGATGCTGAGTGATTCAATGATGGTAATGCTATTAATTTTCATTTGTATTTGTAGATTCAACAGAGGAACTCAACCATTTAATAAATGAATGCACACCATACATTAATTTAAAACAAAAAGCCCCAGGTTTATAAAATCTGACTGGGTGCCAATAATTCAGTGTGCCTGAGAAACTGAACTATATCAAAAGGACAAAACCAAGCTTGAAGCACAAAGATTAAAACTAAATTTCAGAGTAGTGACACTGGAGTGTTGCACTGTCAGAGGTGTCATCTTTTGGATTTATATTACATTAGGCCTAATCTACTGTCTCATCAAGGTGTGTAAGATCACATGGCACTATTTTGAGAAGAGCAGGGGAGTGCTTCTAACATTTATACCAATACTGATCCCTCAAATTAACATCACAATCACAGATTACCTAGTAATTAACTGTTTGCTGCTTATGGGAAACTTATTGTGCCCAACCTGGCTGCTATTGTTTCTGGAGGTTACATTTTAAACTGGCAGCACGGCCTTTCAGGCATCCTGAAGGTGTGAAAAGCACCACAGAAATGCAACCCTGAGTTTTTTTCTGAATGCAGTACATTGAATAAAGTTGCTACAGTCAATATCCAAATACAGCAAGTGAAAACCTTCTTGACTGCCAGGATTGCTACTGCACGGGTAGGATGGGCTCAGCTTTTGTTTATTCGGCTTTCAGCCAGTGAGCAAATAAGATAAAGAATACAGTCTACAATCCAATTCCCTAAATTATATGCATTTTAGTTCCAACTAAAAGCAAGTGCTTTTATGATTAGTTTTTGAGAAATTTCAAACACAAAGCAACAACATGTAAATTAATTTTAAAAGAAAATTAATGAGGTGCTAATCTGCCTCGGCAATGTGACGGTAAAAAGGATCTTTCTTGGTTGAAGCATGACAAATACAGTTTTATGAAATACAGTCTTACTTTCATAAGAATGGAATGTACGTATGTGGAAAGAGATAGATTCAAGGTTTTGTGAACCTAATGGAAGATGCATTTGAATGAAATAATTTATTAATTATAGCACAGCTTTATTGTTAAGACTGATGAAATATTCTTACCACATTTGCCACTAAATCCAATATCGTTAAACTGAACCCACTCTTATTCATAGCCCTCCAACTAAAGACTTCTGTTCAAATTATGCAACACTTGACATTGCTTTCATCTTTGCTTAACAGATGTTTTCTCCTGCATTGGTTTGCCAAAAAGTATGTGTCAAAATCCACAACGGCAACTAATTATGGGCTAAAGAAATAACTGATATATCTGTTGGATAACTGGGTGGACAGGCTGTGAGAGCTGATTCAAAAGTTTGGGTAGATACGGGAATTTTGAGAGGGGCTGAGGGATGGGGAGTGTCATAATTCCTTTGGGATAATATCTTTTCAGCATTCTTCAAAACGTTCCTCATTACCAAAAATTGTTTCAATGACTGTGATTGAAGATACTCATTGTCTAATGACTTTGATGACACCCAGCAATCAGGGGCCTCAACCGAAGCAGTGAGATGCTCAGCCGAGGATTTATTTTTACATTGCATGAATGCCTGGTGTCGGAGCCCAAGATCCTATACAATCAATTAAGTCTAAAGTTCATCATGATTCCTTCCTTGTCATTACAATAATAGATTTCAGTGAGTTTTCTATTGGAAACATCTGTTTGAATACATTTTATCTATTTCACACTGATCACATTTTCCACTGCTGTCTGTAATACTGATAGTAGGCTGAGTGTTGATAGTGGCTTATTCACATGCTGAGGTTGGGGCATAACATTGGCAACATTTTGGAACAATTTACGAAACCGTGAGCCCAGAAGTATGTCTGGAATGCAATAGATAGCAGGTCCATCACTACTTCAACAGGCTGCAACAGTTTAATCTTACTCTTCCCAAGTCAAATTTTCCAGAGCATAGATGGGCATGGGCTGTAAATACCCAGTTAAGAGTTAGCCATACAGGTACTGAATAGTTGAATAAATATTCTGAAATACTGGACAGCTTCATTTTACTTTTCATCATGCATTCAGAATTCCAAACCTCTTGAATATATTTTTCCTAGCAAATGTATCGCAAGCAAAATTTTAAAGTAGTTCAGGAAAGATTAAAAACATAAAACAATGCTCCACTGCATTCAGTCTTTTCAAGTCTATTCTAAGGATGATGTATTTTTGGATACAATTTTGTGAATTGTTTCCCACGTGACTACCCATCAGGTTCAAGTCCTCGCTGTGAGCATGAACAAACTATTCCTTTACAGGGCAATCACAATGGAGACGAATATTATTGTTATTTGACAGATATAATCATTCACTTCCAGCTTGGTTGATAATTGATCAAGAACAGGACAGTCTGGTTTTTTTTCTTTATTCATTCACAGGATGAGGGTGTCGCTGGCCAGGCAGCATTTATTGCCCATCCCTAATTGCCCAGAAGGCAGTTCAGAGTCAACCACATTGCTGTGGGTCTGACGTCACATATATGCCAGGCCAGGTAAGGGTGGCAGTCTTCTTCCCTAAAGGACATAAGTGAGCCAGATGTTTTTTTTTCCTGACATTGAACAATCGACAATGGATTAGAGTCATCATTAGATTCTTAATTCCAGATATTTATGGAATTCAAACTCCACTATCTGCCATGGCAGGATTTGAACCTAGGTTCACAGAACATTATCTAGGACTTCAGGTTAACAGTCCAACGATGATTCCACCAGACCATCACCTCCCCCTGTTAATGTTCCTGCTGTGTCAACACTAAGACCAATTACAACACTTATTCTATAATCAATTAATTGCATTTACAGCCAATTAAACTTGAGAATCTTGTTGATCAGTACATTTCTAACATATGTGCTAAAGATATTCATGGGATCTTAGGGAGGCCATTCAGCCCTTCATGCTCGTTCTACCATTCAATAGGATCATGGCTGATCTGGTTGAAATCTCAACTCCACTCCAAGTTCCGTTCATTCCCTAGCTCTAGAAAATATTGCTTATCTGTATTACATATACGTTGCCAGATTTAATTCAAGCCATCATTGTATTTTCATTTGATCTATGACACTTGATGATTTATTCCCAGCACCATGTGCTAGTGGGAGTAGGAATACGAGGATAGGCAGATGTGGCTGAGGAACTGGTACAGGGGTCAGGGATTCACATTTTTGGATCATTGGGGTCTCCTCTGGTGTAGAAGTGAGTCATACAAGGACAGGTTGTACCTGAATTGAAATGGGTCCAATATGCTAACAAGAAGATTTTCCAGTGCTACTAAGGAGGTTTTAAAGTTGGGGGTGGGGCTGGGGAGTGGCAGCCAAAGAGATTGTGAGAAAAGAGATACATATGAGGCTGGTATAGTAGAGAAGACAGGAAGTTAACAGTCATGGTAGGCAAAAGCAAGGCAACGAACAAGGTAAGACTGAAAAATGAAACTGCATTTATCTCAGTGCAAGAGGCCTGACAAGTAAGGCAGATGAACTCAGGTCACGGTTGGGAACACGGGACTGGGATATCAAAGCTTTACAGAAAAGTGGCTCAGTGAGAGGCAGGACCGGCAGCTTCATGTTCTGGGCTATAGATGCTATAGAAAGCAGGGGGAGTGGCATTTTTGGTTATAGATAACACTACAGTTATACTTAGGGAGGATATTCCTGGGGGATAGTCCAGTGAAGTTTTATGGGTAGAACTGAGAAATAGGAAAGGGATGATAACCTCAGTGGGATTGTACTATAGGTACCCCTCAGTAGTCAGCAGGAAATTGAGAAGAAAATATGTCCTAGATATCTGTAAGAATAATAGAGTTCTGATGTTGGGGATTTTAACCTTACAAACATAAACTGGGAATGCCATCGTATTAAGGGCTTGGACAGAGAGGAATTTGTTAAGTGTGTACAAGAAAAGTATGTGGATGTACCTAGTAGGGAAGAAGCAAAACATGACCTGCTCTTGGAAAATGAGGCAGGACAAGTGACTGAGTTGTCAGTGGGGGGGCACTTTGGGGCCAATGGTCATAATTCTATTGGTTTTAAAATAGATATGTAAAAGGATGGACCTGATCTAAAAACATAAAGTTCTAAATTGAAGTAAAGCCAATTTTGATAGTATTAGCAAGAGCTTTCAAAAGTTGATTGGGAGAGGCTATTCACAGGTGAAGAGATGGTTGGAAATGGAGGCCTTTAAAAATGAGCTAGTGATAATGCAGAGGCAAAATGTTCCTTTTAGTGTGAAGGGCCAGGCTGGTAGATATAGGGAATGCCGGATGATTTGTGAAATTGAGGCTCTGGTCAAGAAAAAGGAGGACACACAGGGCAGGGACAGATAGCTGTGATTGAGCAAATTCCTAGAGAAATATAAGGGCAGTATACTTAAGTGGGAAGTCGAGAGGGCGCAAAGGAGACATGGGTTATCTTTGGTAAATAGGGCTAAGGAGAATCCAAAGAGATTCTACTAATTAAGGACAAAAGAGTAACTAACGAGAGAATACGCCCCCTAAAGATCACTGAAGCTGTCTATGTGTAGAACCACAGCAGATGGGTGAGATATTAAACAAATATTATACATCAGTATTTACTGTGGAGAAGAACACTGAAGCAAGAGAACTTGGAACATAAATAGTAATATCTTGAGAAGTGTCCACATTATAGAAGAGGTAGTGCTAGACATCTGAAAATGCATAAAGGTGGGTAAATCCCTGAAATCTGATCAGGTGTATCCCACAACTTTGTGGGAAGCTGGGGAAGAGATTGCTGGGCCACTTGCTGAGATATTTACATTGTCGATAGTTACAGGTGAGGTGCCAGAAGACTGGAGGGTGGCTAACGTGGTGCCATTATTTAAGGAAGGGGATAAGAAAAAGCCAGAGAACCATAGGCCAGTGAGCCTGATGTCACTGGTTGGTAAGTTAGAGCGGATTCTGCGTAACAAGATTTACATATGTTTGGAAAGGCAAGAGCTAATTAGGGAGGAGTCAACATGGCTTTGTGTGAGGGAAATTGTGACTAATTTAATTTTGAAGATGTGACAAAGGAAGTTGATGAAGGCAGAGCTGTAGATGTTGTCTATGTGGACTTCAGCAAGGTGTCAACAAGGTTCCGCACGGTAAACTGGTTAGCCAGGTTAGATCATGTGGGATAAAGGGGGAGCTGACCAATTGGACACAAAATTGCTTTGAAGGTAGAAGGAGAAGGTTGCTTTTCAAACTGGAGGCCTGTGACCAGCAGTGTGCCGCAAGGGTCAATACTGGGTCCACTGCTTTTCATCATTTATATAAATGATTTGGATGTGAACATAGGAGGTACGGTTAGTAAGTTTCAGATAACACCAAAATTGGCATAACAGTGGACAATGAAGAAAGTTATCTCAAAGTACAGTGGGACCTTGACTGGATGGGCCAATAGGTCAAGGAGTGGCAGATGGAGTTTAATTTAGATAAATGTGACGTGCCGGATTTTGGTAAGGCAAATCAGGGCAGGACTTATACAGTAAATGGTAGGGCCCTGTAGAGTGTTGCCAAATTAAAGGGCAAAGGGGTGCAGGTGCACAGTTCCTTGAAAGTGGAAGTCACAGGTAGACAGGGTAGTGAAGGAGTTTGTCATGCTTACCTTCATTGGTACTGCATTGAGTACAGGAGTTGAGTATTATGTTGTGGCTGTATAGGACATTGGTTGGGCCACTATTGGAAGACTGCATTCAATTCTGGTCTCCCTGCTATAGGAAGGATGTTGTTAAACATGAAAAGTTTCAGAAAAGATTTACAAGGATGTTGCCGGGATTTGAAAGTTTGAGCTATACAGAGAGGCTGAATAGGCTGGGGCTATTTTACCTGGAGCATTGGAGGCTGGGATGGGAGGGGGGGTGGCAATCTTAGAGGTTCATAGAACTAGGAGGGGCATGAATAGGGTGAATAGCCAAGGTCTTTCTCCCAGGGCAGCAGAGTCCAAAACTACAGGGCATAGGTTTACGTTGAGAGGAGAAAAATTTAAAAGGGACTAAAGGGGCAACTTTTTCATGCAGAGGGTGTTGCTGAGAGTGGGAGCGAGCTGCCAGAGGAAGTGGTGGAGGCAGGTACAATTACAGCGTTTAAAAGGCTTCTGCATGGATACATGAATAGGAAAGGTTTAGAGGGATATCAGCCAAATGCTCCCAAATGGGAGTGGAGCAGTTTGGGACATCTGGCATGTATGGGCAAGTTGGATCAAAAGATCAGATTCTGTGCTATATAACTATGACTCTATGACTTCCTGCTCCCATCAACTTACTCCTCCTTCTAACAGTGAGCCATTTGTAAATCTGGATTTGGAAATACCCATTCCTTCAAAGTCATTACTAGAAATGATGAATAACCCGAGTAAATGACATCATTTACCATATTTTGCCAAGCAGAGAATGCTTCTTTTATCTCTACACTCTATCCCTTCAAACCAATTACCAACTCAAAATTTATCTCAAATGTCCTGTGCTTTATTTCTGGCTACTAATTTCCTCATCGAATGCTGCCGGGAACATCTACAGGTGCTCCCTAAATAATAAAAACACATTTATCTAACATCTTGAGCATAATAAAACAACTGTTGAATCATACAAGAAGTTATTGGAAATGATAATCAAAAGTCAGTCAAACAGCTAGGACCTAATGAAGTACAATGAGGTGGTAGGATTTAGGGAGGGAACTCCAAAGAATAAACCTCAGCAGCTGAAGGCACAGCCATTTATTTGGGAGCTTTGACAAACCGAGATGCTCGGGGACTAAGGTTGGAGGAGCTCAGAGACTTGTGGCAGTAGAGGAATTTACAGAGGGAGTGAGAAGTGAGGCCATGGAAGTATTTACAGAGGATCCTGTGTGAAAAACTGATTAGAAGTACTTTGAAATAATCAAGTCCAGAGGTAACAAGAAGATGCAATAAAGAGTTTCAGCAGCAGATGAGATAAGAACAAGTAACTTTATAAATATTGCAATCAGTAGTCTTAGCGATGGTATAGTTAGAAGGTCAGATGTTCATCTCGACTGTCCACCACTCTAGTGACTGCTTCAAAAATATTCAACTTGAGCACAAAATCTACCCGTCACAAATTCATGCTGAATCTCTTTGATCAATGTACACTTGTCTAAGTGCTCAGTCACTCTGCCTCTAAGATATTCCAGTAACTTCCCCACAACTGATAGCACAATGACACATGACTGCAGTTACCTCATGGCTCCACTGCTGTCCTCTAAGAGAAATCGTACATAGATCTTTATTATTTCTTGTCTATATTAATTATGCTGACTAGGCGTGGGGATATTGATTTATGGAAATCAGGAAATCAATGCAAGATCTTGAAGTGATCATTTGAGACTGCAAAATTTCTAACTATCTCAGTAAAATGAATAGATTGTGACCCGTGTGCTGGAAGCAAAGAAAGGGCAACAAGTGATTCAAAATGTACCAAAAATAAATTCCTCTTGTAAAAAAAAATGATTTTTTTCAAAAAAAAAGCTGAGTTCAAATTGTAAACTTTCCACATGATGCACATTGGTGAGCTAAAAATTAGCCTTCCTAATATATTTTTTCAAAGTGATAAGTTTTATACACCAGAAACAAAAAGGTACATGCTAATTAAACCCTATTTGTTGCTTTATAAAAACCTGGCCTCTTCAAACCAACTACTGTAGAGAGAGATCATTCTAAGGTAAAGTTCAATCCCAATATTCACATTCTTGCACAACTTTCATACCAGCTCAGGGTTCCTGTGAGCGCAACAATCTAACAGAAGTACCAGGGCTCATCAATACCTCGGTCTAGTGTGCCAATATAACTCCAACCTATCCACAGCTATAAGTGAGTCATGTAAATAGTGTGATATTGTGAACCTTTCACATAAAAAAACACTCTTCTATCACAAGTGTAATACAATTGCCTGTCAAAACATGCCTCAGATTATTTAAATAACCTTCATTATCGACATTAATGATAATCTAAGATACAATAAACAGGCATTCTTCAAATATTCTTTAAGAAAGTACAAAACGAGAGAGCATAGTATTACAAAGATTTAATACAGGGAACAAAAATATACAGGTCAAAGCTACAGCTCAAAAGCAAATATCTCCAGTGACAACAAGATCAAGAACCTCAAATGTTGCATAAATATTACTTTTGGTAGATTTTCCTGTTACGTCATGCAGTAAGCTTAAATGTTTGAATTTGGCCAGCAGACTCAATAGAAAGCTACACATTTCTCTGATGCTCACTTTGTGGTGCTCACAGAGGAAGGGAAGGCTGCCCAGAAAAAATATAGGCATTTCTCCCAAGTGAGTTTATAATGTATGAAAGCAAATTACTGTGGCTAATGGCAGTTTTCAGAACAGATTTTGCACAAAGAAAGATATTCAGCTATTTAAAGCCATTATGCCCAATGCAAAACCTGGACCAGCAACTCTTCATAAATACACAACTCTAAGAATGGCTGGCTTAACACATCTGCCCAGTGGAAAGTTCACTAGACGTGACCTTTCATCCTCTAACCATTCAAATCGCTAAAAGATGACTGAGGAGTAAATGAAACTTCTTTTAAAAAATAAAAGATTTACAGCACTTGTAAGTTTGAACAAATTATTTTGACCAAGTGCAGCTTAGAAAAGATGTTATAATCAAACACAGGCTAAAACCCATGCTAGTTTCAAACTGAAAGACTTGCAAAATCAAATTAGATATTGATGTTTCAATCAGAAGGTGGTCAGTCCACCTTTAGGTCAAGGACTTTCTACAATCTTGTTAATTTGTCAATGTCCAATACATTAACAAAGTGAAAGTAATACAAAAGCAATTTAATCAAAAGAGTGATGGGCAGAAAGAAAAAAGGCCAAACTTAATTTGCACATAAACATAATAATTGACAGTGCTTTTGGAGGTGACCATGATCCAGAATAACCAAGGCAGTAAAACTACACGCAGGCTAAAGGTGGTGAATTTTAATAAATTAAGCTGTGTTCAAATTCTGTCTTAGAATATTTTGGTTCGAAACGTGATCAGCTATTAAAAACTAAAAAAAAGTAAGCCAAATGTGTGTTAGAGGATTTCAATGCACCCAAATACTCAGAAATTAGAACTGAAACCATGCTTGGTTTGCAAAACATACTTGACAGATAAATAACAAATCATTCTGGTAAACTACATCTAGTAAGATGCTTCCTCATTGATACTAGAGCAGCCATCTGTTGTACATTGCTAATAATGATCAGGAATGTTACTGGTGAACTCACAGCCAACTGTGTTTGAGGTTGTAACCCAAACATTAATGTTTCCTACTTTCTGACATCATTATAAGCACTTTCAAAATTTATTTCCAGCAAAAATATTGCTAAAGAAAGGATGTCCAATGCATACCTTTGGATTGCAAAACATTGGTACAAATATTAACCATTGTTACCAACTTAATTATTAAAAAAGTACATCATGACAACTTTGGGAACAAGGAAACAAGTCTTCAACATATGTGACAATCATCAACATCATTTCACTTGCAAATTATCAGATAACTCTTAAAGCTAATGCAGGATAGTCTCTTTCATCAGGGTATGCCACATAGCTCAATGACATGACAGTATAAGGTTTATTTTTCAATGTTCAATAGCAGGTTTTTATTTCCAGTAAATAAATAAACAAAAAACGCAAAATAAGTCACAGCCGTCACTCTCAAGTATTTCCCAGAGCTTGTTATAAAATGACACCAGCATACCTTACATTAAAATCCCTATTGGCATTTTTTAAGTGATGAGTGCAGGCCAAGATAATGTTTCTTTGAAATGGTAATGCCTGTTAATTTAATTTCCCTGAAATTATACCTAAATCGTGTCTCAGTGAAAATACTCTTTTCTAAATCCTATCTGATGTTGATAGAACACCAATTAATATTCAATATCCTTGCATTTATATTGGACTTCTCCTGGCCTCAAGTTGTCCCAAAGCTGGGTGCATACAGTATAATTAAGTACCTATGAAGTAATCATCACTATTGTAATGTAAGGAAATGCAGTAGTCAATCACTTGGTCCCAAACAATTTGGGTTAATATAAGATACCAAGGGGTAGAGCTGGATGAACACAGCAGGCCAAGCAGCATCAGAGGAGCAGGAAAGCTGGTGTTTCGGGTCGAGACCCTTATTCAGAAATGGGGGAGGGGAAGGGGTTTCTGAAATAAGTAGACAGAGAGGGGGAGGTGCATAGAAGATGGATAAAGAAGAAGATAGATGGAGAGGAGACACACAGGTCAAAGAGGCGGGGATGGAGCCAGTGAAGGTGAGTGTAGGTGGGGAGTTAGTCCCTAACCTCACCCAACCTCACCATAAAACTGACGCACAAGGGAGGTGCAGTTGTAGTTTCGCGCACTGACATTGCTGAGGCCAGGTGCCAATTCTCTGACACCTCCTTCTACCGCCCCCTTGATCATGATCGAACCCCCAAATCATCATCTCCCAAACCATCCACAACCTCATTACCTCAGGTGACCTCCCGCCCACAAACTCCAACATCATTGTTCCCCAACCCTGCCCCATCCCCTCTGTCTCCTTCGCAAAATCCACAAACCTGACTGCCCTGGACGACCCACTGTCTCCGCCTGCTCCTGCCCCACCAAACTTATTTCCATCTATCTGGACTCCATTTTCTCCCCCTTGGTCCACGAACTCCCTACCTACGTCTGTGACACCACCCAAGCCCTCCACCTCCTCCAGAACTTCCAACTCACCGGTCCCCAACACCTCATTTTCACCATGGACGTCCAGTCCCTATACACCTGCATTCCCCATACAGATGGCCTAAGGCCCTCCGTTTCTTCCTGTCCCACAGGTCCGACCAGTCCCCCTCCACTGACACCCTCATCCGCTTAGCCGAACTCATCCTCACTCTCAACAACTTCTCTTTCAATTCCTTCCACTTCCTATGGATAAAAGGGGTGGCCATGGGTACCCACATGGGCCCAAGCTATGCCTGCCTCTTTGTAGGTTACATGGAACAATCCCTCTTCCGGAGCTACACTGGCCCTAAACCCCCTCTTCCTCCATTACATTGATGACTGTATCGGCGCCACCTCACGCACCCATGAGGAGTTCAAACAGTTCATCCACTTCACCAACACCTTCCACCCAACTTCAAGTTCACCTGGACCATCTCTGATACTTCTGTCTCCTTCCTGGACCTCTCTATTTCCATTTCTAGCAACCACCTGGAAACCAATATCTACTTCAAGCCCACCAACTCCCACAGCTACCTAGATAACACCTTCTCCCACCTGCCTTCCTGCAAGAATGCCATCCCCTATTCCCAATTCCTTTGCCTCTGCTGCATCTGCTCCCAGGATGAAGCATTCCACTCCCATACGTCTCAGATGTCCTCGTTTTTCAAGGACAGCAACCTCCTGGCCTCAGTGGTCAAGAACACCCTCGACCGTGTCTCCCGTATTTCCTGCAGCTCATCCCTCACACCCCCTCCCCGCAATAATAACCAAAACAGAATCCCCCTCATCCTCACATATCACCCCACCAACCTCCAGATCCAACGCATCATCCTCCGACACTTCTGCCATCTGCAATCGACCCCACCACCAAAAACATTTTTCCCTCCCCACCCTTATCTGCTTTCCAGAGGGACCTCTCTCTCCAGGATCCCCTTGTCTGCTCCCCACTCCCCTCCAACCTCACCACACCCGGCACTTTCCCTGCAACCGCAGGAAGTGCTACATCTGCCCCTACACCTCGCCCCTCACCTCCATCCCAGGCTCCAAGAAGACTTTCCACATCAAGCAGATGTTCACCTGCATATCTGCTAATGTGGTATACTGTATCCACTGTTCCCGGTGTGGCCTCCTCTACATCAGGGAAATCAAGCGGAGGCTTGGGGACCGCTTTGTGGAACATCTACGCTTGGTTCGCAACAAACAACTGCACCTCCCAGTTATGAACCATTTCAACTCCCCCTCCCATTCCTCAGACGACATGTCCATCCTGGGCCTCCTGCAGTGCCACAACGATGCCATCCGAAGGTTGCAGAAACAGCACCTCATGGGAACCCTGCAGCTCAATGCTATCAATATGGATTTCACAAGCTTCAAAATCTCCCCTCCCCTGACCACATCCCAACATTAGCCCAGTTTGTCCCTGCCTCCCAACCTGCCCTTCCTCCCCCTATCCCCTCCTCCCACCCCATCTCCTCACCTACTAGCCTCATCCCACCCCATTGACCTGTCCATCCTCCCTGGACTGACCTATCCCCCCCCCCAACTCCCCGCCTACAATCACCTTTACTGGCTCCATCCCCGCCTCCTTGACCTGTCTGTCTCCTCTCCACCTATCTTCTCCTTTATCCATCTTCTATCCGCCTCCCATCTCTCCCTATTTATTTCAGAACCCCCTTCCACTCCCGCATTTCTGAAGAAGGATGTAGGCCCGAAATGTCAGCCTTCCTGCTCCTCTGATGCGGCTTGGCCTGTTCTGTTCATCCAGCTGTATACCTTGTCATCTCAGATTCCCCAGCATCTGCAGTTCCTACTATCTCTGGGTTAATAACCACATATCATTTTCTTAATAGTACTGGGTAAGGGAGTTCAAAAGGCATTCCACAAGAGGCCACATGAAAGGTTACCACACAAAATACCAGCTTATGTTGCAAAAAGTAACATATTGGCATTGTTAAAGGATTGGTGAGCTAACAGGAAATAGTGAATAAAGGTCCTTTTTGGGTTGACAAGCTGCAACTAGTGCAATGCCACAGAGCAAGTGCTTGGGCCTTAACTATTCATAATTTGCAATGATTAGAATGGGTAAACCAAATTTGAGACAGCCAAATTTGACAATGACACCAAAAGAGATAAGAAAGTAAATTGTGAAGAGAGTTAGAAAGTCTGCAAAAGATATTTAGGCAGGTTTAGTGAGAAGACCAAGTTTTGGCAGAAGGAGTGAACTGCGGAAAATTGCAAGAATACAAAAGCAGTGCACTATGCTATTTAAAATGTTGAGAGACTGCACAATTTAGTGTACAGAAGCATTTAGTGCGCAAGTATAAGAATCACAAAAGTTTAGTGTGCAGATACAGCAAATGATTAGAAAGGCAAATAGAATGCCATCATTTATTGCAAGGGGAATGGAATGTCAGAGCAGAGAAATTTTACTGCAACTGTACAGGGCATTAGTGAGAAAAGATCTGGAGTACTATGCCATTGGCATCCATATCTAAACAAATATATAACTGCTTTGGGAGCAACTCTGACAAGGTTCATTTGACTCCTTCCTGGGATGAACGGCTCATTTTATTCAAAAAGTTTGAACAGGTTGGGGTATACCTTTTGGAGCTTCAAAATACAAGAGGTGATCTTACTGAAACATATTAGATCCTAAGGGAAATAACAAGGTGGGTTCTGAGAGGATGTTTCCCCTTGCATGGGAGAGTAGAACTCAGGGGTACAGTTTAAGAATAAGGTCTTGCTTTCAAGACAGAAGTGAGGAGATTTTTGTTTCCTTTCACAGTCATGAATTTGTGGAACTCCTCCCCAGAAGACAGTGGAGGCTGAGTTGTTGAACTTATCCAAGCCTGAGTTGACAGATTTTGAGACAAGGGTGATTGGGAGACGGAGATGGTAGATGAGGTACTGGAATTGAGGCCACAACCAAATCAGCCTCATCTTATTGAATGGGACAGCAGGCTTTAAGAGCTGAATGGTGTCCTCCTGCTCCTTTGTCCTTTGTTCCCATGAGATACCAAACATGGTCGCTCTTTAAAATGCTATGGGATTTCTTCAAACTGAAAGGAAGATTTTCTGACAGTGCCACTCCCTCAAAACAGCACTAAGAATGCACACTCAAGACTCTGGGCTGAGATGTTAACCCACAACCTTGACTCAGAAACGAGGGTGCTATGGCTGACAGCTGCACTGCTGCTAGTGATTAGAAGCAAGTTTTAACATCAACATATATGTAAGGCTAACATTTAATAAACAAAATTAATCCCAGCCTGATAGTGCAGAGCATATACAAACACAACTGGAATTACTATATTTGAAAATGCAATGAGTACGTAGTTATCTCTCAGCTGTACCACAATAACAGTGAAACAAAATACAAATAAATTATTTCAAGACCACCATTAATATGCAGCCTGAAGTGCTAGTACATTCCTTCTGTACCCACATTGCAATCAAGAAACATGGGTAACTTCATAAACTATTCATGAGAGCACACACTCATAAAATCTTTGAGCTTGTACAACTAAATATTCAATGGCCTTCTAAAATATATGAATGCACAGCTATATGTAGTTTCAGAAAACACATTGTTACAAACAAATATAACAAAAAGAAACATTAAATAAAGTAACAAAAGACCTAGGTTGTAATACTTGTGATCAGAGATAATGGGAACTGCAGACGCTGGAGAATCCAAGATACTCAAGTGTGAAGCTGGATGAACACAGCAGGCCAAGCAGCATCTCAGGAGCACAAAAGGTGACGTTTCGGGCCTAGACCCTTCATCAGAGAGGGCACAAAAACTGACGTTTCGGGCCTACGCCCTTCATCAGATAATCGGTCTAGGCCCGAAGCGTCAGCTTTTGTGCTCCTGAGATGCTGCTTGGCCTGCAGTGTTCATCCAGCTTCACACTTGGTTATCTTAGGTTGTAATACTTAGCAGGTTTCATGTTAGATGGCAGAAGTCTATATTTTTCATAGGACAAATTGTCATCAAAATAACTATATTTTTAAAAGTGCAACACTTTTTCATGACTGAAGTGATGACAGCACACAATCAACAGACTGAACATATTAATCCCAAAGGAGATTAATGCCAAGCGCAAATGCATAAAGTACAACAAAATGGTTACAGGCACAGAAGGAGCCCATTCCAGTTGTGCAGGCTCTCTGCACGAACAAGTCAGCTGGTCTTATTCCCTCAGTAATTTCATAGTAGCTCTGCATTTTGTTCCATTTCAGGTGATTATCCAGTTCCCTTTGAAAGCCATGACTTTCCTGGGCCTCCTCCATCCATTGAGACAATGCAACCCAGATCATGGCCACATGCTACATGATTTTATTTCCTTCCTGTCACCTTAGGTTCTGCTACCAGTCACTAAATCTGTGACTTTAAGTAAGTGATCATTTTGTCAATGGGAACAGTTTATCTCTTGTTATGCTGCCTAGACCCCTGAATTTTGAGTACCTCTAATGAATCACCACGCAACCTTCCCTGCTCTAAAGAGCACAACCCCAGCATTTCCAATTTATCCACATGACTGAATTGGTGAGAATACTCCAATTAGTTCTGAACCAGCGTTTTACACAGGTTTGTCAGAACTTTCGTCCTTTGGTTCTGAACACCTAAATATTTATGTAGGTCAGAGTATTAAATGATAACTCACAGGAATAAATGATGGCTTTTAATCTTTCTGGAGTGAATTATCACATTGGAAGATAATGATATAACATTCACTAAGGAAACAAAGAAGCTGAGAAGACAGGAACAGGATTAGGCCATTCAGCCTTTTGAGCCTGCTCTGCTATTCAAAATGGCCACAATCAATCATCCAAGTCAGTCCCCTTTTCCTGCTTTCTCCCCATACCCTTTAATCCAACAGCCCAAAGAACTATATCTAACTCCTTCTTGCAAACATTCAATGTTTTGACTTTTATGGCTTTCTGTGGCAGATAATTCCACAGGCTCACCACTTTTTGTATGACGGTATTTCTTCTCATCTCAGTCCTAAATACCCTATTCCATAGCCTTAGACTGCAATCCCTGGTTCTGGACTCCCAGTTGTCAGGTAAATCCTTTCTGTGTTTACCCTGTTAGGATTGTATACATTTCTAGGTGATTCTTTGCAGCAAACCACCCGCTCTGCATCCCCCCCACCCCACCACCATTCTTCTACATATAGTCCTAAGCAAAACTGCAACTTGATTTTCTGTTCCTGTGCAGGTTCATGTCTTAGCAATATCCCACGAATGGTACGAACAAGGAAAGAATCTATTTTAAGAAGAAGAAAAAATGTCCACATCAAAAAAGGTCCACATCATAACACATTTGAATTGAAAAGGAGGTTCGATTAAACAAACACCCCATAGAAGAAGTTGCTGTCAGTGGTGTGTCTATGTGGGCATGTGTTGCAATCCACAATCAGAAACAAACAAAAAAAAGAGCCAGAAACAAGGCTGCAGTCCACCTTCAATAGACAGAGACTACTCTATACTGGTCCCTGAAATATACTTCATATTCCACCCAAGAACTGGCCTTAATGAACTGGGAAGGTCAAGTTAGGTCACAAGCATAGAATAGTTTCCACATCCCTCTGGTGATTCTAAATATTATGTCCATGCCAGTTTTTTTTTAGAAAATAGAAATGCAGTTTTCTTTTACATGGGGGAGTTTCCATGGTGGTAAACCAGCGGTACCACAAGATTCATATATGCAATAGAATAGAGGGCAATACCATCCAATCTGCCCTTATGACGAAATATCATTTAGCCGTCGCGAATGGATCTAAAAGTAGTTTCATGTGCTCCCATACTAAATGAATATCGTTATGTTTTCTTACCCAGCAACATTTAAACTTATATATTTTCTGGACAGAGACATATGTTGTACAAGAGACCAACACCCTGAAGTGTTACTGCTCACTGCAGGCTGCATCGAACAAAAAAACCTCTGCAGATTACACCAAGGCCAGGAGGATTTCATACAAACTCAATACCAGTGTGTACTGCCGATTTATCATACGATCGTCTGCATGTCCCTCTAATTTGCATACCCACCATCCCCAAAAGCAATGCAAATTTCATGCTTTCACCTTTAGCATTGCAAAAACAGAAACGTGCGTAAAACACTGAGCTCTCTCCATCGGAGTTTCCGGAGACCTGTGCCCTCTAACGTCAGATAGAGAAACTGTAATGTGCTAAAATGTTATGTGAATATAAACGTAACAGACGGGCTTTTCTTGTTCAGCGATTCAGCCTCTGCTCATGCCAATCTTTCCTGACCAATTCTGCTTACACAAAGCACTGCGTATTTCCAAATGGCCAGAACACACTCACGGAGGGAAAATAAATCTAACAGCCGAAGCAATGCAAAATATTAGCTTGAAATTCAACGCATCTTCAGCGGTATTAAAACGCTGCGCTTTCATATGTGTCCAACAGGAACAAATGCTATCATAAGGGAAATAATAAAGCCTCAGTTAACAGTCCACCGCGGTCATATCAATGTAACCCCCTCAACAAAATAAACACAAACATGCTTACGTTCGCATTACAACCAGATAAAGTGACTACTATACATTGAATCGGATTTCCCTGCAGGAATTGCCAAATGGATTCACTACTGTGTTTTTAATTTTTGTTTTGAAGGGCATTGATATGAAACACAACGACCCCGCTTTAAAAAAAAAGAGAATAAGACAAGAACCCAGTGTAGTTCAGATTGTCCTGATGTGACGGGCACTGATGTGCAGATAGTTCAATGCAAGGAAAAGCTCTTCTCGGTCTCAGGCATACTGCAGCTCGTTAATGAGGTGGTTTTGCATTTTTTTAAAAAAATGAAATGCAAATACAGAACATTTCTTAGAAATCAGTGGCGCGAAGATTACACCGATGAATACCCCCACCCCCAACTTCTAATGCAAACCAACCGTTGAATAAGATGGTTAACAGGGAGCTTAGGGCGATCGAGAGATGCCAAGTGTGAAGCGAGGCTCCCATACGCCGTACCCTCTCGCAAACAACATACACAGTCATTTAGCACCCTTTAGGCTGCCCAGTAAATCGATAATGTGCACATCTCTAATACAAACTGGGTCTGGACAGTCTACACACAGAAATACATATTAAACGCAAACAGACGCGTTATTTCTGACAGATCCAGTATCACTAGTTGGACGTAATATGTCAGGGTCTTTTCCACTGCATTAAATCCCTGTGTCACCGCACAGTCCCGAAAGAAAAGGTTCTTTAGGCTGGGAAATCAGTACGTGATGTCAATGCACAACATCTCAATTTAAATAACAGCACACCTACAGCCTCTTCGCCATCAAACACCGCCACCAACAACCCACCCAGCCCCCTCCATCATAAACGAGAAAAAAAGGTCAAAATGGAGTGAGGGGTGAAAATGTACAGCATGGATTGTGTCTTTTCACTAAAATCTGCCATTGCCGTATATGCCAGCCCCTTCTACTGTTCGCACTCAATCTATTAACTCCGAGCTCCCGCAGTAAAACATTTACATCTCACCAGGAAATCCCTCAGCCCTTCTCAACAAGTCATGAAAAAAGTGCTTCTTTTTTCCCCCTTTCCCTTTTCCGTCCCTCTCTTGATTGCAAAATCAGTTTATTTTCTTATTTTCCCCTGTTTTCCGAACGTTCCTCTCCAGCAAACGTAAAAGACAGAGCCCCAGCACATCTCTATGTGTGTGCATTACCTTCTCTGGCTTTTAACAAGACCGTGTTAGCGACTATATTCTCCAGCTCCATGGACTTGGGGAGAAATGCGGCTCAGGAAATGCTCTCTTCTTCTCCCTCTGCTGCTGCTGCTGTCAAACCTCGCTGTCTCTGCTTTCTCAGGCTGCCGGCTGAGCCAGGCTGCCTGCCACTTCTCCCGATTCCCTTTCGCCTTGTCCTCCCCCGCTGTGTTGGAGACAGCCAGGGCACCGGGACATCACACACACAGAGACTGCGAGCGACTGGCGACCGATCTCCCCCCCGCCCCCCATGCTCTGGGCTCCTCTAGGGGGCGGGGGGGGGGTGGTGGGGAAGGGGAGCGGAAGCTGCCATGAACCCTCCCGGCCTGCAGGGGGTTCCCAATCCACCCTCCTGACAGCCACACCTCAGCGCCAGCCACTGCGCAGCCGCGACCTCCGCCGGCATTCTGGGAATTGTAGTCCCATTGTCTGGGCCACTTCAGAACTCATCAATGCAGTGCCCTGAGTGATGAAAGAGGTAGCACAATCAAGTGAGGCGCCAAGTACGCTGATCAAATAATCAGCCACTTTTACTCCCAAAAGTTTTGCAACTGTTTGGATGATAAAGTCCACAATTTGTCCCAGTTATAGTACCTTTCTTGCAGAAGGCACAAATCACAAGCTTTCAAGTGCTGCTCCTTCATGAGGTGAAGTGGTCAACTTGCACAATCGTCTTGGAGACCCTTTCCATTCTGAGCCGGCAGTTTGTGGTGTCGATGATAGCCATTATGTGGAGATGCCAGTGTTGGACTGGGGTGGACAAAGTTACATGAAACCAGGTTATAGTCCACATCACATGAAGAAGGAGCAGTGCTTCACATGAGGAAGGAGCAGTGCTACACATGAGGAAGGAGCAGTGCTACACATGAGGAAGGAGCAGTGCTTCACATGAGGTAGGAACAGTGCTACACATGAGGAAGGAGCAGGGCTTCACATGAGGTAGGAGCAGTGCTACACGAAGAAGGAGCAGTGCTTCCAAAGTGATTTATGACCTGGCGTTGTGTGACTTCCGATTTTGTCCACCCCAGTCCAACACTGGCATCACCACATTACTAAGAACTTCTTAATAATCTCTAAGGTAAGGCTGGTTGAGTGCATTGAAAATTATTGTGCTTAACTACAAGAGGGGAGAAAAATCTATGAAAAAACGGAACACTAGGAAGGGTCCAGGCCCGAAACGTCAGCTTTTCTGCTCCTGAGATGCTGCTGGGCCTGCTGTGTTCATCCAGCCTCACATTTTATTATCTTGGGTTCTCCAGCATCTGCAGTTCTCATTATCACTCACACTAGGAACTTAACCTGCTGGTTGTACTGGAGCACTTTTCTCAACCTAAAGAACCTTTTCTTTTGGGACTGTGCGGTGACAAAACAAGTCAGAATTGTACGCATCATTTGCAAGTTTCACTGATTTCTTCGGCTGGGTTTAAGCACACGCACTAAAGAGCATTTTGATACAACAGAAATATCATCCAGAAGCAAGTTGGGGAGCAGGGAAAGTTGAATCATCTGTCACTTAAAATTTACTCATGCAGTTTGAATTATAAGAATGTCAGCTGAAGTAAAAATTCAAACATGTACAGAATGGAAACTTTTTAACTTCATCTGCTTCATCAATTTCCATTTAGAAGAGAACCAATCGGCTAGTCGCTTTTCAGCTGTTTGTGTTTAATTTGGCTAATGGTAGCTGAGATTCTGCACATTAACACTTGTTTAGATAGATCTGTCTTTCCTGTTGAAAGTGTGATGCAGAAAATCTTGAGCCTGCATGCGCCTGAGAGCATCCAGAATTTGTTTGGATTGAATGAAAGTTTTCAGCAATCTGAGGATCCAAAACGTCCCTCATGAACATTTCTCTCACAACTTCAGTTATTTTCTCAGAAATTTCTCCATGCCATTTCCACTCTGAGTGGAAATGTTTCCTGTACTTCCTCATCCTTGTCTTCTTTCGCAGTGATCTAATGTGTAACCTTGTCATTTAATGGAGTTCGCTGCCCCAATGGTAATGTTCTGGGAACCTGAGTTCAAATCCTGCAGGTATAGCTATAATATTTCTTGTATACTTTTGAGGACCAATGCTCACTTTCTTGCTCTTTTCCTTTTTAATGTACCTGTAGAAGGTCTTGGCTATCTATTTTTAAATTTGTAGCTACCTTTCTTACACTAATTTCTTCTTCTCAGTTAATCTTTTAGACATTCTCTGCTGTTCTGTTTAGTCTGACTAAACAGCTGACTTGCCACTCACTTTTGTGCAATTATATGCTTTTTCCTTAAATGTGAGGTTTTCCCTAACTTTTTTTATTTAACAAGGGTCCTCCCTTCAGAATTTTTCTTCATAGTAGGAACATACTTATTCTAAATGTTATGAAATTTCCCCTTAAACATCTGTCACTGTGTCTTCATTAATTTTCCACTAACCGATAATGCCAATTCATTTAAGCCAGCATAGCTTTCATGCCCATATAGTTGGACTTATTTAAGTTTACCAGTCTTATGCCCAATATTCTTCCTGAGCAACTGGTTGAAAAATGAAATCATATTGCTGCCAATGCTACATAGTGGTGCTGTTGTTCTGAGATTATGAATGACATGCTACACAATACCAATTTTAATATAACTTGGTACTAACTTTAAGATAGCTTCCAAAACATGTTACTCTAAGAAACTATCTCAAAAACATACTGTAAAACCTTGGTCAGTAGTGGTGCTCTCAAGTCACACTAAATGGTGAATATTGAAGTCCTCCAACAACATTACAATTTATTCACTTGCCATGTCTAGTGTTTCTTTTAGTAAGTCTTCAATATGAGGGGAACTGACCATCTGAGTTATCAAATTGATGAAGGGATTTATCAGCAAAAGGTTCCTCTTGTCCATGTTTGACCTCATGTCATGAGACTTCACTGAGTCTGGAATCAAACTTGAAGACTCTGGGCAGTTCCCCACAAACTGTATGCCACTATGCTGCCAACTCTGGTCGGTCCATCCCATTTCACATCGACATGGTAGTTAGTAACACATTATTCATTGAATATGACTATGAAAATGCTAGGCTGTTGCTTAACTTATTCCCAAATTTTGGCCTGAGTCAATGTTAGTAAGGAGGAGGACTTATTAAGAATCAGACCTGCCATTGATGTTTCTGTTGCCTGTGACCAATGACGGGTGGTACACTTGATGTTATTCAATTTTGACAGCAGTTTGATATGAGTGAGTGGTTTGTTAGATTGCATTTAAGATTCAACTGTATGGTTGAGGGTCTGGAGTCAGACATAGGCCAAACTAGATAAGAATGACTGATTTCCTTCACTAAAAGATGTTAGTAAACCAAATGAGTTTTTCCAGTAATCAACAGGAACTAGCTTATAATTCCAGATTTTTACCAAGGATTTTGAACCTGGGTCTTTAGATGACGAATTATATCATCTGATAGTAGGAACTGCAGATGCTGGAGAATCTGAGATATACAAGGTGTAGAGCTGGATGAACACAGCAGGCCAAGCAGCAGCAGAGGAGCAGGAAGGCTGATGTTTTGGGCCTAGACCCTTCTTCAGAAACGCATTTTTGCAGAAAAACCGCCTTCCTGTTCCTCTGATGCTGCTTGACGCGCTGTGTTCATCCAGCTCTACATCTTGTTACCTCACATTATATCATCTCCTGCTTTTACCCACTTGTCATTGTTAACATGCACAATAACTTGCATGTCACTCTGTGTTACAGTTACTGTACTATTAATCAGTTGTAACTCTCTGCTTCCAATAATAGTCAATACTGGATATTTAATACTCACCAGACACCAATAAGGAAGAACCGACAAAAATACTACAGAAGCGGTAAATCAGAAACAAAAACAGAAATTGTGGGTAAAACTCAGCAGGTCTGGCAGCATCTGTGGAGACTAATCAAACTGTGTTCTGAGCAACGGTCATTGGACCTGAAACATTAACTCTGGTTTCTCTCCACAAATGCTGCCAGACCTGCTGAGCTTTTCCAGCTATTTCTGTTCTTGCTCCAATAAAGAAGGTTCAGTGTACAGAACAGCACGTGCCAGCATTAATTGTCCATTCCAAGTGACACAAAACAATAAAGAATCTTGTACATTCTTTGTGTATTTATTGGGGGAATGGAAAGAAAATTATTTTAAAGAAACAACTATTAGATTATAAGGTTTGATTTGTGATTGTTGCAGCATCATCGTAACAGTACTACTAATTGTAAAGTGGTGCGAGAAAAAGTTGCTGTTGGATTCAAAATTAGGATGAAATCTGTGGAGGTATGTCAAATAATTCATCAGGAAAACATGAATTTCAATGACTGTTAAAATCAATTTTGTCAGCAGAGGCATTTTGGAAAATGCAAATTTTCTGAGGACATTTTTTAACATTCACGCATGGGATATGGGCATTACTGGACAACCAGCATTTGTTTCTCCTCTTTGGTTGCCCTTGTGAAGGTAGTGTGTTCTGCGCCACTGCAGTCTACTTGCTGTAGGTTGAACCACAAAAGCTGAGGGAGTTCCAGGATTTTGACCCAGTGATACTGAAAGAATGGTGGCATATTTCTGAACCAGAAGTCACACAACACCAGGTTATAGTCCCACAGGTTTATTTGAAATCACAAGCTTTTGGAGCACTGCTCCTTTATCAGGTGAAGACTTTTTCTACCCCAGTCCAACACCAGCATCTCCGTATTGTGACATATTTCTAAGTCAGATTAGTGAGTGGTTTGGAGAGGAACTTGAAGGAGGTGATGTTCCTACATTTCTGCTGCCCCTATCTTTCCAAATGCTAGAGGTCATGGTTTGAAAGATGTTGTCTCAGGAGTTCTGGTGAATTTCTGCAGTGCATCTCGTAGCTGGCATGCAGTGATGCTACTGAGTGTCGGTGTTGAAGGGAGTGAATGTTTGTGGATGTGGTGCTAATTTTATCATATACAAACTAAGCTTTAGTCAAACATATGGTGGGCGTTGGTTAGCTCATTTGGTTATACGGCTGAAGTCTGATGCAAAATCATACCATTAGAGTCAGTTCAATCTCTATACTAACAGTGGTAATTCACAGAGTCCTGCCTCTCACCCAGCTCTGTGCTTGTTCAGGCATGTCCTTCAAGCTGTATGTCGCTAACTGGCCCTCCCTTAACAGAGAGAGAGACATATATATGCTTGTAGTCTCTAGGGAATTATGGAAAATTATGATTTATTTGTCAAAAATAACTAATTGTGACAAAAGCCATGCTGGAATAATTTTAAATACATTATTATTTCCTTGCAGACAAAGGTAGTTGTCTTCTATGAGTATGGAAATGGCTGTTCAACCCTATTCAGGATCACATGGACTGTAAACTATTTAACAACAACGACAACAAAAACAAAGCGGCTGGAACGGCTCAGCAGGTCTGGCAGCATCTGTTTTGGGTCCGGTGACCCTTCTTCAGAACTGCAGATTATTTAATCTCAGATGACTGCATTGAGGAACTTTAGCCATTAAGCTCCAACAGACCAAAGATGCCATAATACGCGCAGTGTCAGAAACAGATCTTTGACATTTATAATAAGGCCTATAAGAAAATGGGCCTTACACTCAACATTTAGAAGACCTAAGTCCTCCATCAGCCAACTTAAAATGCATCTGGCCCATTGATTTTTTTAAAATTCATTGACAGGATGGCTCAGCCAGTATTGATTACCATCCTTAATTGCCCCAAGGGCAGCTAAGACTGAGGCACATTGCTGTGGTGTCACAGGTTGGGCAGATCAAGTAAGGTTGGCAGGCCCCTTCCCTAAAAGGGATTAATGAACCAGGGAGAGGTTTTCCCCCAACAATTGCCCTTACTTCCAGATTTTTTCCCCCCCACATATAACCTATGGCAGGATTCAAACTCAGATCCACAGAGTATTATTTGGGTCTCTGGATTAACAGCACCACAATATTACTACTAGGCCATTGTCTCCCAGTAAGTACCTAGAAAGTGAAACACTTTCAGTGCCTTGAAAGTTATCTATCAGAAGGCTGCGATTAACAAAGAAATCCAGCATTTCCTGAAATTTGCTGGTTCAGCCTTTGTCTACCTGAGTAAGGAAATGCTTGAGGTACACAGCAACAAATGTGAAGCCAAGTTTGTGGTCCACCACGCAGTCGTGATCCCTAACTTACAGTATGGAGTTGAAACATGAAAGTTATACAGGAGGCACATCAAAGCACTGAAGTCATATTATCAACACTGCGTGTGAATAAAGTGGGTGGATAGGTGCCCCAACAACTAACAACAGTGTTCCTCACAAACAGGCACCACGAACATCGATGTTATGATCATCCACAGTCAGCTTCACTGTGTTGGTCACATAGTTAATTTATCCTGGCTTACTCAGGACAGATGCACAGGAGATGAATAGAAAAAGCACTTCAAAGACATGTTGAAAGTCAACGTAAAGAAATGCCATGGTGACATTAAGTCCTAGGAGATAATCCCCTTGGGCAGGAGTGTCTCAAAGACCATTAATGGCCCAAGGACACAAGGACCAGCTCTTCTTGAGGTGAGGACTCCCATCATAAAATGGTATTAAAGTGGCAAATTTCGCCTAGAAAGGTTACTGTACACTGCATTGAAAAAAATGTGTATTTCAAAATATTAATCTATACTGTACAAAATAAGGCAAAGATGTATAAAATTTATACAATTCTTTTAGAGGTTTATGCAACCTTAGTTGTTGATATAGAAATACAATTGTAAACTTTAAATGGTTACTATGTCCACTCAAGCTAAACATGTAGAAATTCTAGTGTATACAGTAATAGTAGTAGGCCATTCTTGTGGCAGCTCACTGGGATGGTTGTGGTGAAGACTGGAACTTCCGTCTGCTGCATAATTTTATCTTTGTCCTGCCTCAACTTGTGGGATTACAGGCTCCAGGTTACTACCTTGAGAGGGAGGAAGATAGATATAGCTGTGACAAATTGATAAGCTGTAATCCTACATTATAGTTTCAAAATTTCTCATTTTAGAATTTTCTGATTTCCCAACAAGGATCAATATCTGTGTAATTAATTTTTACATTAATTTTTTTACAGGGTCAGGCATATCAGTATGATTACATGGTGTATGAATCCACAACAGTAGGAGTAAAGGAAACAGAAATTGTGGGAATTGCAGTAAATTTTGTGTCTCTGTACTGTAGTGGTTATCACTTTCACTTAACACACAAAATGTTTTTGGTTCAAAACTGGGCAGAAACAGTGATGCTCCCACATTATCTGGGCAAGACAAGATTTCCCCGCTTGCTGGTATTTATGGGGTGGCATCATAGCTCAGTGGTTATCACTGCTACTTCACAGCCTTGGGTGATAGTCTGTGTGAAGTTTGCATGTTCTCCCTGTCTCTGCATTGGTTTCCTCTGGGTGTTCCAGTTTCGTCCCACAGTCCGAAGACAGATTAGGTTACACAGACAGGTCAGGTGGATTGCCCACTGTGTCCAGGGACATGTAGGCTGGATGGATTAGCCATGGTAAAATGCAGGATTATGGGAATAGGATAGGGGGCTGAGTTTGGGTGGAATGCCCTTTGCAGGGTTGGTGCAGACTCGATGGGCCAAATGGCCTCTTTTCACATTGTAGGGATTCTACAGATGTTGCTATTTCACTAATCACAGCCCTTTCTGGATGAATTTTGCATGATCCACAAGATGAGAATCAACCTGGCCTAACTAAGTCCCTCCATCACCTGGCTAGATTCTGTTGGTTTCGTCCTCAACCCCAAAATGGCTGGGAAATTCAAGCTTTGATACTTTATGAAAGTGTATTTAAGTTAAGAATCAAATTTAAGATGTTGTGCCAAATAATCTTTAAAAGCCAAAATGAGAAGATCAGATTGAAAGATTGTACAATTTATTTTACAGGATAAATACATTTTCATTGCTATAAATATTTCTGGAATGTTTTGTAAATAAATGCTCTAAGAACATCTGGTGGTAGCATTTCAGCTTTCAGCAACTGCAGAGAAAATATTGAATATGAAATACCCAAAGAGTTCAGTTTTAAAGAGGACTCCAATTATTAACATTGTAAACAAGAGGCTGCAGGTGGGGACTAGTTTAGTTTGGGATTATGGTCAGCATGGATTGTTTTGACCAAAGGGTCTGTTTCAGTGCTGTATGTCTCTATAAGAAGAGAAGAACCAAAGTGGTTCAGTAGTCTCACACTGCTTTGGAAATGTCTTAAAATTTATTTTTATGCATGAAACTCTCCAACTCACTTACTTTCAGGCTTTTACTTCTTCCAGGCCTACAGGGCATTTGGTACGATCCAACTTTCCATTTTGAAAAAATGAGCAACTGTGTATTCTTCCAGATCCTCACCAATGGTGATCTTGAGACAGTACCCAACAGGGTTACAAGAAAAGCCTGCAGAGGCTTTTTCCTTTGTGTGTAGAGCATTTGGCTCCAAGCTGTGTCTCACAATGCTCCATATGAATCAGGCCAATCAGGCATATTTCCAAACATTGGACAATCTATTACAGAGGCTTAAATATTCTGCCCAGTACCCAAAATAAGTGTTTGGTTTTCCAAGTTTTCTGATGCCTATCACAAACATTTTATGCAGGTATTTTATTCATAGTTATTAAAGTTTGACAACTCCTGCATTTCAGATGTTCTGGTACACCTTGCAACTCTGTCAGCCAGGGAAGGGCATGGATATTGTTCTCTGCCATTGACTGACTGATCAGTTGTACAAATGGCAGAGAATAAAACAACAAACAGAAAAGGAACACTTATTGTGATGGAATATTAAAAATTAGATGTGAAATGTGTTCCTATTCTTCAAGAGATTGGTAGGCGTAAAAACTAATGAATCAAGACTGCTTGAATTGAAGATGTAGGTTAATAGAAGGGGGCAAAGTTCCAAATTGTTAGACATGCAAAATTGAAATACTGCCCATGCTAGAAATGTGAAATAAAAACAGGAAATACTGGATACTCTTAGCAGAATCTCTGGAGAAAGAAGACAGAATTAATAGGCCTGATTTTAATTCGAAGTGGTTAAAATAATGCCCGAGGGTTACAACATTTACTTTGAAGCAGAAAAGGCGGGCAATGTAATAGATTTTAAGCAAGTACCTACCTCACCCACTTTCTCTACTCTGCGCTTGTTTAAACTTGTTTACTTCCCATCTCTGGTAACAAGAAATGAAGTGAAATATTAGACTGGATTTCCATCCTGAAGCCAGGCAATAAAAGTTGTGAAACTTCCTTGCTCAGCCCCATCTATGTAAACACATGCCCCTCCAAACATTCCCAATGGCCCTCATGCCCTGCATTCCAGCCTATTCTCCTCTATTCTCTGCCAATCGTCCTCCATTCATTCCATTTCAACCTATGGTATTTCCATGTCCATTTGCTCAATACAGAAACAATGAGCTCTATTGTAATAATGACATGTGCTTTTAAAAATGAATCATTCATTCATAACTCTCTTGAGAAACTTCTTTAACCACCGTCCTAGAAAAGTGTCAATCATCCAGACCGAAAAATTATCAATAGCAGAAACTATGAGCACTTGACATCTCTTTATCGTGTATAATTAAACATTATGTAATTGACAAAAATAAACCTCAGAGAAAGCAATATTTTCTTTATGTGCAGTGTTTTCGCCAAGACATTGGAAGCTTGGACTCTCAGCTGTGTCCCACTATGTATTCTTGACTAGCATGAGTCCTTCAAAAGATGGCCAGTCTCCACAAAGTTGTGGGGTTTTCGGAGATTGCCTTTCCCTGGAATGGAGCCTGCCTGATCAAGAGTGCAGAGTGAGTTCTCCTGACCCCCACCAGACTGCGGTCTTATCCTGCAGCAACAAAATTTGAGTGCCAGGAAGAGGGGTTGGGAATCCTGAAATCGGGGATTTACCATTATTTTCAAAGGTCAGTGAAGCGTCCCTGCCTCTAGGAAAATCCTGCACATTAACTTGTGCCTCTCACCAGAGAGGCTGCTTTTCTACTGCGTTGTATTAATTCTTGTTATACAGGTACAGGCTGGAGTTTTAGTCTCCCTGCTATGTGCCCAGGAGTCAGTTGGGAATAAATTAATTATTAATAAAATAATTGGCATGGCAGGGAATGCCATGGCATTGTCTCACTGCCCCTGCTGGTATTTTACCAGCTGTGATAGGGGTCAGACAGACCACACTTCATAGCATCAATTCTGATCCTTGAGTCGCCAGTTGATGACTAACCCATTGGTCATCTCTTACCACCGTTGGTATCTTACTAGTAGCAAAGAATATGTCCAAGCCACAATGTGGAGACTATGGACTTGGAGTAATTGGAATAAAGAGGAGACGTGGGGTGGGGGGGTGGTGTGCAGTGAGATTGGTGTTTTGGTCGCTCCTGGACCCTATACCCAACAGAGGCTATCCCATTTGAAATAGTCCCCACAGCTTGCCAATCCACAACTCATTTCCACCGTTCTCTATCCAGGGCCTGCCGGATTGGGCCCTGGTAAAACCACACCATTAACCGATTTTCCAGCTTGTCCAAGATTCCTTAAAGGGGACAAACAGGACATTCCCAGTGGCACAGCTGGGACTAGAGATCTTTCGGTCATCTGATTCACCAATAGCTTTGCAAGCAGGACATTTTCCCGCGTGGGAATCACAGACATGACATTAGGTAGTGTTGCTGGAAAAGCTCAGCAGGTCTGGCAGCATCTGTGGAGGAGAAAACAGAGTTAACGTTTCAGGTCCAGTGACCCTTCTTCAGAACATCAGGTAGTTATCTGCATTTCGACCGTAAAATCTAATTGGGGCCTCGTGGGTGAGCAGAGGCACTCCCTCTGTGCTTTTTCTCTTGAAGTTGGACTAGTGCCATTGGAAAAAATTCCAGCCACAGTGGCTGAGTGTGACAATGAGAAAAATGGACAGAAAAATGCGAGAAAATTGTGGGAACAAACAATTTCAGAAGTGCAGATCAGAAAAGATTAAAAGAAAAGCCAGAATGGCAATGTTTCTTTGGCCTTGTTTGCTCTTCAAAAAAAATATCATATTATTGGCTCTGATACATTTGGTGCCTCCAGTACCTGAATTTTAATGTCATAGCAATCAAATTTTAAGATTAGATTGAACATTTTTATTTTCTTATTTTATGATACATTTTATCATAAGAATCTGATTCCCTTTTAAATGGAAATATCAAACTGTCTTTTTACAGTTAACATTGTTTTATGGACAGCGAGTAGTTTTACACAGATGCAAACCCATTAGAGTACTTGACTATATCCAGGTCAATCCCTACAATGGGAAGATGTTATCAGATGGATGTATATATAATATCTTCATAGTCTGTAACTTGTGTGTAAGACAAAAAAAACCTGCAGATGCTGGAACCCAAGGTAGACAACCACGAGGCTGGAAGAACACAGCAGCTAGACAGCATGTGGAGTCAAGGAGAAGCCAACATTTCAGGTATTACCCTTCTCCAAGCCTGAAGAACTTGCGTACAATGTGTTTAGGAATTTCCATCCTGCTTCCAGTGATCATTTATCTATAACTATCCATTGTTTGCAAGAGTCCATAAATCTCTCTCTTAGAGACAGAGTCAAGTGTCTGTTGGAATGGCAATGCCATCTAACTGGGAATTCCCCTGCTCTTACCAACAAATCCCAAAATGGGACTTGAATCCATAGCTTCCACAGACACAAGGAATGCCACTCGCTGAGCTACAAAATCTTCATATTCCTAATGCCATGGGCCCACTAAATAGGAATGTCATTTTTGTTGTCTTAAACTGATCATCTTATTCATCAAGGTCATGAGACTGGTTTGCAAAATGGCTTAATCACATTGTGGCATTTGGGTCCTTTAGTGAGATTCCACTTCAGGTACATTGCTGGAGTTGCATATACCTTCCTTTTATGCCTGAATCACTCCAATCTTACCAAGATGTCGGATGCGTAAATGTGTGGAAATATTCAATTTCTCAATGTTGATCTGTCTGAGCCTTGATGAACACGAAACTGACCCTACTGGGCCCATGCTGACCAGATATCCTAGATTAATCGTGTTCCATTTTCCAGCATTTGGCCCATGACCCTCTAAACCCTTCCTATTCTTGCAGACATCCAGATGTCTTTTAAATGTTGTAACTGTACCAGCCACCACCACTTCCTCTGGCAGCTCGTTCCATACACCCTTCATCCTCTGTGTGAAAAAGTTTTAAATCCCCCTACCCTGGGGAAAAGACTTGACTATTCACCCTATCCGTGCCCCTCATGATTTTATAAACTTTTGTAAGGTCACCCCTCAGCCTCCAACGCTCCAGGAAAAATAGCCTCAGACCATTCAGCCTCTCCCAGTAGCTCAAATCCTCCAACCCTGGCAACACGCTTGTAACTCTTTCCTGATTCCTTCTAAGTTTAATAACATCTCTCCTACAGCAGGGAGACCAGAATCAAACGCGGTATTCCAAAAGTGGCCTAACCATTGCCATGTACACCCACAAATTGACATCTTTAAAGGCTATTTAGGATTTCATTGTATTGTTACTGGTCTGAGCCCAATGGCAGGCAGGGTGTTCTTTATATGGGGAGCATGAGAAGCAGGCCCATGCAGAGTTGCATGTGATACTCAGTGTCTGAATGGTGAGAATGGTGGGCTGCTGAGAGCCAGCTCACTGCCCTTTGCTGTCGACTTGCTCATCACCCAAGCTCCACCAACTCCCACACCATCACTCACCTGTGCTTGGGATCTGTCAATGTCTCTAGATGTGGATGGGTGTTGATCTAGCAGCAATCACCCTCTTTAGCGGCAGTGCTTTTTGAAAGGTTTGGCTGCATCTTCAAGGTGAGTGAGATTTCTGCTGTCCTAATCACTGACTCATGCTTGAGAGGAACTTAATACAGCCCTTCTCTAAAGGAGGTGAAAGCAGGTTGTTGGGGGGGCGGGTGGGTGTAATGCAGGTGTTCCTGTGAACTACACAGCCAGTGAGCAAGATACATTCTTCCATCAAATACATCCTAATGTGTGCATTGCACCAAGTACTATCATACCATAAAAACCTATCAGCATAATATTGACCTGTCAGCTTAAAAAATGGATATAAAAATAACTAAAGTTAAAAATAATGTTTATAATCTTAGAAGTACAAAATAAAATTATCATTTAATACTCCACAGTAGTTTCAATGGACAATAAACCCAACAATTACACTGTTAAACTGTACTCTTGAGTTAATTTATTTGACAGTTGGAGAGGTCATGGCTTTAATGGTATTATCGCTGGATAATGTTCTGGGGACTTGGATTCGAATCCCACCAGGGTAGATGGTGGAATATGAATTCAATTAAAAACATCTGGAGTTTTGAGTGGAATGATGATCATGAAACCGCTGTTGATTGTTGGAATAGCCCATCTGATTCACTAATGTCCTTTAGGGAAGGAAACTGCCATCCTTACCTGGTCACGCCTACATGTGACTTCAGACCCACAGCAATGTAGTTGATTGTTAACTGCCCTCTGGGCATTTAGGGAAGGGAAGTAAATGCTGGTCTAGCCAGCGACATCCTCATCCTGTGAATGAATAAGGAAAAAAAAATTTAGCCGTCATTCATCATGACCAAAAATAGTAATGCAATACGTGAAAGAACATAGGTCATACTTGGTTGCAGTTTCAGCTGACATCCACACAATTATATGATTTCCTTTCATCATCGACATCGGCAAAAAGTCTGTAAACTTATAACATTATTTTAACTTTTAAATTTATCAGAGTTCGGGCGCTTTTCCAGGAAAATTTAGAGGAAAAGTAAGAAGGAGGCATGGGCATTAAAATTAGCATTAAAGTCTACAGACTTTCCAGATGTGCTGGGCTTTCCCTGCTTTAATGTACACATGCATTTGTTTTATCGCCAGTTTTTATTTCCATGCTAGACTCTCCTAACTATTACTCTTGCCTAATTTTAGACAGAACTACCTGAGATTTCAGTTAAGTCTGAAAAATACGGAAAGTTTGTTCCAGAGTACATTGTTTCACCATTGGATTAGTGCACATTTCCTCTTCCAGGCACAACTGGTTATATATTGTGAAAAGTTCATAGGTTTACTGGTAAGTTTATAATTCTGCATGAAAATTTATATACATCACGTATATTTATAGATAAATTTATACATTAATGTATACATACTGGCATACCCATTGGAAAATGGTAAACTACTATGGGCAGTACCTAATAGGGGCCTGACAACATGGGCCACAGCAAGAAATGTATCAGAATTTTGTGAGGCCAATCTTGGCATAAGTACCAAATTGTTGTAACTTTTAAACAATTTCTGGGCATCAAGCGGAGATTCTCATTAGGAAGCAGCGAGCTGTCTATTAAGAGGGATTATTGCATGTTAATGAACTTATTAATTGTACATCTCACCACTAATATGCAACTTCCTACTGTGCCATCCACTGTAAGCAAACCCACTGAGAATTCTCAACCTGAAGTCAGAGTTGGTACCTGGCAACTTCAGGTCACTGCTGCCTGTGATAGCCTTTGTGTTGCTCAGTACAAAATGACATCGGAGGGCAAGCTCCATGGCTACAAGCTGCATACAACCATCATCTAGGTATTAGCATCTGACACTTGCCAACCCCTCAGGGTCTTCTGAGCACCTCTTCAATCTACTTGCAGGATATTTGGGAAGCTGCATAGCAGGGTGCACCAGCAGCTAGCATTGCAATTTTGTTGCAAGGACACTTTATGTGCATGGACAGTCACCCAGCTCACAGATTGGGCCAGTGTGCATCTCATGGAAGCTTGCTTGCTCTCTTAGTGCTCTCTCACTTAGCCACACACTCACAACATCCTTGCCTTATGGTACTAATTAGTGCAGTCTCACGATCAGCAAGCTTGCCTTGCTGGGCAGCAATGTTCAGTCAAGTGAACAGACACATTGCTGTATGCTCCATGCCACATCAATCTCACACTGCACCAGGTGCCAGCAGATTACACAGTAAACACACACAGCATGGGCAGCAAGCAAGCAGCCAGGGCTCAAAGTATTACTGAAGTCCATGGAGAAACTTCTCGTCAGGGGATCCAAGGACAGTAAGTTAACATCTGCCTCCAGTACCAGTCCAGAGGATTGACCATGCTCAGGCATCTGGTGGAGGTGGTTTCAGTCAGGGGGTCTATGCCTCCGCAGTTTGGAGAGTGGCCACACAGTCAGTCCTGTAGCTCCACAGCAGAAGTCCGGTGATGAGGGGGGACATTGCAGTCGGAAACATATACAGGTATCAGTCTGGGATTTAGGCACTTCCTGCTGGAAAGGACAGGAAGAGAACAAAGAGGGCTGCCGTCCTCGGGACGATACTTGGGAATGTCATTGTGGTGACTGGGGTCTACAGGCTGAGGCGAAAGGCAACGACCATTGTGAAGGGAGGTAACCATATTTTAACCGTGGGGAGTGGGATGGTGGAATCCAGTACAGCATGGCTGGGAACGAGGTATTGTGAGAGGGGTGAAGTCAGCAGCACTCCGCCTTCAAGTATAGCACAGCATATACTGAAATGTTACCTCCTATGCCCGGGGTTGGGCTGTGGGGGTGATGGCGCCTAGGTATAGGCTAATGTAGGTGGGTTGGGTGGTGTAGATGTAAAGCCTATGGGATTTATAGGAAGGGAATCTGGATGTTTGGGTATCACTAACATGTAGAGATAGAGGTGGAAAGCAACAGTTCAAAAAGCATACACTGTCATCTTCCATCATGCTGGAAATTGAAAGCATGTAATTGGGAACCAAATGACCACATCTGGAGTTGGGGGGAGGGGGCTGTGTGTGAGGGATGTTGGTGTCTCATCCTGAAAGGGAGGGGACTGCCTGACCAACCAATTTGAGATCCTTCAGAGGGCAACAACATTACTTGCAGGACATTGATCTGTGGGTCCTAACCTGTGGCGATCCTACTGCATTGGCTCCCTAAGCATTCTACCCCTCCCTGCCCAACAATATTGCTGGCCAATTCATTCAGCAAAAGAATTGGGATATTTGACCATGAAGAGCAAAGGTGTCAACAGAACCCATTGCTCTGTTATTTGCCTTGTTCACCTTATTTCCACATACTGCAGCAGGCTCTCAACATAGTTATCAATCCACAATATATCCTGAAGTTATACATCATGCCAGCATAATTACATTCAGGGCTACACAGAGATTCAAACTGATGTAATGCAAAACCAACCAAATTTATCCAACTGTGATACTTAATACACAGTGCGTTAACACCTGTGCCACCAAAATGCCCTTGGAAGGTGTTTTGCTTTCTGTTCCTTCCACAATGGTTTCATGTTATCCCAGGTTCAGAATATTGAAGGCAATCTGCTCCATAGTGGAACCTTTGGCTTTTGAAGTTAGGTCAGTGGCCACAAGGACATTATTGTGTGGACAGCTCAGGATGCTGAGAGGCTTCAGTAGACATTCTTCAGCTTCAACTTCTAAGGTTCCAAGGCTTAATGGAGCAGGTGACCAGACATGGAGGGTCTAGCCACTTCTGGAGGGTCCTGCGAAGAGGCTTCTGAGGGGACCTTGTGTGTGGTTCCCTCTCTGGTTCGGTACCTCCTGACACCACCCTGTCTCCTGGTGACAAAGAGATGCCTGGAGATAACGCATATCTGAAGCAGCCTTTTGAGGCCTTGGTGCTCTCTCTGTTGGGGTCAAAGAGGTAGCCTCTGATGGAGGAGGCCATTCCTCCATTAAGGTCATGAATATTCCACTGGTAGCCACAAAACACAGCCATTGGATAGAAGTGGTGTGCAATAAATGACACTGACAGTGATGTTAAGTTTAGAGTTGCTGTGGAATGAATTCCCCACTCAGCAGACTTCTCTTGTGAGATACAGAAGTCTTTTCTCACAGTGGGTGAGGAACCCAATGTCATGTATCCCTCCATCTGTCCAGGCCCTTTATGCCCTATTGTGGGCTGTCTTCTTCTGGAATTAGAGAAAAGGAAGCATTGAATGAGCTGAAAGTGGGTGAAACAGCTGTTAGAGCTGATTCATGTGAGGGAAAGGTGGTGAGATGTTCTGTGTAAGAGTGGGCAGCACAGTGGCTATATGGGGTTAGTGGTGTGGAGAAACAAGAGATTCTGAAGGAAGATTGTGAAGGGTGGCACAGTGGCTCAGTGGTTAGCACTGCTGCCTCACAGTGCCATGGACCTGGTTCGATTCCACCCTTGGGCAACTGTGTGGAGTTTGCACATTCTCCCCGTGTCTCTGTGGGTTTCCTCCAGGTGCTCCAGTTTCCTCCCACAATCCAAAGATGTGCAGGCTAGGTGGATTGGCCATGCTAAATTGCTGGTAGTGTTCAGGGAAGTGTAGATTATGTGGATTACAGGGGATGGGTCTGGGTGGGGTGCTCTGAGTGTCAGTGTAGCCTTGTTGGGCCGAATGGCCTATTACCACACTGTAGGGATTCTATGATAGTGGAAGTGGCAGAGGATGAGCCTTGATGGGAGGTGGGTGCATTTGCAGAGTTTAAGTTTGAGGTAGCTGAAAGGGTGTGGCATTTACCCTGGCACAACTGACAAGGTCATTGAGATTCTTGTGGCACTGCTGGTCATTCAGCTGAACAGTGGAGACTGCAGAAATCCAGTTGACAAATTCACACCAGTCTTCCAGCATCTGGTGCCATGGCCTCCCTGATCAATCCTCCAGAAGGGGAATGCCTTGGCTTTGCAACAAGACCTCCAAGACCCTGCCAGAGAATCACAGTGCCATCTTCACTTCCCTGGAATCTGCTGCTGTCACCAAGCAGAGCAACTTTGGAATGCCAGTGTTCATCCAGGTGCACAGTAACTTGTTCAAGTACAGTGTGGGTGCCGGGGTGGGGGGGGTGGGGAGTATTTTGGCGAATATCCATTAAGTGGTAACTTCTGGGAATGGCACATGGTAAGACGACAATAGAATTGGACTGGTAAGGTGCAAAAGGGTAGGTAGATAATAGGGTGAGTTTGGCAAGATACAGTGAGAAATCTCCAAAAGACTCAATAAAACTCAAAAGCACAGCATTGTGGCTCGGTGGTTAGCTCTGCCACCTCAAAGCACCAGGGACCTGGGTTTGAATCCAAGCTTGAGTAACTGTCTGTGGAGAATTTGTACAATTTTCCTGTGTCTGCATGAGTTTCCTCTGGGTGCTCTGGTTTCCTCCCATAGCCCAAAGATGTGCAGGTTAGGTGGATTAGCCATGCTAAATTTTCCTGTAGTGTCCAGGGATGTACAGGCTAGTGGATTAGCCATGAGAAATGTGGGGATAGAGTAGGGCAGTGGGTGGGATGCTGTTTGTCAGGTCAATGTAGACCCAATGGGCTGAATGGCCTGTTTCAATTCTGTAGAGATTCGTTGAAAACTGACACAGCCAATAAAAATCATTGTAATTCTGTGTAGAAGGCTGCAAAAAAATCCTTTTTCGTAAACTCAGTACATTCCAAAGAAATATAGATTAGGGTTGTCAGCTCTGCTTAGACCTATTCCTGGAAGTTTCATTACAAGACCTCCTATCTGCAATGACCTTGTGCGATTAAACATTTTTCGTCTGCTTCACAGAAGTGCTCAAAAGAAAATGATTTCTAAAATAAACCCAGTGATTTTTGTTTCCGTTTTTCACAGCAGTGACTTGAAGATTAATCTTTATTTCCTAGAAAGCCTGAGACTATTATTGCAAAATAGCCTACTCAAGGCCTAAGTATCAACTTCGAAGACATATGGCTGAGCTTTCAAGTGGCTTGCCAAGGGAACTGCTTGTATTTTAGCCATAAGGTCATGTTTATACTAGGAGCGCAAGATGCAGCATCTCCAATTCCACATTAATGACAACAATCAATATTAACCTGAGTTTTTTGTGGGCATTGCCCTGATTTGTTGAATGCCTTTGCAAATAGAAGTCTAAATGTAGTTAACCATCAATTGCTGAACCAGGACACCTGGAATCTGTGATGACAGTGGAAATCTGTAACTTGTTTATCTGCATCTCAGCATAAATTCCCTAAGTTAGGTTAAGTTTTCAACTGTAATGCAATTTCTTTGCTTCAAGCTGTAACTTGACGCTCCACTATCAATTAAACAAAAAAGCATCCAAAGCAATAGGTAACAATTTATTTATATCTGTAAGTTACAGACATTTTCTAGATTGCGTTTTCACCCAGATGTATTGTATCCCATTTTATATTGTCATAAAATTGGTTTAATAATTAAATATTCTATGCTGCATCTGCCACAATTCACCTAACTACACTTAATGTTATGCCATGAATATCCTTCATGTACTAGAAACGCTTCTATTATACTAAAATCGTAAATTTATTTCAACAATTCTGCAACACTTAATACATTGCATCTTGATTTGACTTATGCAAATATGGCACTATTTCACATCGTCAGGCTCAAGGATCTACTCTTTTTTTCTGATGTTTACATGTCAAGGGTTTAACATTACCTGAGCAATAGGCCAAAGTACAAGTACAGAAAAGGGTAGAATTTTTGCACTTACAATACAAACCATCATTGGTAAATTCTTGTAGCTTTACAACATAACAGCATTACATATGATGTTAATTATACATTTTCATATACAAACTCATTTGTTTGCAAATATTAATACAGCATGTTACCATGGTAAAAGTTGTTATCCTGCATTTTATTTATATAAGCCTACTTAATGTCACAGCATACTGAATATATATTTATCTGATCAACTGGAAAGCGCAACAGTGCACCACTATACAAAGCAATCAGGAAGGCCAGGGTATAGCTGACATATTCTATTATGTTCAATGCCAATAAATCTTCTGGCAAAATTACTTCCCTTCAAACTCCACTCTTTCTTTATGTTGTTATCTGATTAAGGGAAGATTGCTTTTTAATTTACCAACAGCAGATGTAGGGTCTGAAGTTACTCTTGTAACAGAAGAGTTTCTTTGCATGTAAAGGAATTTACTTCTAATGTAACCCAAACTGACGTCTTTTGGCTGGAATGATCCTCCAGGAAATTGAATTGAATTGTCTCAATTCACCCCCGAGAGCAGATGGACTCTACGCACAGAATTCTATACGAATTAGTGATGTTAAGTTATAGTGTGGGGAAAGGGGAAAACCCACACTGGCCAAGGAACTGATCCTCTTCTGAGTCTGCTCTGAGCTTTGTAACAGGGTCAGAACATCAAGAACTTTACTTTCTATTTCACTGTGTTGTATGTGACCAGAGAGTGCTCGAAATGACAATGAGTACCAGAAATGGGAAGTGTGTTATTCATTAGCACTAATCTTCGATGCAACAGATTTGGACCTTGCCTTATATACTTTCAAGGATACAGTGACATCAGTTATTCCATAAACAATCTGCTTGTCTTATTTTGGGGTCAGTGACTCACACTACCCTGTATCTTTGTATGATAATGCGGCCCAACAGCACAACAACATAACCTAACTAGCTATTCATGTCTTTAAAATGCATGCATCTATCAGTCCTCTGAAGCCAAACATTTGATAAAGGTAAAAAGTTCTAGGTTGCTTTATTGATGAAGACGTAGAGAGCAATTATGATCAGGTACAATCGATTCAAACTGTAAAACATATACTTGCATACTACGAACCGAGGAAGATGCCACGTTTCTCTTAACAAGTATCAGCAATGATAGGGGGCAAATTAGCTTGGATGGCTGGTTTGCAGAGTGATGCCAACGGCATGGGTTCATTTCCTGCAGCAACCGAGGTAGCAATGAAGGTCCCATCTTCTCAACTTCACCCGTTTTCTGAGGCATGGTGACCCTCAAGTTAAACTCAACACCAGTTGGCTTTCTCTATTGAATCTTTTGAATTCTCTATCCCAAAAGATTGTGGATGCTCCATTGTTGAATATATTTAAGACTGAGATAGATTTTTAATCTCTCTGGGTATCAAAGAACAGGGAGAGTAGGACAAAAAATGGATTTAAAGCCAAAGATCAAGCAGGATCTTATGGAACAGCAAAAACAGCTTTGACAGGTCCAAATGGCCTAATTCTGCTTGTATTTTTTTGTCCTTATGTTCTCATGGTAGTACATTATGCTTAAAAGTGTGCAACAGCTTTTCTAATCTGAGTTTCAATGAAAATTCTGATAGCTATCATTTTAAAAACTTGCACTCTTGTCTGGGTTTTATTTTCCTCTGCTCACAGACAATTTTATCAGCTTGGCAGAGTAAACTATATTTTGCTTGAAAATACTTTTCCCAGTATGCTTAATATGCTAAATTATAAGATCTGAAATGTTACTGTTCCACAATGAAAAAATTCTGTAAGTTCTTTACCGTTTACTTACAAGTTGTATAATCATATCTATTTGTGATGATGAGGTAGTTATTTAAATGTGAGGTTAAAGCTATCAATATCACCACTACTTTAAAATTTGAAATAAGATTTGATAAAGCTCTGGTGCCAGAGTTTCTAAACGCCATTTACTAAACTTGGTGCTGATGGACATTTCTCTGACATCTCCAGGACATAATGATTGCTTGCTACATTGATTCTGGAGCAGCCTTTCTTCCAGCTAAAATTCTGTTATTCCAGAGATAACACAGTGTGAAGCTGGATGAACACAGCAGGCCAAGCAGCATCAGAGGAGCAGGAAAGCTTGACATTTTGGGTTGGGACCCTTCTTCAGAAACACTATTCTTAGAATTCTTAGAATCCTTACAGTGTGGAAACAGGCCCTTCGGCCCAACAAGTCCACACCGACCCTCAGAGCATGCCACCCAAGACCCAACCCCCTATAACCCACCTAAACTAGACATCCCTGAACACTATGGGCAATTTAGCACGGCTAATCCACCTCGCTTGCACATCTGCGGACTGTGGGAGGAAACTAGAGCACCTGGAGGAAACCCACCCAGACATAGAGAGAACGTGCAAACTCCACACAGACAGACAGACCTGAGGGTGGAATCGAACCCGAGTCCCTGGCACTGTGAGGCAGCAGTGCTAACCACTAAGCCACCTTGCCGCCCAACTGGCCACTTTTGGCCAGTTACACAGTTCCAAACATGATCCTCTCTGTGTGCTTTGTCCCCATTGGGGCACTGAGTTACAGTTTGCAAAGGCCCTCAATCGCAGTGAATGCCCAGTTAGCAGACCAGTGGTGGGATGCTACAATATTGACTGAGTTTAACTCCTGCCTCCGATCAGTACTCTGTGGGTACTGCAGGAAAAGGCGCTATGTACAGTTGCAAATTTGGGACAACAGACTCTGACTATTTATTTCCACATTAGGGGGTGTGGGCATCACTGGCTTAACTAGCATTTGTTCCCCAACCTTAGCTCACCCTTAGAAAGGTGGTGGTGAGCTGCTTTTATGTACAATACCATCCATGTGGTGTAGGGACACCCACACACTGCTGTTTGGGAGCAAGTTGCAGGATTTTGACCCAGAGACGCTGAAGGAACAGCTATATTTCCAAGTCAGGATGGTAAGTGGCTTGGAGGGGAACTTGCAGAGGGTGGTGTTCCTGTGTAGCTGCTGCCCTTGTCCTTCCAGATGGTGGTGATCATGGGTTTGGAAAGTGCTGTTGAGCCAGGCTTGGCAAATTAGTGCAGTACATCCTGCGGATGGCACACACTGTGGTTACCGTGTGTCATTGCTAGAAGGAACTAGCATTTACATAGTGCGTTTAATGTATTCGAACATCCTGATGCAAGTCACAGGAATGGTACCAAGCAAAAAAACTTGACACTGAGCTACAATCAGGAGTTCGGAGGGCTGTATGCACATTCCTCGCATTCGGCCATCACCCCTGTATTCTCCGACCTTCATGGTGTCCCCCAGTTAACAGCAGCCTGCGTTTTAACATTGTTACCCTTGTTTCCACATCCCACCCTGCTTCTCTGTGTCTATTGTTTCCTCCAGTCCTACAGCACTCTGAATTCTCTCCATTCCTCTTCTTCGAGACAATTGGGCACTTCCCCATTTCAGCCATGTTGCCACTGGCTACACCTTCAGCTTTTTGTAGAATCCCTAGAGTGTGGAAGCAGGTCATTCAGTCCAGTGAGTCTGCACTGAAGCCTCCAAAGAGCATCCCAACTCCCTCCACATCTCCCATGGCTAACCCACCACGTCTGCACATCCCTGGGCACTACGGGACAATTGAGCACAGCCAATTCACATAAGCTGCACATCTCTGAACTGTGGGAGGAAACCTACGCAGACACGGTGAGAACATGCAAACTCCACACAGTCACCCAAGGCTGGAATCAAACCAGGTTCCTGCTACCGTGAGGCAGCAGTGCTAACCACTGAGCCACCACAGGATCTGGCAATTTTTTGGAACCTCAACTCTGGAATTCCCTCTGTAAGCCTCCCTGCCTCTCTCTCTCTCTTTCTCTCTCTCTCTCTCTCTTTCTCTCTCCCTCTTGTCCACTATTCTTCATAAAGCCTAACCCTTCTTTGATCACTTTCCTAACATCCTGCTTGGTGTTCAATTTAACCTGGCAGCACTCCCATGTAGCACCTTAGGATATTTTTGGCTCATTGAAAGTGCAATTTCGTATCACGCTGTTAATTTGTTGCTTCCCAATACTCTTGCAACTCCAGCTTCACAACCTACTCAGCTGTCAAAACTTCCTCTCTTTCAGGGAAATAAAACACAGGCGCCCTCACAGCCACGGAAATCAGCACAGACCGAGAACTGAAATGTGACAGAAGATTCCAGCAGCATTAGTCGGCTACACAGCACCCTGAATTGCTCCAAGATCCATCAATGTCATTGCTAATCTGACTTTAGCCTTAGCTCCACTTTCCTGCCTGTTCCCCACAAGCCCCAACAATCCTGTAGACAAAACTGAGCTGGGGACATATTGTGTGTTTCAGCCTCAACTGCTCTCTGGAGAGGGATATTCCAAAGACTGGCAACTCTCAGAGAGAAGTAAACGTCTTCCACATGTCCATCTTAAATGGGAGATGCCTGATTTTTCAGCTGTGCCTAGCTTGCACCATGAGGGGAAACATCCTCTGAACATCTACCCTCTCAATTCCCTCAGAATCTTGAATAACGTCACCACTAGTTCTTCAAAACTCCAATATGTATAGGACTAACTGGTTAAATCTTTCTTTATAAGACCTAAGGATCAGCTGAGTGAATCTTCTTTGAATTGCCTTCCATGCAAGGACATTCCTCCTTAAGAATAGAGTCCAAAAAATGCTCACAGTGCTCTAGGTGTGGTCTCACTAATTCTCTCTATAGTCACTGCTTTTATAATATCTTCCCTTTTCAATAAAGGCCAACATTTCATTTGTCTTTCTGAGCTCCTTAGAATATCTCTGTGCTAACTGAAATAACTCTACAGAGGCCAGTATTCCATCACCAAGCTACGTTTTACGTACAAGTGCATTATACTTGATATTGGATTAGATTAGTTAAGATTCCCTATAGTGTGGAAACAAGCCCTTCGGCCCAACAAGTCCACACCGCCTCTTGAAGCATCCCACCCACACCCATCCCCCTATAACCCACACACCCCTGAACACTATGGGCAATTTAGCATGGCCGATCCACCTAGCCTGCACATCTTTGGACTGTCGGAGGAAACCGGAGCACCCGGAGAAAACCCACGCAGACACGGGGAGAATGTGCAAACTCCGCACAGACAGTTACCCGAGGCCGGAATCAAACCCGGGTCCCTGGTGCTGTGAGGCTGCAGTGCTAACCACTGAGCCACCGTGCCACCCCAAAAGTCTGGCTTTAATCTATTAGTCCGGCTTCTTCACAGCCAGCTCTCAGAGTGTGCAGAACCCCTGACATATCTGCTTATGCCTGTCAGGTAGGGCTCCCTTATTGGACCAGGCTAACAGCCCCAATCAGGGAATTCATATTCTATGAGGTCCACCTGGCTGACCTTGTCACAATCACTACACTAACCTCTTGTGATTCATGTACGAGGATACTGAGATCCCTGTCACAAAGCTTTCTACAGTTTCCATTTAAATATATTGCCTTTTGTTATTCCTTCCAATGTAGGCAATTTCTCATTTTACCACATTATTCTCCATTTGCCAACTTTTCTGCCTACTCCTTTAGCCTGTCTACACCCCTCTGCAGGCCTCCATCCTTCTTACAACTTGCTATCCCATCATAAATTTGTAACGTCGACCTTAGCTTTATTTCTTTACTTTTCACTGCGTCACCAAGATTTTACATCTAGGTGCTCTTGTGCCTAAAATGGTGCCAGACAATGGAGACATTGTAAACTTTTCACTACACTCCTATATCCCTTCAGATTTCAGCTCCAAAAGCTTGAGATTTCAAATAAACATGTTGGACGATAAGCTGGTGTCGTATGACTTCTGACTTTGCCCAACGCAGTCCAACACCAGCACCTCCACATCATCCATGTACTTGAGCACATGTAACAATAAAACCTAATTCTAATTCTTTCTTGCTATTAGCTCTTGTTATCAATTGTTCAGCTTTTCTTCAGTCCTGGGCTATTATCCATAATCTCCTTGTTCACCTATCCCTTTCACATCTCTCTCTATCCCTTTCACATCTCTCTCTCTCTCTCGGCAAGATCTCCACCGCTCCACATGCCCCACCAACCTCATCTTCAGCATAAATACCACATTTTTCTGAGCTGCTAACAGTTCTGATGAAGAGTCACCAGAAATGTTGATTCAGCTTTCTCACCACAGAGCTGCTGAGTTTTGCCAGCAATTTCGGTTTTTGCATCCCAGTGGCCAAGCAGCTCAGAGGGAATACTGCTGGCAGCACTTCAACCACTTTGATTGCTACATCCACAACAAACTCCAATAAATGTCTCCAACATCTCTGGTGGCTGTCACTCGGTGCTACACTAGACAGTAGGATTGTACTGGACCTTTGTCTCATACTGACCGGAAACTGATCTGAGTCGGTTGTGAACATAAAGTATTTCCCAGTCTGCGGATCATGTTCCACCATCCCTGGCCACCATGGATATCCAAGCTGCTATTCCACTTGTTTCTCAGCCGGCAGTGCGCTGCTTCCTATTCTCATTACTCAAGTTCTAATTGACTTGATGAGTTCTCCTGTTACTCTGATGGATGATTGTTCAGAAATGAGATGAAATATTCACTGTCTGGATTGGTGTTATCCCATATTTAAAGTTACACTAAATCTTTGCAGATCTAATTGAAAATTATACATATGAATTCACTCTTGGAGGTGTGGCTGAAGGCACTGGCTCTGCAACATGCTCACTTATTCCGTAGGAATTCTGTTCTCAAACGTTGAGATTATTTCATGACAGAGACTTTTGCGTTTGAATTTCTCCAGAGTTAAACTTCCTATGCAGCAGGATCCAATGTACAGGCTTAGATTGGCTTCCAGTGTCTTTGCTTTTGAGCTTTGGGCACCTTATGACATAGGTTTTGGTGCTCAGCTGGCTGTAGGATACGGCCTTTGCTACGTGAGAACCACATGGCTGACCCAACAAAGCAAGGTTTTTATAAGCATGCTCACTAGACCGGGTCTGCTGCACTTTGGAAGAACTTGGATATTAGAAATTTTGTCCTGTAACTTTGTGTTGCATATAGATCCTAAATGAGAGAAGGTGGAATATATCAAGTTGCTTCACATGGCATCAGTAGATTAGCTATGCCTGATTGCCATTGAGAAATTTGCAAACTACTGCATGGTAACTTTGGTCTTTCTTTTGACACAAACTCCTTACTCTCTCTAAAGCGTATTAGTAGGTAAGCCTGCCAAATGCATTTGAATAATAGAATTCTTAGAGTAGAGAGAGCCTTTTTAGCCCATCAAGTCTTCACTGACTATCTGTAGAGCATCTCAACCAAACCCACCCTATTCCCATTTACCATAGCTAATGCACCTAGCCTGCCCATCTCTGGACACTACAGGGCAATTTAGCATGGCAATTTCACTTAAGCTGCACATTTTTGGATCGTGGGACAAAACCAGAACACACGGCAGAAACCCGTTTAGGACACAGGAAGAACATGCAAATTCCACACAGCCAATCAACCAAGGCTGGCAGTGCTAACAACTGTGCCATGCCAAATTGCCAAGTGACAGGTGATTTCATCAACCAGGTGTTTTTGGAGAGGATACTATCAAGATTGCAAAATATCTGAACTAAATTGAGGGGTGTATGGTTGATTGTGACTGTAGGGGTTTGGAGTTTGTGACCAGGGCAGGTTGGTACAAGATCTCTGTCTTTTGCTTACAGAAGGCCTCAGCATTCAGAGGCTTAGGCAAAGCAACAAACAAGAAGCTGGATATGCCCTGGCATATGTGTTATGAAACAAGGGGCAATAACATTGGCAAATAAGAGTTCACTTAGCTATTCTGTGCTTTTTATGTGAAACTCAAGCCTTTGCAAATTGAAGGAGTTACTGTCAATCCTGAACCGAATGTATGCTCCTATGATGAGATCTTTGAATTATAACTTTTATAATATAATGCAAAAAGTATATTCGTACCTTGAGATCTGAACTAGATAGTCCTATCTTCAACACATTTGCTTCTAAAATCTTTCCATTGATGGACCAAGCAATCTCTTCTGAAGTAATTTCAATATAGGTACATTTCTAAGACATTTTAGGTGCTGCTCCCAGAGAAGTAAGTAATTTATGGGGCAAAATATATTGCATGTCAACTATAGAGAAGACATTCCTTCAGCAGTAGGACAACATAAAGACTTGCAAAGTAAATAGAAATGTCCAACTAGGATATAACCAGGCAACAGTGGATCAGTTTCAGCAAATTAATTTATTGGTTGCAACTAATAGAAGAAATAAAAAGTAGAATAAAAACTTGCCATTTTCACAAGCCTACACCAAAATAGGTTGACCCTCCATAGAGGTACCAGTAGAAATAAGATTTTCTATGTAAAGGAATATCTTAATATTACTTTTCTGCCAATAAGTAGCCAGGAACAGTGCAAAATAGGTCATAGATGAGTGCATGTCAACAAATGTTATTGAGAGATTGTCATATAATAGATTAACAAAGTTGTTGTTTTCAATCACTGCTCACAACCTTCAGTTGGTGTATTTTAGATTTAAACGAGGGAACCAGTTTGTACATAAACAAGGCTCCACAACATACAAAGATATGAGTTGAGACTCTGCAATTTATGAAATGAATGATATTTTTATTTTTGGTAAATATACAGCAAGTTAATCTATGTAAGAAAAACCTACCTACACATTGATTGCAATGGCACATCCTTTCGGTGAATGGAAAGCCCATCATGTACGACTAAAGCTTCATTGTGGTGAAGGTCTTTTATTGTTACATTTTCAGACCAATAGGATGGTTTCAAGAACCCGTAAATTAACTCAATGAATTTTTCTAATGTTTTGTTGCTGTGTTTTGAAAAGAATCACAGCAAGTCCATTGTAAAATGTCTGTTAAAAATTTTTTTTTACATATGGAGTTCATTCAACTATAGACACAATCTATCCCATTTCAGCTGTGAAATCTAACAACTTCAGTCACTTAAAAAGGTGGTGTGGCAAAGTCTGGTATTGTATTCTTAAAAGTGGCTCTTTTAGTATTCGTCAAGAGTATCTGTACGGGGGATAGATAATCCTCGTTCTCTCAAAGCTTCACTTTTTGCCTTTTCTGCTTCTTGTTTTTCATGCTGCTGAACTCTTTGAGCTTCCAGAATCTCCTCAATAGACACCCTCTGTAAGGGAGTATCGGTCTCTCTTTCCAGATCCTGTAAGGCAAAATCAACCGTTAAAGGAATGTAATAGAATAACAAATTTAAACACCACGAGACCATTATTTTGATTGCTGAAAGAGAGGAAAAGTACAACAAATGTCAATCCTGTCATGACAATAGGTTATATTTATATTCTGCCTTTAACATTGTCAGTGTCTCAAGGCACTTCACAACAGCATTACAAAACAAAGTATGATATCCAACCACATGAGGAGACAATGGATGAGATGACTGAAAGCTTGGTCAAAAAGGAGTGTGTGTAAAGGAAAAAAATAAGGTAGGGAATGTAGAGGTGTACGGAGGGTATTTGAAAAGTCTGGTTTAGGCAACTGAATGAGCAGCCACCAGTAGTGAGGCAATATAAATTGAGGATGCACAAAAGGTCAGAATTAGGGGAGTGCAGAGATCTGAAGGGGTTTTGGTGCTGGAAATTACGAAGATAAGTAGGGGTAAGGCAACCAGTGGGTTGACAATAAGGATGCAAATTTACAGTCAAAATATTGCTTGACTGACAGCCAATGTAAGTCAGTAAGTGCTGGCCTGAAAGGGGAACAGGATTTGCTATTATTTAAGATACAAACTGTAGAATTTTGAATGACCTCAAGTTTACAGAAATTAGAGTGGGAGAGATCAGCCTTTGAATATTTAAGTCCAGAGGTAACGAAAGAGCGAATGAAGGTTTCACCAGAAGGTGACCCAAGACGTGGATCTCAGGCAATACTACCTAGGTAGAAATAAGTGGTGTAATCAATGGCTAATTAATTTTTGCAAAGCCAAACATCAAACTAAAGTTATTCTCCAATTTTCTGTTATTGTTTTTATTAGTATGGTTCAAAAATAACGAAGTAGGAAATCAGAGAATAACTAAACTCACTATTTCCCCCAGAAGCACCACATTTTCTCCTCGGACAACAAAAATCCCTCTGGGAATGTCACCATATTTTCTTCCTACATGGATTCGTTCCACTGTCCGATGAAGAACCAAATTAGCTGCAACACAGTGATGGAAGAAGAAGCATAACTGCCTTGGTGTTCAGCATGAACTCCACTCTCAAGAAATTTTAAATCAATACCTGAAGGAGATTACTACACAATCATCAATAAAAGCACATTCTTGTGTTGCAATTGCACTGCAGTTCGAGACCTTAACTCAAACTTAATTCTTAACTCAACCTAGCTCGTGCAAAAGGTTACATTTAAAGTTCATACAGTGTAATGTAAAATAAGGATCTCAGTCATAATAGATTAGATGACAGTATGAACCTCAATCTGTTAAGATCAAAGTGTCATGGGAATTAACCTCTAACTTACATCCCAGGGGCAATGTAATACATCACACAGCAATTTTTACTAGGATAATTTCAACTGTTATAACATATGTAAAATTCATATTTTTTTTGAACTTTTACATCAGAGTTGTATGAAATGAAATTAACCCCTGAATAGTTAACTGTTGAAACAGGCAAGTGAACTACTGTCAAAACTGATATATTTCTGCTAGTTCCAAAGTTCCAGAAATCCACCAACCATAATTTTAACTGTGATGCTTTTCATCAAAAGGAAAAGTACCACTTCTCCACAATTGCATGCATCAATAGCACACCCTCACAGGGGTATTTAAACCATCACTTAAACAAATTTACATTCGTAATTTGAGAAAATTGAGTGAATTAGTAAACAAATTAAGCTAACTTATGCAAATTTCTATTTCAAGAAGAGACCCCCTATTACCCAAGGTAAGATCCAAAGTCAATTTCAAACTGCATGGTTTTGGATAAACCACATTGGATGGTATTGCATGGTCAACATGTATTCAACACAGGGTCTTTATTAATGCTTTCATTGTATGTGGACACCACTGGAGGGCCAATATTTGTTGGCCATTCCTAACTACTCTTGGACTCAGTAGTTTGCAAAGCCATTTCAGAGGGCTGATTACAATCAACGGCAGTACCACGGGTTTGGAATCACACGTGAGCTGGACCAGGTGAGACAGCAGATTTTCTTCCTTGAAAAGGATATGAATGAGCAAGATGGGTTTTTAAAACAGTAATCGTTTCACAGTTGTCACAACGGATTTATATTCCAGATGTAATGCCACATATTTTAAATCTAACTCCACATATTCTTTTGAGAAAACTGTAGTGTAAAGACTACATTTTTTTATTCGCTTTGTTTTTGGATTGTGGACCAAAAAATGAAAATACTGATTTAAACCAAAGCAACTATGTGAGAAGGTATCTACAGTTTTAAAAACAATTTACTAGAACACATTTTGAGTTGTATGTATAATGTTGTCTTATTTAAACAAAGAGCGAATATTCAAGACAGAAAGGCATGACCTTTCTGTCAGGGCAATTTTACCCAGAGACAGCATTCTGATTTGTACTTCAATTGGGATCAGTTTTTGTGGGCTTGGGAGGGTTCAGCATAGTAACAGTCACTTGATGGCTCCAGGGCAGCTAGCTACAGCTAAGGGTGTAGACAAAACAGCAGAAATATCTGGTCTGCAAACGGAAAGCATCCATCTCTCCCTACCTTTTGCGTAGAGAAGTAAAAGAAAATATCTAGCAGTTAGTTACTGTCCCTCATCTTTCTCTCTAAGTTTCTCCCTCTGCAAAATCCCCTGTTGAAAGAAACAGTGGAAAAGCCACCTTAAGAGGCACTGAAAAGGCAAATCCTCAACCGGTGAACAAAAGTCATTGAATTAGGGCATCCACAATCTTGTGTTATTAGCAAAGAATTAGGAGTTGAAAGAAGACCAAAAGAAAACAACACATCAACATCCAAGATCCAAGATAATGAAATGTGAGGCTGGATGAACACAGCAGGCCCAGCAGCATCTCAGGAGCACAAAAGCTGACGTTTCAGCCTAGACCCTTCCCCATCCCCCTCTCTGATGAAGGGTCTAGGCCCGAAACGTCAGCTTTTGTGCTCCTGAGATGCTGCTGGGCCTGCTGTGTTCATCCAGCCTCACATTTCATTATCTTGGATTCTCCAGCATCTGCAGTTCCCATTATCACTGATACAACATCCAAGATCCAGACTGGTGCCAGAAATGTGCCTCTCTGACCCTTTTTTTTTTGACTTTCCTAACGCCTATAAATACTTGTGTTTTGCCTTGTCTCTTTTGTGAGATTCTGCGTATACAGAAATTTTAGAAAGAAGTAGATTTTTAGTTATTGACTTGTACATTAATAATTCATGTCTCCTTAATGCTATTGTTTAAAGATATTCTTATTACAATAAACACTTATTTTCTTGTTCATGAAATCCTGGTGTGCACATTCCTTGAACCTGAATTAGAGAGTTAGGTAGAATTGTACAATTTGGTGGTTTAATGAAATTTTAATATTAGTGACATCTCTGAGAATAGTGGGGCTGGATTTCCAGTGCACTACCCTCACGTCATGACAGGAGTCACATTCTGCTCCTCTGATATGTGAAATTTTAACGTACTTGCTGAGAGGTCAGTGAGTGGAAATGTGAGCTATATTAAGTTTTCCATCCAAAGATCACCTTCATATGCTCTATTATGATCTGGCTCTTCAAGATCTAATTATACATTTGTTTTCACCACTTCTCTGTTTAAACTAATTGGACAACTGAATTTCAGTGGAAAGGAACTTTGCAGACCAATAAACCCTATCAACTACATTTTGATTATTTTGACATAATTGCAGTATAACCTGCTATCTGCTTAACAATTAGCTGCATTCTCAAACTCAGAATCTAAAAATGAAGCAATTCCCAAACATTATGGAGTGTGTTACAACTGTCAAACAATTGAACCATTGCTCAAATGATGAAAGCAATTGTCCAAGTCAGAGCACTTGCCCTGCCTTCATAACACCTAGCACAGGATCCTCAGGGAAATCTTGACTCCATTCTATTTTTCAATTTCAAAGTGGGGCATGGCATCCAGAAGTTTTATTTTCCCCTACTGACAGTAACATTCCTTTATAGAGTGATAAACTCTCCTGCTGACTTGAGCTACGTTAGGCAGATAGAGATAGAATTATGAAGGGATGAATAAATTATAGGTTTACATTCAAGATCAAAAAGAACTGTTGAGAAGAGTGACTGACAAAGTTGACATAAAATACCTCCCACCTCTCTGAGGTGAACGACAAACGCTCCTAAAATGTTTGGTAAACACCAAAGACTGACTACTAAAGAGCCAAGAAAAGAAAATGCTTTCACTGAGAAGGTTGAAAAGCTAAGTTTAATTTTTCCAGTTGTAAACTTCAGTGCTCTACACGGCTACTTGAGGAAAAGGCTATATTTGGACACTTTCAAGAGACAACTAATTAATCTTGCTCTCAACACATTTTAAAACACAAATTATCCAAATGCACAGAAATTCCAGCTGTAGAGCTTTGCATTGACCCCTACTTTTTGGAACGCCTCTTATATTTGAAAGCTCAATATTGATCTTATTTAAATACATTTGTTGGAGTACATGTCAGATCATTATAAATTATTGGCTTGGTATATTAACATGTAAATCTTTTGGTGCTCCTTGTAACCACAAATGTCAATTTCTTTACTTAGCTGTTCCTTTCAATTATGTCAAGCTGCATTGTGCTACGCAGTCACATGCTAGAATATTCATTTTAATCTTTTTTAAAATTACTATTCATACCTCTTTGCATCTATTTAATTTCTAGAAGTAATAATGATATCTCTATTACATCTGTACTGCTTCGGCATTAAATTAAAATTCAGTGAAAACAAACGCAACCTGAATGCGTACAATTCTATACTTCCCGTGATGGGTCATAATTCAATGCTAAAACCTCTCCTAACTCTAGTGTTCTGCAATTACTGTACGGATACAAATCCATCATCACAGGAACACCATATTCTTTTAATTGCCTATGGATATATTTAACAACTTCGATCACATGATCAATGCAACTTTTCATGATCAAAAATGATTGATACACCACAATGTTTAAATAACTTTACTTTGTTCCTATAATAATACTCACCAAATTGATCTACACTCCTTAAATATCCTATTAATGTTCTCCCATCTCGAAGTACTACTAAATGTTTTTCTGTAAATAAAACGAAATATTTTAAATAATACGATTAATCATAAGGGTCCTGTGAAAAAATACACTCAGAAATTTATCGGAACAAACTGTTGGAAATCTTGCTTTGTAGTTCAACACAAGTACACAGTTGTAATTTGGAACCATTGAAGGTTCCATCCGTAAGCCACAATATACAATAGTGGGACCTTCAGTATTGATGAGTACAACAGAAACATAAGTTGGTAGACATAGATATCAACTCAGACTTGAGCCAGATGGCCTGTTTCTGTGCAGTAAATTCTAAAGTCTGCGAATAAACCATTATTGAAACCTTGAACTTTTACTGCATGAAGGTTAGCTCATAATGTCTGACATTCCTCTGACTGCTATCTTAACTGAGGCATTAACCTGTGAGATTCCAGACTCATACTCTGCTAATTACGAAAACCAACTGCTTTTATCCTTGTAACATTGCCTATGTATCACTGCTGTACTTGTACTGCAAGCCACATCCATTCATTATCTTCAAAATCAACAGTTCCAACGTTTTCCCCGATGGCCCCACTGCCCCCTGACCCCACCCCCATCCCCGCTTCACCTTCTATTCATCCAAAACTTTGGTGTTTGAACCAATCCTATTCACCCATGACCCTGTCCTTTTGACATACCATGGTTATCACCTCTCTCAAACTATAACAATGGCTAAACAATTCAGAATTCAACAATTTATGTTCCACTAAAGTAGTGAATGCTGTTCTTGCCTTCCTGCTCCAGCATGAGCCCCACTGGTGTCTCTGAAAGATCTACCTGAACCCCCATCCAAAAACACAACACCCAAAGCAGAACACTGACTTTCACATCAGCACTGATGACATCCAGCTTCATGTCACACCACCTCTCTTGACTCATCTATTATTTCTAAGTTATGAGAGTTTTTAACATCCAATATCAGATTTGCCAAAATTTGCTTAAAATGACATGCTGGGAAGTCTGAAGTCATTGTTTTTCATCTCCGTTACAAACTCCACCCCCTCGCACTGGTTCTATTAATTCCTTGGCACCTGTTAAGAGGCTGAACTAACTTTGTAAGCTTGAAATCATGTTTGATATGAAAATGTGGCTCAAATCACAGACTCATGCCATCACTAAAACTGCCCATTCCCACCTTTTACATCATCTCACTCTTAGCTGTTTCAATTCGTTTGCTCGTGAAACACTCATGCATGCCTTTGATAGTCTGGACTTGACTATTTCACCATTTTACCACTTTAAAAGTGCTACAGAAATGGAAGTCATTCTAGCAAAATAAATTGGTTGCTTTCAATATTGAATTAATAGTATGAATTGAGAATATTCCCTCCTTTTATCAAGCATTAAAAAAAACAAAGCAGTCATGTTATGATGTGAGGCATCCTTTTGGAATTTTGAACATTGGTTGAGCACACAGTTCAGTAGGTGTTGCCATTTTTGCTGCTACATTTATTGAAAACTGTCTCGTTCTACATACTATCAATGCATTGCCTAGATGAAAATTGGCATCTTTTAGTTTAGAAATCGAAATACAGCAATCTGTCACTTACATCAAGGCTATTATCATGAAAATGATACATAGCAGCTTAGGTTTGTGTTATCCTGAATAAAAAGTTTTCTAAACGTTTGTGATCCTTTGACTCTCACTGAGTAAACAAGAAACAGAAGAATTCTTTTGTTTGCAAATAACCTCAAGTGGATTAAAGCACCCAGCAGCATGCTGCATGCCAACATTTTGAGAGGAATTTCCTACATTTGTTGAGAAAATCTAAAAGAGGATTTAGAATCCCCACAGGATTCTAAAAGAGGACACACATATAAAAAAAAATCCACCCAGCCTGGGGAGATCACTCTACAGTCATGCACCAGAGTTGTGGAGGTAACTATGTTCATGTGGAATGCAACTTGACAAGGCTGTTGATTTGGAAACATTTCATGATCTGTGAAATGAACTTGTAGGTCATGCAGCTACAGAGCCTTCCTTCTGATTACGTATTCCTAAAGCTATTTTTGTCTCCTAATACACAACATTTTCTAAACTCCCTCAAATTCCTTAGTTCTGGTTATAAGTTCTTCCTTTTGCTTCAACATTAATTTTGCATTACATCTGTGAACTATTTTGGTATCATTTTCTACAATAAATATAAATAAACATTTTTCATGAAATACAAATGGTTTCAATATTAGAAGAAAACAGTATTAACATGGGGTCAAGACAGAGGACAAGATTGAAAAGTATGTTGTTAAATGCTCTTGAATTGACATAGCAAAGTCTCATGCATGTAGCTGCAGGATTCAGGCCAACCATCTTAATAAATCAATCATATTTCAAATTTCAAGACATGCAAAATAGTTATTCTATTATTTGAGTGTTTTAATTTTGAGCCAATCAGCTGATGAATATAGAAGAGTAAATGGAGCAATAATTTGAGAGTCCTTAAACAGAAGAGGGCTAGGAGCATTATCTCAAGTCAAAAGTTAGATTTATTGGATTTGCTTAATGCAAATTATATTCAGCACAAAAGGCACTGAAAATGAAAGGTAGTTAAATTGTTAATTAAGTAGACTATAATATTGCAAGGGGTTGTTCTGGCCTAGACTTTATTTTGTTCTGAACATAGCAACAGAGACCCAAGCAACCAGTCAGGTTTTGAAACAGGTTTTGAGGGCAAACTTTCATCAGGTTCAGAAGAATTTCGGAGGATAATTAAAAGGCATTTTATTTAAGCTGAGTAAAATGGCCCACTGACAGACAAAAATTTAGCTTGTTCATTGTTTGTTATTATTCTACTCAAAAATAAGTTACACTGAGGTAACATTCCTTCAAGGGCTCTACCGCTGATAACGGTTGTCCTGATGTGCTGTCCAGCTCTGTCTATAGTACAGTACAGGCTGCTGAAAATGTTCCCACTTTGTCTACAAATACAGCAAGTACCTCCTGGCTCTACAAGTCAGACAGAATCATTCCATGTTCTTGCAGATGTGGAACAATTGCCCCAAAATATCTTACACCCAAAATAAAAATGAATAATTGCTATTGAAACTTCAAATGGAAATCATTAAACTTATACAAGTGAAATAGGAAATAGAGAGATAGACAGCTAATTTAAAGTTTTAGCTAAGATTTGTAGCTTGGGTTGTGGGTGAGGTTGTTGTCTTGCTCACCGAGCTGGCTTGTTTTCATTCAGACGTTTCGTCACCGTAAATAGGTGACATCATCAGTAAGGCTGCCGATGAAGCAATGTTGTTCTACTCTGTGATAATGGGAACTGCAGATGCCGGAGAATCCAAGATAACAAAGCGTGGAGCTGGATGAACACAGCAGGCCAAGCAGCATCTCAGGAGCACAAAAGCTGACGTTTCGGGCCTAGACCCTTCATCAGAGAGGGGGATGGGGAGAGGGAACTGGAATAAATAGGGAGAGAGGGGGAGGCGCGGTGAGGAGGTAGGGAGGGGATAGGTCAGCCCAGGGAAGACGGACAGGTCAAGGAGGTGGGATGAGGTGGTAGGTAGGAAATGGAGGTGCGGCTTGAGGTGGGAGGAAGGGATGGGTGAGAGGAAGAACAGGTTAGGGAAGCAGAGACAGGCTAGGCTGGTGTGGGATGCAGCCCAGCTCGTCCCCTCCCCCCACTGCATCCCAAAACCAGCCCAGCCTGTCTCTGCTTCCCTAACCTGTTCTTCCTCTCACCCATCCCTTCCTCCCACCTCAAGCCGCACCTCCATTTCCTACCTACTAACCTCATCCCGCCTCCTTGACCTGTCCGTCTTCCCTGGGCTGACCTATCCCCTCCCCATCTCCTCACCTATACTCTCCTCTCTACCTATCTTGTTTTCTCTCCATCTTCGGTCCGCCTCCCCCTCTCTCCCTATTTATTCCAGTTCCCTCTCCCCATCCCCCTCTCTGATGAAGGGTCTAGGCCCGAAACGTCAGCTTTTGTGCTCCTGAGATGCTGCTTGGCCTGCTGTGTTCATCCAGCTCCACACGTTGTTCTACTCTGTTGGAAATTTATACTGTCCGCTCTGTTGTGGTGAGTAGTGTCATTTCCAGTTTTGATCTCTGTGGGTTTTTATATGGGGTCCAATTCTATATGTTTGTTGATAGCATTATGAGTGGAGAACCATGCCTCTAGGAATTCCCATGTGTGTCTATGTTTGGCTTGGGCTACTATGGTTACATGGTCCCAGTTAAACTGATGGCCTTCATTGTCTAAGTGTACTGATTTTAAGCAAAGTTTGTCACATTGTTTTGCTGTGAGCTGATGTCCATGTATTCTGATGGCTAGTTTTCTTCCTGTCTATCCAATGTAATTTTTCTGGCAGTCATTGCATGGTATGTTGTAAACCATGTAGGTTCTGCATGTTGTGGGAACGGGGTCTTTAATCCTTCTGAGTGTTTGTCACCGAGTAGCAGTGGGCTTGTGTGCTACCATGATTCCTAGTGGTCTTAGGAGTCCTTTTACCAGATCTAATATGTTCTTGATATAGGGCAGTGTGGCCAGTGTGTTAGGGTGCACAGTTTCCTCCTGTTGTTGTCTGTTTAGTAGGCATCTGCAGATGAAGTTGCGGGAATATTGTGGGGACAAACACTCCCAAGAATTAAGACGACCCATTCGCACAACATACAGAACCAACATGGTTTACAACACACCGTGCAATGACTGCCATAAACATTACATCAGATAGCCAGGAAGGAAACTTGCCATCAGAATACATGAACACCAGCTAGCAGCAAATTGCCACAACAAACTTTCCTCAGTATCAGTACACTCAGACAATGAAGGCCGTCAGTTTAACTGGGACAACGTAACCAAAGTTGCCCAAGCCAAATACAGGCACACACAGGAATTCCTACAGGCATGGTTTTTAACCCCGTAGTTCTGATCAATAAACATATAGAATTGGACCCCATATACAAACTCATACAGATCAAAAACAGAAATGACACTACTCACCACCACAGTCCGGACAGTACAAATTCCCAGCAGAGTAGAACAACATTGCTTCATCCAAGGCCTCACTGATAATGTCACCTAGCATCGTGACAAAACGTCTGAACGGAAACAAAACAGCTCGATAAGCAAGTCAACAACCTCATAGACAACTAATATTTCATGTGCTGCCTGACCTATTGTAAGTTTCAGAATTTTCTGTTTTTATTTCTGGTTTCCAGCAGGGACACTCTTGTTTTTGTGTTGAAATAGATGATAGGGCTCCTTGAATTATGTATTGAACAGTTGAACTCATAGCACTGAGTGCAGTTGTTGTTGTTTAGACACTGTATATTTTATTTCCCTTCAAAAAAAAAGTTTTGATCATGAAGTGATTTATTCAAGACTGCAATGCAAATCTGCATTTCACAACAATCTTCTCTGTTTTGCAGGGCACTAAGCAAAAGTTTCAATTCTTTCTCTCTGTAAGTGAAGGAAAGGAGCTAAATATTGCAAAGATGTTCTTAAGAGTGGCAACGGAAGAAAATAAGGAAAGACATAAAACAGGTTGAAAGTTTGCAATCACTTGTACACGGCTGTGCAAAGTCAAATTGGCCCCAATGTGAGTGATCTATCTCCAACGTGCTGGTCATGCCATCTTGAAAGATCAAGTGGACCACTATTGCATAGATTAGAAGGGTTGGAGATGCTCAATCAGCTGCAGTAAATGGGAATATAAGGGCAATAGGAGTAAACTCAAGAGGGAAATCAGGAGGGCAAAAAGAGGACATTAGGCAGTTTGGCAAATAGGGTTAAGGAGAATCCAAAGAGATGCTATAAATATATTAAGACCAAAAGTGTAAGTAGGGAGAGAATAGGGCCCCTTAAAAATTAATAAAACTGTCTATGTGTGGAACCACAGGAAACCAATGATATAATAAATTAGTATTTCACATCAGTATTTACAGTGGAGCATATGTAAGTTACAGAACTTGGAGAAATAGACAGTGATATCTTGAAAAACTGTCTAAGAGGGGTGGTGCTAGACCTCTTAAGCTGCATAAAAGTGGATAAATTCCAGGACCTGATCAGGTGTAACCTAGAAATTTGTGGGAAGCAAGGGAAGTGATTGCTGGGCTTCTTGCTAAGATATTTTAACCATCAACCGCCAAGGGTGAAGCACCGTAAGACTAGAGGGTGGTAAATGTGGTGCTACTATTTAAGAAAAGCTTTAAGCGAAAGCCAGGGAACTATAGACTGTTGAACCTGAAGTCAGTAGTGAGTAAGTTGTTGTAGGGGATTCTGAGGGACAGAATTTAGATGTATTTGGAAAGGCAAGAACTGATTAGGGACAGTCAAAATGGTCTGTGGGAAACTGCGTTTCACTAACTTGATAGAGTTTTTTGAAGTGACAAAGACAATTGAGGAAGGCAGATCAATGGATGTAATCTAATTGGACTTCAGTAAGGCATTCAACAAGATTCCACATAGTAGACTGATTAGTAAAGTTAGATCACATGGAATCAGAGGAGAGCCAGCCATTTGGATCCAAAATTGGCTTGAAGGTAGGAGACAAAGACAGATGGTGGAAAATTGGTTTCGGATTGGAGGCTTGTGACCAGCAGTGAGCCGTAAGCATTGGTGCTGGGTCTACTGCTTTTAGTCATTTATATAAACGATTTGGATGTGAATATAGGAGGAAAAGTTAGTAAGATTTTAGATGACACCAAAACTGGTGGTGGAGTGGGCAGTGAAGAAGGCAATCTTGGAGTACAATGGGACCTTGATCAGATGGGCGGAGGAGTGGCAGCTGGAGTTTAAGTTGTATAAATATGAGGTATCACATTTTGTTAAGGCAAATCAGAGCAGGGCTTATATACTTAAGGTAGAGTCTTGGGGTGTTTTGCCAAATGTTGCCTTGGGGTACAGTTTCATAGTTCCTTGAAAGTGGAGTCAGGTGGACAGGGTAGGGAAGAAGGCGTTTGATAGATAATAAAATGTGAGGCTGGATGAACACAGCAGGCCAAGCAGCATCTCAGGAGCACAAAAGCTGACGTTTCGGGCCTAGACCCTTCATCAGGCGTTTGATAGCTTGCCTTTCTCAATCAGTGCATTCGTGTCGTGTTGCAGCCATACATGTCATTAGTTAGACAAATTTTGGAATACTGTGTTCAATTCTGGTCCCCCTGCTATATAGGAAAGATGTTGTTAAACTTGAAAGGTGCAGACAAGATTTACAAGGATGTTGCTGGAGTTAGAGGGTTTGAGCTATAGGGAGATGCTGAATAGCCTGAGGCTATTTTCTCTGGAGTGTTGGGCGCTGAGGGTGACCTTACAGAGGTTTATAAAATCATGAGGTGTATGGATAGGGTGAATAGCCAAGGTCTTTTTCCCAGAATAGGGGAGTACAAAACTAGAGGGCATAGGTTTAACGTGAGCGGGGAAAGATTTAAAAGGGACCTAAAGGGCAACTTTTTTTCCACACAGAGGGTAATGCATGTATGGAATGAGCTGCCATACGTATGCAGGGAAGAGTCAACTGGGCATTGCAAAGCACACGTTTAGTGCTGGGCAGAGTTGGATTAGCCAGAATTTGTTTTAAATCACTTGTGGATGATGGATAGTAGAAGGTGTAACCAATCTCTGCCTATGTAGGAAAAAGACAACAGCCAAGCCAGGCAAAGATAACAAAATGTAGAGCTGGATGAACACAGCAGGCCAAGCAGCATCTCAGGAGCACACTGCCATCTTGCAAGTAGCAGTCAGACATAGCAAACAATAATTGTGCCAATCAGCTGAAGGAACAACTGGATAAGGTATGGCAATATTTACAGCATAAATTCTGTTATAATGATCATTATCAGCTAAATCTGACAGATTATGCATATGACTAATTATGCTTTGTTCCAAAACAGAAAGTTTTTAGATGTGAGGAGTTTTTACAAAATAAACCCAGAGAAACACAAGAAAGTACAGTACAAACTAACAAATGAAATGATTGAGTATGTGTCAAAAGTGGTGTGAACTGGCGGGGAGGAATCCTATCCCTACTATACTATTATCATATCATTAAAGTCATTTCTCACACAAAATCTCTTTCTCAGAAGGTGTACTTTAGCAGTAGATCACTAAAAGTGCGATGTGAATAAAGCAAATGAGAAGAAGCATCCTGTTTCTTCTTAATGTTGGCTGAACTGCCATTTTACAAATGAGTTTTGAATCTTTTGCATCTTTGGACTGAAAAGAGTATTGACTTCCAAAGTTTCCTCTATTCATGCACTAAATTGTGTTCAGATTTGGACCATGGGGTATGGCAAAACCCTCTCTAACTTTGTTTAGTTTTAGCTTCAGACTTAAAGGCAGTGAATGCATTTTGATGGTATTGGTGGTGGAAGACAATAACAGCTCTGACGTTCAATAATATTCTTTGCTCAAACACACACTCTCATCTACTTTATATGTATATAGGAACTTTAGTTTTAAACTCTTGGACAAGCGATGTCCTAAGGTATTATCCCTGAACTGTTAATTGAGAGACCCAGGTAATGTTCTGGGGACCTTTGAATCCTGCCATGGTAGATGGTGGAATTTGAATTCAATTTTAAAAGAATCTGGAATTAAGAGTACAATGACGTCCATGAATCCATTGCTAATTGTTGGGAAAAAAGCTCACCTGATTCACTAATGTCCATTAGGGATGGAAACTGCTATCCTTACATGATCTGGCCAACATGTGACTCCAGACCCACAGCAATGTGGTTGACTCTTGACTGCCTTCTGGGCAATTACAGATGGGCAATAATTGCTGGTCTTACCAGCGATGCCTTCATCCCACGAATGAATGAAAAATAAGCAACAGATGTTACTGCATAACGACTTGAGGCTTATTTGTCTATTCACAGAATTTGCAGTCTGTAAGTTCCTTTCATGTGGGAGCAAAGACAAGTATCCTTTCAAATCCTGGAAACCAGTCTTAGTACTACAAATAGTTTGAAAAATCATTATTCCCACGTATGATGCAGTTACCAAAGTTTAGTGTATCCTTCGTTTATTTAAAATTGCTTTCCAACACGACCATCAGGTCTGGAAAGAAAGACAATACCACCTCATCCAATATCAAATAACTAAAGAATTAATCTAAAATTTACATGAGAAAAACAGCCCTCTTCTTTGAGGAAGATTTACAAGACATGGACTTATTAAAAAATAAACACTTGATATTTAAAGTTCTGTTTTAAAAAGTCATTCTTTAAAAGCAAAAGTGAAACTATTAGAAATACTAAAAGGGGTCACTGGAGCAATACTCGCAGTTTCTAGTGCTGTAAATCAAAATATACACATATAGATGTTATAAATTCCATAATATTTTCCTTCATAAGACATATATTTCTCAATTATTTTAAGTTTCATTTGACATTGAATATTTATATGTCATGATATTCATAGTGGTGCAACAATTTTAATGGCAAACAACGATGAAATACATTACTATTTTCAATTGATATGGTGGTCTGTTAATTTTACAGAATCAAACATATGTAGAAATTCAGCAAAAGGAAATTTTGACAACATTTATAATATACAAATTCTTAAAAATAATTTCAAAATAACATTATGCACTGGTTGTTGTCTTGGTTGTTTTACATTTCATGTGGGAAATTAGTCTCAGGAGCACTGATGTCTAGCCCTGTATATATTTATACTTCCTACAATTATTACAATTAAATATGAACACAGCCCAATGGCATATTCATAAATTTAAACTCATGTGTAGTTTACTGTAGATCATTGGGTACATTGTGGAGATAATAGAAAAGATATCTACACCTGGCTCCACACAACTTAAGTATACACCCTTCTGTGTTACAGTTGATTTAATTGCTTGATGCTGACAGTAGGTGTAAAAGACTAACATGTTCCATTCCATGAATTGACATAATGGGCAATAATTTAACCAGGTAATATAGCTCATTAGTTTTCAGTGTCTGTATATACTTGCTCACACGAGTTCTACAATATGCAATGCATTTTGATATTTCCTGAATAAGATGTAAACAATTTTTTCCCTTTATTTTAATTTACATATACTAGATCTATTAGTTCTCCTTTATTCATATTGTACCATTTTCAGAAAACGCCAATAAGCTTGTGAAATACAATTTTCCAATCACAAATTCATCCGGACCATGCCCAACCAAGTAATTATCAACTAGTGTTTATTTATCCCATTGTTTATACTAGATTCTAGCATTTTCCTGACTACTGATGTAAGGTTAAAGGGTATGTACTTCCCTGTTTTCTCTCTGTCCCTTAAATAGTGGGATGACTTTCAATACTTTCCAAACTTGCAGCAATCTTTACAGAATCTACAGAATTTTGGAATAAAACCATCAATGCAATGACTACCTCTATAACCATTTCCTTCAACACTCTGTGATGTAGTGTTTCATGTCCTGGCCATTTATCAACTTTAGAATCCATTATTTCTCAAGTACAATCTTCATACTAACTCTAAATTCTTTCAACTTATCATTCTCAGTCACTAGGATCGCTACTTCTGAGAGATTTCTGGTAAGTTCACAGAGAAACAGACAAAATTTTATCATTTAGCTTCTCTCTCATTTCTCTATTTCCCAGTATAAATTCTTCCAACTGTGCCTGTAAAGAACCTATATTTATTTCAGCCAAATGTTTACATTTTAAACACTTTTAAAAGATTTTACAGATCTTCTTTGATTTTAGTGATGCAATGTGAGTATATTCCCTTATTGTCAATGTCCTCGAGCAAACTGACTATAGATTGACATGATAATTGAGTGTCCATTGTGAGTATATTCCCTACCAAATTATGCAAATAGATTGGTTATAACTCGATGTGACAATATTTGAGAATACTGTGAGAATGACACCATATTCCATTCTTGTCAATGTTGCTTATCAGAATCACTTCAGCACATTGTGGTAATTGAGTCTATTCCCCAAATGTGAATGCCCCATATCAGACTGACTATATCTCGACATGATGATGATAATGATAATAATTGAGTCTACAGTGTGAGAATATTGCCTTACTATCATTGTTCTCAGACAGAATACAGCTCAACATGACAATAATTGAGTCTATTCCCTTACTTTCAAATGTCCTCCATCAGATTGACTACAGTTTGACATGATGATAATTGAGTGTATTACCTAACTATAAAGGTCCTCTACGAAAGTGATTCCAGCTCAACATAATGATAATTGTGTATTTTCCTTTACTATCAATGTCCTCTATCAGACCAACTGTAGATCAACATGATAATTGAGTATTTTCCATTCCTGTCAACATCCTCTATCAGACTGACCACAGCCTGTCATGACAGTAATTGAATATATTCCCTTACTGACAATGTAACTCTCTCAGATTGGCGACTGCTTGAACTGATGACAATTGAGCACAGGTAGTGAGAGTACACTCCCTTGCTGCCAATAGCCTCTTTCACACTGACTACAACTCTACATGATGACAATTGAGCATCATGCCCTTACCATCAATGTCCTCTATCAGACTGCCTACAGCCAGGCATAACAATAAATGTGTATATTCTCTTACTGTTAACGTCCTGCACCAGACTGACTACAGCTGAACGTAATGAAAATTAAATACACTTCTTTACTACCGACACCCCACATGAGGTTGGCTACAACTCGCCGATGATAAATATTTAATACATTCCCTTACTGTCAATGTCCTCTATCAGGCTAGCTGTCCCTGGCATGTAGTTCATCTTGCTCCTCCGGAAATTGCGCGCATTTGGTGACATCACATCCGGCATGGACTGTGGGCGGGGTCCTGGCGCTGTTTAATTTTGTTTGTTTTATTTCTATGTTATTTAACACGGGCTTTGCGTGTTGTTTTCGGAGCATTGAATTCGGTGTGTTTTTTGATAACTGATGGTCATTTTTAACAGCGGCCCAGCGTTCCCCCTGGAGGGGGCGGGGCTGTGGACACTAAGATGGCGGCGACTGTGACTCGGGTGTGTGAAGGGGAATTCTCTCCATTTCTTTGTGTCGCGGTCGTAGTGAATACTCGTTATATCTGAAATGTGGCTTTCTTTCCCTCTCCCACCTCCCCCAAATGGCGTTGTTCGTCAGTACCGGGTGCCTCGTCAATGTTTGCTGGACAGCCTGTGGCCATTTGCCGCTCTCTAGATGTCCCAGTGAACCATACCTTTAGATGCACGAAATGTCTACTTGCCCCCTTTTCCCTCTCTGAAGAGACTTGGAGTTTGTGTTTTTAACCCCGTCCCGTGTGGTGACTGCTTTACCCCAATCACGTGGCGATATGGCTCCACGTTTTTGCTGGAGCAGCATCAGGAGGCCACAGTTTTTAACTGACAATCTGTCTGCTGGTCTTCAATTCCTGCAGCCAGTTGGCGAAGGTCACCTTTCTTCCCCCCCCCCCCCCCCCACTTCTTCTCTCTCCACCCCCCCCCACTTCTTCTCTCTCCACCCCCCCCCCACTTCTTCTCTCTCCAACCCCCCCCACTTCTTCTCTCTCCACCCCCCCCCCCCCACTTCTTCTCTCTCCACCCCCCCCCACTTCTTCTCTCTCCACCCCCCCCCACTTCTTCCCTCTCCACCCCCCCCACTTCTTCTCTCTCTCCACCCCCCCCCACTTCTTCTCTCTCTCCACCCCCCCCCCCCACTTCTTCTCTCTCTCCACCCCCCCCCACTTCTTCTCTCTCTCCACCCCCCCCCCACTTCTTCTCTCTCCACCCCCCCCACTTCTTCTCTCTCCACCCCCCCCACTTCTTCTCTCCCCCCCCCCCCCCACTTCTTCTCTCCCCCCCCCACCACTTCTCTCTCCCCCCCCCCACCACTTCTCTCTCCCCCCCCCCACCACTTCTCTCTCCCCCCCCCCACCACTTCTCTCTCCCCCCCCCCACCACTTCTCTCTCCCCCCCCCCCACCACTTCTCTCTCCCCCCCCCCCACCACTTCTCTCTCCCCCCCCCCACCACTTCTCTCTCCCCCCCCCCCACCACTTCTCTCTCCCCCCCCCACCACTTCTCTCTCCCCCCCCCACCACTTCTCTCTCCCCCCCCCACCACTTCTCTCTCCCCCCCCCACCACTTCTCTCTCCCCCCCCCCACCACTTCTCTCTCCCCCCCCCCACCACTTCTCTCTCCCCCCCCCCACCACTTCTCTCTCCCCCCCCCCACCACTTCTCTCTCCCCCCCCCACCACTTCTCTCTCTCCCCCCCCCCCACCACTTCTCTCTCTCCCCCCCCCCCACCACTTCTCTCTCCCCCCCCCCACCACTTCTCTCTCCCCCCCCCCCCACCACTTCTCTCTCTCCCCCCCCCCCACCACTTCTCTCTCCTCCCCCCCCCCACCACTTCTCTCTCCCCCCCCCACTTCTCTTTCTCTCTTCCCCCCCCCCCCCCCCCCCCCCCTCCCCCCCAACCTCCTTAACACATTTTTGTTTTGTTAAATTGAAAGATATAAAGCGATCTGAATTTCTGATTATTTCACTTAATTTGTTTGGGGAGCCACACTACTATCAATTTATGGTTTTACTTCTCTTACGTCTGCAAGAAACATAAATTTAACATTCGTCCAAGCGTAGTTCACTTGGAGTGATCTTGTATCTTCTCCGTTTCTGTTGATTTGCAGCTTTCTCGTGCATGCTTATACGCCAGGGGAGTTTCTGCGGCTCTCCGACTGCACTGCAGACACAAAAATGCAGCAAACTGGCGGAGTTCAACCTCTCTAAGTCATAAGTGCAACTTCAGTACAAGTAAGTACTCTGGGAAGCTGATGTGTTCTAAACGACCTCATAACCAGTTTGAGCAAAAACCATTAACATCTCCTACCTACTAACCTCATCCCACCTCCTTGACCTGTCCGTCTTCCCTGGACTGAGCTATCCCCTCCCTACCTCCCCACCTGTATTCTCCTGTCCACCTATCTTCTTTTCTCTCCATCTTCGGTCCACCTCCCCCTCTCTCCCTATTTATTCCAGAACCCTCACCCCATCCCCCTCTCTGATGAAGGGTCTAGGCCCGAAACGTCAGCTTTTGTGCTCCTGAGATGCTGCTGGGCCTGCTGTGTTCACCCAACCTCACATTTCATTATCAACAGATAGAGCCTTTCGCCCGACAGTGCGGCGTTAGAAGCTGACTGATTTTTATAGCTAAACCTGCCACTAGTAATAACTTGCCTGTTAAATTTAACATTGCCTAAAACATGTTTTGAGGAGCACTTCTTTTTGGCACTGTTCTAAAATAACATTAAGAAAACATCTTGCTCAGATATTTCAAGTAAGAATTTCAAATTGTTTGATGCAGCAACTGACACTGTCATGATACAAATCTGTATTAGTCCTCTAGATGAGGAATAAAACTGGACAATTTTATCACAAAATGCTAGAAGGTTAGTAACAAAAACAAAATTGCTGGATAAGCCCAGCAGGTCTGGTAGCATCTGTGAAGGAGAAAAAAACAGTCTATGTTTTTGGGTCCAGTGACCTTTCCTCAGAACTTTCAGTTTAGTCAAGAGATAGCAGGAACTGCAGATGCTGGAGAATCTGAGATAACAAGTGTAGAATTGGATGAACCAAGCAGGAAAGCGGGTGTTTCGAGCCTAGACCCTTCTTCAGAAGATTTCTTCCTTCAGTTTAGTCCTCAGGTAAGTCGCTGACTGTGTAAGGCAATCTGACAAGCTGTTGGAGACAATAGTAACTCAAGATTTCTGTCATCAGCCACTCCACGGTGAACTTTTTACGCTTTGAATTGGCATTCCTTTACCATGTAATCTCTCTTTTTTGCCCTTGCAAATACAGATACTCTAAAAGATATCACCTCAATTAATTTCAAATTGCCTATTCAATTGGTCAAAATCTATCAACTTTGTCATTCTACAATCTCCTCTAAGTCTGTACCTCTCTAATAAACACAGATTTGTGAGTCAGAGTTTGGGTACCGTTGTGCTTACCCTTCTGTGTGTTGTCTGTATCTCTTGTTATAAGTAGTGTTCACTTTTGAACTTAATAACTGTATGCCGTCTATCTTTGGTTAATAGTGCTGATCATAGTTATATACAATTCCAGAGAATGCAAATTTAATGTTTCTGTGTAACTATTTTAAAACTATGCACTGTGCAGGCGGACTGGGAATATGAATTTTCATACAAATGTTCTTTGTGTGTAGTTGTGAGGTTAGTAGAAAGAGTGTAGCCTCTGGATAATTGGCTTTTGTACCTTTTCAGCTTATTCAAACTTTACTCCTGCTGTCACCCAACCTGCTCCATTTTTCAAGGGCACTGCTGTGGTCAATGGTGAGTTCAAAGAGATCAATTTGGATGACTACAAAGGAAAATATCTTGTCATTTTCTTCTATCCTTTGGATTTGTAAGTAACATTGATATCTAAAATTTGCTTAGAATATTTTTTAAGATGAATAATTTTTTTGGCCATATTTCTCTGATTATGTACTTTTAAATTCCTCTCTTGACACCTGTTTCAAGCGCAGTTCTAATACATGCAAACAGTATTTTGTTTCAAGTATTTTCTGAGGGAAGTTTCAAAAAGAATCAGCATGGAAATACTCTGTTTTGGTCAGAGTTAAGTAGGAGGTGGCCCACACGTCTTGTTGTATTATCAGTTCTAAAAATATGAGGTGAAAGATGGGTGGAGTACATCTTTCAGAGAAATACTGTTGTGCTCCCGTATCTTGATAACCCACTCTATTCTTTGGGTGTGGGTTCGTTTCAGCTGTGATTTTAGCTTGTGTGTACTTTTTTGTTATTGCTGTTACTTTCTTTATCAGCTTTTACTTTTGTTTTTGTTTGCTCTGACCCCTAACGTTGTTTTATCTCATTCTGAATCCTCATTCTATACACAAGCTGTAACCCTAACCTCACCAAATGAACAATAATCATGGCTACTTTTCTGCTTTTAATTTCTGGGCTTGAATCATCTTTTTTTTTAAAGGGATAGAATAGCTGTTGTAATTTCTGGTGTGCACACCAGCCATACTTTTTGTGGTGTAGCACAGAAGATTTTTATGTTCTTTATGCAAAGCTAAATGTATTTAACCACTGTTTAAGGTATTCAGGAAGGGTACTATAAATGCTAGATAAAAAAAATCAGATATCTATAGCAGGCCATTCTTAATGATGTTGTAAATGTTACATCGCTTTCTGATCTTTGGGCTTTTTTCGCAATTATTATTCAAGCTTGAGCAATCATGAAGGCTAGCTTACATCAAACACTTCTGATTCTTTTGAAGATGAACCTGCTAAGGATTGTACATGTATGTTTTCTAAAAAGCTTTTAGATCGTCTAATCCAGTTTATTAAATAGCTCATTTTCAACAGCCATTGAATTTAAGATTTTAATAGCATTTTTGTCAAAATGTTAAAATAAGCGCTTCTGTTAATATTGGGACACTTTTTTTTTCTAAATGTTATAAATTAAATTTTTGTACTAAATATGCCAAACATTTTAAGGGTAATAAATGCAAAGGAATGACTGAACATTAAATTGAACATCATAATGCTTTGAACATAGGTTATGTAGTTCCTAAAGTTCAATTGGGCAGTTGTTGAGATGTCAGGGTACTTTTCATTCTCTCGTTATCAGTTTCTATTTTCCTACAAAATGTCTTTCTTTTCTCATGATGCCCATAATCTTTTGTAACCTTCGATGGGATTATGGCTGCTTTGTGTCCTAATTGCATTTTTCTGCTTTTGACCCATATCCATCAACAAATGATCAAGCATCAATTGCCAGTAGAAAAGTCTAAATTTCTATCATGCTTTGTATGCGCTAACTTTTAAACTAATGCCTCCTAATGAACTCAATCTGTTCCCTTAATATTTTGAAAACTTTTTTGTTCAGAACATCTCTAATCTAGAATCTAAGGAATACAATCTTAGTTGTAATCTCTCCTGTGAGTCAACTATTGGACTCAAGGTATCATCTGGTTAATTTAACCTATACTCCTTCCAGGGCCTCTATATTTTTCCTTCGGTGCGATGCCCAGACTTGTTTTCATATTTCTGATATGGGCCAACTAGAACTATGCTTTGGTATACTGAAACATCTAGTCCTCTGGATTTTTTTGAAAAGTGCTAGCTTTATACTAATTTTTTTGATTACTTCCGACTTCTACAAAATTTTAAGTTATCTGCATGGAGATCCAAATCTCTTTGGATCCCTGAGATAACAAGGTGTAGAGCTGGATGAACACAGCAGGCCAAACAGCATCAGAGGAGCAGGAAAGCTGACGTTTCAGGCCTAGACCCTTCTTCAGATTTTCATCCAGCTCTACACCTTGTTAGCTCAGAGATTCTCCAGTATCTGCATGTCCTACTATCTCTTTTGGATCGCTCTTGTTTCAGACTGGTCATTTATTTTGACAATACCTTTTAGGCCCAAAGTGGTTGAACGCACATTCATTTACAGTGAAATCTATTTGTCATAACTTTGTCTATTGCTTATTTCCTTCTCTCCCAGTACTATATTTTATGCAGATAGAAATGTGGACACATATTCCAGACTTGAAGTTGCAATTTATGAGCCATTTTTAAAAACACAATTGTACATGTAAAACAAATGTATTTGTGTTTAACCTATTAAATATTTGCCAGAATGTAAGACATGATGGATTTTCTTTTAACTAGGTTCTGATTAGTATTATTATTAGTAGTAGTATTATTATTACTTGATTTTAAAAAGTCTGCATTTAAACTTCTTTTAAAAAAAAATTGTTTTTGCAGCACATTTGTTTGTCCAACTGAGATCGTTGCATTTAGTAACAAAGCAAACGAGTTCCATGATGTGAACTGTGAAGTAATCGGTGTTTCTGTAGACTCTCATTTCTCTCATCTTGCCTGGATCAATACTCCGAGAAAGGTACAGAAGTAAGCATGAAGATTTATACACCTGGACCTTCTGTTGTTTATTTGTCTTCTAGAAAAAGTTAGTTTTCAGATGAGTTTCAGTTGCTGTAGTCCTATAAAGTTAGCGTTTGAATAAGATAATTGCTAAACAATTCTGTTTCAATCTTTCAGAATATCGAATTTGTTTGGAAAGACAAGAATGTCTTGTCTTATCGAGCACTAATGATGACAAAAACAAAATGTTTTAGATGGTGTCTGAAAGTAGAATATAACTTTATTCATGAATAACCAAGTTTAGACAGTCTGGCATAGTAATCAGGAATTTTCAATTAATTGTACTTGGTATAAAGCTTTTTGATAAATAACTTTTTAGCATTCTGAAGTCAATTTTCCTTTAACAAGTTTGTTTGTAACTTTTTTTTTCTCTTAACCCAGAGCGGAGGTCTAGGGCATATGAATATACCACTATTGTCTGATATAACAAAGCAGATCTCTCGGGATTATGGAATATTATTGGAAAATGCTGGTATTGCACTGAGGTAAGAGGTTTTTGTTGTTGCAGTTAAGCAGAATTGAAGTAGTAGTCTAACTTCAGTCTTGACCTTTTCGGTGGTAGTGGAATTAATTAGTAGAGTATATTAATGAGGTACAGGGTGAGATTGAGGACACTTTATAAAGCATTTTAATATGTATCATCAAGGACACTAGATTTCAGTTTTTAATGTGTGGTAGTATTTGAACTGTTTCAAAGATAGTAGGAACTGCAGATGCTGGAGAATCCGAGAAAACAAAGTGTCGAGCTGGATGAACACAGCAACATCATGGTATTGGAACTAGTTGCTTGCAGATGGATCAGAAAGTCTGCCTTCCGATTGTCTTTTCAAGCGAACAGATATGTTTAGATATTGACCATAAAATGTATTTAGTTTGACCCAGGTCTAGCACTCACTAGTGAAGTCACTATGTGTTATCATTGACCTTGAGCTGCCCACAAATATCTAATGTGCTGGGTGTCATGAACTTAGCTTTTCTTGAAGCTAATTTAATGCTAGATGTAGGAAGAAACTAGACTCCAGGAATAGCAAGACCATTAGGCAGGCTAAGCAGGCAGTCATAGTGAAAAAATTTCACATGATAAACCAGCAAGTAACAGGCAGCTTTTATCACTCTCCCTTCCCAACAGCGTTGTAGGTGTTCTTCCAGGAAGTGGTTCAAACAGGCAGCTCACCACTATCTTCTCAAGAGCAAATTGGAATGGGCAATAAATGTCGTCTTCGCCAAAAATGCTCACGTCCCATGAATACATTTTAAAATCACTTTATATAACCATGCTGAATACAAAATAAACATCAGGACGTAGACTTGCAATTAAAGACTGACGTATTTTGTTACAGAAAAATAAAACCTGTGATATCGTGACTTGAGAAATGGAACGGTCAACGGTTATAATGTTAGATTTTTCAAGCCAGAGGTCTTGATCTGTGCAAGCTATGGATTAATATGCTGTTTTTTTAAAAAAAAACTCATTCATACTTAACTTCACAAGGGAGTTTTAGGGATTTCACAAAAGAGTAATAACACAAAGTAGAAGGTTACATTAATTCGTTGATTTTCTAGCTGTTTTGCATTATCAATAAACTCAACCTTTAAACGAGCAATGAATCATTGAGCAACTCTGGATTTCCAAATTGTCTCTGCATGTGTGGATGTTGCAATGCGTACCATAGAGTAATGATGATGAATGCTGTCCTCGACATTCAGGCCAATCTGTTGTTATTTAGAAACTTAAGCAGTACACTGGGATTGCTTACATTGAAATTTTTTTGCATCAGTCTAGTTTGCATTCAGCGAATCTGTTCCAAAGATTAGCAAAATTTTCAATTCTGCTTTCTTGCACAACTATGACGTGTCTTGTTGCATTAGGCCTGAACATTCTGGACCACTGCCACACAACCATCAAAGGTGCTTACCTCAATCCCTTGCCCGCACTTCCAAAAATCTGACCACAGCACCGTGTTCCTCCTCCCAGCTTACAAGCAGAAGCTGAAATGGTAGAACCCTTGACGAAACAAAGTTCAGTACTGTTCCGGGGCAACAGAGGACTGTCTCCAGGACTGCTTGGACTCTTGTCTGGATGTGTTAAGTGGAAAACCTGGATAAGTATACCACCACTGTCATGGACTTGGTCAGCAAATGCATGCAGGACTGTGTACTAAAGAAATCAATCTGAGCATTCCCCAACCGAAAACCTTGGATGAGCCAGGAAATCCACTTCCTACTGATTTGAATGCTGCATGCCTGGTCTTCAGATGAGCAGGACTAATACAGAAAATCCAGATATGACGTCTGCAGAGCCACCAGGGACGCCACAAGGCAGTACTGGACCAAGTTAAAGGCCCAGACTGACCAAACAGACTCCCACTGTCTATGGCAAGGCCTAAACAACATTACGGGATACAAAATGAAACAGTGTAAGATAGTGGACAATGACTCATCCCTCCCTGTCTCAGTCAGTGCTTTCTCCGCTCGGTTTGAGCAGAATACCACTGGCGTGGTAATGTCTGCCCTAGAGGCTCCAGTCACACCTGTACCCTCTGTCACTGCTTCAGAAGTCGGATTAATCTTCCTGGGAGTTAACCCAAGGAAACGGGGCGGCACGGTGGCTCAGTGGTTAGCACTGCAGCCTCACAGCGCCAGGGACCCGGGTTCGATACCAGCCTCGGGTAACTGTCTGTGTGGAGTTTGCACATTCTCCCCGTGTCTGTGTGGGTTTCCTCCGGGTGCTCCGGTTTCCTCCCACGGTCCAAAGATGTGCAGGTTAGGTGGATTGGACATGCTAAGTTGCCCGTAGTGTTCAGGGGTGTGTGGGTTATAGGGGGAGGGGTCTGGGTGGGATGCTCCAAGGGGCGGTGTGGACTTGTTGGGCCGAAGGGCCTGTTTCCACACTGTAGGGAATCTTACAATCTTACATCTTACAGAAAGCGCCAGGGTCTGCACGGTGTCCACGGCCGAGCAGTCTGATCCTGTGCAGACCAACTTGCAGAGGTATTCACTGACATCTTCGACATCTCCCTCCCACAAGCCAAAATCGCCACCTGCTTCAAGAAGACCACCATCATCCCCTTACCCCAAAAAAAGACATGCAATGTGCGTTCATGACTACTGCCTAGTAGCTCTGCCTTTAGTAATCATGAAGTGCTTCGAGAGACTGGTCATGACCTACATCAACTCCGGTATCCCAACCTGCCTCAATCCCCTACAGTTTGCCTACTGACGCAACAGATCCACGGAAGATGCTAGATCCTTAGCTGTGCACTCATGCGTGGAACATCTGGACAACAAAGACACCTATGTCAGACTCCTGCTCATTGACCACAGCTCTGCCTTCAATACCATTATCCCCCCGAGACTGATCTCAAAACTGAGACCTTGGTCTCAGCTCCACCCTCTGCTGTTGGATCATCCACTTTCTGACCTATAGACTGCAATCAGTGAGGATAGGTAACTGCACCTCCTCTCACACTCAACTCTGGAGCCTGCCAAGGATGTGTCCTCAGCCTCCTACTGTACTTCCTGTACACCTACAACTTAGTTGCCAAATTCCGAACGAGTACCGTCTACAGGTTTGCTGATGACCCGACCACAGTGGGACAGATCTCTAACAACAGCGAATCAAAACACAGAAGGGAGATAGAGGGCTTAGTGATGTGGTGCAATGAAAACAGTCTGTCTCTATATTGAAAAGTGCCCTTGTTGTATAGGGCTTTGGGATTTTCTGACAATTTAAAAGGCACTAAATAGAAGTGCAAGTTTTTTTTGGAGTTGTTTTCCTCACCTCTATTCCGTTTGTGGCCCGTCTGAAGACAAGTTGTTAGTTCATTTCCGACTGATAGCTCATCCTCGGCCACATTCCTTGGCAGGTTTGTTAATGGTGGATTGTCAGGGGCAGAGCAAGGAAGCATGCCCCCATTCTGCCTTAACCAGAGCAGGAATTCAGCCTGTGCTGTTACCGTTATCCTCAACCACGAGTCAACTGAGCTTATCAGCCTTCTTTTCAGAGGGATTTTAATCAGCCACCTACTGCATGTAAATTTAATGGAACATGTTGAATTTTTAAGTTGTTTGCTTGCAGACTGAAATGAAAGCTGTTCACTCAGGCTGATTGGCAGTCTTTTTCCATGTCTCAAATTGCTAGAAGATATGAATTTTTCCTAACTACATAATGCAATAAGAATTTGCAGAAAATGTTTTAAAATTTTAATTGGCATCTGTTTCTGGCCTGCTGTTTTATTCCTGTTCTGTTCTTATCTGACTTTGAAAGATGTGATTATCATTTCTGCACATTGTGGTTTTACCCCATTTAAGTAAGTGAAATTTCCAGTCTTGTTTTTAACAATGTGCATTGAAATTAATGCCTTCTGACTACTTTCTATGGTGCAGTAAGAAAGAAAGAAAGAAAGAAAGACCTTGCACTATATAGTGCTCTCCCATTGTCAGCCACACAGTGCTAATCCATCCCTGCTCAGAAGTGTTTGTCTGGGTTACACACAAGTGGAAGTGTTACGTTATAGGTATGTCTTATGTATGAGAGCACAGCAACCAAGTGCACACGTTATATCTGCTCGTGATCGTGAGCGATGTGCACCTGGACCCCTTGATACTGGTGTAATTAATTCTTTAAGCTATTCAAAAAATTGTGGACACTGCTTTGTTGCGGTTGGCAGAACAAACTGACATTGTGAAACAATATAGCAAAAGTGAGAGAAAGAGAGTCAATTTTCTATTGGCAAAAGGTTGTGGAGGATCAGTTCTCCTAACGATTGGCCTTCAGGAGTAAATGTGATTGTGACTTTGCAATAGAAAGGGAAAGTGTATCTGATGCATCTGAAACCCAGAAACGAGGAGGAATGCAGTCAAGTCTTGAATGTGTTACACCTAAAACCATTTGGACAGGAGTGCTTTTTTGCAGGCTTAAAGCAGTTTCTAGAACATGTGTATTTAACGGAGTAGGTAGGTAAAACTGTTTCCAGTAGCAGGAGGAATGGTAATTGAGGATACAGACATGAGATCATTGGCAAAAATACCCCATGAAGAGATGAAACCTTTTGTGTGTAGTGAGTCTTAATGATCTGGAATCCGCTACGTGGAAGAATGATGGAAATGTTTCCAAAAGGATTTAAATGTGTACTTAAAAGTGAATTTTGGGATAAGGTTAAAGATGGGGAAAGTGCAATTGAGTGCGTAGCTCCTTCAGTGTGGTGGTATGGGCATATTGGATTCAAAGGTTTACTTCTCCAACATTCTATGAATTAACAGAATAAAGGCTGCAGTGGCAGAATACACAATGTCTCTTTCTGTTCCTCAAATGGAGACTATTGGCTGAAATGGGGCATTTAAAAGAGAAGATTTGATTTGCACGCTTGGAGTCTCCTGTCAAGGTCTTCTAGAACCTGATTCTTCTGGCATCTGTACCTGACACTTAAAACAAGGCCACCTCTGCCACATTCATCAAAAGTTGGTAGTTAAAAGTTGCTTACCAAAGAAGGAACCAATACTTGTTCTTGGCAGTTCCTTTCGGTACTGACAAACCTTGTGTGTATGTGGCATGTATAAATTTGTTTAATATATGCCTTAACTTTCTTGCTGAACGGAAATTTGCTCTTATGGCAGGATTTGTATTTGCCAATTATAGGGTAAAGCATCTTGTGAAGCAGTGACATCCCTCACCCTATGATCTTGAATAACTTCAATTGCACGATTGCAACTTTCCGTCTCAATCACTGTGATTTGATATTGACAACTTTCCTTCGGCCCTAAGTTATGGGTAGCTGTTTCTCCAGTAGAATCATCTACTCCTTTGACTAATGGCACCTAAGAAGATTTAATGTATTAATTTTAAGCAAGGCTTGAGCGCCAGAATCAGAATTAAAACTGCCATGTGCCAGTGATGTGATTTACCTGTTGCTGTAAATACAATTTAAAATATTTAATGCCTTTTTCCTCACTATGAAACACTTCAGGCATGTTTACAATTGTATTTTTCAGTTTAAGGATCCTTGAATGTAACTTTCAGCTCTTCACATCATAAATTTAAGATATGTATGAATTACTGACAGACATATACGGAATTATATTTTTTGATTTACTCATTTCTTAAAATTCTATTTTTGCCAGAGGACTTTTCATCATTGATACTAACGGCATTATCAAGCACATTGGCATCAATGATCTGCCTGTAGGTCGCAGTGTTGAAGAGACTCTACGTTTGGTTAAAGCCTTCCAGTTTGTGGAAACACATGGAGAGGTTTGTCCAGCTGACTGGACACCTCAATCTCCAACGGTTTGTAAAATTGACTGTATTACAATTTAATGAAATGGCATTGCTTGTTTTTTTTTGTTTGTAAACCAAAACTAGAATTCTGCTGCAAATGATTCAAACATATATAAGAAGTCAAACAACGCCAGGCTATTGTCCGAATGGTTTATTTGAAATCACAAGCTTTTGGAGCATTGCTCCTTTAGACTTCTGATGAAGGAGCAGCGCTTCAAAAGCTTGTCATTTTGAGTAAACTTGTTGGACTGTAACCTGGTGTCATGAGACTACTGACTTTGTCCAGCTAGTAACTTTCATAGCAAAGTAACTGAAGTGATAATGCTCATTTGAGATTACTAAGTAGCGTCTGATAGCTGGCACAGAGATGTAACTGCAGGATTGAGTTCAGGATATTGATATCAACAAGAGCAGGAAGCTGCAGAAGGGTGGAGCAGTTGCACTTATAATCAAAGATCGTTTGGTGCAATAGCCAGAGGTGACCTTAGGTTCAGGAAATTATGATGTAGTATCAGACGTAGTACGATCTGCAGATGCTGGAGAATCTGAGCTAACAAGGTGTAGAGCTGGATGAACACAGCAGGCCGAGCAGGAACACTGACGTTTCGGGCCTCTGAACCGTAACCACCACGAGGGGAAGAGTTATAAAAGAAGAAATACTGGGTGCTTGCGATTAAGGGTTGGCAATAATTATGGATGATTTTCATCAACTTTTCATCTAAACTGGAAAAATTAGATTGGTGATGGTAGCCCTGGTGAGCTCAAAGTGTACTTTTGAGAGACTTCTTTCAAGGAGCCAATTCTAGAACTGACCAGAAAGCAAGCTGTGCTTGGTATAACATGATACCAACTCATTAGTAGTAATAAACTTATTAGTCACATCTTTTGAAGACATTCTATCAGACTGGAAAGTAGCAAATATAATCCCTCTATACTGGTATGTAGCCCCTACACTAAGCCCCCCCTTTATGCGATAAGCATATTATGTGGAATCTTCAAGTGCCTTCGGGAAATTCAAGTTCAATGCATCATGCTTCGCTTTATCACACCATTTTAATAAATTTCAGTAAGTTGGTTCAAAATAATTTCTCTCTAAACCATGCTGACTCTTCCTGATTATTTTGGATATTTCCGAGTCCTCCGTAATAACCACCTTTTTAATGATTGTCTCTGGAGTAGTTGTTAGAATCGGCAAGCTAACTGGCCCTCAGATTCCTGCCTCCCTCCCTCCCTCCTTGAATACAGGTAGAAGATGGGCTGGCTGGCAGAAAACAGTATACATAAATAGAACTTTGTCAGATTTGCAGAATGATTGAGGTCCTGTACAGATCTATGGTGGACCCTCAACCTTTTACAATTTATATTAACAACTTGGTTGAGGGTATGTTGCTAAATTTTCAAATGACAAAGCTATAGGTAGGAAGCTCTTTTGTGAAGATGACATAACTGGGATGAAGGTTGAGCGACTGAGGCAAAGTCAAGAAAATGAAGTTCTTCACTTTGACAGGAAGAATAAAAGACTTATTTAAACAGCGAATGACTGCAGAATTGAGATGCAGAGGGATCCACGTACTCTAGTGTTTGAGTCTCAAAATTGGCATGCAGGTACAACAAATGATTAAGGTTAGTGGAATGCTATCCTTTACCAGAAGTATTGAAAATAAAAGTAAAGATGTCTTGGTACAGTTATAGGGCATTGATGAGACTATATCTCAAATACTGTATGCAGTTTTGTCCTCCTTTAAGGAGTTTTAAGGACCAAGATATGGAGAAATATTTTCTGAGGTTTGTGCAGCTTTGGAACTCTCTGCCATAGGAGATGGTGAACATGGGGCAATTAAGCATTTTTAAGGTGGAGATAGATCCTTGTTAGACAAAAAATTAAAGGTTATCAGGGATGGATGAGAATGTGAAATTTGGAACACAAACTGATGAGCCATGATTTTAACGAATGCTGCAAGGTTTGTAGGGTTAATGACATTTCTCCAAATTTGTATATTGGCAAAAATATCCCAGTCCCACTAAATGACTTTCTATTCTCTACATGAATCCATTTCCACTCAACAGTTCTTTTCTGTCAGTCAAATAACCTCCATTGCACACATGGGTTTGGATTTGATTCTGAAAACATATGAGCAAATTCTCCATTTTCATGTTTTGCAACAGATTGAGGAATGAACAATTGTTCCTGAGCACAAAAACGTGCGAATTAAGAAGCGTATAAGGCCATTTGGCTCCTTGAACTTGCCCTGCCATTTGATTAAGATCGTAGCTGATCTGATTGTGGTTCCTATCCCGCCTCAACCCTTGACTACCTTGTTGATCAAAAATCAATCCAAGAGTACAAAAATTAAGTTATTCATACTTTGTAAGCTCCATTTTACAAAAAAAAGCTATTGGATGTTGGTCTGCTCTTTGATAAATGTCTTGGGTATTTCTCTTCACCACCACTCCCCACCACCTCTTGGGTAGGGTGTATGCAAAGTTTAAAATCAAGACTTGTATGCCAGTTTGCTTGTGTCACTCAGGGAAGGAGGAAGAAAGCTTGATAGGACTAAGTTCTTCATACCATTGTGATTTTAAAGAGACTTTATATAGCTCTAGTTAGGCCCCATTTAGAATACTGTGTCCAATTTTGGGCCCCACACCTCAGGGAGGACATACTGGCGCTGGAGCGTGTCCAGCGGAGATTCACACGGATGATCCCTGGAATGGTAGATTTAATGTACGATGAACGGCTAAGGATCCTGGGATTGTATTCATTGGAGTTTAGGTTGAGGGGAGATCTAATAGAAACTTACAAGATAACGTATGGTTTAGAAAGGGTGGATGCTGGGAAGTTGTCTCCATTAGGTGGGGAGACTAGGACCTGTGGGCATAGCCTTAGAGTTAGAGGGGGTAAATTTAAGACGGAAATGAGACATTTCTTCAGCCAGAGAGCGGTGGGCCTGTGGAATTCATTGCCACGGAGCACGGTAGAGGCCGAGATGTTAAATGCCTTCAAGGCAGAGATTGATAAATTCTTGATCTCACAAGCAATCAAGGGCTATGGGAGAGTGCAGGGAAGTGGAGTTGAAATGCCCATCAGCCATGATTTAAATGGCAGAGTGGGGTCAATGGGCCGAATGACCTTACTTCCACTCCTATGTCTTATGGTCTTATTTTCTTCCAAATGTTTTCATTGCATCAAATTTTAGTGGTTAATTGTCAAATTGTCAAACTTGGGGAACTGATTTAATACAATAAAATTGGATTTGGAAAATAAATTGAAATTGGACACAATTTGATATCATATGGCTTAAATAGCTAATTGAAAACAAAAGAATCTTCAAACAACTTAATCAGAAATCACTGAAATTTTTGATGCTCAGCATGTAATGATGACGCTACATACAGCTTTTCTTAGTACATTTTTTCTTATTTAACTTCAGTTTTGTGTTGGTTTTAGTAAAATCAAATGCTCTTCCTTCAGATAACTAGTTATTTTCTTAAGCAAAGTAGAGTTGTGTGAAGAATGGGTGGAGGCTCCTGTGCAATATTAAACAAGGTTATAGATTATTTCAGTAGCATAGCTTGTTTTTGTGCTCCAAAGTTGATGTGATTCATTGTGTAATTTACTGTCAGCAATACTAATCTATAGTTCATGGCATATTAAAGTTTGGTCAACAAGTTTAAGCATAAGATTACCAAGAAAAGTAACAAACTAATTAGCCAGATCCCAGTATTAGATAGAAAATAGAAAAGTACAGCACAGTACAGACCCTTTGGCCCACGATGTTGTGCCGTGGAATAATCCTAATCCAAAAATAAAATAACCTAACCTACATTCCCCTCTATTCACTGCTCTCCATGTGCATGTCCAGCAGTCGCTTAAATGTCACTAATGACACTGCTTCCACGACTACCACTGGCAAAGTATTCCATGCACTCACAACTCTCTTGCCTCTGGGTGAAGAAACTCCCTCTGATGTCTCCTCTATACCTTCCTCATAACACCTTAAAACTATGACCCCTCGTGGCAGACAATCCTGCCCTGGGAAAAAGTCTCTGGGTATCGACTCTATCCATGCCTCTCATTACCTTGTACACCTCGATCTGGTCACCTCTCTTTCTCCTTCTCTCCAGAGAGAAAAGTCCGAGCTCAGGCAACCTCTCCTCGTAAGACAAGCCCTCCAGTCCAGGCAGCATCCTGGTAAACCTCCTTTGTACCCTCTCCAAAGCCTCCACATCTTTTCTATAACAGGGTGACCAGAACTGGACACAATATTCCAAGTGTGGTCTCACCAGGGTTTTGTAGAGCTGCAGCATAACCTCGCGGCTCTTAAACTCGGTCCCCCTGTTAATGAAAGCCAAAACACCATATGCATTCTTAACAACCTTATCCACTTGGGTGGCAACTTTGAGGGAGCTAGGCACTTGAACACCAAGATCCCGCTGTTCCTCCACACTGCCGAGAATCCTGCCTTTAATGCTATATTCAGCATTTAAGTTCGACCTTCCAAAATGCATCACGGTGCATTTATCCGGGTTGAACTCCATCTGCCATTTCTCAGCCCAGCTCTGCATACTGTCAATGTCTCGGTGAAGCCTGCAATAGCCCTCAATACTATCAACGGCACCTTCAACCTTTGTGTCATCAGCAAACATACTAACCCACCCCTCAACCTTCTCATCCAAGTCATTTATAAAAACTACAGCAAAGGCCCAAGAACAAAGCCCTGCGGGATACCACTCAGCACTGACCTTCAGGCGGAATACCTGCCATCTACAACCACTCTCTGTCTCCTGTCAGCCAACCAATTCTGAATCCAGACAGCCAAATCACCCGGTATCCCAGGCCTCCTGACTTTATGAATGAGCCTGCCGTGGGGAACCTTATCAAATGCCTTGCTGAAGCCCATGTATACCACATCCACTGCTCGAACCTCATCAACCTGCCTCGTGGCCTCCTCAAAGAACTAGCATAGAATGTATGGACACCTCCAATACCATTTTTGCCAGAACCCTGCCAAATCTTGACAGACATTCAAATGTAAATGACCTTTCTGGATGCATCTTTTGATAAGTTATTGAACTATAAACAACCCTTCCTTTGGGTGTACTTCTCCAACTTATCTAAAATAACCTTGTTTCCCAACAGTGATTGTACTTTTTGATTATAGAAAAAGGGTTTGAAAAGCCCTACTTTGTCATAATGCATGTGTGTGGGTGATACTTGGATTCCACTGCTTGACAAGATCTAGCTTTCAGAAAATATTTGAGGACAATGGAAAGAAATGCTTCAGTCAAAGTTAGAAGCCACGTTTCTGATAAGGAGATTTAATAAAGCATAGTTTTGGGGCAGAGAAAAGAAACATCTTGATTATTCATGGAACAAGACCCTGCTTAAAAAACTACGAACGGATAGATCTGGTTTGGCTACAGACTCCTGGCCTGAGCAAACGGATTAGAAATGATAGGATGGTATATAAAGTGAGAATAAAATTGAGAATGCAGTGTTGCCCCAAGTGTCAAAAGTAAGGGTGTACAGGATAGGAAATCCCAAAGACTCATGTGCTTTTTATGTGTAATACAATAGGCCGTTTGAAATCTGACTTCTAGAAGTTCAAAGGAACCTCAAAGGAGGTTTTGTCAGGATTCACCAAGCCAGTCTAGAAAAGGGTGCTAGCACCGTTCACAAATGTGTGGTCCAGCCAGAGTGATTGATCCTCCAGGAACAATACCCGAGCTGCAGAAGAAACAGTCAAAATCCATGGAAGTTACCACTGGTTTGTTTTGAAGTGAACAGTACCTGTGATCCTTCAATGAAGTGAAAAAACTACTGTCCTACTCAGGAATACAGGGACCACCCAATCATTACCGAGTGTTAATGGCATGAACTTCTTACCTGAAAGCTTAGTGTATGCAAAGGTTCTGGCAAAAATGGCACTGAAGGTGTCCATACATTCCATGCTACTTTTGGTTAATATGGGAGGCCAGGATGCAATATGATTACTGGAAGAAATTCTTGGAATATTTAACTGTGTAGTGGTCAGTTCCATGCTTAAACAAATAAATAACAACAATCAGTCTGTCTTCCTAACATCTCCTGAGGACAAAAAACAAGGATAACAAGTTACTGAACAGAATCTCTCAGCTGATGGACACGAATCCGATACAATCAAAATGGAAGCTTATACCCCTTCCTCAGTTTTCAATATTGAAGTTATTTGGCTCCTCAGTGAGGCATTTTGATTGACATTAGCATCTTTTTATGGGTTAGGGATTGAAACTATTCTACATATGCTGTGTGTTGACATTGTGTGTTTTCCTGCACAGCTTTGCTGTTATCTTGACAAATTTTACATTTTCAATTCCTTCCACAATCAGCCCAAAGCCAAAAGGGTGAAATAGGATTGCAATTGCATTCATCATACTCAATATAAAACAACAGCTTTCAGTCTATTATCAATGGCATTACTTCCAAACATGTCTGAACTGCCTTGAACTGTCTGCACTTACAACTTCCCAAGTTTGTACTGCACCCTGTAGTTTAACTTTAGGAAAGTTATCTTTAAAATTTAATTGCAAAGACACATTTCACTTAAGTGTAATAAATCTGTTCGTGATTTATTTTACAGATCAAGCCTTCCCCAAAAGGTTCGAAGGAATACTTCGCAAAGGTCAAGGAGTAGCTTCTAAATTTTGTTCTTACTACTCTTGTTCCAGCTTGGACTTTTTGGAATAAGTGTTTTCAGAAGTGAATGTGTTTTTCATCCGAGAATAGTGTTGATTGTCTGATTAAAATTCAGAAAGCCGAAAGTACAATATTTGAAATGTCTATCTAGTAATTTTGAATCCTGTAACCACTGAACTATTACTCATTGTTTAATAAGGTACATGTCCTGAAGAAAGCCACATGGACAAGGTCTGGCCATATATCATGATAACTAAAATTTGAGGTAGTAGCTAACAATGTATCAAATGAATTGCAGGTCTCCTGAAACTTATTTTTTGCGGTATCATTTAAGTTTAAAGTTTATTGCTTAAATAATTAATGACTTGATTGTTAAATATTTCGCTATCATGCTTACTTCAAAATAAAGGTATAAATGTTTTATGTTCCATTGTCCCCTAATTTCTTTCAAGGTGTTATACTGCTCAGGAGTGTCCTGTATTTCAGAAATTCAGGCCATTAGCTAGCGTTAGAGAAATTGGCTGCCTGGTTGCAAGTTTAGTATTGAACTGAGTTGCACTGAGAGTTTAAAACTCTGTCACTTTGGATTATTTTTGGCCTTGGATTGCCGTGGGATGACAGTTAGAGAATCATAGAATGGTTGCAACACAAAAGGTGCCCATTCAGCCTGCATGACTGCTGTTTTCTGCAAGAATAAGTCTTAGCCCCTTTCTGTAGTCTTTGCCCTGTAGACCTGCAAATGATTTCTCTCCATGTGTTCATCTAATCTTCTTTTGTAGCTGCTATTTTTGTACCTCCAACACAGTCAGATCGTGCATTCTTAACCACTCATTGTATAAATTTTTTTTTCCTCAAGTTACTTTTCATTCTTTTGCTATTCAATTTGCATTGGTGTCGTTTCATCATTGGAAGCAGTTTTTCTGTCTGCTCAGACGAGACACTTAATGATTTCGAAAACCCTTTGTCGAAGCTGATCTCAGCCTTCTGTGTTCAAACTTTATGAAATTCATGTGCCTCATTCCTAGAACTATCCTCAAATCTTCTGTGCACCCTGCTCAATGTCTTCATCTCCCACTCACGGTATGGTGCTCAGAATTTCTAATTCATCTAATTCATTTGGAGATCAGGGAGCTTTTTATAGTCTACAATAACTTTTTTGTATTCCATACTTCTAGTTAGACCATATCATTGCCTCTTATTAATCACTTAACTTGTCCCATCTTCAATGACTTAAGTACAAATAACTCCTTCTGCATACTTTTCAGAATTGTGTTCTTTATTTTTTTCTCATTCTTTCTGCATTAAATGTCATCATCTGCTAAATGCCAGATCATTCTGTCAGCCTGTTTGTATTCCCTTGATGTCTGTCACTATCCTCCTCACCATTCGAAATGTCTTAAGTTTTGTAAGTCTCGCTTCCTGCTACTGTGAGGTTGACTTAACCGTAGTTACACTATTCTTTTCTAAAAGCTATCTTAAGAGAAAAATGCTACAGAACTACAGAAAAATGGCAGATGGAAGTGAGACTGGATAAGATCGATTGATTTGTTGCAGTACTGTGAAGAACTTTGTTTACGAGCAGTGCAGCAGATCATAGTAAGCAAGGATGTACAGATCAAAGATTGTTTTTAAAAAATAACTTAAAGACATACAAGTTACAATCACACTAGGCGAGATCAACATTATTTAAGGCTAGACAGTCCATTCATCAGTCTAATAATGGCTGTGAAGAAGCTGAACCTGCTGGTGTGTGTGTGTGTGAGTGATGTCTGTGTCTTCTGCCTGATGGATGTGATTGTAGGCAATCATTACTGGGGTGCAATGGGTCTTCAATGATGTTGGCAGCCTTTCTAGCAATGAGTCATGTAAATAGAGCCCATGGATGGAAGGTTGGCTTCCATGATGGGCTGGGCTGTGACATCACCTTCTGTCGGCTCTTTGTGGTCCTGGGCAGAGCAGTTGCCTTACCAGGCCGTTATGCATCCAGGTGGAATGCTTTTAATGATGCATCTGTAGAAATTTTCGAGGGTCCCTACGGACATGCCGAATTTCCTGAGCTATCCGAGGAAGAAGAGGCGTTGTTGTGCTGCCTTGACTGTCACAGCTATGTGGGAAGTCCAAGACAGATTGTCTGTTATCTTTACTCTGAGGAACTTGACACTCTCCATCCTCTCAACAGGGCGGCACGGTGGCTCAGTGGTTAGCACTGCAGCCTCGCAGCACCAGGAACCCAGGTTCGATTCCAGTCCTGGGTAACTGTCTGTGCGGAGTTTGCACGTTTTCCCAGTGTCTGCGTGGGTTTGCTCCGGTTTCCTCCCACAGTCCAAAGATGTGCAGGCTAGGTGGATCGGCCATGCTAAATTGCCCGTAGTGTTCAGGGCTGTGTGGGTTATAGGGGGATGGGTCTGGGTGGGATGCTCCAAGGAGCGGTCTGGACTTGTTGGGCCGAAGGGCCTGCTCCCACATTGTAGGTAATCTAATCTAACTCCAGTTCTGTTGATTGTAGATGGGGGGTGTGTTCTCCTTTCTGAAGTCAGCGGTCAGTTCTTTAGTTTTGCCAACATTGGAAGAGGTGTTGTTCTCCTTGTATCACGTCACCAAGCCCTCTGTCTCCCTTTTGTATTTTGACTCATTGTTAGATATTCGTCCTACTACGAAGCTGTCATCAGTGAAATTTTAGCTGGCGTTTGTTTGGAATTCGGCAACAAAACTGTGCATCTACGGGGTGTATGGTAGCTCTTAAAACCAGCTTGGACATTACAAACACGTTGTGCTGTTATGGTGTTGAAGCCACTCTGAATCATACCTCAGCTGTGTCATATGACTCAATGTGTATATCTCACAACTCTCCACTTAATAATAGGCTTTTACTGTTTGTGTGCCTTTTGAACAACATTTCCTTTTTGTCAAATTACTTCTCTCAAAATTGGTTTTCTACTCTGTCCTTGAAGTTTTGACATACTTGTTAACCTTTAAGTTCCTCAAATTTTTTTATTCTTGTAAGAGATGTGGCTACCATTGGCTGGGCCAGAATATATTATCCGTCCTTTAGAATGTCGTTGTGAGCTTTCTTCTTGGATTGCTGAGTCTGTATGCTATGGGTAGACCCATAATGCTGTTGGGGAGGCATTCCATGATTTTGACCCAACGAAACTGAAAGAACTGTGATATGTTTCCAATTCAGGATAGTGACTGGCTTGGAGGGCAATGTGCAGGTGATTGTAATCCATATATCTGCTGCCCTTATCCTGTCAGATGGTAGTGGTCGTGGGTTTTGAAGGTACTGTCTGAGGAGTCTTGGTGAATTGCTAGTTCATTTCAGAGATGGCGTAAGGTGCTGCAACAGTGGTGGAGATTGAATGGTTGGTTGTGGTGCTAATCAAGTGGGCTGCTCTGTTGTGAATGATGTCATGCCTCTTGGTGGTGTTTGTGTGGCATTCATCCAGGTAAATATGAGAGTATTCCAAACACTGTTGACCTGTTCCTTGGAATAACAGGACTAAAATGGAGCAGAATGACTATACTGTTTTCAAAGGTCCTTTGCAATTGCAAAGTTACCTCCTTTTTCAGTCTACCTGTTTGCTATGAGAACCAATGTTTCCTTTCTTCTTTTATTCTTGTATGAAATGTGGGTATCGCTGGCATCTTGTGCAAAATATCTTGTTCAACCCTAACCGTATTTGAACTGAGTGGCTTAATGGTCATTTCAGAAGCTAACAGCAGGTGATTTATTGCTGTGGGTCTGGAATCACATGTAGACCATGTTCAGACAACAGTTTTTTTTTCAGCTGAAGGATATTTTTTGAATCAGATGGGCTTTTACGACAGTCATACAGCATGGAAGCAGACCATTCAGTTCAACCAGTCCCTGCCAAACACAATCCCAAACTAAACTGGTCTCAACTGCCTGCTCCTGGCCCATTATCTCTCCAAAACTTCTCCTATCCATGTATCTATCCACGTGTCTTTTAACAATTGTAATTTACCCACATCCTTCACCACTTCCACATACACAGCACCCTTTACCCTCATCCATCGTTTTGGTAATTTCCTTAAAAAACTCAATTGTAAGGCACAATTTTCTTTGCACAAAATTATGCTGACTATCCCTAATCAATTTTTACCTTTCTAAATGGCCATAAAATCCTATCTTTTGTAATCACCTCCAACAATTGTCAATGTTACCATTAAGCAAGCTTTAAATTGTGAATTTTTATTGAATTCAAATCTACCATTTGCATTCAAATGCACGTTCCTCCAATATTAGCCAGGGCCCTGGACGACTAGTTCAGTGACATTACCACTTCATTATCATCTCCCAAAGTGAGCCAAGCATTATGGATGCTGGCGATCTGAAAATCAAAAAGCTGCTGGGGAAAAACTCAACAGGTCGAGCAGCGTATTAGAGAGATAAGCAGAATTGTTGTTTTGAGTTCAATGTGACTCTTTGGAACCAATAATCACCTGCTCCAACTCCTTTAAAATACAGAGTATGAGTTGTGAGAGCCAATTAATACAATCCACTTAATATTTGTGGTTTCGTGATTGCAAAAAGACTGCATCTAAATTCATCTTGCATATGTATTTCCAGGCCCTTTTTTTGTACTCTGCTTCTAAGTTTGCAAATAGCATAGTTTCTTTCCCCCTCCATGTATAATTTCTCACCCTTACTCATTGTTCTCTGGTAAAATATTTAAATACATTATTTTTATCTTCTTGTTTGAGTCATGGAATTTTGCAGTGTAGGTAAAGTCTTAGTCCCAGCCCAGTTAAGATGTAACCTGACTAGTTTGTACACGTCCAACTTGCCCCAAAGCCTCAGAAATCTGATGTGGTCCTGACTCTGCCACTTCTCCAGTCATGCATTCAATTGATCGATCCTTTTGACTTGAAGTATCTGGCACTGGAGTAATCCTATTAACTGCTCCTTATCAAGAACTGCTTTTTACTTCCTAATTTCTGAAATCTACTTGTAGAACCTCATCCATCTTCCTACCTCTGCCATTGTGGTAGAGCAGTCTTTAAATAGTGGAGGTGAGTGAATCATGCAAGAAGAGATGTGGTAAATCAAAGGAAGCAGTAAAGTAGTCCAGCAGGGTAGCAATTTGTGCAATAACCAGAGGAAAAGTATAACCGAAACTAGTATTGACCTTCTTGAGTCTGGGGAATTATTCAATGGGAAAATAAATGTGGAGACATTAAGCAGAGTCAACATGACTGTGAAAAGGCAGCCATGTTTAACTAATTTGTTAGAATGTTTCAAAGATCTAAAGGCAGATAAAGTGGAAACTCAAAACTTGGATTTCTAAAAGGCATTCAAAAAAATGCTGCATCTTGGGTTACCAAACATCACAAGTATTCACGGTGTAGGTGGTAACGTTCTATCATGCCGAGAGAATTAGTTAGCTTAACAAGAAGCAGAGTAGTCATAAATGTCTTTTCATGTGGCAAGAGAAAACAAGTGGAATGCCATTGGGGTCTTGTGTTGGGACCTCAATTGTTTACAGCCTATATCAATGACTTCCACGAAGGGGCCAAATGTACGTCAGTTAATTTGCTGATCACACCCAAATAGGAATTTTTTCAGGGGAGCTAGAAGGTCCAAATGGAGATGGACAGGTTAAATGAGTAGGCAGAAAATTGGCAGATGGGGCATTGTGTGGGAACATATTGACAATTTTGAGAAGAGGAATAGAAAAGTAACATTTATTTAAGGAGAGAAAGATTACGTTTCTCTAGTAGAGAGTGACCTCGGTGTCTTGTTACATGAATTAGGAAAGGTTGCAGATGCAGCAAGAGATTAGGAAAGTAAATGAAATGTTGCTTATTGCAAATTTAATGAATATAAAAGGTGCTAGCTTTATTGCCCCTGTACAGGGCATTGGTGAGACCGTATCTAGATTACTATGCGCGGTTTTGGCCTCCTTACTTGAAAATAAGTAAAATTGCATTAGAAACAATTCAAGGAAGATTCACTCAACTCATTCCTGGTGGAAGGAAAAGCTTATCTCTTAAGGTTGGGCCTGTATCTTTCGAAGTTCAGGAACACGACAGGTGATCTTATCAAAGCATGGAAGATCCTGAGGGAACACAAAAGGATGGATGCTGAAAGGACGCTTCCAGTTATCCAGACCAGAAAGAAAGGATACGGTTTAAGAATGAGGTCTCTTTTGTAGAGAGGAGAAGAAATCTCATTTTGCAGAATTTAATTAGTAAGTTGAATTCTGTTCCCCAGAAAACAGTGATGTTAGGGTTTTTGAATTTATTCAAGGCAAGTCAGGTATTTTCTTTGTAGACGCTAGTTATGAGGATAATCAAGCAAGTGGAGTTAAAAATGCCAGATTAGTTAACAACTAACTGACAGCACAGCATTGAAGCGTCAATTGGCCTAATTCCACTGTTAAGTTCTATGGAGAGGTGGCCCTGGTTCCTGGGAATTACCTTGTGAAATGTAAAACAGACAAAGATCATGAAGACAGCATTAGCACAGTGCAGTGATATATTTGCTGTTAAATATTTGCTCTGGGTGTGTTGAGTTAGTGAGTTGAGAGTAGCTTGAGATGAAATACGAATAAAAACAATAAACCGTGCATGTGGAAAACTGAAACAGACTGTGCTGGAGAGACACAGCAGGTCTGGTAGCATCTATAGAGAGGAAAACAGTGCTTACATTTCAAGTCCAGTGACTCGTCATCAGAAAGAAAGTACAAACTACGATTGGACTCTCACTTCTCCCATCAGCGCATTTTCCTTGTCTTGCTCATAGTAACATAAAGTAAGCATTTCCTCTTATGTGCAATTTTTGTCCACTATGGAGTAACTGAGGAAATGGCAGAGGTGTGCATAAGTACAGTTGTGATGACATGCCTGCACGTAACTGCATTGTATATGATGAATCCTTTATCCTTTTATGAGTGACGTTGAAACTTGAATCTAATCTTGATAGGTTAATGCCCAACTAGCCAGACTGTGCATGTGCACCAAGATTGGTGTTCAAGAGTCTAAGAACTTGCATGAATTATTTCTACATCATTCAAATCAATGTGCAGCCTTCCTCTTCTGAATTCAATAACTCTTTTTCCACTCGTGACAAGAAATATGTGGTTATATTTTCCTTTCAATAGTTACACCTGTGCCAATGGAATCTTAATTAACTATTTTACCTGGCTTTGTCCAACCCTTACTCAGACCCAAAGTGTTAAATTTCCCTAATCTCGTTGGAAGAGATTGGAAACAAATCGTGATGCTTGAAATGGTTGAAATTTCTTTATCTAAAATCTCCATTCTAATTGACCTCTCAACTTTTGTAATTTACTGAAAAGACACGATAATGCTTTGTGATAACTCATCTTGTAACCAGATGCATTAATTTAAAAGAAAGACAATGGTCAGAATCAAAAATATATTGGTAGTGACTAAAGTCTGATTTGTGAAGGGGTGCAATCCTGTGGAAACCTCAGTCTCTGCCAACATAGCAAATATTTCATTAAATTTCTCATCTGTGTGGCTGGTCTTAAACTTTAATGCATTGTTTTCTATTTCATGTACAGTTGTTACATTAAAATATGGTTTTTCCTCAATTATATAAAACTAAATATTTCGTTAAATACATGATATGTCCCATTACTAATCTTTGAACGCCTTTATCCCTTGCTGATACATTTAACCATGGGATTTACCAATTTGGTATTATTAGGCCCTGACAAGCTGTGTTAACCCCATCATATTTCAGTTGGAATAAGCAAGTTCCTAGCATATTTTGGACTTGCGGGTTATACAGGTTCCTTACACAAGTGACAGATACTTTTAAAAGGATACAGCCACTTAAATTGATTGAAAACAGTAATAGAAATGTTTATGACTTTAGAATGGCATTTGTGCATTTTTCATTCTTTACAGCTGCTTCCATGTAAGTGATAAACCTTGTAAGTCTTAGTCTGACAAAAGAAATGTAGAAACTAGAAACTGAGCATGATGTCCTGAGAGGGCTTAATGGGCATGTTAGGAAGATCTTGAGAAGTTGAGGCAATAGTAAGTATCCATTAAACAACTTGCATAAAATGTTTTGTTGATGAATTTGTGTTACAAATTAAATTGATGCTTTTGAACGAATATTGATTTGCCTCTAATTTACAGTGATCATTTCATGTAAAGTAACATATTTACATTAAAATACTATCTCCTGTTGAGGTTGTATGAAGGCACAGTTTTGCTGAACCAAAGGACTCTGACACTAGCATCAAAGTGTGGGGCTGGATGAACACAGCAGGCCAAGCAGCACCTTAGGAGCACAAAAGCTGACGTTTTGGGCATAGACCCTTCATCAGAAAAGGGGGGATGGGGAGAGGATTCTGAAATAAATAGGGAGAGGGGGGGGAGGCGGACTGAAGATGGATGGAGGAGAAGATAGGTGGAGAGGAGAGTATGGGTGGGGAGGTAGGGATGGGATAGGTCAGTCTGGGGAGGACGGACAGGTCAAGAGGGTGGGATGAGGTTAGTAGGTAGGAAGTGGAGGTGCGGCTTGAGGTGGGAGGAGGGAATAGGTGAGAGGAACAACAGGTTAGGCAGGCGGGGACGAGCTGGGCTAGTTTTGGGATGCAGTGGGGGGAGGGGAGATTTTGAAGCTGGTGAAATCCACATTGATACCATTGGGCTGCAGGGTTCCCAAGTGGAATATGAGTTGCTGTTCCTGCATCTGCGGGTGGCATCATTATCGCACTGCAGGAGACCCAGGATGGACATGTCGTCTAAGGAATGGGAGGGGGAGTTGAAATGGTTCACGACTGGGAGGTGCAGTTGTTTACTGCGAACTGAGCGTGGGTGTTCTGCAAAGCGGTCCCCAAGCCTCCATTTGGTTTTCCCAATGTAGAGGAAGCCTCACCGTGTACAGCGGATGCAGTATACCACACCGGTGGATGTGAAGGTGAACATCTGCTTAATGTGGAAATTCATCTTGGGGCCTGGGATGGGGGTGAGGGGGGAGGTGTGGGGGCAGGTGTAGCACTTCCTGAGGTTGCAGGGGAAAGTGCCGGGTGTGGTAGGGTTGGAGGGGAGTGTGGAGCGGACAAGGGAGTCGTGGAGAGAGTGGTCTCTCTGGAAGGCAGACAAGGGTGGGGAGGGAAAAATGTCTTTGGTGGTGTGGTCGGATTGTAATGGCGGAAGTGTCAGAGGATGATGTGTTGTATGCGGAGCTTGGTAGGCTGGTATGTGAGGTCTAGGGGGATTCTCTTGAGGGGGGTTATTGCAAAGGTGGGGTGTGAGGGATGAGGTGTGGGAAATGCGGGGGACACGGTCGAGGGCGTTCTTGGCCACTGCGGGGCTAAAGTTGCGGCCCTTGAAGAACTTGGACATCTGGGATATGCGGGAGTGGATTGCCTCTTCCTGGGAGCAGATGCGGCAGAGGCAAAGGAATTGGGAATAGGGACGGAATTTTTGCAGTAAGGTGGGTGGGAGGAGGTGTATTCCAGGTAGCTGTGGGAGTTGGTGGGCTTGAAATGGACATGGTTTTTAGGTGGTTGCCTGAGATGCAGACATAAAGGTCCAGGAAGGTAAGGGATGTGTTGGAGATGGTAGAAGTGAACTTGAGGTGGGGGTGGAAGCTGTTGAAATGGATGAACTGTTCGAGCTCCTCCCGGGAGCATGAGGTGGCACTTCATCCCTCACACCCCACCCTCGCAATAATCCCCCTAGTCCTCACGTACCTCCGGATACAAGGTATCATCTTCCGACACTTCCGCCATCTACAATCCGACCCGACCACCAAAGACATTTTTCCCACCCCACCCTTGTCTGCCTTCCGGAGAGCCCACTCTCTCTGCGACTCCCTTGTCTGCTCCACAGTCCCCACCAACCCTACCACACCTGGCACTTACCCCTGCAACCGCAGAAGTGCTACACCTGCCCCCATACCTCCTCCCTCACCCCCATCCCAGGCCCCAAGATGACTTTCCACATCAAGCAGAGATTCACCTGCACATCTGCCAGTGTGGTATACTGCATTCGCTGTACACGGTGTGGCTGCCTCTACATCGGGCAAACCAAGCGGAGGCTTGGGGACCGCTTTGCAGAACACCCATGCTCGATTTGCAGTAAACAACTGCACCTCCCAGTCGTGAACCATTTCAACCTCCCCATTCCTTAGATGACATGTCTATCCTGGGTCTCCTGCAGTGCCACAATGATGCCACCTGCAGGTTGCAGGAACAGCAACTTGTATTCCGCTTGGGAACCCTGCAGCCCAATGATATCAATGTGGACTTCACAAGCTTCAAAATCTCCCCTCCACCCACTGCAGCCCAAAACCAGCCCAGCTCATCCCCACCTGCCTAACCTGTTGTTCCTCTCACCTATCCCCTCCTCACACCTCCAATTCCTACCTACTAACCTCAAACCGCCCCCTTGACCTGTCTGTCCTCTCTGGATGACCTATCCTCTCCCTACCTCCCCACCCATACCCTCCTCTCCATCCATCGTCAGTCCGCCTCCCTCTCTCTCCCTATTTATTTCACAATCCTCTCCTCGTTCCCCCTTTTCTGGTGAAGGGTCTATGCCCGAAACATCAGCTTTTGTGCTCCTAAGATGCTGCTTGGCCTGCTGTGTTCATCGAGCCCCACACTTTGTTATCTTGAATTCTCTAGCATCTGCAGTTCCCATTACCTCTGATACTAGTATCATTTTTATTTATGAGAAAGAAGCTTGGCCTAGTACAGCTTGTCAAACCAATTTATTTACTCTTGAAATGTTGTATTTGAACAAGATTTGCTCATAAACACAATAGCCCCTTTAAGCAATTTCTTAAAATCTCAAATGGCATAGCTTTTAATTGGAATTAAAAATAAACTAATCAACAAGCAGCAGCACTTTAAATTCCAAAGCTTGATAGTTTATAACCAGTATGATTGCTATCGCAGTGAAGTAATTGGTGTTTTCATGACTACTTGTGAAACTGATAAATACCAGAACCATTGTTCAAATTGCATTTGTATGAGAGTATTGCAGCATAGTGCACTCCCTGCTGGTTAGAAGATGTAGAAGCCTGAACACATGCACCAGCAGGTTCAGGAACAGCTTCTTCCTGGCGGTTATTTGACTGATGAATGGACTGTCTAGCCAAAAATAATGCCGATCTGGTCTAGCGCACGCTTTGTGCAATGTAACCTGTGTCTAAATCTTTTTGATCTGTACATCTTTGCTTACTATGATCTACCTGTGCTGCCCATAATCAAAACGTTTCACTGTATTTTGGTACATGTGACAATCAAAGTAGCCTTTAATTTAGGCTGCACGTACCTTGTGCCTTGCATCATTATTCACAATGCTCATATAGACGTTTTCTGGTTTTCAAATATCTAGTTTGCAAATGTTCAACATAATGGAAGTGTAGGACTTTAACTGGTCTTTGTATCAAAATTTGTATAGGTTATTTCTTGTTTTAGTTGTGGCTGCCTTTTAAGTATTTTTACTGGGAGTTTTCTATGAAGGAAGAGAATTGAGACAAAGATTTTGGTGTTGTCTGAAACAGAATGTAATGAGTGATAAAAGTCGGCGAAAATTTGAAAGGCTCCGAATTTTTGGTCTGCTTCTTTTGGGTGGAATGTTCCCCTTTTCTGTTAATGTTTACTTGAGCACATTATTTGAATTCGTGGTACCTGGTCCGACATAGTCTGTAACAATGTAACTCATATAATCTTCTGCTCTTGCCTCATTGATAATACAGCCGGGCTCTTGGACAGCTTTATTGGGTAACTATACAGCTGGAGAGAGAGATTACTTACCTCAGCTGGAGCCTTCTATCTTTCACTCATCTGGCACCCATATTTTGTCGTTTATCTCAAGAGGGTTGGAATATAAAAGAAGTGATTTGCTTCTGAGGCCTTATAAAGCTCTAGTTAGGCCCCATTTAGAATAGTGTGTCCAATTTTGGGCCCCACACCTCAGGAAGCGCATACTAGCCCTGGAGCGTGTCCAGCGGAGATTCTCACGGATGATCCCTGGAATGGTAGGTTTAATGTATGATGAATGGCTAAGGATCCTGGGATTGTACTCATTGGAGTTTAGAAGGTTGAGGGGAGATCTAATAGAAACCTACAAGATAATGTATGGTTTAGAAGGGGTAGACGCTAAGAAGTTGTTTCCGTTAGACGGGGAGACTAAGACCCGTGGGCACAGCCTTAAAATTAGAGGGGGTAAATTTAAAACTGAAATGAGACAACATTTCTTCAGCCAGAGAGTGGTGGGCTTATGGAATTCATTGTCATGGAGTGCAGTGGCGGCTGGGACATTGGATACCTTCAAGGCAGAGATCGACAAATTCTTGATCTCAGAAGGAATCAAGGGCTACGGGGAGAGTGCAGGGAAGTGGAGTTGAAATGCCCATCAGCCATGATTTAAATGGTGGAGTGGACTTGATGGGCCGAATGGCCTTACTTCCACTCCTATGTCTTATGGTCTTATATTTAAAGACTAGCTACATGCCACTTCTGATGCTGCAAACCAGGATTGACTAATCATACTGTTGTGCTTGAACATTATTATGAATCACATGGCCGAACGGAAAGGGAAGTTTGCTTCCTACTTCGTGCACAGGAACTTGGAAGTATTAGTAGACGTGAAGAAAAGGGCCATACTTTATTCTAGCTGACCATCACAGGCGGCCATGCAGGCAGACTGAGACATCTTAGCCCCAAATTGCAAGTGAATTGGAATGGCCAAAGGAAAGTCAATGATCTAAAGTTTTTGAGAAAATTGGACAGTACATCCATAATAGCACGAGTCAAACAGAGACATGCTCGGGAATTCCTGGAGGCCTGATAGAACTTCATCAACAAACACATTGAACTGGACCCGATGTACAAACCACTGAAAAATAGAACTGGAAGTAATACCAAACCATGACATATAAATAACAAGTGGGACAGAACATTAATGCTTCACTGGAGGCCCACTGATGATGTTACCTAGCAGGGTGACAAAATGTCTGCAATCAAACACATCGGCTTGGCAAACAAGTCTGCAACCTCAAGGTCAATGATCTTCTGCTACCATATTAAATGCCACCGTCTTTCTGCTATTTTTCATTCACATGGCAGCCTTCATTCTAATTCTGCTACTGCGCATGTGACTCACCAAGGCAACCCTCAGTATTGTGTGCATCATCTGTACTTAACCGCTCTCACTCACCTCATTCTCCCAAGCACTTCCTATTTACTCACTGTGGCACCTCAGCATCTGTCCTGCTACTGTATCACCACTAATTTTCATCCACTTCATCATAATCCATCCCTGCCTTTGATTCATTGCAGTAAAAATTGGACCAACCCAAGTGGGCTGAATAGTAATAAATGAAATTTAATCCTGAAGTGGGAGTTTTTGGGAGGACTAATAAGGCAAGGGAGTACATGTATAATGGTAGGAATCTAGGAAGTGTAGAAGACCAGATGGACTTTGGCGTGAATGTCCATAGATTCTTGAAGACAGCAGGACAGATAGATAAGGTAGTCAAGGTAGCAAATTGAATATTTACCTTTTATTAGTCAAGATATTGAATACAAGAGCAAGGAGGTTATAAAGGAGCGGTTTGTAATGTTTACTCAGGCCACACCTGGAGTATTGTGCAGTTCTGGTTGCCACACTAGGAAGGATGTGATTGCTGTAGAGAGGGTGCAGAAGACATTCACCAGGATGTTGCCTCGCCTGAAATTTCCCATCCGTGAAGAGAGACTAGATAGGCTGTGGTTGTTTTCCTTAGAGCAGAGGAAGCTGAAAGAGAATCTAATTGAGGTGTGTAAAGTTCTGAGGGCCATAGAGAGAAACTCTTCCTCTTTAGTAGAAGGGTCAAAAACAGTTTTAAGGTAAGGAACAGGAGGTTTAGAGGGAATTTAAGGAATTTCATTTTCACCCAAAGGTTGGTGGACATGTGGAACGTACTGCCTAAAAGGCTGTGAGGAATCCTCAATACATTTAAGAACATACAAGGCAGTTTAAACACTTCATCATTCAACACAGTTTGTGTCTGGTTAGTCTTCGACTAAGTCTTATGCTTTCTTGGAAGTTATACCTTTAGATCTCTTTTCAAAATGGCTTTCTGACCTTTTCAATTTTATAAAATTTTTAAAAAACTTAATTTTAAAGCACTGAAACTAAAAGCTTTTTGTCTGTCTTTGAAAAATCCAAATTCCCAAATGATAATTTTATGTATAATACACCTTTACCCCATAGGACTGACTGTCACCTAATCACTCATGGCGTAAAGGATCTAAATTGCAAAAAAGATTGGAAAAAATTCTTTAGACCTCAAGATGTTGTCTCAGAGTGGTAAACTCTGTAGCTGAGGGCTGAGCACATTTCACCATACAAGGCAAATGCCAGGGATTGTGCCAGACAGCTCTGGACTAACACTGCTTGTCCAAGTACACAATGGCCTTTTATAGATGGTTAGGATGCTAGTGCATTTCAGGATATTCCAGCATTGGTGAAGTGTTCTGAGTCAAGTAAATTGTAGAATGGGGCTAGAATTGAACAAGTGGTGTGCCATGAGGTGGGGTGGAAGGTATAATGTGGGTTTGGTAAGATGTCAGTAAAATTTGCTTGGCATCATGGAGAGAAACACTAAAAACCCAATGCAACTGATACACAGCTAAAAGAATAATATTCAGCCCATAGCGTGAGAAAATACAACTTATTCCATAAATTCTGTAGCTCTACTTTATAAAAGTTAATGATTCTCCTCCTGCATATCTTTTGTCAGTTTTCACTTGTGTGGCCATCTCTGTGTGAAATATTGAAACTTAGAAAACACACTAAAGGGATATAAACCAAAAAGCAGTTCAAGACATACTTCCAACTTCCATGATATCCAGGTGTAGACCTGGATGAACACAACAGGCCAAGCAGTATCAGAGGAGCAGGAAGGCTGACATTTTGGGTCCAGACTCTTCTTCAGAACTAGATGGTGCAATTTCCTGGCCATCATGTAACTATCAGCCTTCCTGCTCTTCTGATGCTGTTTGGCCTGCTGTGTTCATCCAGCTCTACACCTTGTTATCTCAGATTCTCCAGCATCTACATTTCCTACTATGTCCTTCAACTTGATTGCCACTTTCTGAAGACAAACCTAAGTCTTGTGCTTCCAGTACAATTTCCCCAGAATCTACCTCCTTTTTTTGATGTTGATAAACTTTTAGATATTGATAAACATCTGAACTTCATCTTTTCTGAAGAAGGGCCTAGGCCTGAAATGTCAGCTTTTGTGCTCCTAAGATGCTGCTTGGCCAGCTGTGTTTATCCAGCTCCACACTTTTGTTTTCTCAATGTAAGTTGGGTTAAATTCAATTTGCTTTGTAGTTGCCTTCTTTCCCAAGTTGGAGCATAGACTCCAATTTTACCTTCCCTAATGTGATGTGAGCAATGGCAAGAAATGAAGGAAAATATGGTGAGGATTTTTTTATAAATATATCTTCGATGTTGAGAAACGTTTTCCTGATTTGTCCGTAAACCTTACATGGTAACTTCAGAAAGTCATCCTTGAATGACAACAACCTTGTGTCCATGTCTTTTGCATTGCATTAAAGCCCCAACTCGCCTAATGATGCACCACTTCCAATTATCCTCTTGTCCAATGAAAAACTAGATGGCGCAATTTCCCACCAAGTAATTCAGAGCAGTTACCTGGCAGCTGCAGCTCATCGAATGCTTGTACTGGCCATAATGTAACTGCTTCTTCAGAACAATGTCCACACCCACCATCCTTCTTGGGATTTTGTTACTTTGCAAGTTGGCATAGGCAAGCTACCAGGCTTGCCACATCAGCATGTCTGCTCTCAGAAAAATTCTCTGAACAATTCAGTTCTTCAGCAGTTTGGAGCACAGGAGCACTTATGACCTGTGTGCTTCCTCCAGTTCATTGTGCACACAATATCTCACATGTACCTCATGCATCTGCATAGGTTGCATCTCATGGCTCTCAGCTCCCTTTCTTAACACTCGCTCACTTTGCATTTACTCTGTATACTTCACATGGCTTTCTTCATGCCCACTTGCTGACGTTAGCACAGACTTGTGGCCTGCTAGCCTTTGTGTGCCTCATGTTATTTCCTTGAAACATATGGTCTTCAGGAGGTAGTTTGTTATGATGGGGAGCACTGAACAATCAAGCAGATGCACATGTCAGTGTGACATTGGACTATATCAATATGATACCTGTGACGTGTCAGCAGTTTACACTATGCGCTTCAGTCATGTGAACATGTGTCAAAGTCAGGAGGTAACACTCTTTAATGGGGCATGGGAGGACTACGGTCAGTCATGGGGCTGATAAAGTTCCAGTTTGGGGTTTGTCTGTGGGCACTCCGGATACTTAATTCTGCCAGAGTCTTGAAGCCCATGCCCTTGCAGTCCGTCTGTGCTTTAACCAGGCCTCAGTAGATTGGATGATAGGGCTACTGGAGATGCAGTTCTGCTGTTCTTGGAACCTCCAGTATCATCTGGACAGAGTGTGTCATATCACCCTAGCTTGCTGTGCTCCGCACAGTTGCAGCAGGTGATGTGGTAGATGTTGAAGTACTGGGGGAACAGGAACAGTCTTCATGGGGAGGAGGAACCTAACTCTGTCCGTGACAGGGTACAACTGCATTAGATGCAACAAGGCAGACAGAACCTCACCTATGCCCAGTTCCAAGAGAAGAGAGCTGGGTGTAATGAACAATCGTGGGCTGTAAATTGACCTTTGTTCTTAATGCAAATCAGATTTCCGCATCGTCAGGACAAACATCAGACTCTACTGGTTTCTGTATTTGTCCAACTACTTGCATGTGATGTTCCCCTACTGAACGATAACAAACTGTAGATCTACCATGGGCATTGGAGATAGGATAGCATTGACTTAGAGGGTGTAGAGACAGGTGAAAGTGTGGCCTGGTGGTTAAATATCAGCAATGGAGAGAGACAAAATGAGGTTGTATGTGCAAGGGAGTGTCAGCTATGCCAGCTGTGATCGATTGTGGCTTTGGGATTGCTGAGCCATGACATTGCTGGTGAGGAGCAACGCCTCATTGTCAACATTTATCTAGGCGCACAGGGCCTTTGCAAGATGGCACAGACTGAAGGGTGTCCGCTGACCAGCAAGTGATTTCAGGAAGAGTATGTGATAAAAATGGGGTGAGACATGCTAGAGGGGCACTCAGTAAGTAACTAATATAACGAGTTTGCTAAGAGTAAAAATCTGCTAGGTTGGTGAAAAAATGTCCAAACAAAACCCCAGCACAACTCGGACTTAAATAAATCAACTTAAGATTCAGACCATGGTATCTGGAAGTAGCAATGTTGGTATGCTAGCAGGTTGATTTAACATTTGGTTTGAAGCTATCTGCCTGTTCTTGAGGTCATGATATTAAAGATTCTATGGCATAATTTCAAGATCAAGGAGTTCTCCCTATAACTTGACTAACATTTATCATGTATAGGCTGTTTGTTCACTAATTCAGCCGCTGTTTGTTTGCTTGAATTTGTATCATCCCCAACATTTACCTATATAAAGTAAAATATACTATCTTAGGATATTTGAGAGATATGACAGTGTACCAGGACATTTAAGGCATTTCTATTAATTTTACAAAGGGATTTTTTTAAAATACTAAAACAGTTGCAATAAAAAAATCTTGTCCTCAATTGATAACATATAACCTATTTACGCTCAACAGTTGGACAACTATTCTTAAAAAAGTAAATATAAAAATAACCTAGAGGGTCATTTTTGTAATCCAACTAGACAGTTGGCAGCTTTATTACAAATGGTGAAATTTATGTTGAGTTATCGTGTGTCTTTGTGCCTATAATTGCTTTTGTATACTAATCTACCAGAACAAATGTAAACACAGAATATAATTATTGCTCTGATGAATGGAATGTACCCTAGCGACCATACTTAAAGATCAAGTAACATGCTTTCTCAACAATAGTCAGTGGAATTACCTCAGTTACACCCAGAAACCAGGTTTTAATCATGCAAGATGACCTTAACTATGAAGGATCACCTTCTAGCATTTTATAAAGCAGGGGTATTGTACATATTATTCACAGTGATGGATGTTGTAAGTTGATCAGAGAACTTTGTTGTCACTGGAACCTTCCTGATTTAGTTAATCTTGCTGTCCAAGTAATGTAGGTTGCTTCTCATGATTTTTCTCAAACAGAGAACAAAGCCAATCATCCCTTCTTATTTGTGCTGACACTTTGCTGGAACAATCTGAAATTCATCCTGATGACAAACAGACGTTTACTCTACAAGTGAAGAAAAGTCGATAAGGGATTATTTTCTTATTGGTAATTTGTCACGTGAAACAGTTCACCACCACCTGGAGTCCTGGAAATTTGTCTTCAAATGGATTTTTCACATTGTCTTTCTCCTGTGTGTGAAACTGTATTTATGATACAATTTCAGTTCCCACCTGCCACCAGCTGAAGTCATTTCACTCAGGCACTGACATAATCGAGAGGAGAGGTAGTGGTACTGTCAGTAGACTAGTAGTCCACAGAGCAATGTTGTGGGAATATAGAAACACAGAAACTAGTAACAAATGCTATGCCATTTTAAAGTGATTGTGGTCGATCCTGTATCAAATCTTACCATGGCAAATAGTGAAATATGAATTCAGTAAGAATCTGGGATTAAAAAGCTAATTAAATGGCGACCATTACAACATTGTCAGTTGTTGTAAATATTCGTCTGATAAACCAACATTCTTTAGGAATGGAAATTCACCATTCTTACTTTGTCTGGCCTGCATGTGACTCCATTCTCATTGCCCTCTGAAATGGCTTAGCAAGCCACTTAGCTCAATGCCAATTCGAGATGAGCAGCAAATGTTGGCTTTGCAGTGACAGGCACATTCCAGGAATGAGGTTTGTAAAAATATTCTCAGAACAAAGCAACATGAGTATCTCAGGAGTTGATGATGCATGGTACCACTTCAGTTTGACGTTGCATGAAGTTCAGCTCCAAATTGGGCCTCCAGGCCCTGGTTTCATTAGGCCTACAAACACGTTTAGCCAACCTGCAAACTTGAAAGCAGCACAGAGAATACTGGAAAAACTCAGCAGGTCTGAAAGCATCTGTGGAGAGAGAAAATGAGTTAATGTTTCAAGTCCAGTATGACTCCTCTTCAGTTCTGAAATGGGCATTGCTACCTGCACTGTATAAACATTTTAAATTTAACTTAGGTGAGGAGTAATGTGCATATGTATAAGAATACTAACAAGCATCTGCAGAATACAGAACTTGACCTTTTACCAAAGTAAGTAGAGTACTGAGTTATCCAATGCATCATCCTCTGACACTTCTGCCATTTGCAATCCGGCCCCTCCACCAAAGACATTTTCCCCTCCCCACCCCTATCTGCTTTCCGGAGGGACCATTCCGTGACTCCCTTGTCCGTTCTACGCTCACCACCAGCCCTACCGCCCCCAGCACTTTTCCCTGCAACCGCAGGAAGTGCTACACCTGCCCCTACACCTCCCCCCTCACCCCCCCATCCCAGGCCCTAAGAAGACCTTCGAGCAGATGTTCACTTGCACGTCTGCTAATGTAGTATACTGCATCTGCTGTTCCCGTTGTGGCCGCCTCTACATTGGGGAAACCAAGCGGAGGCTTGGGGACCATTTCGCAACAAACAACTGCACCTCCCAGTGTGAACCACTCCAACTCCCCCTCCCCCTCCTTGGAACAACGTGTCCATTGTAGGCCTCCTGCAACGCCACAACGATGCCATCCGAAGGTTGCAGGAACCGCATCTCGTATTTTGCTGGGGAACCCTGCAGTCCAATGGTATCAATGTGGACTTCACAAGCTTCAAAATCTCCCCACCCCCAACCACATCCCAAAACGAGCCCAACTCGTACCCGCCTCCCTAGCCTGTCCTCCCATCTGTCCACTCCTCCCACCTCAAACCCCACCCCCATCTCTTACCTACCAGCCTCATCCCGCTTCCTTGACCTGTCCATCCTTCCTGGACTGACATATCACCTCCCTAACTCCCCACCTACACTCATCTTTTCTGGCTCCAACCCCACCTCCTTGATCTGTCTGTCTGCTCTCCACCTCTTTTATCAATCTTCTAGACTCCTCTCCCTTTCTCCCTATTTATTTCAGAATCCCCTTCCCCTCCCCCGTTTCTGAAGAAGGGTCTAGACCTGAAACGTCAGCTTTCCTGCTCCTCTGAAGCTGCTCGGCCTGCTGTGTCCATCTATACTTTGTTATCTTAGAGTACCATACTGTTTGCTTGAAAACCACAATCCTAGCGGCTATTTATAATCTGTATAAATACAGCCACAAATTTGAATGTCCCCGCTTTGCGCACTTGAAAACCAGTCACCACAGGTCTTTCTCACAGAAGTTGCAATAAAGCATTTTTTTTTTCTGAACATAGGGGTTAAAACTAAATAGACTGAAATGCTGAGGCGTTTTCATCCACGATTACTTGTTCTGACATCAGTGTTCAATCCTAGGAACTGGTATACTTGGTCACTTCTGGTATATTTATTTTGTTTCTTGTAATTTCCAGAGCCATGTAATATATGTAGCCAAAGCAATGTAAGAAAGAGAGGCTAATCACAGATGTACACTGTGCTTCTTGAAACAGTTCTCTCAAAATTTGAATACCCTGAATTAGAACAGTGCTGAGACATTGAACTGGTATTAATGAAAAGGTCACGAGTGTAGCAACAACAAAATTGTTTAGCATCAATAATATAGAAAAATATCCCAAGTTGGCTTTCCAGAAGTGCAATCAGATAAAAATCGACAAGTCTTAAAAATATGAGGAGGTCAAAATGTTTTGGTTGAGGTGGTATGTTAGAAGCAAATTCCTTAAAGGTGAAGGTGGGGTTGAGGATGTGTAGAGACTTTGGGGTGTGTATTCTAAAAAAATTAGCCAAGACAGCTCTAGACAGGGGCTCCAGTGATATGGAAAAGAGAATAGAGGATCCATAATGTTAAAATTTGAAGGTAGAATTTGTTAAGAGTTTACAACAGTCCAGCTTGTACTGTGTTTTTATTGAACTGTCATAAGATTGCAGTAACTGCCTCATGGTCAAGGTCACAGGGAAGCCAATATTGCATTTCCAGCCAAAATTTTTTTATTCAAAAAAAATTATTTCTTTTTCATTTACATTGTGCATTATCAAGTTACCTATGATGCGCCCACTGTTCTTGTACCTGAGCAGTTTTTTTTTACTGTTGTCAGTCTCTGCATATGCCTTGTGCCCACTGTTAAAATCATGCTGGTCTCTTAAAGTATCCATGCATGTTGTTGGCCGTTCATCTAGGTGAGGTTCCTTCTCTAGGGAGTGTTATTCACATGCCACTTGTTGTCATATAACATGTTCCATTTCCGTTGTTGAGATGCGGTAGACCTCTGGGACTAATGGTTAATCTGTGGTCTATGCAGATGGTGAATTCACATCTTCCTCATTGGGCGTTTGCAGTGAAGTTATAGCTTCTCCAATTGTGCATGTATGCCCATGATTGCAACCTGGCTGTTTACTCCTCCCGCATACAAACGAGGGGACAATTGCACTAGGCAGGTCCCCAGTTGCCACTTGGGCTAATACTTGTTGAGAGGGTTGAGGACTTGTACCCTGACTGGCTCTCCAATGCTCAGTTCTGGCAATGGCTTGTTGGTTTTGTCTAAAGGAAAAGTGGCTTTCTGCCATTTCACCTCTATTTTGTCATTCATGGCTGTTAATATTTTGGGTTTCTTGCAAGGGTAGTTTGGGTACAGTGTGATATTAATTTTTGGACCAGACTGTTTTCCATGCCCTATGTAGGTGAGATTCTCAACTTGAGAACTGCCTTGGGTTTGGTTTGCTTGATTCCTTTGGTAATTTTCACTGCTGCCTCAGCTTTTCCATTTGAGTGGTCACAGTGTAGAGATGATGTTTGGGGTTGAAATTACCAGTCCTCAAGTTGTGAATTTAGGGCTATTGTCAGTCATCACAATGTCTGGAATGCAGGAACAATCATAGTGTGCTTTTTACACATTCCACAATTGCACTGGTAGTCGTTGAAGTCAATAGGTATGCCTCTCGTTAATCATAAAGGTAGACTATGGTGTCCAGATAATCACCACCTGCAACGATGAAGCAGTCTACTCCCATCTTCATTATGGTCTGTCTGGTGTGTTATGTGTTACCAGCAGTTCTCTAACTTGCTTAGCTTGGTATTCATTGCAAAGACTGCACATGCTTGATTACTTTGTTAGATCAGGAGAGTACATCAACTGCATGTCAGGCTGTACTGGCAACACACATCCTAGACTCAAGTCAGAAACCACGTGACACCAGGTTATAGTCCAGGTTTATTTGAAATCACAAGCTTTTGTAGCACTGCTCCTTCATCAGTACATGAAGGAGCAGTGCTCCGAACGCTTGTGATTTCAAATAAACCTGTTGGACTATAGCCTGGTGTGTGATTTCTGATTTTACTGACCCCAGTCCAACATCGGCACGTCCATAACATGGCTACAACCAGGGATGTAGTCTGAGAAATAGGGCCAGACTGCTCATGAGAAATGTGAGGAAGGACTCTGACACACAAAGGGTGGTAGATGCTTGGAATACTCTTCCAGAAATGGCAATGAACACTAGATCAGTTATTAATTTTATATCTGAGATTGCTTAACAAAATTTTATCTGAGGTATTAAGGGATATGGGTCAAAGGCAGATATATGGACTGAGGCCACAGATCAGGCCTGATCTCATTGAATGGTGAAACAGGCTCGAGGGGCTGAATGGCCTACCCTTGCTCCTAGATTCCAGTTGCAATGCTGCTGCAAGGACAGTGTGTGCTGCCACCGTGCTCACTCAGTCTGAGTCTACATGGGATTTCATAAGACCCATTACTTGTCTTGCCTTGCTGTCTAGTGCAGCTATAAAGCCAGGAAGCTTGTTGTGGTTGTCAGCAGTCCCAGTCAAGTCAAGGGAGACAGGCTGCATTCAGGATGTCCCAGCATAGTAAGCCAAGGGCAACCTCTGATACTAGTCCAGTGGCTTGCACATTGTCAGTCAGTTACTCAGGATGGTCACATTCTGCCCTATTATGTGACTGTTACACTCCTGGAATGAGAGAGAGGCATGGTTAAGGGAGATGAAAATGGGTGGCACAGCTGTTACTTTTCCTGCAAGTGAAAAGATGTCCCAAGTGAGTGAACAGACAGCACAGTGGACAGGCAGGACTGCTGTCAGGGGTTTGGCGTGTCAGTGACAGTGAGCGAGGCAAAATGTAGCAGGCAATATTGAAAGTGGTAGCGCTTGAGCCTTGTTGGGGCGTGGATGCAGTAGCGGAGATAAAGTGAGCTTGAGGAAGCGGAGAGAAGGTGGTGGGACTTATTCTGGTGGAGTGGAGGAAGTCAATGATATTCTTTCTACTGCTGGTCATTTCTCCAGATGGCTGAGGCTACACTGACCTGATTGGCATGACCTCCTCCACTGGTCCTGCAGGAAGAGGACATCTTATTTTTGCACTGCCCTGTCCATGCAGTGGGACACCCACTTCCCTTTGACTTGCCTATGCAAGGCAAATGTCTGGAATCATGCAGGGCAGCTGTATACTAACATCGCTTCTCTGGGTGCACAGGGCTTTTAAAGATGGTGTGAATGAAAGGGATGCCAAACAGGTTGCCCTGTGAATAGCATGTAGTGATTGTAATGAGGTCAACCAGATGGCCCTCAGAATATGATTTCCCTGATTGGGCCTGTTCTTCTGGTCTAATCAGGGAACCGTAGCTGACAGATATAAATAGTAGTGTCAGAGGTTCTATTCACTCCGAGAGGGGATTCTGAAGAAGCTGGAACAGTGTTAAGGATGCTCCACATGTAAATAAAGGGTGACTTGGTGATGGGATCCTGGCCTCTGTGGAGTTACTTCAAAACTCATGGCAACGTGGGAATTAACTCACACATGAGGGATGACATGGGATGGGGTAGGTAGTTAGTGAAGCACATTGGTACAATATAGCGAGAAATCTCACCGGGTCTCATGATGAGAATACTCCAAAAACTTTGACACACCACTCACTTAGCCAAAAAGAAACACAAGATTCAGCCCAATACGTCTAGGCTAACAGCTGTGGCATGCTTCTTTATTATCTGTAGCTTTTAAGTGTTCAGCTCTCAACATTCCTGTGTTCCTCTTTTAGCAGCTGTACTTCTAAACAGCTTTTCAACCCTCAGTCTCAGCTCCACTGTGATTCTGTTATTAGGTCATAGGACAGCAGGCTAACTTACACTATGTCTTTATTCAACTGGTTGTAAAATAAATGTTGCAGTGACTTTTCTCACAACAGATAGGTCATGTGACTATCGCAAGCCAGGAGCCACATTTATATAATATTGCAGTTCTATCCCAATCGGAGTTTTTGGAATTATAGGACTGAAGGAAGTTACAGAGATAGTGACAGGCAAGGCCGTTGAGGGAATTTAATTTGAGACTTTGGGAGAATTGAAGCCAGTATAGGTTGACAGACACAGTTGTTTGAATAGCAATGTTTTGTCTTATGAGATACTTTGGTGATCTTTTGAAAGCAATATCAGAGATGAAGAAAGGACAATTCAAAAGGGGAATAAAATCATTAATACAGTGTAGATTTTTAAAACTGCAGAAATCAACGGACTCAAATAGAAAAGAGATAAGTTATTAATAATCAAGGCTTTGTTCAAAGAATGTCACTGGTGTGACACAGCTTCTAACTACTGTGTTCACTGTTAATGGCGCACTTTTGAATTGACAAAAGCAGAAGCTTGTTTAATTTAGTGGAAACCTTTGAGAGACAGCCATTCAATCAGATCTCCCCTGCAGCTTATTCTTTTCAGAGGTATAGAATTGAGGTTGCCCATAGCAACACAAAGTTGTTGCTGTGACGAGAGTTCCTGTTTGCGGCAAGGACACCAATGCTTTTCTAATCATGGTGGTTTAGCATTTGCTTAGCTCACATTAGCCAAAATGGCCCAGGTAAGCATTACCAGACCAGCTTCACATTCAGAGTTACCAACCAGGTTTCCTGAAGTGCAACACCCTTTGTCAAGGCTGGGCAATCCTGAAACTATTTCACTTCAGGGAGAATCAAGCCTGTCAAGTGGAAGACTATATAGTGAAAGATCTGCTTCTTGGGAATTTTCAAATAATGGGGATCCATTGAAAACAAGCCACAGAAGGCGTGAGTACATCTCTGCTTTGGAAGATGCACTTAAAGAGCACAGAAAGGGACAAATGGACAACTGGAGAAAACTTGATCATTGGATAAGTCTCAGTAAGTTCCACGATTAAATGCATACTCATTGATACTTTGGGATAAGTGTGCACCATGAATTACATGTTCAGTGGATTCAGTATGTTCAGCTGAGTCTTGCAGCTGTGTATGATAGTGGTTCAAAGATTACATAAGGTTGACTGGATAGTCACTCAGAAAATCTGCGTGAGAAAAGCATCAAAATTCAACCTGTAATGTCCAGTTTTCAAATGCTCCAAGGAAGCATTGCTTACTCCATGGGGTGATTAATCACGAACCATCCTTTAACACCTCAAACAGCTGCTGGTGAAAAGAGGTGTTGGTTAGTTGCCTCTGTGCCCACAAATGAATGATTTATGGGAGAACCTCAAAAACAAAGTTTTCAAATACTTGATGAAAGCTAATTAAATAAAAAGTTTGCATGAGAGAGTGGCCACAGTCATAGAACTTTAAATAATTTTGTCGTACATTTTATAGATAGGGTTAGGTATGGAATGAACTGCCAGATGAAGCGATGGAGGCTGGTACAATTACAACATTTAAAAGGTGTCTGGATGAGTGTATGAATAGGAAGGGTTTGGAGGGATGTGGTTTAGAGGGATTAGATTAATTTAGGATATCTGCTCGGCATGGATGAGTTGGATTGAAGGATCAGTTTCCTTGCTGTACATCTCAATGACTCTATGACTGGATAAGGGAAGCATAAAATTCACAATTCTGTAACTTTTTGATAACAAGAATGATTTTTTTTTAAATTAGAAAAACGGTGGGCCAGTGACCCCAGATTGATTGATCACGATGTTAAGGCAATTAACACAAGGCCTGGTACTCAGATGAGACTGCAAATTGATGAGGTAAAAAATTTAGAGCTGTACAATTAAATATTATGCTTATTTAGTGTGCTGTGCTTGCATTCTCAATTTGACGTAATACAAAAAATGTTGGGGCGACATGATGGCTCAGTGATTAGCACTGCTGCCTTACAGCACCAAGGACCCGGGTTTGATTCCACCGGCAGGTGACTGTCTGTGTGGAGTTTGCACATTCTCCCCGTGTCTGCGTGGGTTTCCTTCGAGTGCTCCGGTTTCCTCCCACAGTCCAGAGATGTGCAGGTTTGGTGGATTGGCCATGCTAAATTGCCCGCAGTGTTCAGGGATGTGTAGATTAGGTGGGTTAGAGGGGGATGGGTCTGGGTGGATGCTCTGTGGGTCAGTGTGGGCTTGTTGGGCCAAAGGACCTGTTTCCACACTGTAGGGATTCAATGAAAAAAGTAGAGGCAATAATAAATAAAAGTTCTGAAGTTAAGGCATAATCATTGCATGGTTTGAATTTTGCTTAAAAAATGAATGAATGCACCAAGTTTAGAAATTTGTCCTGTGCCCATCATCCATCAAATACAGGAATAGGTTTTACTAAAGGGATAATGTTTAGGCAGTATGGCATCAGTAGGTGGGTCCAGCAAATGGAGCAGAGATTCATTTCATGAGATCCTCATGTACGTAACACAATTGAACCCTATCCATCAAATCTGACTGAAAAATGTTCTTAAATTTGGGATCTCAGAAGCACAAGTCTTTATGCTTTGCATTTTGGTCAATGATGTCAGGCAAATAATGGCATCATTGTACTCCTTTTTGTACGTGAACTGAAATCAACAGAAAGCAAATTAATGATATGTTTCCTGCTGATTTTAATTTTTCTCTGTATTCAAATAAAATAGAAATAATTGTTTTACTGAATTAAACTGATTATGTATTCATAATAGATGAGTTTCTCATGCTTTTGACGCATGTTACAATTTCTGTAACAATGCAGCGTTGAAATGTGAATTAATAGGTTCTTTTTAAATATTCATCACACTCGTTCGTTTTCTTGTTAATCAGAATCCCTGGACAGATTTTCTTTTCAATAATGTACTTACTTTATTGTGCCTACTCCGTTCAATCACCTTTCCTTCCACAAAATCTGGATCAACCCTACAGTTAATCGATCTATTCCAGCTACTGAAATAAAAGAGATCAATGGCTTAAGCAATGACAGGCCAACATTTTCTATTTTTATTTTAGATTTCGAGCTTTTTTGCATTCACTTCCATGAGGACTCATTGAAAATCTGTCAAGAGCAGGGAGTCTGACTAATTTCTTTCTCATCTGCAGCTTAATACCACTAGAGCTAAAAGCAGCATTTGTGCAGCTGCCTCAACAGAGATCAGGAAAAATTGAGAATTGAACCCATGTTGTTCCTTTATACTTCAGCACCATGTCACACCATGCATTAAATACATAGGTTATCAGAGCAGCAGATGCCTCTTCTGTGAAATACTGGAGTTTGGGTCTTTTCATTTGAGTGCTAGCAATAAGAATCGATGTGGAACATGAATCTCTGCTGTTCTTACCTAACAATGCAATGGTCCAGCTACCTAAGGGCACTCCAACAGGCTGTAAAATATTAAAGATATTTTCACAGCAGGTGGGTTTAACTAATGGGTATCCTTAGTGTTAAAAACCACAGTGACAGTCTGAAAATAAAAGCAGCACAATTATTAAGATTCCATCATTTTATTAATTATTAGTTAGACTGATTTGGGTCACATAAAGAGGTGGTGTATCATTAAAGTCAAAGGACCAACTATATTAACAATACTAGGAACAGATTGCTTATTAACCCTTAGTTATGTAAACAAAAATCAATTAGATAAACCTGGTCACAGAGAAATAATTTGTTGCATTTTGTTTTCAATGAAGTTTCATAGCTGGAATAAATGTGCAATTTTCAGGCCCCGGCCAAAACCCAGAAAATGCAAACAACATTTTGAAGGTTACTGACAAATCAATAAAATATAAAAATCATAACATGCCTGACTTCACACAACAGACCACACAAATTACAACAATGCAAGTTGAGAACGCACGTTCTGAACGCCATTATTTCAGTTTGGAGCAGCTTGTGTAATTCTATTAGTATAATTGCTGATTGCTTGTTTTACTTTGAATCTATGAAATCACATCCTTTTAATTAGTTTTTTTTGCTATAGACTAAATGCTGCACTCTAATAATGCAGTGTTTTCTGAATTACAGCGTGGACAGTGTGCAAAGTGGGTTTCAGTGCTTAACACTGTGTTAATTCTACATCACACTATTTCATGAATGTTGAAATTACAGATCATATTTATTGTAAGTTTACTTACCGAGCAGCCTTTCTCTGAAAACACAAGTCAAGAATGCTTGGAGAAAGCATGAATTGTAACTACATGTTCACGTGGGCATTTTGTGGATCTAATGATTTCTCCTTATTGATTTTCCAGCTTCAATATCTTCTACATGAAAAGCTTAGATCTGGTGGATTCTACACACTAAAACAGCTTTTCCAGGCACATGACCCTACTGGTAGAGGCCATGTGACAAGGTGAAGCACAAGTCTTTTTCTTTATTGAATCATTTTAAATTTGGGCAAGCATCAATGTGGGCCAATTTTAACAGTTTAAATCAGATTGTGTTTCATATAACTGAAGGTACATTTTGTAATATTTCACTGGTGGCAGAGACCTGACTGGCTGAGAACTTGAGTAGTAAAATAACATGTTGATTTCAGCTCCCCTAATACACCAACTACTTTTCGGAGGAAAGAAATTTGCAATTTTTTCTGGAAATACCTAGCATGAACCCCGACCCAGCTATCAGTCTTGTAATGGAAGTGGCCTATTTATTGAAAAAATAATTAAGCATTAATGAAGTGTACAGAAACTACTGTAAATAAAATAAACTATAAACTATTCAAATAAACTATTTGAATAAGTGCCAAGTGTTACGCCTCTCTGGGTATATCAAGCCCTGCTTTCTTGGCGTCGATACAAAAATTAAAATTTTTATAAAAGTACACATAATTCCCCAACTTTCCTGCCTTTTAGATCCAGATTGACAGAAAGCGTGGACTAGATTTCTGTACTTAGCAAGAGTTACTATTTATTACAAATAAATGGATCCTGGCTAAAGATAAACAATTGACATGCACCTTTGCTAGTTAAAATTCAACTCCCCTTATAAAACTACCCCTACACGTACAGACGGACACACAGAAAAAACTGGGTACTGTGGAGAGAAAAACTGGAAAACAGATCATTGACGCCTATCCACAGAGATTCACTGAGATGATCCTTTGACTCGTGAGGACCTGCCGCTCCTGGATCTTCCTTCATCATGTGCTTTCATTTGCTTGCAGGAGGCACATTTCTAAAGGTTCTGACTTATTGGTTCAAATCTTAAGTTTACAACTGCTATTAAGGTGAAATAAACTGACTTTCTTTAGATTTTTCTTACACACTACAGAGAAAGGGACACCTCCTTCCTATTGGCTGGCCTGATGGTTTCTGCACAAACATTTATTTCTACAAGCTTCTTAGCTACCTGACAGCCAATCTTCTATTCATTGGCAGAGAGATGGCCTGTGTCATCAACACTGGTCACCATTCCGCAGACCAATCAGCTACTTGCTGCTGGCCTCCCTTCGACCAACCCCAACCCCTCCATCCAATCCAGCTTGTCTATAGTAACTCCATTGCTTGAACAAACAGTTGTGTAAACAGCACTTTGCAATGAGTGCCAGGTTACCTACTTTTAAAAATACAGTAATCCTTTCTACAATTCTTGGTATTGAGAGTCATTTTCCTATTTCAGTTCATAATCAAAAATACAGAAAAATAATAACAATATGGTCTGTGCACAATGATCCAGACAGCAGACACTGTAGGCATACATGGGACTGTAAGGAAGCTTTGAGGTCTTGCAGCTGGACGGTAACTAAACATGAGCAAGTTAAATGAACAGTGAAGCATAAGAATTCATAAAAGAGACAGTATAAGCAAATTGATGAGATTTGCTTTTGTGGACACACAATGAAAGCCTGTTCGAAAGAGACTGGCTTGAAGTCTTAAAGGCAACACACAAACAGAGAGACAGGCAGCTATCTTAATGAAACAAAAGGGTTGAGTTTATTACTAGCTCCTCTTTGAACACTTTGGACAAAGGCTTTTTAAAGAAGTTGCACAGGATTGTGTGGAAAGCTTTCTTTAGATCTTAGTTGATAATACTTAAGATTTTTTTCAGGAGGAATTAAGCATATATTTAAATCTAAAGTCGACTAATCATGTAACAAGCATCTTTGATTGACTATATAGCTACCACTCATTATTAGGGAAATACGGCATTGAATAATTTTATTTAGAGCAGTTACTGTCTGTATAAGTGATAGTCGTTGACCAAGTATTATTGGTTGCACGATACAGTAATCATTATGATAGTGTGGTATAGAACTAACTTACACAATAACTATTCATAATCAAGTTTGACAGCATAGGTTTACCTTGCGCTTTATCCTTGTCCTTGCCAATAGTCCAGTAAAGATATTCACAGCCACAATTAGGGTTTGGCTCTGCGGCGGAACTTGTTAACAGATGAGTATCAATGAAAGGCTTAATTTGATGACAATCTCCCTTATGAAGAAGAAGCAGGCATCTTTTGCACTCCCTTAGAGGGACTGTCAGTATTTGGAAAGCATAGGTTCTCTGTTTGTCCTTGCTTTATTAACAGATGTAAGTCATGTGAACCCAATCATTTAGACATAGGTCTTGCTCATTTTAGGCTTTAAATTATTTTCTAGGATCAAGTAAACAGAAGCAAAGAGTTTTCAGAAGAAAGCTTCATTATAATGGTGGAATCAAAGGAGTCACTTATCTTGCATCTAATTTACAATAATTCATGCATACAATATGCAAAGTGTACAGTAAGAAAGCAATTTAGCCTTGAGATTATTTCTGGACTATTTTAGTTCTTTTTCTCTATCAATTTTTTTCTTAAATTTTGCTAAAACTGGCTACATCCTTCTAAATTTAATCTCTTCTGGATTTTCTGGACCCATCATTGTCTCATTTCCTTTCAGATGTCCAAATCTGTATCTGGAGCTATGGACAATTACGATCAGGAGCTAACCCTAATAAATTGCACGCACCATCAACACATCTGTCTTGGCTAAATTTTGCACCAATTTGCAACTTGCTACCTCCTTCTCAAAGGCAATGGGAAATAAATGCAGGCCTTGCCAGCAAATTTCAATGAGTAACTCAAAAATAAAATTGTATTTTTATTGGAAGGTTTACCTTTGCATGTTAACAGCTAATTTATATGGAGAAAATCAAAGCCGAGCTCGATTGTTTTCTGAAGCAGTGACTACAGTCTCGAATATTCCAACACAGACAAGTAAATAATAAACAGGAGTGGTTTCTCGTTCAGAACACTGAGTTCATTTATCCATCAAATTAATTTGCTAAGATCAATTAACTCAATACAGAACAACAGTCGACAAGAGTTTGCAAATACTAAACAGATTATCAGAAGTTGAACAGTTATACTTTATTAAATACACACATTGACTATAACACATGTTAAACAGAGGTCTTTTGTTATTCATGGGTGCAAAGATGGAGAATACATTTCCCTTCACAGTTTTTGGCTTTGCATTGCTTTCTTTCCTTCCCCATACTATTAAACCCAGGAATTTCCCCAAATATCCCTGGTCAACCCACGTGCACATCTACATTTCTGATCAGAATAGCATGTCACACTAATGCATGTATCCACATTTAAATTATTTCTAATTGATTAGAGAAAGGAAGGTTCATTTACTTGCATTGAATTTTAGCCACTCAGAGAATTCTTCCTCAGCCTTAAGTTGTTAGGAGGCTTGTATTGCAATAGAAGTTAGAATGCATGTTAACAACACTTGGCATTATTAATTTGGAAAAGATCCTGCATTTCAGTGTGAAAGAGACATGCCATAAGTTCTGATTCTTTTCAAATTTCTAAAATGTTTGCTGCTAACTTCACCAAAATCAATAGTTAGGTCCCTGTTGAATCTAATCGATTCAAAACTTCTTGTAAAAAACCCTGTTTTTTCTTATCAACCTGTTCTAAAATCACACACCTCTAGAGCAGATGGGACTTGAACCCAGGCCTCCTGGTCCAAGAGTCAGGACACTATCACTGATCCACAAGAATTCTTCCTCATGGATTTATGATAAGATTACAAATAATTGCTGCTGCAGCCATTTAAAGTCAACAGTTAATGTTCTGGCGGTCCTGGTTAATAATACAAATTATAATCTGACAAGACATTAAACCTTGCTGGCCAATATAAGGACGAGTATAATCTCATGCTGAATTGTTCCTGGATTTTTTTTGAAAATACATTTTATCCATCTTACAGGTATTTTAATACTATCTTTAGCACCTGCACATTGTAAGTGTTAGAAATTGATAATTTTCAGGACCAAAGCAGTTTGACATTCAGAACATTCATTCATTCAAACAATAATAAAATTAATTTCTTTCAGAAATGACATAGAAGTAACTTGAAACAAGAAATATAGTAAGTGCTGTATGCTGGAGAGGAACAACATGATATAGGACTTAGTGTTTCCACAACGTAATTTCTAGTTGTAAACGCATTGAAAGAGATTTTTCCAATAGAAGGCCATCTATATGAATCTTCACCTTTGTTTGCCCTTCAGTTCCTTTGTTGCTATGAGAACAATATCCACGGAGTATTCCACTTCTGACCACAGTCGTTCTACCCTTTAGCCTTTGCATTTCACACAACCTTCATGGGCTTTGGCTGCTAACTTCTCAAGGTTCATTCAGCAATTTTCAAACATAACTGGGATACATCGTCCTCATCTTCTGCTTGTTTTTAAATGTCTTTTTACCTTTTCTTCTGACTCTTTATTCTACTCGTCTTAAACCACATTTTTTCTTTACTGCTCCTTATTCCTTTTAGTGTCCACATAATTCATCCTACCTTTTCTTCCATCTGCCTTAATTGTTATTTTCCTTACATTTTAGTTTATTGGCTAAGGAAATAAACTCTCAGGAGCAACATTCTTGAGGTCCTGGATATGACATTGGCATTGCTGTACCATTATTAAATCAAAATCTCAGTTACTTATATCATGAAAAAAGTATGATGTGAATGGTGAGCTTTGAAGCTCGCCTGACCTACCATTGCAACAGTTTTTGGCCTATTCTATGTTTATTTGCAAGTGACAGGCTTAAGAAAACAGTAATGGCTAGCTTAATTCAGTGATCTGTTCTTTGATATAATTCAGCATTATAACTGAGAGTGAAAGTTTATAAATAAAGTTACATGCAATGTATGATCGAATAAATTTTTTCTCACTTTTCCATACTTCAGGGAAGTACTGCTGACAATTCTTACTAGATTCCTGAGAAAATACATTGCTGCAAGGCAGTTCTATCATCTTTTACTGAGGTATGTTGTAATACATAATTTGAACGAAAAAATAGTACTTAAGGACATTTTGTTGCACACCAGAAACTTAATATTGACTGTAAAACGCAAGCTTTATTTTACTTTACTTTTATTTTATTTGTGTTTTTTTCTTTGCCTTCTGGGGAATTAAAGTTGTTGTTGAGTCTAACAACATTTTTAATAGTTTATGCTGATGCAGTGTTCCAGATGCCAATACGATAAGTTCTTTTGGGGCAGACATTTAGTAGGTGGGTGAAGGTCTCATTCAGATGGCTACAGTCATATTTGGAACTGATCTTCATGTTCCACTTGTAGATCAAGTGGCAACAACTTTCTTGACTGAGCCTTAAACAGCTAAGTTCTGTTCACATTCTGTAATAAGTTAAAACCTCTCTACTTAGATCAGGTAGCAAGTTGTATTTAGTGAAGTTTACAGTCACCCAGGAGATGTGTGATTAAGAGGTGGGGTTATTGTCAGTTTGTTGGGAGTAGTGCGTGTCCCCATAGGGGCTCCAAGATTTCAGATGACTGTGAATCTTCTCTGAAGTTCTGTGTCAATGGGAGTCCTTTATCAGCTGACAGTCAGAGATGTTATCTAAGGTGAATGGGTTTTTCCTTACCTTTTCCTGTGGCTCACCATTCACATCATACATTTTTCATGATATAAGTAACTGAGATTTTGATTTAATAATGGCACAGCAATGCCAGAATCATATCCAGGACCTCAAGAATGTTGCTCCTGAGAGTTTATTTCCTTGGCTAATAAACTAAAATGTAAGGAAAATAACAATTATGGCTTTCATTGGTGATGTAACAAGGTTACTCAAATAAATTCTAAATTATGACTTCATTTATCAGTTTTGCTTTTATGTCATTATACCATAACATTTCTTGTAGCTTATTAAACTTCATTTTAGTTTAATCTGCTGGATATAGGGAAGATTTTGCCATCTTAAAAATTCTGTTAGTAAGATTCAACTTAGAAAGCATGGACATAATAGATATTTCCATAATTTTCCAAGCAGCTAATTTGAATTTTTCTCATCAATATTGACATGTTAACATTCATATTGATGTCTCATATTCAGATAAAATCTCAAAGCTGGAGTTTTCTCCCAACATTTTAAAATGTATTTGTGTATTAGTAGTGAAAATGCAAAGATAGATGTTTAAATTGCCGTCATAACAAATGTCAATAAAGCATCTAGGAGCAGTAAGACGTGTTATTCTGAGGACTGTGTATCAAAGTGGAATCCTGGGTAAATTGTGTGTCTTTTGTTTGTGCCCCAACTGTAGTTCACAAACTTCCTGATTAATTTGCACTGTATTGCCAACAATTTTTTAGTGTTTGTTAGTTAATATGTTTTGTTTGGATAACCAAAATAAGAAAGTGTCTTAGAAATTAGATAGAAATCTTCACGTCCACTAAATAACACATGAATGTATTATTCAGTATTTTTTTTCTGACCAGTAGTGTTCGATATTTGTCAAATTGTATCATTACAGACTTAAACTTAATGCAAAGTCCATCATTACATTTGAAAACTTTTATTCACACTTCAAAGAACAAGAACCAAAGGGGTATCCAGCTTGGATGGATCCTGTGAAAAGGCCCCGGGAAAACAAAAGAATGAGTGCAACACAAGTTCATATACAGTTGAAAGCGATGGCTAGAGAAAGGTAATATCTATGTCTTTATAAAAATGTAGAGAGTTTTTTTATTACTTTCTGTAAACCTGAAAAGTAACTTTCTCTCTGCTTCCTTTATATAAAATGTTATACTTCAATAATGATGAGCTCTCCTTGTGGTGTTCTCTGGTTTTAATTGGCAGTGGGATGTTTATATGATGTGTTTCTGTTACTGTTATGCCCAGTATGTGGTAAGACTGTGTATAGTTATACCACTGTCCAATGGGTTCTGTCACAGAAATTTAGACACCAAAGATGAAGTAACACTGCACAGCATTGTCAGATATTGGACTCGTGCAATCCTTGGGAACTCAATGGTGGTATATGATGATTTACATTTTCTCATATGTTAATGTTTTATTCCTATACCTGTTGTATTCTTTAATTTATTCATGGATTGTGAGTGTTGCTGGCATGGCTGGTCTTTGTTCCCATCCCTGACTGTTCTTGAGAAATTAGTGGTGAGCAGTCTAATGGAATTATCTCAGTTTATCTAATACATGTACACCTACTGTACTGTTGCTAAACAGTTTCAAGATTTAGACCCAGTGGTAGTGAGATGTGGTGATATATTTTCAAGTGAAGATGCTGTGATGTGGAAGAAAACTTGAAAGTGGTGGTATTTGCATGCAGCTACTGCTCTTGGTCTTCAGGATGGTAGAAATTGTTTGTTTGGAAGGTGCTTTCAAAGGAGCCTTGTCACTGAATGCTACCAGTATGCAAAAATGTGAAGGGACTGAATATTGCCGGCGGCCGATGGGCTGCTAATCAGTGAGATGTTTTGTCATGGATGGGTGATGAGCTTGAGTGTTGCTGAATCTATACTCATCCAAACTAGTCGGGAGTATTCTACTATGTTCCTGATTTACACCTTGTAAATAGTTGGACAGGCTTGGGAATTCAGGATATCAGTTACTTGCTGCAGGATATGCTTCCTCTGACTTGTTCTTGTAGTTCCAGTATGCTTATGGTTGATTCAGTCTGATAAATGGTAACTTCTGGGATGTTGACTATAAGGATCCAACAATGTTAATACCTTTGAACATCTACAGGAAATAGATTTTTCTGTTGCTGGAAATGGCACTAGCATAGCACAAATGTTACTTGCTACTAAACAGTCAGGAACTAATTGTTGTTCAGATCTTGCTGCAGGCTGGCACAAACTGTTTCAGTGTCTGTAGAGTTATTAATGCTACAGAGCATCCCCACTTCTGACAAGTTTGAGGAGGGAAGGTCATTGATGAAACAGCAGAACATGGTTGAACCTATGACACTGCCCTGAGGAACTCCTGAAACACTGTCCTGACGCTAAGATGATTGGCCCTTCCACAGCCACAGCTCTCCTCCTTTGTTCTAAATATGATTGCAACTTATGGAGAGTTTTGCCCTTGATTTCCATTTACTACAATTTTTCTGGATCTTTTTGATGTACTTGGCCCCTTGTTGCCTTTGTTGTCAAGGGCCATCACTCTCAACACATTGGCGTTTGTGCAAAAGTTGCTAGATGAAAAGAATCACTTAAGCTCAGTGTTTGGAGGTTATTAAGTTTTATTTGATTGAAATAATACAGGAATAATTTGACATCAACAAAAATAAAGCAACACAAGCCCAGAGCATGTGGTCATCTTCTCCTCTGTGGCTCAGTAGAAATTTCTCATAACACGATTTTGAAACAAGGTTCATAAGTTGTACGCACAAACCACTAACGTTGAGAAATGCAATGAATATTTTTCATGGTGTGCTATGATAAACCAATATAGTATAAGTATTGACTTTTTTTAAAATAAAACTCATCAATCTCGTTAAGAAGGGAGATTAATTACAGTCAACTTAAAATAAAATGATACTAAATAGGGCAGAGGTTGCACCTTGAATAATTCCTAATTTTATCCTCCCCCGCTAGCCTCACGAAACTGAGAGGGTGATGTCACTTTTAAGGCCATTATCCTTCATGGCAGTGGGTATAGCACAGGAAAGTGGGACCAATGTAGGTAGGAATATATTATTAGTGGTACGGAATCAATGGACTGAAGGCCCTCTTCTGTACTCCGTTATTCTATAATCAGTGTCAGTAATTTGCCAATTGTTAGGATAGTTGCAATGGAACCATGCAAACATGCCCCTTCTGATGAAACAGGTCCCTAGGAACCAGTTTGCAGCTAGGAATGTACAAGTGTATAAATTTGCCTAACAAACCATTTTGCCTTATTTCCAGATCACTGGAACTCAGAGATCTTTTTCTAAAAATGGATAATGGTAGAATGTATCCAGTCACATTTCAAAATGTTTTACATCAGCTGGGAATAGAAATGGAACAAGAAGAATTCATAAAACTGCTGAAAAGGTACAGAGTATTATTAATGACTGCACTATAAGTAATGAAGTGGTTTGTAGCAAATAGCTTGATGACATGCTTACAATTCCACAGGACTTGTATGTTTAAAACACAAAAAAAATCTGATTTTCGAAGGCTTACAATGCTTCTTTGCCTGGTATTTTGTTGCAAGTGTTAAAACACTTAAAATGAACAGGTTCATGTTTCCATTATGTGGTTAATAAATCTTGTGATCTGGTTGGAATCCCTATTTCTGAGTCAGATTAGACTAAAAGTTGCCCACTTAACTTTGGTGGGGTTTGTTCTGTGAATATCTGAGTCAGGACCTTCCCAGCTGAGCGGCATACATGAGGGCATTGATATACACAGCCAACAGTCGAGTGGATACTGAAACCAAACACCGCTTTTTCAGTAGTAGGTGCAATGTTCTGTGGTTTAAATGTCATGTAGCCACTTTGATAGATGGAGAGAGAAGGGAACTGTGTCAAGTAAGGGAGTGTGAGAGTCCAGTCCATGGTGTGGCGATGGTGAGTTGAAGGTCAGGATGTGTATTGTACTATAGGGTGCTTAAAAGTTGTGTTGAGTTGGGGGGCATCGAGGAAGGGGGAGCTTCCATCAAGGGATTGGGGGGGGGTGCAGGGAGTTGTTGGGATATAGGGATGAGGGTCAATTTTACAACTGCCAACTGCTGCAGCAGTTTTTAATTCCATAAGTTTGAGTGGCAGGTGGGTGTGCTGCAAGGTGCCGGGGTGGAGAGGAATAGGATGTCGTGTGAGTAATAGAGTGCCAGGGAGGAGCAGGGGTGGAAGGGGTACAGGTGGCAGGTGGGTTGGGGATGTACACAGGTGCCAGGTAGTGAGCGGATGCAGGCTAAGCAGTTAGGGATTTGGTGTCAAGTGTGAATGAGGGCTTGGGTTAGGTTGGGAATTCGGTGTCCAGGGGTTTTGGTAGCTCGGAGCAAGGGAGGGATAATGAGAAATATTGGGTAGGGTAGAGAGTTATTGGATATGTAGAGGTTGGGTCAGTAAATGTCTGGATCAGAGATATTCAGTCTGGGGGAAGCAATGGGATAGGATGTGAACTGGGAGTGTGAGAGTCAAGTCCATGGTCTGGTGATGAGGACTTGAAGGTCAGGATGTGTATTGTATTATAGGGTGCTTAAAAGTTGTGTTGAGTTGGGGGCTTTGAGGAAGGGGGAGCATCCATCAGGGGTTGGTGGGAGCAAGGAGTTGTTGGAGTATAGAGATGAGGGTCAGTCTTCCAATGATCAACAGCCACAGCAGTTTTAATTCCATAATTTATCCTTGCTAATTATTCAGCTAAGTAACCATCCAAAATCTCTGAATATAACTCAGAGTTGGAGACGTTTTTAGGGGGCTAATGATGCTGTATAATTGTCCATTGTAAAATTGTGTTGATTCAGCTGCATCAGGACCTTTGCTTGGTTCTGAACATAACTCTCACCAATGCTGCTACAGTGAAAATTTTTCCGTCAATGGATCTGTCTTAAAACACTTGAATTCTATTTTTAAAATACTAAAACTTTGAGAGATTGCAAACTAAGGGGCAAAGTTAGACAGCTCCTGAAAACCTGGGATTCTGATGCAGGATTAAACTGCACTCATTTACTCTGCTGCATGCAGTTTTTATGCATTTGCAGCATGCAGCATGCAGCTGCTGTTGAGTGAATAAAATTGGGAGATGCTCACACGAGTTCATGCTATACTGCATTCGTTAGAATCAACTTGTACCTCTTAAGAGGAAGGAATGTTGTTTCAAAGAATTAGCTTGACCTAGTAAACACAGAGAAATAACACAACTAAGTGGGGTGGAGATGCCAGGTTGCTCTGATGTAGCACTGGAGACCATGGTGCAGGAGATAACAAGGAGAGAGATTATTTAAGCACAGGAGGCCACTGAAAAGGTGCCCAGCTTCCACGGTCAGTGTCAGCAGTATAGGATTGAATGCAGTGCCACAAAATGTTCAATGGCATCCCATGTTGGTCAAGGTTTATGAGTGTATCCATATGTCACAACCTTAAACTTGAACCATAAGCGTCACACGGCCCTCAGTTCTCCATGCTACCTCTTCAAAACTATTTAACCATTATCATTACTATCACATCCCACTCAGTGATGCACTCTTTTCTTCACTGCATTACAAGACAGTGCAATATCGGAGGCAGCAGCAATTCGTCACTGTTGTCGGAGGCTGTGGCCAGCAGCAGTATTGAGAAAATCAGAAATGAAGATCTAAACCATCTTTTTACATCTCACATCCCCCTCATCCCACAACCTTTCTGCTTTGCATGCATCAGATGATTTAAGGATACACTTGCTTCATCTTTGCACATGCACGTTGCAACGTTATTGATGTGCATTTCTCCCTTCAGAGGACAAGGACCTGGCCAGTTAGAGGTATAGGAGCAGGAAATTAAAGAGGAAATATGGAATAATGATGAAGAAACACTTCCAGAATAGTTTGGAGGAGGCATTTGCATATGTTTAGATACTGAGTCACCTGCAATAGTGATAGGGGAAACCGGTTATCCAGGTGTGAGCTCACAGATAGATCTGCTGCAGAAATCTCAAATGAGGCATGGAATTCAGGAAAGGCTGATGGGAATGCACAGTGAGATAATTCTCAAATACAGAAAACCTGTGGTCAATGTCAAGGAGTTTGGAGGAGTCATAGAGTCATAGAGATCAATATGCTCAGAGAACGTGGATGCTTGTCCCTGCTCTCTGAGTACAGCCATAACTGGAGCGTTCCCCGTGGAAAGAAAGAACTCCAAGAAGAGACAGAATAAACAAGGCAATGTTTTGCTGGAACCAATATTCCAGCAATGGTCTCCAGTCAGCAGCTGTGACTTTACAGTGCAGCTTTACAGATCCCTGTACAGTTAATTGGTCAATTGGTAGCATTTGTTAAAGTACATCAGTTGTCCACAATAATTCTCAACTGTTTTAAGAGTAAAAATCGTATTTGTAAAAAAATTGTGAGATTATGCAAGAGATAGGCGATAAGACGTGACATATGATTCTATGACTCTATGATACAAGATTCAGCAAAGCAATTAACTTCATAGTTAGCTTTCAGAAGCCGCCCCAATATAATTGATGCAATTTGTAGATGTTCAGTGGCTCTTCTATAAAAGGAACAACACAATGGAGGAGTCTTGTCATCATTAGGTCTTTTTTTTTCCACAATGACAATACTTTTTACATAATATTACATAAACAGCTAAAGTACTTAAGTGAGTACTTCTTGAAAAGAAAACAAGTCATTACGGTCATATAGAACTTGAATTTCTAGACTGTGATTTTGATTACTCATTATTCACTATCCTTTATCAACTCCATCTCCAGGTATGACCCAGATGATCTTGGGATTGTTAAAGCTGACAGTTTAATGAGGGCTTTGGGTTTTCAAACAACAGGTGAGAACAGAGAAAGATGGGGAGCAGTTCCATCAGCACCTGGCAAGACGACCAGATTCACATTGCCAGAAGATCAACCAAGTATGTCTGGGTGCTTTCCTTATTCCTCATGGAGTGACGGGGTTGATTTTAACCATTAGCAGTTGATTGGCTGTTCCATAGTGCCAGTGTGATGTCCATTATATTTTCAGGATTAGGCCTTGCTAACATGTTTGCAGTGAGCTGCAAGCAACAGATGGTGTTGCGAGGCAAATTTCCAGCTCCAGGGTAGGAAGAAACCAAATTTGTGGAGATTGGTTTTGCAATTGGGACTGGGGAGTCCAGTATGGCTGTAGCCCACATTATTCTTTCTCTTCATGGCCACATCGAAATAATGTCACTTCTATTTTGTTCTGTCTTAGTCTCCATTGCTCAGCAGTTAGTATAAATGGCACTGGCGTCCTATTTATGCCATAGGCCCTGATTTACTTCCTAAACCTGGGGTTCTCCTGGTAGATAAGGGTATCTTATGACTCATTGTAAGGTCCTGGGATATATGCAATTACCAAACCAGGTAGAGGGAGATAAAATATCCCCTTAAATGAGCATTAGAGATATTAAAAACAAAGTACGTGTTAATCAATCACCTTAAAGTGCCTTTAATTGGAACAAATTTTAGGTTTTGAAGGTGTAAGAACATATATGTGAACCTGAATTCTGGGAGCTGTGCTCTACATGAAATCCAAAATAAAATGAAATCAGTATTCCTTTATTTTCCATCCAGCTCGTAAACAATCAAATGTAATCAGCACAAAATAATATGCTGCTGTTCAATGTTTGCTGTTTAAAAGTTGTGGCACAGTTATAGATTGGCATGGATATTAATATGAACTAACAAATGTGTCACATTTCTGGGGATCCAATTGCTTTTCCCACATGGATTTTATTTACTTTTATATTTGTGGATAACATTTCACATTCAAATGCAGGATCTCCAGGAAGAAACCAAACCAAAGCAGACATGGAGAGAAAATTGACGTTGAACATAGAAAACTGGTTGAAGGAAAAGTTTAGAGAGGGTTTCAAGAGTATGCTGACTGATTTTTATTACTATGACCAAGACAACTCTGGAAAGGTAACTTGGTGCTCTTTGGACCTACATTGACATTAAATGTTGGTGAAACTGCATTGGTTGCTCAAAAGTTGCATTCTATTCTGAAATGATTTTTAACCTCCATTTGTGTTTTTCTGTACCAGTCAGGAGGAATTATGTACGTCAGTATGGGGAAGGGGGAGCTTAAAAAGCCTTAATATTGCAGTGTTCAAAACAAATTAGTTTTTGTCCTATTCAGTTCCTTAGGGAATGTGCCAAAAGGTTAAATGGCCAATTTTCAAGTGACATTTGGAACAGGCTGTGGACTTAACAGAGTAGCTACATAGAGTTATTTAGTGGAGACAATTAAGGGGCACTATCTTCACAACAGTGTTTGGTAAACATTTTATATTTGCTTGAAAGCATATAGCATGTATTGGAACTCATTGTTGCATGATTTCTATGAGGTATTATTTTTTAATGAAAACAGTACACTTCTGCTACTATTTAAAGAAAATCCAGTTTTGGAAAGGGAATATTTATATTGCCAAATTAACAGATTGAGTGACACAATGGAAACTGGGCAGGAGTCCAGGCAGGACTAAAAAGATACAGTTCTAACTGTAAGTAATTCCATGGAGCCTTGACTCTGTTCCCAGTATAATTAATCCACAAAGTAAATACTCTTCCAAATATTAAACACTAATTTACTGATTCAGCTTTGACAGGCTATAAAGTCAATGAATCTGGTGAGTGGAGAAGTGATAATGATATAATGGTGCTGTTAGTCTTCTTTGCTGGAACTTGAGGTAAGGGTGCATGTCAGCACACAGGAGAGAAACATCTCTTAACTGAATGACCCATTATGCAGTCTATTGTAGAGAGATGGAGGTTGCCAATAGTCTTGTCTCAGTAACATTAGAAAAGCAGAATACAAGGCTTTTAAAAAAAAGATGAACTGTGTCAAAATAATGGCCCCTTTTAGAGTTAAATACCAGAATAAAAGTTATGTCCAAAAGCTATGGGATGTTTTAACTTAGCCCATCAAGTGGAAAATTAACAGGACTAGGCCAGGTGCCCATTTTACACTCTACCTGATTTAACTTTTCACTGTAGTCAACTGGTAACAGTTTAACATAAATAGCTATTTATATGAGTACATAAAAATGAGAAATAGGGCAGGATGAAGAAATATTAACACAATGATAAATCACTTATTACAGGATAACTGTTGATAATAACTGGTTTTAAGTACTAATATAAAGTCAGTTAGCTTGTTAAGCATACTCAGAAAATTTACTTTGTGCTAGTGTGTCAGCGCGTAAATCGAGTAAATCATTTTCTTTTCTCATGAAGGTATCCAGAGACAACTTCTTATGTGTCTTGAAAAAATACAACCTTCAGTTGCAGGAAGACCAGCTAAATACTTTCCTTTTGCGTTGTGGACTTCAAGAAGACGCAGCAACAATAAATTATATGGAGTTTCTTCACAACTTTCAAGATAGAAGTGGAAACGGACTACCTCACCGTATTATAACTGATGAAAATCACAGGTGACAGTGTAGTCATACAGCAGGTGTTTTCGTCTGGACTTGTTTCTTTGTTGTGTATCTATAACAGAAAGCTGGTCCTGCAGAATATATCTTGTCTGCAGAAATAATGCAGTGTACACACTTTGTGAAATGATTTAAAGGTGAATTCTGTCTGTAGTGTTTTTAATTGTTCTTCATTGTCCTGTGCAGATTTAACAAACTCAGAAGCTTTGGTTCTCAATCCTCAGTAACTGCCACGGAGGCAAAGCTAATGGAACTGTTACACAATGATTTCCTTTCCGTTTTAGGAAGTTTTCAGTAAGTGATATATTTGATTTTACATGCTTGATAATCATTACAATGAAAGAATGGGGTGTAAGCTACGCCATCAGATCCAGAGAGCCCAATGCCCCAACAACAAGGGGAGCCGCTGGGGCCAAGGATAGCAGTTGTTGGGAGTCTTTCCTCAATAAAAGCTGGGACCTGCCTGTTTGAATAATGAAGCAATTTCCTGTCCTGTGAGGGAGTTTGAAAATAGAGGCATACTCCTCTTCTCCTTGCAGCCTAATAAGGGGGCACCTGTCTCAATGGCAATGCAGAGCAGTTGATCCTCTGGGTTTGAGAGCTTAGTATAACTTTTCAGTCAACAAATGGAACCCCTGACAACACACATTGCTATCAGTAATGAACTGAAATGTCAGTCTAGATTCTGATTCAACAACAGACGGTTTTTGGGGTACTATTCCATAGATCCCCAAAGGAAGTAAGGCAGGTTAATAGGGTGGTTAAGAAGGCATACGGCACACTTGCCTTTATTAGTTATGGCATAGATTATAAGAGCAGGGAGGTTATGTTGGAATTGTACTGAGCTTTATTTAGAACACAGCTGGAGTACAGTGAGCAGTTTTGGTCACCACATTTCATGAAGCATGTAACTGTACTGGATGGGATTAGCTTGCAACATTTCATCAATGCAGAGAGGCTGGATAAGCTTGGATCATTTTCTTTGGAGCAGAGAAGGTTGAGAAGGGACCAGATAGAGGTGTATAGATTGAGGTGCATGGACAGGATGAATAGAAAGCAGCTGTTCCCCTTAGTTTCAGGGTCAATAATACAGGTGGCATAGTGTTAATGTGAAAGTCGGGAGGGTTAGAGGCGATTTGAGGAAAACTTTTTCCATTCAGAGGACGCTGAGTTTCTGGAATGCACTGCCAACGATGGTAGTTGAGATGAGAAACCTCGCAAACTTTAAAAAGTATTTGGTTGAGCACTTGAAGTGTCATAACATTCAAAACTATGGGCCTAGTGCAGGAAAGTGAGACTGGTGAAGGTAGTTACATACTTTAGGTGGTACAGACTTAATGGGCTGAAGGGCCTCTTCTATACTGTATGATTCTATGGTTCTAAGAACTTACAATTGTAGCGTGCATTTAACTCAGCAAACTGATCCAAAGCACTTAACAAGAACAGTAACAATAAATACATTTTCAACTTCTTTGCCATTGAGCAATAGAAGGAGAAGTGAGGAATTCTGACCAAAAGCTTGATTAAAGTGGTAGATTTGGAGGTGCATTCTAAAGGAGGAGATTGGTAAAGAGCTGGAGAGAATGGAAGATGGGAGATCCTGCCTGGAGAGAATTGGATTTGTCCAGTCTAGAGATTCAAAAAGCATGGTTTTTATTAACAGAGGAGTTGATGGAAGGCCAGTGGCTAAGTAAGGTGGCATCACAAAATTGCACAACGTCACATACTTTTCAAGTGCATACACTTGAAGCTGATACAACATCTTGCTTTGCAGTGAAATTGACAAGCAGAAACGAGATGTAATCAGCCAACAAGCCTTCTGGATGTGTTTAAAAAACAGGTACATCTTTAAAATTTTTCTCGTGGATGATTTATGTTTTTTATAAGATTATAGACAGCACAGTTAACTATTTGCGATGTTGGGTTGCCAGGAACATAAGTAATAACATGGAATTTTTTGTACAGCAAGCTTTGTGCAAAGTGACCCGTATATGCAATGTGCCTGCCCACTGCTAGTATTAATGGAGGTGGCACAAAGGGGACTAACTCAATCTCTGGCCAGATTGCTCATTTAAATATTTTAAGAAAGTTTGTGCCTCAGATTTTATTGCTGTTACAGCTTTAATTTCCAGTTTCCTGAGGAGTGACTGTGGAGGGCATGGTGGGAATTTTGGAACTAGATCATGGGGCATGAAAGGCATTGGATCTTGGTGGCATGGGGTTGTTTGATCACAGGCCTAAGTGAACCACATTCAACCAGCCTCTTAATATTGTTATCTACAGTCATTGAAATTGAATTCAAGAATTACAATCAGTTTCTGCCTTTAAATTTGGCAAAACCCGACAAAAACCTATATCTCCAGGTTTTGTATTTGCAGATTTGCAAAGCCCTGTAAATATCCTAGTCATTCAGAATTATCTCACAACATCTGATAATGTTGCTAAACCTGTGGCACAAAATAATACTCATTAACTCTTTTATTGTAGGTGCATTCAGAGTTCACAGAACCGGCAATACAGTAAAGTATGGATCACTGAAGTACAACAACTGCTAGTACAACAATTTTTTTAGTATAGAGGAAAGACAGACACAATTGTCTTGGTACAAAAGCCAACCTACAGATATGTGAGAGTGCGCTGCTCAAAAATTGAAAACTAAAATGTGTTGCAACCTTTTACACAGGAGTTTGAGCCATCAATGAGATGCATTGCTATACTAGTTAGCAATCAAGGATAAAGCAATAAAGAAGCTTTAGCATATGTGAATAATAATCATCATTCTAATAAATGCACAACAAAATATTTCAAAATTATACACTCTCAACTTAATGGGTTGTTAGCTTCATAAAATGCTATTTGTTTCTTAAGATACTTCGATTTGAAATCTTGTAAGCACAATTTCTGATACCAATAATTTACTTCAATTTGACACAGGCTCTTATTATAATCACTTAACATCATTTTGCTGGCTGAAATTTGATTCAGAACAGTTTTGAAGTTCAAATGACAAAAGGTTAGCAAAAATGTATCATTACTTCGGAGAAATACTATCTTGTTTGATATTGGTATATTTTTGACAGGTATCTCTCTTCTTACATACAGTGTCTTTTTAAATTCCACATCAGGTGATCGCCCCTACTTTTCTTCCTTTAATCAAGTCAGAATATCAGGTGGCTAAAAGGGATAATGAGATCAGGTGCAATAATATGTGCAGAACCTTAAGAAAAAGGAGAATCTTTTGAGGAGATTAGGGATATTTTGACACACAGAAAAAACATCCTGTTGAGTTTTCTGCCTGAAGTCAGATGCAACTCAAAGTTCCACAACCTCATTCCCTGGTAGGATACAAAATCCGTTCTACTTGGCATAGGGATTGAAACCTGTCCTGATGACACCAATTCGATCCACACTAGCCATCTAAGCAACTGAGGAGTTTGAGTTGCTGTGGCAATATTCACTTTAACATGCATTTTGTAGTCAGGAACTACAAACACTGCTGGTGGTGGCTTCAATTTTTTTTCCATTACATGGCTGACCAAGAATTAGTCACATTCTCACCACATATCATTGGCATATGTTGGAAGGATTTGCAAGTTGATATTCAATCTAAACCAGAAACCAAAAGAACTGTGGCTGCTGGGAATCAGAAACAGAAACAGCACGGTGGCTCAGTAGTTAGCACTGCTGCCTCACAGCGCCAGGGACCTGGGTTTGATTCTACCCTTGTGTGGAGTTTGCACATTCTCCCCGTGTCTCTGCGGGTTTCATCTGGGTGCTCCGGTTTCCTCCCACAGTCCAAAGATGTGCAGCCTAGGTGGATTGGCCATGCTAAATTGCCTGTGGTGTTCAGGGATGTGGAGTTATAGGTGCGTTATAGTGGGATGGGTCAGTGTGGCCTTGGGCCAAAGAGTCTGTTTCCACACTGTAGACATTCTATGATCTGAATTGCTGGAAAAGCTCAGCAGGTCTGGCATCATCTGTAGAGAGAAATTGGAGTAAAGATTTCAGATCCAATGAACCTTCTTCAGAACTGATATTTAACTTACTTGACTGTTATGAACACACATTTGGCCATCATGTCATAGGCTTTCTGGCTCAGAGTCAGGAGTGCTACTCCACTGCACTATAAAATGTCACAGAAAAATTATTCCTTTAGATAATGTGTACTTTTTGAATTCGAGTATGATACCTAATAGCATCTCATCCTAGCAATGACCATGTTTTTTGCTGGAAAAAAATTTTCTACGTTATGTTGCAGCAAACAAACATTCCTAAAATACTGTAAAATAGACACACTATGCTTATATATTCCTGGTGTTGTTTGCAGTATTCTGCGGAATGTAAACTTTTCTAAAGAGCTTGGAATTATATCTTTTATCAGTATTACTTGGTTATGATTATTTTCTGTTTTTTTTTGTTTATTCCCCAAGATTTGGCATTGACATGTCGGATGAAGAAGTAAGTTATCTGAAGAACCGAATACCACTTGATGCCCAAGGCAATGTAAAATATCTTGAGTTCATGTCCATATTTGACAGCTGGTAAGCAGTTCTTTGTTGTAGTTTGCTGTATATCAAATTCTTCCCAATTTGAATCCGAAGGTATATGATGAAATGAGTTGATATGAGCAAGCACAGTCAAATAGTGTAGTTCCTAATAGTCATTAATCAATTCACCTAAAAAGACCTGCCTAGCCCTGAATAGACAATAATAAATAAGTCACAGAGAAAATTGGGTTAAATGCCCATCAAAGCATGTTTTTTGGCTTCACATATGTGAATATTCATAAAAGAGGTGTTTTCATCAATATAGACACTCAGTATCTCTGGAGGGGATAGGTAATATGCATTCTGAAAGATTGCAATACTCAACAATTATATAGAAATGCATGTTTGGTTCACTACAGCTGCTTTGGTGTGTGAAATACTGAGAAAATCATTTGGATTTTGTGGTCAGTGACCATGGAATATCATCCTTCCTTCTCTTCATTTCCTCTTTCACTTGCTTGAATCATTTCCCTTCACTTTCTTTCCATTTTCTTTCCTTTCCCTCTCTTCCCTTGCCTTCCATCTCTCCCTAAATGCTAAAAAAAATGAAGATGCTATGTAAGACTTATCATGCCGTGAAAAGTTCACTTACCCCTGCATATAGCAGCCCAAATACTCGCTGACATACAGCAAGGTCACACCCTATATGGATTTCAAAATCATTTCTAATGCAGCTTGTAGGACATTAGGTAAATCATATTATGGTAATGAATCGTGTTCATTAATGATCTGTACTGATGGAGGAACACACTTGGAATGAGGACTGAGTCTACCAGGTTTTGAGGATGTTCTCTCCTACCAACTTGTACATGAAATTAGTTGATGAAGATTTTGCTCACCAGTATGAGGACAGACTATCCTGTGTCTACAATTTAAGTATGTACATGTTGCCAGCAATTTTGGACTTCTTGACCAGTAAAACTTTACCACCATTCTAATTGATGATGGTAACATTTGAAGCAGCCAATGGAACAAGGTTTATCCTTAGGGAAAGCCCTAAGCACAGGCACTCACCTGCTGCTCTCAAGCTTAGTTGATGTCATGAAGGGAGACAATCTGAAGAACTGAACAGCCAGATGGTGAGTACATAGCAGAAGATTTGAAGCAGGAAAATGCTTAACCACCTCGTAGCTCAGGTGATGCAAAGTGACAAACAAAAATTTAATTTGCAAGTTACTACATGGTGATTGAACACAAACTAGTTAACCTATATTTGGTCAGTTGCAGAACATAGCTGTACCTTTCATGGTAATTAAGCCCCTTGCCCCGTCTGAACCATTGAAGCAAAAAGGTAGCTCAGATGAGCCCTCTGAATGAAGATGCTAGCACCAATGGTTTAACTTAATGCATCATAGTTCAGGCCTTGCTTCCAGAACTGGTAAAGACCATTTGATATACTTTTTGCATTGCTGATGTAGTTCTTGACCAACTTAAAATAGAGGAAGAAATGGCAAAATATGTTAGCTTAATTAAGGATCTTGATAACCATTTGAGTCCAGGGCAATACACAGATGTTGATCATGCTAGCTTCAGTTAGCACAGCCAACAAACAGTATACACTGTGGTTTCTTTCATAAATGTTTTTTATTTGCTAGCATTTTACTGCTGCTTTAGAACCCTATGAGACAAGCTTATTCAACTGCATTGCACTTGGTGTCCTAGATGAAGGTCTATCTGAACTCTTAAAGTCTAGGGAAGTACTACATCTGTTAAAAATAGGCTGCCAAGAGGAAATCCACAGACAGGACAAGCTCTTCTCAATTGAGAGAGATTTGCCCTGGGATCCCACACCTAAGCCTGTCCAGTTTGTTAACCACAAGCCAGCTCAGCCATTTAGGAACTGAAAGCCATGGGTAGACGATGCAATGGCCCTCATTGCTCCATTCTCATGGTGAGATGGGAAATGACCCTGTTGGCAAGAAAACTACTCATACACTGTTCCACACATAGCAAAAAAGGCCATTTCAGAATTATCTGTAGGAACAGCAGAAGGAGTCCCTACAGCAGGACAACTTGGCAAAACTAAATGGCAACAGCTTATTGTGTCCTAGACATAGATGCTAATGAAAGCAATGGTACACTTTTATTGGCTGAAGTTACAAGACCTCAAGATGACTGCCAGCTGTCTGATATTTTTGTTAATGGCGAGAAGGCTCATATTAAATTGGTTACTGAAACTGGTGCATTGTTCCTTTCTGATACTGTATCTTGACTAAAGCCTCACTTTCAACTTTTGACTGTAAGGCTTAGGATGTATTTCAATGGACATTAATGGACTGCTGAAAACTGTATTTGACAGTAATAGTATCCCAGAGGAAGCAAATTATTTTATTTTCTACAATCTCCTACACTCCACAATATAGGTGTTCATTGACATTACCTTTAGGTCTTTGTGGTGGGTGCACCTGCAGTGCCCTCTGAGGTGTCAGTTTATACACTCAGTCAGCTCAAGCTTCTGCCTTTGGACAAAAGCTTTGTTCTTCCCTGAAGACGGGCTGATGACAGAGTCAAATTTTCTCCCCCAGCTTATGTAAAGAGAAATGTAGATGGCTAAACAATAATGATGATTTAACGAACTAGAGTAAAAGGCTTGGGAGGGAGAATGAGTAAGTCATATTTAACTCATACGTAGTATACAACATGGGTAATGTTGCTGATGTTTCACATTAGGATCAATCCTTTAGGTTTGAAGAATGCTCTCTCCTACCCACTTCGTAAATAGTTGATAAAGGAAGGTTATTCAACAATATGAATGCAGATTTACATCTCTTGACAATCTCAGAATATCCTCACTACACCTCTGACAACAGCTTCCAGATCTCTCTGTTCACCTATACCTCTGGGGACATAAGTAGATGTTTTCCAATATACTTACTGTTATTCTTACCACATAACTAGAGACTTTCTTCCTCAGAAAACTAACAAAACTTACAAAAACTTGAAAACTTTAAATCAGATTGTCGTGACCACAGATCACAACTTCGAATCACCTTTGGACATTTTGAAAAAATGCTCGCAAAATGCTTTTTTTTAAGAAATAGGAGATACACCAAAAGATGACTGTGGATATAAACCCAGTGGTGGTCTGGAGAGGCATTTAAGAATGTCTGAAAGTGACAAAGCAGCTTCAAAAGGAGAAACGCATTGCAAACTGAATTGCAATCTCTTGTGAGTATCTCAGACTAGGAACATGACAGCAGAAGTGACAGCAGTCTAGGCGATGTTTGTCTTTTCCACCTTCAGGAAAACAGAGGTACAGAGTTTAAGAATGAGTTTCAGTCCTGCTCTATATATACTCACATTTACTTGCTTGGCGTGCTACGAAAGTCACAAAGAACTTTCCACCAGTCACGTCTGCATTGCAGGTCATAGTTTGATTGCTTGAGGTGCCTGAAGGTAGTTAGCAAGCCAGTTCAAAACTAAATGAGCCAAAAAAATTTCAGCTAACCTGTAAAGTCAAGAATCTTGAAATTGACTGCTTGATTATCCACTACCTACTCATTGCAAATAACTCAGAAACTGATCTGTAGGCCTATTAATTTTTATCTTTTTCTGTATTGGATTCTTGTATCTGATTTGTGTAAATGTGTTGTATTAATATTTATTATTGGGTTTAGTTATTAATAAACTCAAACAGGGTTAAATTACTGCTAATCAATTAATTCAATGTAAATTTCTTCACTTTGGGGAAAATTGTATTCACAATGGGAGAGAATCATTTTTAAATTAATCTTGTTACAACCAAATCAGGGAGTAGGTGAATAAAGACACCTGGAGATTAATGATTTGGAGTAGTTGGGGTGGAACTGACACAAATTGGGGAACCTCACCTGGGGATAGGTTGTAACATGATATAATCTTTATAGATATAGGGTCTTGGGGTGATGTGTAGCCGTCAGCTACTGGCGGAAAAGATTGAAATTGGCAGCCTTTTATATAACATGTACGCATAATCTTACTCCAGATGGGCTGTACTTTAATACAGAAATCCCTGGCGTTAAATGCATTTTACATATTGATGTAGTCTTGGAATCACTTCAAAATGTTTAGAAATACTAAGTAGACAAAAAGCTATATTATGACATGTTTAATAGCCAATATCATTCAAAATATCTAAGACATGCTACACAGACATACAATTGAGGGACAATTTGTAACATTCAGCTTGACAATTGCAAGTGACCTTCTTCCTTAGATAGAGTCTGACATACTCATTCTTTTTAAGGGCATCATAGGAGAGAATTTTTTTTCAGTAATTTGCTGGTTTCATATTTCTCACAAGACAAATATTTTTATTCATAGCTATGCAGATGAGAAACCCTGCCACCAATTGGCTGAAAAAATATTGCACCTTGTAAATATCCGAACATACAATGAAGTAGGCTATCCTCGACTTCAAGGCCATTACACTATTTGTTAAGACCAAGACTGATTTATTTATGTTCTGGATTCCTCAATTTGATCTATCTCTGATAACTATTGATTCCCTTGCCTATCAAACATCTATCTTCCTCTGGCTAAAAAATAACAATAACCCCACCTCTCCCGTCTTCGGAAGTAATATTCCAAAGCTACCCAATACCCAGAGCGAAAATATTTCCCCTCATTCCTGCCCTAAAAGGACAACTCTAATTTTAAAACAGTGTCCCCTTGTTCTGGACTCATCCCCAAAAGTAAACATTCTTTTCATGTTCATTTTGTCAAGACCATTCGGGATCTTAAAAATTTGAACCAAATCATCCCTCACTCTTGTAAACTCTAGTGAAACACAAGTCCAGCTTGTCCAATCTTTTATCATAAAATGTAACCCATTGATTCCAAATACCAATCCAGTAAATCTCCACTGAAGTCCTCCAGTCTTCCCTAAGTAAGGAGACCAAACTGCACACAATATTTGAGATGTGGTTTCACCAATACCCTGTTTAACTGAAGCATGGCTTTATTACTTTTATGTCCAAATCCCCTTGTAATAAAGGATAACATTCAATTAACATTCTTAATCACTTACTTTGTCTGCATATCAAATTCTTGTGACTCATGCATTTGAACATCTAGATCCTTCCACATATTGGAATTTTGCAATTGTTCACCATTTAAATAATTATCTGTTTTTATATTCTACTTGCTAGAGTGTTGTGCTGGACTGCTTTACTGCAGGAAGCTGCTGATCTGAGGAAAGGAGAAAAATTTAAAAGGAATCTATGACAAACAGCAATATTTTTAATTCTCAGATTACATAAATTATGATGTAGCTATGAATGAATATATCCAATAGTTAAAATGGAATCCCAGATTAAGTACTAGGTCTCATTTGTCTTTATTGCACAATAGTAAAGGTGCGAAGAGTCTTTTGTGTGACAAATCTATAATGACAAACTTCAGCAATGAAAATTCAACAAACAAAGAGTATGGCTCAAGAAGAACAACAGATCAGGTAAAGATTAATAGATATTATTTTGAAATGTTTGTATTTGATGTACTGTGCCAATTTTTCACTATCATCTTCAGACAGAATGATGTGAATGGATTCAAAACTTATTTGACATATTTGTTACAACCAGTGAACCTTCTGGTATGGCCAGTATCCAAGTTCTTTTATTAATTAGATAAGATCCACAAGCTTATTAATAGGTGTAAAATTGTAATGAGTATGCTCACAATTTCCTTTTTTATGCTCCTGCTGAAAATTGTTATTGGAGTGTAGATCAAAATAAAAAGGTATATGGTTGAGAGTCACTGAAGAGAATTGACCAGACAACCTTAACTTGCTAGTTTACTTTTACTGTTAATGTTATTTTGATGAATCTTGACATTGCATTGACGATAGATTCCCTTTTTTCAGATGCACATCCTAATGTTATGTGGTGCATTTTCAATGAAATGCCGACCTCAGTGTTTAAAATTGAAGATAAATTACTAGTTATTGAGAAGTGCAGGTTGTCAATTGTATCATTTGAGGCTAAGTATATACAGATGGAGGTGATAATGTTCCTGCCTCTGAGTCTAAAGACCTGGGTACAAGTTCCATGCTTCACAGGTGTGTCATGAAACTTCTGAACAGATTGATTTAAACTATCTTAACAGCATCAATTGAATGGTTACTTGAGTACACATATAGGGATACTTACTGACAGAGGGTGTGAGTCGAGTTAGGAGTTAGACACTTGTAATGATTCACACTGTGAATAAATCAATGTAAATTAAAACCTCCTCAGGTTTTAATCTTCACTCATTATCTACAAGGAGTGGAACTTGGCCAGCACTTATGAATAACTTCTTTTATTCTAGATCTCAAATATTATACAGGATCTTGTGAAGAAACAATACCAAATGGTGGAACAAAACTTTAATAAACTTGATAAGATGAACACCAGACGATTTTCTCCTGAGTCAATGTATCAACTTTTGAAGCAGTTAAGGAAATATTTTTTGCTGTTCCCATTAAAATGTACATAATTGTGTTTTCATTGTCACAGTAACTTTTTTTCTCAGAAATGCTGTTACCTTTCTCTTGTCATATACAGATTTGATATTCACCCGCCAATCACAAGAGATGACGTCCAAAAACTGTGGAGCACTGTAATTACCAGTCAAGATAACACTTTGGATTTCTACGAATTTGTCCGGCACTTTGGATTTTCACCTAAATCAGCTTGTTACCCAAATGCCAAAATACATCCACCAGTTAAAGGTGACAGTGACTTCCTGGTACGATCTAGGAAGTTAAACTGTGACACAGAAATCATTGAGGACAATCTGCAAGCTAAGGTTAAGTAATTATTCAGTCAAGAAATGATGTTTATATTCATGGTCAGTGGTAAATCAGCAGACAGCATTTTCATTCATCATTTACATTTAATATTTATTTAAAATAAATTCAGCATAAGGTGTAGGATAAATTGGATACAGCACAACATTGGGTGATGTATCCTGTCTTTACTCTTCAGCCAATTACCTCTAACTTTCCAGAAAGAAATATCACCTTTGGCTGAAAACGAGAATTCAGACTTCATTCCTATGATGCTAGTTATTGGTGTCTTCAATTTAAGGCCAGAAACTTGTGAATTTGAAAATCTGTGATCAAAGACTAAAACTCACGAAGCTGACAATAATACAGTACTAGAGTGATGCATTAATGAATTGGCGATAATGTGCAAAACTAATCCCCTTTAAAACAGTTGTTCTAGTTGCACATAAGGTATCTTTTGATACTATTCTAGCCAAGGAAGAGCAAAGAATTTCTCCTGGCGTTATGGCCAACATGACATGCTCATAACAGAAAACTAATTGGTTGCTTATTCATTTGTCATTTGTGGGATATTCCTGGTGAAAATTGGCTACCATAACCCAGAAATTGCAATATTTGCACCTCAATAAAAATTCATTTTGAAAAATGTCTTGGTCTATATAATGGTCACCATAGTCTTACCAGACCATAGGGCTGCTGTCTTTTTTGGAGGGTGAGATGACTTGTGGTGGTTTAACTTGAGGGTCACCACACCCCAGACAAGGAGGGAGGTCGAGAAGGTGAGTGTCAAGTTAAACCACCACAAGTCATCTCTCAAGTCAGTGTGGAAATTGAACCTACATTGTTGGCATTGCTCTGCATTGCAAATCTGCTGTCCAGCCAGCTGAGCTAACTGATCTCCTGTATATTATAAACAAATACATATTTAAATATAAACAATAGTTCATATGGCTAAATACATACCTAAAATTTGTCTTTCATTTGCTCCTTTGATGCCAACCATAGGCATTGCCAATCATTGCACACACTAGATCTTAAAAGCATTCTTTATATTTAACTGTAGCTGATTTAATGTATTTTATCATATTCTCTCCCTGTAGCTGCCTCCACTGATACAATGAAGTGGATTTCAGGGTTTGCCCACTTGTCAGAAACATATTAGTAACACTCCAAAAATGTGGGTAATTACATTGCCCAGTTCCCACTATATCCTTGAACATTCATTTCCGTTATCACTCGAGGAACACACTGCCTCTATTAAGCAACATCATAAAACTCCCCTGTAGCTTTTCCATAAAATTTCCTACCAGAAAGTAAATATAGCCAGTTGTAGTTTTCCTAATAGGTGACACTTTCTTGCATCAACTGGAAGAGTTCCTGAAAACTCCTGGTAGAAATTGTTATGAATCAATATGCAAGAATGTCAGTCTGTTTCTCAAGCACTTCAAATTGATTTAGCTCTTTGTTTAAATATTCCTGATTTGAGTTCACGAAGCTGAAATATTTAAAACAAAACTGAATTCTACTTACATTCCTTATCATTTCAACTGAGATACTGCAAGATTCTCTCCGCATTTAATTGATGGAGTATCAGCTGGTGATGCTGTAATTAACATCAGGGATGCTCAGCAGGCCAGAATTAGATGAGAAAGCTTGTGGGGCTGGTTGGCATACAGCACCACAAGAGTTTAAACCTATCAGTAGTGTTACTACCCTCATTTTATTTTGATTACAAGTAAGAAAATAAAATAAGAAGAAAGCCAAAAAGAAAAACCCTTTACTAAAGACAATACTGCTGCTGTCCAATCCAATATCCTTTTCAAATTTTATAGATTATTCTGTTGCATATGTGTGTACATCAGCCAGTTGGTTCTCTTAACACTGATTTTCCATTTTTATTGATTACTCTGGTGTTATTTTGTAGGTTAAGCTCATGCTAGATGACCTCTGGACAAATTTTCGTGAGTTGGATCAATTTAACACTGGCTTTGTTAGCAAAGAGGAGTTCAAAGATGTTCTTATGGATGTATGTGAGTCGCTGAATGATCAGACCTGTGAGATAATCGCCAGTAGGTTTACCCATGAGAAGAACTGGTTAGTTAGTACCCAATTATCTTTTTTTTAATTGATTTCCTCCCTGGCTTACCCTGTTAAATCCTGATTGTGTGTTGCAGAGATGAATAAAGATCAATAAAGGATGTATAATGACCTATTTTGGGATAACCCAGGTGCATGAATGTGTTTTCCATGCAGTGGTAGGAAATACATTTACATACAACAACTTTATGACTGAGTGTCAAATACTGATGTGTTGGGCAGATTCCAGAATGACAGCAGGATGTGCATTCTTAATCATACGTGAGTCTAATACTTGAAATGTGCTGACCCGGGGGGGAGGGAAATGTGATGAAAATAGTGAGACAAAATAGACATGCCAGCATTACAAAATTTACATTACTTTCTTGGCAAAGAAAGGTTGAAACGTCAACTGCTACTTACATTTATATAATAACTTTAATGTAAAGAAACGTCCCAAAGTGTATCACAGAAGCACAAGAAAACAAAATATGAAACTGTACGATATGGCTGGTTAGGAGAGATGGCCCACAACCAAGTCAAAGATGTAGCTTTAAGTTGTGCCTTAAAGAAGGAAAGTAAAAGGTGAAGAGTTGCAGGAAGGGAATTCTAGAGATAAGGGCCTAAGTAATTGATGGAGTGTAAGCCAATGATACTGTAATTAAAATCAGGGATGCTGAGTAGGTCAGAATTAGATGCATCTATATGCCTTGGAAACTTGTGGGGCTGGAGATGGGAAAAAAAAGAGCAAATTATTACAAATTATGAACAGGAATCATAAAATCAAAATGTTGTTGATCAGAACACAATGTAGTCAGTGAGTACAGAAGATGACAGGTTACAAATATTTGGTATGACCTGAGACACGAGTAGCGGAATTTTGAGTGATCACAAGATCGTAGAGAGAATGTGTGAGAACTCTGAAGCCTAGAGATAGCAAGACAAGTCTGAAGGCAGACTTATAGTGCCCTTATCTTTAGGCCAGAAGGTTCAGGTCCCATGCCAGGACTTGTTGGCAACAGAATTTGCATTCATGCTGTGTTGAAACAAGGGTCGGTTGTCGGTCTGTAAATTCTTCCAAAATGCCTGTTAGCAGGTGGTAAGAATGGGAGAGTTTCCTGATTAACATTCTGAAGTCATTCAGAATCTTCGGAAACAAACACTAGAGAAAAGATAGATAGACAGAAGTTTAATAAAAGGGCATAACTGAAAGTTTCAGTGGTAGATATACTAAGTGGGGTGAAGTAGAGCAATGTCACTGAGATAGAAATAGACTTCCTCAATGATAGTGGAAATGTGAGGTCAGAAGTTCCTGTCTGAGTCAGATATGAGGTTGAAAACAGATTGCTTCAGTTAGATTGTTGCTAAAGATGAGTACATAATAAATAGCAGGGAATTAAGTTTGGAGGAAGGGTTGAAAACAGGGGCTTCTCTCTTCCAGATGTTCAGATGGAATAAGTTACTGCTCATTCAGTGCTGGAGGTCTGATGTGCAATCTGAGAGTATAGTGATGATGGAGGAATTAAGAGAGATAGTGGTGAGGTGACTGTGGAAACTAACGCTGTTCTTTTGCATGATGTCATCAAAGGTAGCATGTGTATGAGAAACAGGGGATCAAGGAGAGATACTGGGAATACCAGAAATAATAGTGTGGGAGTAAGAAGAGAAACCATTGCAATGATCAAGGATCAGGAAAAGCCTATATTACTTTACCTTATATAGCTCAGATGGAGTTGGATTTTATGGGTATGGGAGCTTTCTCCTCATCCTCTCCCTGAAGGTAGGAAGGTCTTGAATTGACCAACTTTGAACAAGGCCATCCTGTGCTCCAGGTGGCCTTAATCAGGCACTAGTTGACTGCCACCCTTCTGTTGCAGCAATGTCACCACCGGCAGACATCCCGAAAAATACCATTTATCCCCACCCTCTGCTTTCTGCCAGTCAGCCAATCTTCTATCCATGTTAGTACCTTATCCATAACACCATAGGCTGTTATTTTATTTCAAGCACTTTGTCAAAGGCCTTCTGGAAATTCAAAGAAATCACACCTATTGGCTTTTCTTTGTTTAACTTGCTCATTATCTTGTCAAAGAATTCCAACAGATTTGTCAGGCATGACATCCCCTTGACAATGCTACCTGACTCAGCCCTATTTTGCCATGCACTTCTAAGTACTCCACAATCTCATGCTTAATAGTGGACTCCTAAAATCTCTCTAACGACTGAGGTCAGGTCAACTGACCTCTCCTTTCCTGTTTTCTGCCTTTCTCCCCCCTTAAACACGAGTGTTACATTAGCCATTTTCCAGTCCTCTGGGACCTTCCTTAATTCCAGTGATTCCTGAAAATTCAACAACCAATGCCTCATAATCTGCTCAGCTATCTCCTTCAGAACTCTAGGATGTAATCCATCTGGTCTGGCTGATTAATCTGCCTACAGTCCGATCAACTTCCCAACACCATCTCCTTAATGATAGCCACACCACTTTCCTCTGCTCCCTGGCTGCGTTGATGTTTTGGTATGCTGCTAACCTCTTCCACTGTGAAGACTGACACCAAGTACCTATTCAGTTTCTTTGCTATTTCTTTGTTACCCATTACTACTTCTCCAGCCTCACTTTCCAGCGATCCAATGTCGACTCTTCCCTGTCTCACCTTTAAATATTTAAAAAAGACTCTTGCAATCTTCTTTCATAGTGCTAGCTAGCTTACCTTTATATTTCAACTTCTCCCTCCTCATTGCTTTTTCAGTTATTCTCTACTGGTTTGTCAAGACTTCCTAATCCTTTGGCTTCCCACTAATCTTCCCCACATTGTATACTTTTTCTTTTGCTTTTATGCTGTCCCCGACTTCCCTTGTCAGTCATTTCTACATTGTTCTCCCCTTAGTATGTTTCTTCTTCCTTCTGCTGTACCTTCTAAGTTACTTCCAGAAACACCTGTCATTGCTGCTCTACTGTCTTCCCTGCTAGGTTCCCCTTCCAATCCACTTTGGCCAGCTCTTCCTTTATGTCTTTGTAGTTACCATTACTCAGCTGTAAGACCATGATATCTGATTCCAGCTTCTCCCTGTCAACTGCAAGTTGAATTCTATCGTATTATGGTAACTGCCCCATAAGGGTTCCTGCACCTTCAGCTCCTTAATCAAGTCTGGCTCATTACGCATTACCAAATTCAGAATTGCCAGTTCCTTTGTGGGTTCTACCACAAGCTGCTCCAAAAAACCATTTTACAGACATTCCACAAATTCCTTTACTTGGGATCCACTACCAACCTGATTTTCCCAGTCCACCTGCACTTTGAAGTCCCCCATAATTATGGTAATAGTTCCTTTCTTACATGGTTTCTCTATCTCCTAAATTAGCCAGGATGTTGGAAAAAAATATAATGTTAGGAGGCCTGCACATAACTCCCATCAGGGTCTTCTTTTCTTTGCAATTCTTCAACTTGCCCCACACAGATTCTATGTCTTCCAACTCTATATCATTTCATGCTATTGATTTATTTGATTTATTACTAACAATACAACTTTTCTCTTCTGAGATAGCAAGAACTGCAGATGCTGGAGTCAGACACAACACAGTGTGGAGCTGGAGGAATGCATTTCTGAAGAAGGGTCCCAACCTGAAACATCAAGTTTTCTGTTCTTCTGATGCTGCCTAGTCTGCTGTGTTCCTCCAACTTTTTCCCCTCTGACTATCCGCCTTTCCTTTCGATAGCATGTGATCCACTTGCAGTTATTTCTTAGTGATCCTACGACATCATACCCACCAATTTCAAACAAGCTCATTTACCTTGTTTCGTATATTGCATGCATTTAAGTCCAACACCCTCAGCCCCGCATTGACTGCCTCTAGTCTCATTGATACCACTTTATTGTTGTGCCTGAAGTTAAATTCCTGACCCTTTCCAAACTCTCTGTCCTGTTAATTGTTCTGGAAACGTTAATACCTTCTGCTGAACGCACCCCGTTTTAACCTTTTTGATTATTTTCCATGGAACACACACACTCTCTCATACTCTTTCTCTCTAACATTCACACTCTCTCACACTGTCACGCACTCCCTCTCATGCACACCCTCACACTCTCTGACTCCTCATATGAACCACCCTCTGTATGAAAAAGCTGCCCCTGAGGTCATTTTTCAATCTTTCTCTCACCTTAAAAAAATAAAATGCCCCCTAGTTTTGAACTCCTGCTCTTTAGGGAAAAGTCCTTTGCTATTCACCTAATCTATGCCTGTCATAATTTGACAAACCTTCATAAGGTCACCCCTCAAACTCCAATGCTCCAGCGAATAAAGTTCCCAGCCTATCCAGCCTCTCCTTTTAACTCAAGCCCACCAGTCCAGGCAACATCCTGGCAAATCTTTTCTGAGCCCTCCCCCATTTAATACTATCCTTCCTGACCAGAACTGTACACAGTATTCCAAAAGTGGCCTCAAACTCAACAATGTTCTGAACAACCTCAACATGACATCTTAACTCCTATACTCAGTGTTATGAGCAAAGAAGGCAAGCATACTGAATGCCTTCTTAACCACCCTGTCTACTTGTGACAGAACTTTCAAAGAACTATATACATGAACAGTGATAATGGGAACTGCAGATGCTGGAGAATCCAAGATAATAAAATGTGAGGTTGGATGAACACAGCAGGCCCAGCAGCATCTCAGGAGCACAAAAGCTGACGTTTCGGCCTGAGACCCTTCATCAGAGAGGGGGATGGGGTGAGGGTTCTGGAATAAATAGGGAGAGAGGGGGAGGCGGACCGAAGATGGAGAGAAAAGAAGATAGGTGGAGAGCCCGAAATGTCAGCTTTTGTGCTCCTGAGACGCTGCTTAGCCTGCTGTGTTCATCCAGCTCCACACTTTGTTATCTTGGATTCTCCAGCATCTGCAGTTCACATTATCTCTTCCCTTTTTATAGTCTGTGCTTATGTGTAAATTATTACAGAATAATAGAAGTGAGAAGGTGACATTTGCTGGTAGTTACTAATATGGAATTCCAAATGCATGAGGGCAAATAACGTGTGTTGTTTGATATTTCAAACATAATTACTTATGACAGTCTCTGTATTTTGCAATGTTCTTCCTTCAGGATGGCAGAGAGACGTGTCACTCCCAAATTGCCCAGTTTATTCATGTTGAGACTAATAAAGAATAGAATAAATGAATAATTCATACGGCGAAATGAGTAGGATTGAGAATGTTTACTGAGCCCACTCTGTGTTGTAATGCTGTGTTGCATTACCTGAGCACTGTGCATTTATGTAGGTGGGGAGCTAGGGAGGGGATAGGTCAGTCCAGGGAAGACTGACAGGTCAAGGAGGTGGGATGAGGTTAGTAGGTAGGAGATGGAGGTGCAGCTTGGGGTGGGAGGAAGGGATGGGTGAGGGGAAGAACAGGTTAGGGAGGCAGAGACAGGTTGGACTGGTTTTGTGGAGGGGAAGAGCTGGGCTGGTTGTGTGGTGCAGTGGGGGGAGGGGACGAACTGGGCTGGTTTTGGGATGCGGTGGGGGAAGGGGAAATTTTGAAGCTGGTGAAGTCCACATTGATACCATTGGGCTGCAGGGTTCCCAAGTGGAATATGAGTTGCTGTTCCTGCAACCTTCGGGTGGCATCATTGTGGCACTGCAGGAGGCCCATGATGGACATGTCATCTAAAGAATGGGAGAGGGAGTGGAAATGGTTTGCAACTGGGAGGTGCAGTTGTTTATTGCGAACCGAGCGGAGGTGTTCTGCAAAGCGGTCCCCAAGCCTCCGCTTGGTTTCCCCAATGTAGAGGAAGCCACACCGGGTATAGTGGATGCAGTATATCACATTGGCAGATGTGCAGGTGAACCTCTGCTTAATGTGGAAAGTCATCTTGGGGGCTGGGATAGGGGTGAGGGAGGAGGTGTGGGGGCAAGTGTAGCATTTCCTGCGGTTGCAGGGGAAGGTGCCGGGTGTGGTGGGGTTGGAGGGCAGTGTGGAGGGAATAAGGGAGTCACGGAGAGAGTGGTCTCTCCGGAAAGCAGACAGGGGTGGGGATGGAAAAATGTCTTGGGTGGTGGGGTCGGATTGTAGATGGCGGAAGTGTCGGAGGATGATGCGTTGTATCCGGAGGTTGGTGGGGTGGTGTGTGAGAACGAGGGGGATCCTCTTTGGGCGGTTGTGGCGGGGGCGGGGTGTGAGGGATGTGTTGCGGGAAATGCGGGAGACGCGGTCAAGGGCGTTCTTGACCACTGTGGAGGGAAAGTTGCAGTCCTTGAAGAACTTGGACATCTGGGATGTGCGGGAGTGGAATGCCTCATCGTGGGAGCAGATGCGGCGGAGGCGAAGGAATTGGGAATAGGGGATGGAATTTTTGCAGGAGGGTGGGTGGGAGGAGGTGTATTCTAGGTAGCTGTGGGTGTCGGTGGGCTTGAAATGGACAAATGGACATATACATGAACACCTGAGTCTCACAATCCAGGGCTCTACCGTTAACTGTATAAGTCCTGTCCTTGTTTGTTTTATCAAAATGTAATACCTTGCCTTTATCCAAATTAAGCTCCATCTGCCACTCCTCATCCCATTTGGGCTGTGCCTCACGCTGGATGTGATCTCTTCTTCCTGATCGAGTGCCGCTTACTGGTCCAAAATGTACTTTAAGCTTGTGCATTGTCATAATTTAGAGAGAAATTTTCTCTGAAACAATGGAATATGTTTTGTTTAGGATTTCATACGTCGAGTTCCTTCAGCCATTTGAAGATCGAAGGAGAGCAGTCAGGCTTAAGAATTTGAAAACTCCAAACCAAAAACATCAACCAGACATCACAATATACACAGAAACTATGCATAAAGGTCTGAACATGATCACGGAGAAACTGAGAAGAAAGGTAATAGAAAGATTCACAGAGTGGTTCACTGGAGGATGTAGCTAATATTGGACTTTAACTTGTTACGAACAAAACATACGTAACAGATTCAGATTAAGTGCTGGGGTTTGCGTTGCAATTTGCTTGGAGTTGAAGTTAAATTGTAGAGAACACCAACTATCAGTCCAGATTCAAGAAAGATATCATATCAGGTTCATAACTTTCAAATCTGATCTAGGGTTGAAAATTTATCTTGGGCAGTCAGTAGAATTAAATATTAGACATTGTTAATAACTGATGTACAACGTGATACTATCTACTGTGTGAGCTCCACCTCCCAGGGTATATTGCTAACCCCTAATGAGTTATGCCATAGAATACAAAATGCATGGTAATTCTTCACACTTACAGTTGTAACTTCACTGTGTTTGTGGTCTTCACAATAAAGTGAAAATTGCAGGAGCAAATTAGCAAAATTAAACATCCTGTTCCATGCTGATTTCATTTACATTCCCTGATGTGTGAAGTTGAAGGCAATTTAGAATATTTATTTATTTATATGTAAGAACAAATGGACATATCTGTGACTAGCTTGTAAAAGCTAATCAAAGCACTTGGGGATCCAATTTGTCTTTACCTCTTAAAGTGGAAATGCAATATTCTAGTGAGCACTGTATAGAAATCTTCACTTACAAACATCAATTTGCTATTTTACTTCTACTTTCACAGCAAAGAAACAGACCCTTCAAACCAACTCATTCATGCTGATAGAGATTCCAAACAAATTTAGTCCCATTTTCCAGTATTTGGCCCATACCCCTCTTAACTCTTCCTCTTCATATATCCATCCAGATGCCTTTTAAATGTCGTAATTGTACCAGCCTCCATCACTTCTTCAGGCAGCTCATTCTATACACATACCACCTTCTGCAAGAAAAAATTGCCCCTTAGATCCCTTTGAAATCTTTCCCCTCTTACATTAAACCTATGATCTCTAGTTTTGGACTTCCATATTCTGGGGAAAAGACCTTAGTTATTTACACTATCCATATCCCTTCTGATTTTATAAACCTGTATAAAGTTACCCTTTAGCCTTCAATGCTCCAGGGAAAATTGCCCCAGTCTATTCAGCCTCTCACAATGCTCAAATCCTCCAATCCTGGCAACATCCTTGTGAATCTTTTCTGAACCCTTTCAAATTTCACAACATCCCACATATAGCAGGAACACCAGAATTGACACACAGTCTTCCAAATGTGGCCTAACCAATGTCCTGTACAGCCGCAACATGACCTCCCAAATCCTATACACAATGCACTGACCAATAAAAGGTAAGCTTACCAAATGCCGCCTTCACTATCTACCTGCAATTCCATTTTACATTTCTTTTGACTGACTTTAGTATCTTTATCAGTATGTCTGACTTGAATACAATACTGTGATTACTGGGATATGTTCTCTGAATGGTGAGGATTCTGTTTAAATGGTAGTTCGATACATTGTGATTTATTGATTGAGAGAAAGGGATCTAGTTAATTCTGAACCGCCTCCATTTTACAGCTACACAAACACAAGTGTGGTTAGCTGTGACTTGTTTGGGATTTAAGAGTTTATGTTTCCCCTCAACTGACATTTGTGAATGTGGGCACAAATTGCACTTCTTCTGCTGCTTAAATTAAATCTGACAACTCAACATAAAATTATCATTCCATTTATAAACAATAATTTGAATCTGTAACTTTGATTTTTCAAGATTCTCATTATACTCGCATATACTCATATTACACACGGATACTTGACGCTAGCTTTACTCCAACCGTCTCTCTTTATTTTAAAAGTCACGTGTTATTGTAGACATTTTGTTCTTCAGGTAAAAATATAAAGGTATCATTGTAGAGCTTAAAAGAAAAACTACAACTGTTAGTGATCTGAAAACAAAGTCTGATCTGGGCAATCAGCAGTTGATGGTAATATCTGGTTTAACATTTCTTCAGCTAAGGTACGGTGTTAGTATTTTCAGTTATTCAATGTTGAAATATGTGCTAACACGTTGAAAGCACTGCTGATTTTGTAGGATGCTAATTTTGTTGATCTCATAATATTGCCAATTATAGTGACTGAATTAAATGCTTCTGAGATTCCATTGTTCTTTTAATTACCCCTGTAGTTAGCTGGTAACCGAAAAACATTGGAAAAGGTGTGTAGAAAATTGGATTTTACCAGCACTGGATTTCTCACACTGCCTGAATTTCGATCTGTTCTTCGACTCTGCAACATAGTTTTGGATGAAGATGAAATTTATCACATGATGTCAAAATATGATGAAAACATGGAAGGCAAAATTAAGTATTCAAACATTATCAACAAAATCTTCAAAGGCCCATGAATATCACTTTATTTTACCTGCTTTCTGCAAAACTGTTAGCGATCTTTTTAATAAAGTTCTGAACTGTTTATATTTTAGTTGGATTTTTAATCTTAATAAATGATGTATAAGCGGTGACAATGAAGGTTTGTAATAGTTATATGTTTCCAGTATCGCGGGTGAACAATTCCAGACTGCAGGTCTTTACTTAACTTCATAAATAAATTTAGAGTTTAATGGATTTTGAATTGTAAAGATGTATTGTAAAGAATATCACACCACATATCAAGATAACAGCAGAAAATTGTACAAACATTCAGCAACTCAGGCAGAATGTCTGGAAAGTAAAGGGGCAAGTTCACATTTCAAGGTTTGCCTTTCATTAGAACTCTATGGTGATCCTGTCATCTGAAACGACAAAACGTCGGATGACATGATGATGGATGAGCCAAATCTTCAGGTCAGCACAGAATTTAAGTGAGGCACGACTGTTGAAAAGAAAACTTCAATGGGTACGGATGGCAGCACGTAGAATCAGAAAATGAGTTATAATGCAGAAGTCCATTTTGCCATCAAATCCACTCTGACTCCCTGCAAGAGAAATTCACTTTACCCCATTCTCAATGGCCTTTCCCTGTCATCAGCACTTCTTTAGTTCTTAGCTCAAAGGAAGGTCTTCAGTGATTATTTGCTGAACCATGGCCAAATGCCGCGTCGGGTGAGGTGGCAGGTCCCTAGCGTACTTCAATTGGAACAGGAATCGAACCCCGTGAACCCCAATCTACATGCTGGCTGTCTAGCCAAACACCTAATGGACTCTCACCCCTCTTTTGCTGTAACAGTACAACTTTACATACAGATTAGTATGGAAATCATGAGGTAGATGTGGTATGTGGAAACCCAAAGTACTAAGAACACATTTAATCTAATCTTCCATTGTTCCGCTACAACTTTCTGAACTTCAGAGTGGGAGAATGAATCATGTGCATGTAAGAGCTGATCAGATTTTCTCCCCTGCTTGAGGTAATTATTTGTTCAACATCTTATGACATGCATTTAACTTTGTGAATTATTGAGTTCATCATGAAGGTTAGGACATTCGTTTTAACATATATTCAGTTTTATGGTTCCAATTACAAAATGTGTACTCCTCATATTGCACCTACCATTTATGAGGACAATGACGTCGTACAGTTGGCTGGCTATAATGCAGATTTGTTTGGAGCACAAGGGTTCTCTTTACAGCTATTCAGATGATCAGTACAAGTAGATTATATTTCATGTCAGGTAACGCAGTGCTAACTTGACTTGCAATGTTGAACAACTCAAATAGATTTATGGAGAGAGGTTTGCAGAAGATTAGATTAGTGATAATGGGAACTGCAGATGCTGGAGAATCCAAGATAATGAAATGTGAGGCTGGATGAACACAGCAGGCCCGCAGCATCTCAGGAGCACAAAAGCTGACGTTTTGGGCCTAGACCCTTCTCTGATGATGCTGCTGGGCCTGCTGTGTTCATCCAGCCTCACATTTCATTATAGAAGATTAGATTAAATGTATTCTTAGAACTTTGGGTTTGCAGATATTATGTCTACTTCATGCCTTCCACTGTATTCTGTAAGTAGATGTAATAGCCCCCATAAGATGTATGGATTTATGATATATTTTGGAGATTGTTTGCTACTCGTCCTGCCAAAGTTGCAGGGGTTTAAATTACGAAGTCCCTTGAACAACCTGGCAATGGCTCCCATTAAACCATTGAGGGCACAGCTACAGCCATGAGCTGATCCTTCAGGTTTCAGTTTACAGAGGGGCAGCTGGTTCTGGGGGAGGCAGGAGGGTGTTGAAATTCTAAGAACATAGAAGTGTGTGCTTGCTCCCCCAGCTTCCTCAACTTTGGACGGTAGCAAAGACCTCCACAGAAACAAAACAGGATCTTCTTTGAGAGTGTAGGCCTCACTCCCAACCTGGCTCTCAGGTGAGTCCTATTTGTAGTTATTCCTTAACTTCTTGAAATAAAACAAGCATTGATTCTCTTTTTACTCTTGCATACAGTGAATGAAAAGAAGATTGATTTAATGCCGTAAATTCAAATGAAAACAGGATCTACTCAGTTGAGGACAATTTATTGTTATAAAATTGTTTACTTTGAGAAATGAACAATAAACATACTATCTTTCAGCAATTAAAATGACTTCTAATGGATACGCTAACATCTGGACTTTTGTCTGAGTCTGAACTGCTCTCATACACTGTCTTTGCTGCAGTGTTGGAGAAGAACACATTATTTAAAGGGTTTTCAACTGACCTCAATGGGAATAAAATTCAGGAGAGATACAAAACATTTTGGTGATCTGCTTTTACCGATTTTGAGCCAAGACAAAATTAAAATTACTCCCAAATGGTTTTCAATATGCAAAGTTAAAAAAGCTTGAATTTAAATGATACTTCAGAACATTTCTAAGAAAAGTTCTGCAGCATTTTTGACCTGTGTTCGTATTAATTTTTGATGGTTAACTTATACATATCATGGTTCCACAAATAACAAGTTACTGAGTGATTAGTTATAATGTTCAGGTGGTGTTGGCATGGGAGAAACTTTGGCCAGACAGTGGGAGAACTCTCTGCATTTCTTCAGAGACTGTTATACAGTCTTAAACATCCACATGAATAGACAGAGAGGACCTCAGTTTAGCATCTCTTTCAAATGACAATGAGCTCTCATTTCTTCACCTAATGGCAACGTTGTGATCTTGCAGTGGTGGGTTGGGGTTTTGATCCATAATGTTCTAACTCTGAGAACAAGCCACCAGTTGAACCAGGTTAAATCAGGTGCCACTTTATAAATGAATACAAATTTAATAGACTGCTGTTTTGGATGGCCCTGAGGCTAATTGATTTGTACATACCGCCTTTTTAAAAGAACTTTCACTACAAAATTATGCTACGTATTAAACTTGATCTTTTTTATGTAGATGCCCAATAGGTGGCAGTGCAATAATCTGTAGAGATGAAGAAATCTGGCTGCAGTTCCAACTCTTTCTAATTCCAAGACTCTATGAAATATCTAAAGTTTGACTTGTCAATCTGAGACACTTCTTGTGGCGCAATAAGTTCACTTAATTTTTGTATGGCATGAGCTTTCTTTTTAATATAAGATTATGTTATTTTAACAAAATGCCTGAGAGACAGTAGTTGTGGATTGCTGCTAAATATATATCTGTACAAAGAACACACTTTATGATCAAATTTAATTCATGAATGTACTAGATATACTGGAACACTAATTGAACAAATAGAGTTATCAGTGAGCACATACATTTTAAAATCATGATTCACAATTAGGTATTGAATAAATATATTTCATTGATGTCACTGAATTTATTAAATGAAGATATGGCAATATTTTACAGGAACTGGTATATTTACATATAACTTATCATGCAAATTGTCCACAAATAAAAGCAAAATTGTCAAATAACTCAATCACCTATGATGAACATCAAATACATTTTGATACTGCTTCTGCTGGTTCTATGATTAGTATAACAGTGTAGAATATGTGCAAGTTCTTGTAAATAATAGTGTCTTTCTATAATAAATAAACTAGGAGCTATTACAATCAATAGCTTGCGTTTATCTATTAATCTTTTGCCTCTTCAACGAGAAGTTTAAATACACACTAACATTTGAGCACAATCTAAGCTGACACTCCTGCATGGTCCTGCATTGTGAAATAAGTGATTTAACGGCATGTGTGTGCAATTCCATCCAGTTTTACGGGAATTTATATTCCACTGAAACATTGGGAAGATGAAAGCCTTTTTCTTGTCTACTCAGACACTAGTTCAGGTTGAACGGAACTATTCCCAACCCTCAGTATTCTTAGAGACCCTAAAATGAACTTTCAGGCCTAAACCCTTTTCATCACAAAACCTAAGTGCTTCTACCTCTGAAACATCACTCAGTCAACTTTCAAAACTTTCCTTCCCATCTATGTCAATTTCAGTCCATTATAAAATCCTCCAGGATTCCCTATCCATAAGCTGCAATTCATTTGCCACTTGTTTATGTGTCTGTTCTAAATCCCTCTGACTGATCACTTTTATGCAATGTGTTGTATTATGTCTTGCAACTGACATGTGATATACCTTTAAGGGACATATTTCTATGAAATCACATATCATGGTGCATGATCTCATGCTATAAATCTTTCATCCTCTGCCTTACTGAGCTCTGTTCTCATGCAGCACAATGTGGAGGTGCCCTGTTGGACTGGGGTGGGCAAGATCAGAAAACACATGAAATCAAGTTATAGTCCAACAGGTTTATTTGAACACACAAGCTTTTGGAGCCTCAGTCCTGTTAGTAACACCTGAAAAAGGACTGAGGTTCCGAAAGCTTGTGTTTTCAAATAAATCTGTTGGACTATAACCTGGTGTTGTGTGATTTCTGACCTCTTGCAGCATGACATTCTGAGTGAAGCATACTGCAAATACCAGGTGTTATAATAAAAGTTCAATGAATTTTTCAGTATTGTGTGATCCACCTCACATTTATTTTGTGGGGGCTAACATCAGTATCACAGTGTGATAACAGCAGATCATGGTCACAGCACTGTACTAAACACTAGCTTGGCATTGTGGCCCAGTGGTTAGCACTGTTGCCCCCACAGCAGTGGGCACCTGAGTTGAATTCCAGCCTTGGGTGAATGTCTGTGCGGTGTTCCCTCCCATAGTCCAAATATGTGCAAGTTAGAACATAAGACATAGGAGGAGAAATTAGGCCATTCAGCCCATTGAATCTGCTCTGCCATTTAATCATGGCTATAAGTTTCTCAATCCTGCTTTCCCCCTGTAGCCCTTGATCCCCCTGACAATCAAAAACCTATGCATCTCTTTCTTCTAGATTATTAATGTGTAAAGTGAAAAGTTGTAGTCCCAACACTGACTCTTGCAGAACACACTAACACCTCCACTATCTCTTCAGCTATCTCCTTAAGTACTCTGGTCTATCTGGTCCTGGTGACTTATTCACCTTCAGGCCGTTCAGTTTTTCTAGCACCTTCTCATTGGTACTTGTCACCATACTCAGCTCTGCCTCCTGAATCTCTAGAATTTTTGGGATATTATTCGTGTCTTCCACTGTGAAGATGACACAAGATAGTTATTCCATTCCTCAGCCATTTCCTTGACCCCACTACTCTCCTGCATAATTTTCCAGCGGTCCAATGTCCACTTTTGCCTCTCCTTTGCCCATTATATATCTAAAGAAATTCTTACAGTCATGCTTTATATTACTGGCGGGTTTACTCTCATATTTAAGCTATTCTCGCCTTATTTGGTTGCCCTCTGTTGGTCTTTGTCAGCTTCCCAATCCTCTGGTTTCCCACTGCCCTTCACCACATTATATGTTTTCTCTTTTGCTTTTATGCTATCCCTGACTTCCCTAGTCAGTCATGGTTGTGTCATCGCCCCTGTACCATGCTCATTTTTCCCAGGCACGAATTTTTGCTGTGTCTGCTGAATTACTCCTACAAATTACTGCCATTGCTGTTTCACTGTCTTTCCTGCTAGGCTCCTCTCCAAGTCAACTCTGCCCAGCTCCTCCCTCACACTTGTCTTTATTCAGCTGTAATATCATTACCTCTGATTCTATCTTCTCCCTCTTAAATTGCAGGTAAATTCGGTCATATTATGATCACTGCCCCCTCAAGGTTCCTTCACCTTTAGCTCCCTCATCAAGTCTGCCTCATTGCACAACACTAAATCCACTATTGCATGTTCCCTAGTGGGCTGCAGCACAAGCTGCTCCGAAAAGCCATCGTTAGACATTCCACAAATTCCTTTTCTTGCAATCCACTACCAACCTGATTTTCCCAGTCCACCTGCATATGGAAACCGCGCCCCCCACACCCCTCATGCTCACTGTAATTTTACCTTTTTCTATCTCCTGGTGTATCTTACACCCCAGCTCCCAACTGCTATTTGGAGGCCTGTGCCTAACTCCAACTATGCTTTTTTTAAACCTCTCCTGTTCCTCAACTCTACCCACACAGATTCTAAACTGTCTGACCCTACTTCATATCTTACTATGGATTTAATTTCATTTTACTAATAAGGCAACCCCACTTCCTCTGCCCACCTGCCTATCTTTTCGATAAGATGTATTTCCTTGGTGTATTGGTCATGCTAAAAATCACCCTGTAGTTCCCAGGGATGTGCAAGCTAGATATATTAGCCATGGTAAATGCAGAGTTATGGGTTTATGGTTAGGGGCTGGATCTGGGTGGGATACCCTTCAGATAGTCAGTGCTGAGTTGTTGGGCAAAATGGCCTCTTTCTGTGCTGTAGGGATTCTATGTTCAATAACTGCTCTTAAAAGAACCCTCAGTGAAGGTTAGACAGTACTAGATTGTACTGCAATCAGATGACCAACTGCAATATATTTACATGAGTATGGATCTCCAATTTAAATAACCAGGAGGCAGACTTAACTTCTTTTCGCTTAAAGTTCAAGACGACCAATTTGTAAATCCCGTATCTCTTCTATAAGAACAACAAAACAAAGTTTCAGCTTCCTTCCTGGCAAGATACAGCAAGTGAAAGGTTTCTTACAGGTTTAGCAATAACTTAACAGGTTTGTTATTTAATGTGTTTTGTGGTATGTCTGACCACAGCTTGTCTGTCACCAAAATTTACCTTTTGCTTTAATTCATGAAGACAGAATGTAAATTGTGTTGCTATTGTAAATTGTTTCACTTTTCTAACCAAATATAGTGTGTTTTATTTTCCAAAACCACAAAACTTGGGGGATTTATTCTCTCACTAAGTGGCTGAAATCTCACTTTGTCCACGTAAAAAAAGGCTATTTTTCCCTAGCCAGATCAGAACATAGCTTCAAAGGCCCAGCCTGGGATCATAACAATATAATGCTTCTTATTACAAGTTTCTGATAAATATATTTTTCTAAGCCTTTACTCTTTGAGATGATAACTGTTGCATCATCACCAATAAATTAAATATGAAGTATTACTAAAATTGTATTTTTAGAATTTGTTAATCTGTTTGTAACGTATTTGTATTCTTCACATCTTTGGGAGCACCTTGTGCTAATCAGAAGATTTTGTCTTCCACTGAATTTTCCTGAAGATTGGATCCAAGAGGTCTTGTGCGTTTATCTTCTGGAGGATCTGATGTAGAATTCCCTGCTACCTGCATTGGGACAAATGCTGCTTCTTCTGCGTCATCCTCCTCGTATGGCTAAACACGATGGTACAATTTGAAACATGGTCGTTTTGGTTAGAATTTCAATATTACACAATTAGGACAGATTAAGAGAACATAACGATCCATAATCAATGCATCGTGTGCTATATAACACCACTGCCACACCATTCAGATATTAATCATAGAGGCTAGGAAGTTGCAGAAAAGCAAGACTTCCAGCTACTGAAATATAGCAAAGCTAACCCCCACAGTAAAACACCATTCTAAGTGACTGATATTAAATACTTGTAAGTTGGACAAATTAAATTATGCTTGTACTGTCCTGGTTCGGCTGTGGGTGGGGATGGGTGTGAGGGAGGGAATTCTCATTTTGAGAAGCAAGACAAACATGCTCAAAGACACTAGATGGGTTAAAATGCCTTAGGCAGAACATCTCTACAGGATTTAGGTGAATAATCTAGCAGGAAAAGGGCTTTGAAGGAAGCCAGGTGATTCAAAAAGAAACTTGGACCTGAAGAAGATAGTAAAATGTGAGGCTGGATGAACACAGCAGGCCAAGCAGCATCTCAGGAGCACAAAAGCTGACGTTTCGGGCCTAGACCCTTCATCAGACCCCTCTGATGAAGGGTCTAGGCCCGAAACGTCAGCTTTTGTGCTCCTGAGATGCTGCTTGGCCTGCTGTGTTCATCCAGCCTCACATTTTATTATCTTGGAATTCTCCAGCATCTGCAGTTCCCATTATCTCTTGGACCTGAAGAAGTTTGATCTGGATGTTTCCCTCACAAGAAAATTGGAGAAGGAGGCATAGCCGAATTGGTTTTAGGGATATGAGCATATAACCTGTGCTTTGTGGAAAGAGGCGTTTGTAGCAATGCTTGTTTGATAGCAGAGCTGTAAAGAAGGATATTGAGGACTGGTGGCCTCAATTGTAAACAATACTAGGCTGAAGTTAAACTGTATGTTGGAAGATGGCTCCTTTCCTGGAGAATTGTGCACCGGGTGAACCCAGCTGTCTGCTTAGCTGCTGAGTACAGATCTTCTAAATTCCTTCAGGAAAGAATTAAATCTTTTTCTGGCTGGGAAGGAGGCCATCTCACCAAGGTAGGTATTGCTTAGAATGACCAGGGCTGGGGTAACTGCAGGAATTAGTTTTGGCCACACAAAAATATAAGGTCAGGAAGGAAGAAATTTTCCAGATACTTTTTCTCCTGGTTTTTTCTTCTCTCCCAGGAGTTTCACATGATCTGTGTGTGACCAGGAGAGCTTATGCTTTGATAAACAAGGAATCAGTCGTTGTAAGCAACAGCAACAAAAACAGAATTTGCTGGAAAAGCTCAGCCGGTCTGGCAGCATCTGGGAAGAGAAATCAGATTTTATGTTTCGGTTTGGTGATGGATGTTGGGTTTTGAGGAAGGGTCACTGGACCCGAAATGTTAACTCTGATCTTTTCTTCACAGATCCTGCCAGGCCTGCTGAGCTTTTCCATTAACTTCTGCTTTTGTTCCTGATTTATGGAATCCACAGTTCTTTTAGTTTTTATTGAATGCAACAGGTTGGACAGACTGTAGAGATTTGCCCTTTGTTGTTTCCAACTATGGGGTCAATATTGCAGAGCCTGGGCAGTGTAATGTTATTCAAGTGTTCTGAGTATGTGTACACAAACAAGATGAGTCAGTTGACAACACAAAATTGGTTAGCTTGTACATTTCTGGTGTGATGAAGATGGATTGAAAACGGGGATAGATACTTGGAATTGTATTATTTAGAAATTTCAGCTATGGGCTGCAGGCTAGGTGGTTGCTGCCAGATAGTTTTCTGGATAAGTGGGTAGTGGTAGTGGGGATTAGTGGGGTATGAAGAAAAAAGGCAAATAAGTAACAGGTAAAGAGATTGGGTGACTTGAGAAGGGCCTGGAAGAGATGGGGAAATGTGTTTTCTTGGAGGAGCCTTCATTTTTGTGTCAAGAAGGTGAGAATAGCTAAAGCACATTCAATATGTATTATTTGGATAATGGGAAATCTTCCATTTATGACCATTTACACAATGCTGGTGAAACCCTCAGACAATTTATGACGCAACTTGCATCCCCTTCATTTTAAGCTGGCTGCAATGAGTCTGTTGCAAATGCTCATAACCTGAGGTGTGAATATCCAAGAGATTCTTAGAAACATGTTAGTTGTCTATCATTATATTAGCAATCCCATCATTCATGCAAAGTTCATGGCATTTCTATTTCCAACATTATACATGACAGTGATACTCGAAAGCAATTCATTAGCTGGAAAACATACTTTAGAATATTCAGAGGTTGTGTGAAATAAGTTATCTTTTCTTTGAGAATAAACTTTCTACTGCTGCTCAAGAGGCGAGTCCATCCCCCTACATTTTTTTTGGTCTAGTGTTATACACAGACCAAACACCCTCAAAATATGTCAAGGCGATTAGCCTAGACCCTAACTTTTATCTTATTTAAAGGCGAGTGTAAGGAGTTATGTTCCATATATGATTTGATTGGTGCCCTAATAGGCTTTAAGCAAAACACACTGTGTGCTTACAACACAATTAAAATACAAAGAATGGGCATAACTTTAACTCTATTGAAATACTTAAAATAACATATATTGTTTAACTAATAATCATCAATTGTTGCAATATAGCAGCAGCACATAAACCCACCTTTGGAAATAGCAAATTCAGCAAAACAGATTTTTCTCATGTGCTATCTCCTCCAATCCAGAAAAAATGAACACCGATAGAAACAATCCAGCAGCAGAGAGAAATCTGTATCTATCAGCTTCAGCAGCCAACTCTAAACCCCAAATGAAAGCAATACTAAAACCTTGAGTCTGCATGAGCCTGGTCCCAGTCATGTTTCTTTTTTCTAATTAAAACAAAACACTCAGGGAGCTCACAGCCATTTACCCACTGCTTCTGAAGCAGACAGTCCATTACCACTAGTAACACATCTCTGCAAGAGAAACAGCACAGAATAAATCCCTCTTAAAGGCACAGTACTGTCACAGTAGGAATTTTGAGCAGCCTTTCTGTACCTTGTTCGACTTTACATCTAATTAATCCATTCCTACCTCAAATGTGTCCTTGAAATCTTCTCCCATGTTGAAATCTAATTTTGGTAAAGGCTTGTTGAATCCCTCTTTGTTTCTTAACCAATATGTTGCTTGATTCCCCTTTCCCTTATGAAAAATACAAGTGGGTCATATTTTTGATAGTATATACTGGAATATTCATTTCTTTTATTTTCAAAGTAAATTACATTTTCTTATGCCAATGGTTAGGTGTACCAAATAGTATGTACGAAGAACAAAAACAAAGTTGCTGGAAAAGCTCAGCAGGTCTGGCAGCATCTGTTGAGGAGAAAACAGAGTTAATGTTTTGGGTCCGGTGACCCTTCCTCAGAACCCAGTTCTGAGGAAGGGTCACCGGACCTGAAACATTAACTCTATTTGGCAAACCCCTTAACTATGGCTTACTTATGCTTCTTAAATACTGCCAACACCAACTTGCAAACCAGAAGGCTCATTATGAATTTTGTTTTAGGAATAGTGAAGAAATCGGAGAGAGCAACTGAGAGTTAGTGTTCTGTGTGTTAAGTATAGGGGTGGGCATCTGACTTGCTATCCCCACCATTGAGAAAGTTCCAAATCAGATTCCAAATCTACAACTTAAAAGCTGAAAGGTAAACTCTTTGGCGAATTATAAACCTCAACAAGGCAATCCTGGCCCACCAGATGTTGCCAAACTATTAGAGGCTGGCGCTATCAGATCTGAATTACCATTGCAGCCACTTCAGTAGCTTAATTAATGAGAAGTTAGGTATGTTTCTTTTGGTCTCGTGGAGTTGCATGAAGAGGGGCATTGGGCATTTGGAGGCAAAGGTAGGGGTGGCATTCAGTGTTCACTCCCTTGGCCCCCCATCCCCCATGTTAAGATGAACTGGTCACCCATGGGCCCTCCTGCTGAGCACTTAATTGCCGAGAAGATGAGAAGGGGGCAAACATCATCTGGAGCCAACTTGTTGATTTGCCCTTCTTGATACCTTCCATGCCATTAGGGAAGGGATAATCACACCCCAGAGAATCAGCCTCAGCCCAACTTTGATTATTTCAGACTATATTAAAGGCTACCTAAACCTGAAATTTATTCCAATCAGTTCACCACCCAGTAGGAGTTGTAGGTCAGTTATATGGTTATTTTTGTGACAGATTTTTTTCATTACATGATGACAAAAATGCTTTGTTGCAAAAACCTGAAGTTTTCAGTTTTGGCAGATTGTTTTGTAGGGGATGTTTCACACTGAGCAAGCTTCAGACTGGTTTTAACGTAACTACAAGCCATGCAGTTTGAAGATAAACCAAGGTACTGTGAGCCATGATAATAAAATGTGAGGCTGGATGAACACAGCAGGCCCAGCAGCATCTCAGGAGCACGAAAGCTGACGTTTCGGGCCTAGACCCTTCATCAGAGAGGGGGATGGGGTGAGGGTTCTGGAATAATAGGGAGAGAGGGGGAGGCGGACCAAAGATGGAGAGGAGAGTATAGCACGGGAGGTAGGGAGGGGATAGGTCAGTTCAGGGAAGACGGACAGGTCAAGGAGGTGGGATGAGGTTAGTAGGTAGGAGATGGAGGTGCGGCATGGGGTGGGAGGAAGGGATGGGTGAGAGGAAGAACAGTCGCAAACCATTTCCACTCCCCCTCCCATTCTTTAGATGACATGCCCATCATGGGCCTCCTGCAGTGCCACAATGAGGCCACCCGAAGGTTGCAGGAACAGCAACTCATATTCCGCTTGGGAACCCTGCAGCCCAATGGCATCAATGTGGACTTCACCAGCTTCAAAATCTCCCCTTGCCCCACCGCATCCCAAAACCAGCCCAGTTCGTCCCCCCCGCCTCCACTGCACCACACAACTAGCCCAGCTCTTCCCCTCCACCCACTGCATCCCAAAACCAGCCCAGTCTGTCTCTGCTTCCCTAACCTGTTCTTCCTCTCACCCATCCCTTCCTCCCAACCCAAGCTGCACCTCCATCTCCTACCTACTAACCTCATCCCACCTCCTTGACCTATCCGTCTTCCCTGGACTGACCTATCCCCTCCCTACCTCCTCACCTATACTCTCCTCTCCACCTATCTTCTTTTCTCTCCATCTTCGGTCCGCCTCCCCCTCTCTCCCTATTTATTCCAGTTCCCTCACCCCATCCCCCTCTCTGATGAAGGGTCTAGGCCCGAAACGTCAGCTTTTGTGCTCCTGAGATGCTGCTGGGCCTGCTGTGTTCATCCAGCCTCACATTTTGTTATCTTGGATTCTCCAGCATCTGCAGTTCCCATTATTACTGTGAGCCATGGTACATTTTAAATTTTACCAAAGGACCAATAGGTTACTTGGGCTATTAGTTATATTAAGGTATTACCAACATTCACAGAGGAGTTGTCTAAATGTATGTCATAAAATTGAATTGCAGAGCATATAGAAATTGCAGCTTAATTCATTTGCCAATTTGCTAAGTGCAGACTGTCAAATGTACTACATAAAACAGTTTTTTTAAAAAAAAAGCTTCTATTGGGGAAAATAAAGTAAAAGGAAGTCCTAAATGTATTAATTTATGTTCACAGTTTGGTTACTTACCTTCACTTTAATTGTCCCTCTCTTTACAACATCGTATCCTCCTAGTGCCCTCAATGCTTCCGCAGTACTCTCTGATATGTGCACTTTCAAAGCTAAATATCAAAAAAAGGTTAAAATAATACATGTGTATAAGAAATAAGAGCAGAAAAACAATTATTAAAAAGGACCAAGCAGCAGAGCTAACTAATAAAACCTTTCATGTCTTTTTACTTCCGAAACAGAGCCCAAGAGACAAGGCTCCAAGTTGTGATTAGTGAAGGGATGGGAGCTGCAACTAAACAAAGGAGTTGGATTTAGTCACTACTTTGCATTCACCCCACTCTGAGCTAGACTTATTGGAATTCATGTAGATGTCTGTCTCAGGTTGCCTTTCAGCCTGTTTCCTTCTTTTGTTGAGTTTCTTTGTGCACAGGTTTTGTGGAGGGTAGGAGGAGGCTCATTTCTTATCCCAGGATTCTCACTCTTACACACATCTACGCACATGTATACTTGTGCACAAACAGACTGCTTCTCACAGACTCCCTCCCCCTGATGGATGTCCTATCTCATATATACTCTCTATCCCACACAGATTCACTGCCTCTCAAAGTCACTCAGTTACACAAACTCACTACTTCCTTCTAGGACCAAGTGCATTGGACAAGTTACTACCAAATAGTACGAAGCTGCCAAGATGTGTTTCCTTACTCCATCCTACACGACATGCTGGCTGCCCTGACAGGGCACACACATGCTGTTGCTGCAACTCCAATCCCTCATGGCTTTCACAGCCTGCTCTGCTGACTTGGTCCCTGTGATCCTTCAGAGGGTCAGTGCATATGTGGAAGGGCGAGACACAGTGGGGCTGAGTGTCAGGAGGTCGAGAGAAAGGGCCAAGTATGTCAGGATGGTGAGAGAGTGGGGCAAGTGTGTCAGGAGGAGGTATGTTCCAATCTGTCATTGTCATAGATGAGCCAGATAATAGATTGGAAACTATAATACATCATATCGGTCTATTTGATGACATGGTTGGTATGAGTTTCACACTGAATACTAAGTTATGTTAGAAAACACTATTTTTTAAAAAAAATAACACTCCTGTGAACCACCAGGGAACATTTTATTACTTGCGATCAGCTGTGTCAATACAAATTGCTGTTGAGAACACACAGGACATGGAGAGATGCTTATTAAAGATTTTTTCATGACATTAGTTTGAAACACAAGGATAAAGTGAATTTCCCTGATTTCTCTGCATTTGTACTTTCTGACTACAATTATTGATCTTCAGTGGAAAGGCATTTCCTCTGCCGTTGAACTAAAAACCCATACTAATAAACAAATTAAATGAAACTGATTTCTTCAAGCCATTGAATTTTAATTTTTTTGAAATATATGTCTGAAATTTGACTCACATTTACTGTCTTCCATATTTTTTTCTGAGCAAATCATTTTCCAAATATGTGCAATACAAAGGGTTGCAGAATTGATTGCAGTTGTGCCATGCGGAGTATTTAGAACTTGTCTACAGGTTACTGTCCTGTCATTTGCCAAGGAAGCTGAGCTCTTTGTGTTATTTTATTTATTTAAGGACCAGAAAGGAAAAATGTTGAATACTTACGCAAACCATTGCTTTCCATTCTTGATGCTACATTGACAGTATCACCAAACAGACAGTACCTGGGCATCGTTGTTCCAACTACGCCCGTAACCACGGGACCTGCAAAAGTACTTTAGCAGTGATTAAGGGAGGAATATTCTCTTCTCAGCTCTGTAATTGCTACCCTTCAATTTACCAACCAATATTTTGGTGTGGTTTCCAGGTTCACATAAATTGCAACAACTAGAAATCTATTAAGAGTCAGCTCCCAAACCTTTCATATGCAACAAGAATCTGAGTTGATCAGGTACTATTGAAACTAGAAAATAAAACTTTTCTGAAGAAAAGTTGGAGATTATGTTGCCCTGCTTGGCATAAGAGTGAAATATAATATCCCCAATCACATGAGGAAATAATATGTACTAGAAACCTATCTGTCAACTGAAAGTGGAATTTTGATGTTCTTTCTTTCATACTTGTGGAGAATTTCTCAATAAGACCGCACATTTCTTTTTAACTAGAATTGGACTTTAGGTTTTCCTGGGTCTTACAATTCAAATGCTGTCTGGATACCTGAGCTCATGGCTAACACATAGAATCTCTTCCTCAGAAAAGCTTATACATCCTACATGTTGATCCTTTTACCCACTCACCTCCACTTGTATTTTACCAGTAGCTAGAAGCGGTGTGGAAGGGATGCTGGGTATTCTGCCCATACTTGAGACAATCAAGGCCATTAGGTGGCCAATTAATGGCCTTCTCCAGCCGCAGCTGACATTTTACTTGGGTAATGGTGCCCATGTCATATGATCAGGTTGCTGCTATATGAGAAATGCTCACTGCTGATTGCCATGTTGTATGAGGCTATCTGCACAACTGCTCACCATGTAGTTCATTTGCTGCCATTTGCCTCTTTTAGGGTAGGGATCTATAACTGACCTAGTGTGATAGAGGAAAATCATTTGCTAGTCTCATGAGAAGAGGCTTCTAACAAGATGCAAGTTACACTGATGTGATGGACATTGTAAGGGGACAATGACAAGGACCTCAAAGATTTTACTCTTTCAAGATCCTAAGCTGTTCTCCCACCAGGTTTGTATGACACTATCACAGTGAGTGGTTAACTGAGAATCCTTTTAAACCTTTCCACTCGGATACAGTATCTCTCCCAAGCTTTTTATTATTAATATTGTCCATGCGCGTATATAATTATATTTAGCTGTAACCATCTTCTCTCCAAATCTCTAATTTCACAAATTCAGACGATCTGAATGTCTCACTGTTTTCCCGGAGTGTGTTCTCTTTGGGTTGAAGAATGTTGTCTTTGATTTTATTGCCTACAGTCTGAGGGATGAAAGCCCCTTTCAATGGAGGACCTTAAGTCACTTGGATTTCCTTCATGGAGAACATCTTCCTGCTGAAATGGACAATTGCAGCGTTGCAACATGTGAAGGACTTTTAATCTGATGTATTTTCTTTGAGAAGGATAGTTGTCTTATGGAAACAGATACCTTTTTTTTGCAGTACCTTTGATCAACCAATCAGGCAATTTCCTTTTTGAAGAATAGTAATCCCTTTCCAGTAGCGGCTTCCATGGAGTTCCATCTTCAAACTACATCAGCAGGTTTTTTTTATTTTCAATCTGCTGATAAATGTTTGCTGAAGTGGGAAGTATCTTTAATATGTTGATTAGGATAAATGTTTTCATTCAGCCTCAGTGGCAGCAGTATTGATGAAACCACCCTGTGCACTTACTCAGCTCTGCTATTTGAGGATTGCTGCCTACGTGGTATGATGTCTGTCACTAATAACTAAGGTTAATTGCTGTGAATATAAAGAAACTAAGTTGTCAGCTTGAATTTAATCCTTCCTCTGTTATGCTGTTCTTGTCAAAGTTGAGGATTCACATTTTTTGTGGCTGAAATAAAAATCTCTGTACAGCTTTCTGAATTATTCTCACTCTCCATTGTCTAAATAAACGCTTCTCACTTTCTTGAATTTCAGTGAATGATGTTCATCTCCCATTGTTAATGATGTCAAGAAATGTCTCCCACTTACTTATTGTCTTTTCTCTGGCTTAATTCTTGTTGTCTTTAGTTCTAATGTTGATGACTACTCCTATCCTGGTTTCTTCCTGAATGATTCTTGGAGTCTACTTTCAATAAACACTGAACAACTTTACCATGGTTTGAATAATAGATTGCCCACCTTTTCTGTTGACTTAATAAAAACTCCTGACTTTCTTCTTACATTAGACCTTGTATTCTTGGACTTTGAATATGTCCTTTGTGATTCTGTCTTTGTGAAATCTACAGGTCTGTGACTTCAGTTTGAATTGATTCTATGGCTCTTGATTTCCATTCTATAGACCTGCCTCTGTTTGCTGACTTGCTATGACAGCAACATTTGATCTCAGCTGTAAGTACTTCAATTCTAACTTTAGTAGCCTTTAACTTTGTAGCATTTTTAAATGCAGTGCATCTCTTACCAGGCCCAGAATGCTTTTATTATTGACTGTGGATCCCACCCTGTTGAGTGTTTCCACAATGTTTTCTGCTGTTGGATTCTTGAATGTACATTTTTTCCAGCTGTTGACCATCTGGCTGTGCAGAATTCTTAATACTGTGCCTGAAGAAATTGTCAGCCCTCCAGTGCTGCCTGCCTATGTTATGAGGCAGCTCAATGGATTCTATTCCACTGCTCACAATGTGGTGTAAACAATTCCCACCCTCACAGCTGACCACCTGTTTCATGAGGCAAGCTGTGGCATTGAGTGCCATGGGGTAAGTTTATGGTCAGCATTCGCTTTTAGGGTAGGGAGCTTTTGGGTCCACCTTATCTAGTGTGGCAGAGAATAACCGCTTAATTGTTTAATGAGAAGAGGCTCCTGTCTTAAATAAGGTGTAGTTTATTGCGTGTTGCAAATAGATACGAGTTGTGTTGACACAATAGATTTTGTTACAGAGACTATAAGCAAAGCTAGGATGGTCTTCTGCTTTTAATGCCCTAGCTGTTCTCACAGCAAGTCTGTGTGGAGTCACCATAGTGTGTGGTGCTTAAGCCATTCCTCAGTATGAACTCATTCAGACCCTATATCCTTATTCAACAGCCACCAGTTGAATGCTCATGGCCAGGTTGATTCTGAACTGGGGGTCCCAACCCACTCAGGAGCCCTATTCTCAAAGGAGGCCCAAATCATGGTACACCCTGCCCTTGCTTGTCCAACCCTTATTATCTGTGATCCCTCACTCCTTTCTTCATCCCTGGTTCTGGTGAAAGCCCACATCCACTCAATCATCCTGTCGTAGGGCCCCAGCAGTACTCTTCCTTGGTGACTGTCTCCCATTCGAACATTAGCCAACCATCACAATGGGTCTGCTAGGATTCGAGCTGCCAGGCCTCTGACTGACCAATGGCTCTCAAATGCGGGTCTTCTAAATGGGTAAGAAAGTCTTGCCCTGAGATATGTGTCAGCCCAATGGACACAAATCAACCTGGGGTTCCCTGCCATGCGGTAATAGTTTCACCGCTACTCTTCAGCCAATCCGTGGAGCCTCTATGTCCATGTAAGATTATGACTCTTACTTAAATTTCGATTTTGAACTGAAACCATGCAAGAGCACAAGGACAATGGGAAGACTACAGATAATCTGTCCTATATATCATGCGAAAGAAAAATAAAACAATTAGTGTTCAAGATTGATGTTATGTTACCTGTGTTGAGGCCTGTGCGAAGTTTCAGTTGTGCATTATCTATGTGTCTTATCCTGAAGACCGCAATGGCACTGAGAAAATGCAAAGACATTGTGGCAATTTCCCCTGCATGTTGCATTCCATTGCGAATGGGCAGTCCACTAGCTACCATGTAAGCATCTCCTATTGTTTCAACCTGCAGTCAGATAGAAATAGAACGCGGTCAAATCTTTCGCACATGGAAATGATGTGTAAACATCTGGCCTAATGAAAGTTAACAGACAGGAGGAGGATTTATTTCTTGCTTTTAAACTGGATTTAAATTTTAAAAGGAAAATGGCAGCAGACTTAATTGAATACAGTGATGCCTTCTTAGCACGCAGTTTAAATTTATAAACATTTGCAATCACTCTAATCAGTTCAACTGAGTCAGCAACTATTTACTGCTAATGCAAATATTATTTAAATAACATAATCAGTTGCACAAAAGTTAGAGAAAAGTAACTGTTCCAGCATTTAGCACCATCATTTCCTATTAATTTTTAAAATTTTTTCACTGGATGCAGGCATCTCTGTCTGGGCCAATATTTATTATTTGTCCCTATTTGCCCTGAGAATGTGGTAGTGAGCAGTCTTCCTGAACCACCGCAGACATTGAAGTGCAGGATTACCCATGGAGCTGTTCGGGAGGGCTTTCCAGGATCTTGACTCAGTGAAGGAACAGTGATATATTTACAAGTTAGTTATGCAAATATTGTATCAGTGATAATGGGAACTGCAGATGCTAGAGAATCCAAGATAACAAAGTCTGGAGCTGGATGAACACAGCAGGCCAAGCAGCATCTCAGGAGCACAAAAGCTGACGGTTCGGGCCTAGACCCTTCATCAGAGGAGGGATCTAGGCCCGAAACGGCAGCTTTTGTGCTCCTGAGATGCTGCTTGGCCTGCTGTGTTCATCCAGCTCCACACTTTGTTATCTTATGCAAATATTGCCCTTTTTCTCCAGGTGGCAGAGGTTGCAGGCTTAAAAGGTGCTATCTAAGGAGCCTTGGTGAGTTTTTGTAATACATCTTGTAGCTAGTACACATTGCCACTGTGCATCAATAGTTCAATGTATTAGATGGGGTACCAATCCAATGTGCTGTTTCATCCTGGATGGTGTCGAACTTCTTTGCGGTATTTGGAGCTGCTCTCATCCAAGCAAGTTGAGAGTATTCCACCACACTCCTGATTTGTGCCTTGCAGACAGTAACGGGCTTGGAAGACGTAGGGGGTGAGTTACTTGCCTCTGATTTTGTCTGAATACCCAGCCTCTGATTTTCTCTTCTGGTTACAGAATTTACAAGACTGGCCAGTTTACTTTCTGGTTAATGGTCACCCCCAGGATGTTGATAGTGGGGGATTTGGCGATGGTAATGCCATTGTACATCAAGGCATGATGTAGAATGGCTAGATTCTCTGTTGTTGAAGATGATCATTTGCAGGACTGTTACTTGCCACTTGCAAGCCCAAGCCTGAATATGGCCCAGCTCTTGCTACATATAGACATAGACTGCGTCAACAGCTGATGAGACACAAATGATGTTGAACATTGTGCAAGCATCCCCATCCCGACCTTTTGAAGATGTTTGGGATGGGGTCACTACCCTGAGGAAGTCCTGCTTTAAGAACTGGGGCTGACAAGACTGACCTCCAACAATCATAACCACCGTCCTTTGTGTTGGGTTTGACTCCAACCAGCAGAGAGTTTGCCCTTTGATTCCCATTGACTTTAGTTTTGGGAGGGTTCCTTCATACCACGCTCTGCGAAATACTGCCGTACATCAGGTGCAGTCACCCTCACTGCCTCTCTTGAATTCAGCCCTTATATCCATACTTGGAACAAGGCTGTTGTAAGGTCAAGGACTGAATAGGTCTGGCAGAAATCAAATTGAACGTTAGTGAATAGCTTATTACTGCCACTTAATAACACCTTTGACAGCATCTTTCATTACTTTGCTAATGATTTTGAGGAGACTGATAGTGCAATAGTTGTCCAGGTTTGATTTGTCCTGCTTTTTGGGTGACAGGTCACGCATGAGCAATTTTCCACATACTGGGTGGATGCCGGTGTTGTATTTGTACTGGATCAGTTGTCTAGGGGCTGCAGCTAGTTCTGGAGCTGAAATCATCAGTACTATAGCTGGTAGAAGATTCCAATTCCAACCCAGTTCTGCAGCAAACAACTCATCTGCTGACTCATCAAAGCCTACATGTTGTTTACAAGGCACAATAAAAGAGGGGTAGAATGTTCTCTCAGCACCCGGATTGGTGCAACTCCAAAAACACTAAAAAACCACATCCTCAGTTGGCACCCCATTCCACACCTTCAACAGTTGGTGCATAGTGGCAATGTGTACTATCTAACAGATGTACTGCAACAACTCAATAAGGCTCCTTAGATAACAACTATAGTCTTTACAGTACCTGGTGCCTTTTGATGTTGACCCAGGCTATGTATGCTAGTGACTTTCTTTTGGTCCTCATTGATGTTTAGTGGTTTACCTCATTTCACTACTTTTATCAGCCTTTGTGGCTGTGTGTTACATTATCACATATTATAAGAGCATTCAAATTTAAGCATATTGTTATGAATCTGGAGTCACGTGCGGGCTAGACCAGGTGAGGATGCCAAACTTTCCTCCTCTAAATAATTTAATTGAGCCAAATGAATTCCCACTTCCCTGTGCTCCTGCTGCAAGGACAGAGATAGTCCAGTGGCTAGGAATGCTGTGATTAGTGTTTAATCCTGTTGCGCTAGCTTGTAAGCACTGAAAAACAAGCTAAAATGTCACAATTATATTTATGCTAATGTATATTATACCCAGTGAATCATTCATAAAGGACTAGATGTCTGAAGCTTCAGTATAACTTCAGTGTGTTGGTCACACAATGCTAAGACTTCCTCCCATCCTTGATACCCGAGGATAGAACTTGGCATGTCGTGTAACTTCGTCACTATATTTTACAAAACCAATGGAGGAATCAACGGTCATTTTAAAGGTTGACATTGGAGAAAGTCATTGCTTTTACCCCTTAAATTTATTTGTCTCTTTATTTACTATAACAATAAATTAATTTAGCTCAATGATAACCGTACCACACCATTGAAGACTACAAGTGATTAAACTGGGCTGAGGAATGCAATCATGCATCTATGCCAGAATGGAATAATTCCATTTAATTGGGATGATTCTATATTTTAAAAAGTATTGATTGAAAAAGTTTAAAGCATTGGCAATACACTGTATGCACCTGAGGTGCTTGAAGGGATTGCAGGGAGAGGAGTTGATGTCGATGGTGGTGGGTGGTAAGAAAGGGCCAAACTGAGTGCAGCTCTATTGGCTACCCTATGCAAATTCTGACATTGAGGGAACAGTCTAACTAGAAAAGAAAACACGCCTTCAGTTGTTCATTTAAATCTGAGATAGATGAGGTTTTGCTAAACAGAGGTATTAATGGATAACAAGGTGTACAGCCATGTTCATCCAGCTCTACACCTTGTTATCTCAGTTTCTTCAGCATCTGCATTTCCTACTACCTCTCTATTAAAGGATAAGGCAGGTATATAGAGTTAGATCAACCATGATCTCCTTGAATGATGGAACAGGCTTGAGGGGTTGAATGGCCTACTCCTGTTCCTATGTTCTAATATTAGTAGTAACTAGCAGGTTTTGGCAGTGCATAAAATTGCTCAGGTATCATTGAAGTTAAAAATTACTCTAAATTGGGCAGCGCACTTTTAAATTGCCTCTAAGAAATATCATGTCTATGGGACATTTTAGTAGAGTGACACTGTATTGATATCAGGGATGTTTGGCTGTTTCCAATAAAATTACCCAAGAATTACTTGATCTCTTTGATTGTTTGGTCTTTCCTTCATGTGATACATGGTAGAATCAGACAATTGTTTATCCTGAGCTTAACCCTGTGGATGACAGGGGAACAGGAGCAAAATAGTAGAATTTTATTCAACATTAAATTGACAAAGTATTATCTAGTCAGCATTCTCCTACCTTGTAGACATCATAAGACTTGATAATGTCATCAAACAGGCTGTACAGATCATTGAGCATATCCACAATTTGCAGTGGGGTGCTGATAGAGCACAAGCTTGTGAAGCCAACAATATCTGAGAAGGAGATAGTAACACATTCAAAGAATTCTGGCTCCACATGATTTCCTTGCATGAGCTGTTCTGCGATGAACCTGTTGATATTTAGAACGGCAACTATAAGTCAGCAGGCAACTGTTTCTTAATCAAAAGAAGATGCTTAAATCTTTGAAAACTTGATGAATGATCATTGATTTGAAGTGTTAAAAGAAGAATCTTCAAAAGCCCAGACTGCTTATTTACCTGGATTTGTGCTGCGCTGGTGGGTATGAATAAAACATTTGAAAACTAATGCACTTAAACAGGATCTGTGCTTAGAAGATAATAAAGTGTGAAGCTGGATGAACACAGCAGGCCAAGCAGCATCTCAGGAGCACAAAAGCTGACGTTTCGGGCCTAGACCCTTCATTTGTGCTTAGAATTCAAGTTTGCCCCGTTCATCATGAGACTACTTTTCTCTAAGCTTATAGTACATATGAAATGTGCTCAGCATAACAAGACTGAACATTTCTGTTAAGAGACCATTGAGTTACATTGCACTTAAAAGGGCATAGATTTGCTTACACCATGTAACAACATGACTTACTAACAAAGTGTAGAGCTGGATGAACACAGCATGCCAAGCAGCATCTTAGGAGCACAAAAGCTTTTGTACTCCCACTGATGCTGCTTGGCCTGCTGTGTTCATCCAGCTCTACACTTTGTTATCTCGGATTCTCCAGCATCTACAGTTCCTATCATCTCTGATGACTTGCTAACAGATGTGCAAAAATATAAAAGGATGTTAAAATGAGCAGTAAGGTGGATTAAGGACCAAAACAGGGAAGTTAGTCATGGAGGCAAGAGGCATATCTGGATTCTAAAATGAATACTTTACATCTTCTCTGTCTATGATGGAGGTGCTGCCAAACCATGTGACAGACAAAGAAACTCAGCTATTCCAAGGGTTTTAAGTTGATAAGGAGGAATGAATGGGAAAGCTGTTGGGACTTAAATTTGATGAGCATGAGGGCTGGATGAGATGCGTCCAAGGATTTCGAAGCAAGTCAGAGTGGAAGTTAAAGACTGGAGCATTGCGAATGTTTTGTCATTGTTCAAAATTGGTTGTTAAGATAAGCCCAGCAACTACAGACCAGTCCGTTTAACTTGAGGTGGGTTAACTACCAAAATCAGTGGGTCAGGATAGAATTAATATTCACCTTGAGAAAGGTGGGTTAATTTTGAAGAGTCAGCATGATTTTCTGAAGGGAAAATTGTGCCTAATTAACCTGATGCAGTTTCTTGAAGAAATAATAGTGTGTTGATCATTGGAAGGCTACTGATGTGGTGTACAGGGACTTCCTTGAGGCATTAAATATAATGCCACACAATAGACATGAGGAAAATTATGGCCATGGAATAAGAGGGACATTAGCAACACAGATGCAAAATTAGCTGAGGAATAGGAAAGAGAGAGTAATTGTGAATAGCGAATCCCAAGAAAAGGAATTTGTGGAGTATTTACATGATTTTTTTTGGAGCAGCTTTATGTAGAACCCACTATGGAATAGGCATGATAAGTCATGAGGCAGACTTGATTATGGAACTTATGGTGAAGGAGCCCGGAGGGGGCTGTGACCACAATATGATAGAATTCAACCTGCAGTTTGAGAGGGAAAAGCTGACTCAGATATAATGGTATTACAATTGAGTAAGGGTGAGTAAAGAATGGGAGTGGTTCTGAAGAAGAGCCACTGGACCCAAAATGTTAACTCTGATTTCTCTCTGCAGATGCTGCCAGACCTGCTAAGATTTTCCAGGAATTTATGTTTTGTTTCTGACTTACAGTGTCTGCAGTTCTTTTGGTTTTTTGTGAGGTAAGGAAGTTTTTTGCAGGATGGCACTGGTGATTAGTAGAGTTCTGCAGAGCTCATTGTTAGGGCTACAACTAATCATGCTATATATTAACAATATGGATGAAGGAGCTGAGGGAATTATTGCCAAGTTTGCAGATAACACAAAGATAGGTGGAGGGGTAGGTAGTGTTGAGGAAGTGGGGAGGCTTCCGAAGGACTTGGACAGGCTGGGAGAGTGGGCAAAGAAGTGGCAGATGAACTACAACATGGGAAAGTGTGAGGTTATGCACTTTGGTCAGAAGAATATGGCATCGGCTATTTTCTAAATGGGGAAAGGCTTCAGAAATCTGAACACAAAGGCAATTGGGTGTTCTATTTCAGGATTTTCTTAAGGTTAGCATGCAGGTTCAGTTGGCAGTTAGGAGGGAAAATGCAATGTTAGCATCCATTTCAAAGGGGCTAGAATACAAGAGCTGAATTGTCCTGCTGAGACTGTAAAAGGCTCTGGTCAGACAGCATTTGGAATATTGTGAGTGGTTTTAGGTCCTATATCTAAGGAAGGACGTCTTGGAGGAGGCCAGAGGATGTTTGCAAGAATGATTGCAGGGATGAAGGGCTTGTCATATCAGGAGCAGTTGAGGACTCTGGGTCTGTACTTGATGGGGTCTAAAAGAATGATGGGCGATCTCATTAAAATGTACAGAATACTGGGAGACCTGGATAGAGTGGGCATGGAGAAGATGTTTTCACTAGAGACTAGAATTCGAGGGCACAGTCTCAAAGCGAAGGGATGACCTTTACCACTGAGATGAGAAGGAATTTCTTCAGCCAGAGGGTGGTTAATCTGTGAAGATGGCTGTGGAGGTTAGGCTATTGAGGGTATGTAATAAAGAGGTAGGTAGGTCCTTGATTGGTAAGGGATCAAGGGTTATGGGGTGAAGGCAGGAGAATAGAGTGAGAAACACATCAGCCATGATTGAATGTGGAGCAGACTCAATGGGACAAATTGTCTAATTCTGTTCCTATATCATATGGTGTTATGGTCTCGAGCACCAGCAGGTGTCACCCTGCAGCAATAGCTACTGCATCTTACAATGATTTGATCTGAATTTGTTAAGTCATAAAGATGAATGTGCACTGTGTTCCAGAAAGAACTTTGTGACAGTGCAGAAGATTTGGGTGCGTAGTTATCATTGTTTGTGTTATAATGTGGTGCATTTGAGTGTTAGGGGTAAGAATAATATTTTATGACGAGAAACAGAGCTTCTCAGACGTGAAAACTCAAAAAGATCAATACCTAGGCAACAGATTGGACAGAAGCTGATCTGTCTTCCTCTTCTCCACCATGAGTTGGTTTGTCCTTTCTTCAACCACTTCTTCCAGATGATTCGCATATTTTTCCAGTTTATCCACCATACTATCCAGAATGCTCACCTCGCTAATTAGAAAAAAATGAATAAACAACAAAATAAGCAGCTCTCCTCAAGTGCACTCACCTTCATTTATCATTTTTGCTTCTTACAGGAACTGGAATCTGAGTGGCACGGAATACAGTTGTGATGGTCATTTGATCAAATGTTTGAAAGGCTTTTAGCAAACTGAGAACTGGCAAAAGATCTGAGATGTGCAAATAGAAGCCTCACAATCTTTCTGGTAGCTCATCAATGGAACACACAGACAGTGGGGAAATAAAATCAGCAAAATATTGGCACTGCTGGAAAACACAATGTTCCAGAAACCTTCAGAATGTTAGGCTGCATCCCTAATGAGAGTCTCTACAGAAGGAGCCGGCAATGCCCACCAGTGTGCTTGATGCCTTCCATAACCGATAGTCACCACAGAGACAGGAGAGTGAATTTGATATTCCTAATATTTTTCTCTTAAATTTATGAGGTTTATTTTTGAGTTATAGTTACGTTCTTTACTAGTTCTTGTCCTTTGAAAGAAGCAGGTTCATTTGATGATTATAAAGTCACTGTAATTTTACCAGATCACAGGGCTGTTCAGTCATTACAGAGACACCAGGTGGTGGTTTAACCTGAGGGTCACCTCGCCTCAGGTGAAAGGAGAGGTTGAGAAGGAAAGTCCTTCGTGGTAACCTCAGCTGGTGTGGGAATTGAACCCACACTGTTGGTATCACTCTGCATTTCAAATCAAACATGCAGGCAACTTAACCAACTCATACTGCACAAGCCAGGATCTCCTTGTAAGCTTCTTTATAAAAACACATTCACAGAGCAACAATGTCAGTGTCCCATCTTTACAAACTAAAGTGTGTCAAATCTTATTGTCTGTATTATTAACTTTAAACTTCTATGCCGCTTACAAGTTATTGCGTACAATCTAACATCTTCATCAATGTAGCATTTGGTGCTTAGGAGAAACAAATCCAAAAACAAACTGGTGGAAAACATTATCTGTGCCAGTGTTATTGTGAACTCTTACTTAATTGTCAAGAGTTGTTAATACCTGAGAAAAGTGAAAACCCTATCAGCGAGCAGGAGCTTGTAAAACTCACCCTTCTGGACTAGCCTTTCGCAGAGCTTGTCTGATTGATTGAAAATGTGGTCTTCTGTCTGCACATTCATCCCAGCAGGCAGTCAGCAGCATGAAAATCTGTTCATTGCATTTTTCGGCAGACAGTGTAGGTCTCAACAGTGTCACAGGATTTATGATTGCATTTATAATTTCTGAACACAATGGAACATATAATGAAAAGGTATGGGGGGGGGGTTATAATTTAAATCCAAAATATATTTCATCGACAAATTCCTCAAATTATTCTGAACCAGAACAAATCTCAAGCCAGATCAGAGGATTTAACATTTATTATCCTGTTGAGTTGGAAGGAATACAAGAACAGGAGTCAATGGAGTCTGTTCCATGATTGAATGATTTATGTCTCAACTCTGTTTACCTGCATCAGTCCCCAATGCCTTAGTACCTTTGCCTAACAAAATTCATCAATCTCAGTTTTGAAATTTTCAATTGACCTAGCCTCAATGCCATTGGGAAAACAGAGTTCTACATTTCCCTAGTCTTTGTGAGAACATATTTCTCCCTTTAGCAGATCTTAATACTTAATAATGTTCAATTTCATCCAATATTTGACACTTTACATTCATATCTGCTAAAACCTTTCTAACCCTTACAGGCAAGATAAATGACAACTTTGACTCACACCATTTTTTAATGACCATGTTGCAGGTAGGGAATAGTTTGGATTACAATGCTGCATGCTGGTCTCACAATGTCGAAGTTACCACTGAGAGCCCTAGGGGGAAGTTGTTATTCCTGTACCACAGTATTTTAATCAGGACAGGAAGGTTTTGCATGGTTTCTGAAAATCTGTGGTGTTCTTTGCTTCACACACCTTGGGGGAAGCATTAAATAATTTGACAATCCCAATTGTCAAAATGTGATGTTGTTCTGTGTTCGATGGATTGCTTACAACAATTCATTTTAGGTCTCTAGAAAAGGAAGTTAACTACTGCATAGACCAGCATTCCATAAGGGCTGAGATGCATTAACATACTTTTCTCCACTAGGAAAAGTGCTATTATGCATTCAAAACTATATAAAACAGTGGTGGTGAGCACGTTCAAATGTCACTATCTGACATGATTTAGAAGTCCTTATCCCTTTATGTTTGAAAATGAAAGATCTGCATTGCTAACTCAGAGAAATAAAAAAGAACAAATATGCTCCTGCAGTGCTTTTATTGACAATAATTAGGAGCTTAGGAAAAAAATTTAAAAAGCTCTCTGTCCTTCTGGTTTCAATAGGTTCCTTTGTCTTTAAGCATGAAAGGTTTGTTTTGATAGGTGAGTGTTTTATGAATGCTTGGTTGAATTTCATAAGATATCCTTGTATCAGCAGGCCATAGCATTTACAGTCTGATGTAAGGTTTTAAAAAGTTATAAAGTAACCATATGTCATTGGCATAATTACGGAATTAATATTTACCTTTACAACAGATTAACTCTTGGGGGTTTAAGTACTTTTTAAAAAAATTGAGTCAGGATTTTTTAAATCTGGTTTTCATTAACATCTCTCATACTGGAGATGTGCTGTTGTACGTCCTTTTCAAAAGTTTCCCATTACTGTTGCATTTCATCAAAGGGCTGTACATGGTGGATTGGTGAGGGGTGAGTGCTATAGTGGATTGGGCTGTGGTATGCAGAGAGTATGTGGAATATGAGGATCAAGTGGAGGGGCATAGGAGTTTTATTGACACGAATTAAGGACATAAGAGCAAAGTTATCTGGCTGGGCTGATTTCCCAGAGAACTAAGTCAGGTCTTCTAACCAGTCCAACTCAGCATCCTCCAAAGGTGCTTCAGGACTAGGAAAACTGAACTCTTTCTGCCCACCTCTGCAACAGATGGAAATATGGGAGTTGTGGGTAGAGATGATGGGCTCAGATTTTGAAAGGCACAAAATGATCTCACCCATGTTTCACAAGTGCAATCCAAAGATCATACCCTGGTTTTCTTATTGATACTCACTCTTCTTTTTCTGATTGCTCTCCATTTCATTAATCGTAAACTAGAAATGGTGGTGTGCCTCAAAGTAGTTCCTCTGCTCCTTTTTCCATAACTTATGGTCATGAACTTTCCTCTTCAATTTCATGTAGAAGCTCCATTTTCAATTTCAAAATCACTGAAGTCAGCATTCTCCTTTTCCCTCCTGTTCTGCATCCTTCTAATCTTCAGCAAGTTCTCATGCCTCAAAATATGGGGAGATCAACCTTTTTGCCATTTTAATAACATTCACTAACAACCTCTCCTTCTCCACCATCCTGAGAACTCCCTCCTTTCTCTTTCTTTTCCCTCCAGCAGGCCCACTTCCATTCCTCCCAAGAAAAACATTCCACAACGTCCCCATATTTGGAGATGTGAGCTGTTCTCCTCCAGAAGGCATTATGAAGATGGAAATCAGGAAGGCAAAAAAGGGTATATGAGATAGTCTTGGCAGATAAGGTTAAGGATAATCCAAAGTGAGTCTACAAGTACATTAAGACCAAAAGAGTAACCAAGGAGAGAATAGAAAAGATCAACGGTTGTCGATGTTTAGGGATGGGAGAGTGAATATTTGGTGTCACTTTTTACTGTAAGTGCAAGAAATGGAGGCCACAGTATTCAGGAAAATAAATATTGAAGTCTCGAAAAGAGTCTACATTATAAAAGAGAAGTGCTGGAGGTTTTAAAACACATAGAATTTACATGAGTAAGTATTAATCATAATCTTCCTTAGCTCTTAACCTTTGTCCAAGTCCTCAGTCCATTTTCAGTTTTTATCCATTTCTTCTTACATTAGTTCTAGGACAAACACCATGAGCCAGCTCAGACAGCAACACAAAGTCATGTCCCAAAACTTCTTCGACAGCTATCCTATCAGTCTCCATTAGGGGGAGCCAAAAAACAATGTAAACGTCTCAGATTGTATCGGAAATAATGGGAACTGCAGAGGCTGGAGAATCCAAGATAACACAGTGTGGAGCTGGATGAACACAGCAGGCCAAGCAGCATCTCAGGAGCACAAAAGCTGACGTTTCGGGCCTAGACCCTTCATCAGAGAGGCTCTGATGATGGAAGGTCTAAGCCCAAAACGTCAGCTTTTGTGCTCCTGAGATGCTGCTTGACCTGCTGTGTTCATCCAGCTCCACACTGTGTTATCTAAACTTCTCAGATTTTCTCCTTTTGGCCAGTGTCTCATGATGATGCTTACAATTTCCCCAAGGTCAGCGTTATGTGAACACAGGGACACAAGCGGAACTGCTGCCCCATGTTGGTAGCAGCTCTGGCTGTATTTCCGGGGAGATATTTAAGCAGGGATGTTGCAATTTTTTGTGTTATTCTGCCACATTTTGCATTGTCTTCCTTCGCTGCTGAACAGTACAGAATGGCTAAGACATGATTTCATCCACTGAGCATTGGTCACAGTTCCCTACCCTGCTCGCCCTCACCTGCCTTCACGCCTCTCCAGTAGTCATCTGGGACAACATGGCAATGTGAAGTCTGTAAATTTTCTGTGATTTAACAGTATAAGAAAAGATGCTGTGAGAGAAAGCCCATTTAATCACAATATAAATGAATGCTCTATCACAGGCTCTACCCAATCCATTTATTGGATACCCCTTCCTCCCTCACCATGAAGGTAATCTTAATCAAAGCTTCACAGCATACTTCTCACTTTATATCCTACAGTGTACAGCTTTGACTGTATTTCTACCTCAGATATTTCTTAAAGGATGACGATTCACTTTTGGTGAGATTCTCCTCAAAATCTGGAATCCTATGATTCTCCTCACAGTTCCTTTTTGACCCTCATCTGACACATCGGTGTGAGAACAGGATATTCAAAACTTCATATGACATTCCAGCTCTGGTCTCATCGATAATCGATGCAGATTTAGAACAACTTGCTTTCCGTTGAGGTGGAATTCCACATGTGATTAGCCAAATTATTCACAGTTATGCTTTCACTGGTCAATGGCATGAGAAATGTCGTTTACAATGCTGTGAGCAGTAGGGGGCTGGGAATAACTTTCGTGGACTCCAGCAGTGACTGTGTCCCAACCCAAACAGACTGGGTGCTCATCATGCTTCGACAGTGTGAGTGTTGTTCTGTTTCTATGGTGGCATCCACAGCTACATATACACTTCTGCAAGGAGCCACACCTGGCAGGATAGTAGCTTGTACTCAAGAAGTGTGCATGGGGAGAATGCAGAGTTTAAGATTGTGTTGTCGATCTGTACATTACACTGATTTGACATCAATGCTGCCATTGTGGGATTTAGTGGTCCAAGTAATACAATCTCCAGGGGTGAGGTTCAGTGCAGACTCCCAGCCTCGAGGTAAAACCCAGCACAGTCTCATCTGCTCCATCTGCTTTTATATTTTTCTCTCTTTCTCTGCTTTAGAAGGACTGTAATGCTGAACTTATAACTTTATTTCTTTATTTTTCTAATTTATATCTAAGATTTTGTAACTAGACACTTTTTAGCTAAGTCGGCGCTGGAAACGGCAACTTTCCACATTTCTCACCGTACACCTGTATCCCTGTACTCGAGTACATGTGACAATAAAATCTAATTCTAAGTCTAATTCCTAAAGACACAAAGTTGTACATGTACCCAGCCGTACCGAAAGACAGCCATCTCACTATAGTTGACCGATGTTAGTTGCTAACTGATCTTGACTGGCACTGATTGCAATTGTGATGTGTTTGATGTTTTATAGAGTTGTTTAAAATGACTGAGACCTACAGGGACTGATGAAGCTTATGCTGTTTGGCTTTGATCCAACATCTAAATAAACCACCCAAGTATTGGTGCAGTAGCTTGCCGCCCCTTGGCCTGTAACATGACTAAAGAATATTCAGAGGAGACTCAAGCTGCCTGAAGAGTGAGGGGTGGGTTGGATTGTTCTCAGAAGGCTGACAGTATCTGTATTTGCAAAGAGAACACACATTTCATTGTTTCTTGACGGAGAGAAGCAGGTGGCAAGTGAATGTGCTTTTACAGATTTAGCAGGTTTCCTGAGGGAGCCCAGTACCATCGAACAGGCATACACATCACTGTGGATGCCACATGTAAACTCTGAAATGAACTGCAACTGGAAGGGATTCCGCTTCCCTCAAAGTCTAGCTGTTGTATCTTGGTGTGCTGGGCACCACATGGGTCAATGCTCTGCTATTCTGCTGTAGTTGCAACTGGTAAAAGGGTGGATAAAATTTGCAGGAGTCTTGATTGTCAGCAAACATGATCCTTTATTCAAACATGGTAAATACTAACTATGTGTAGGCCAAAACGTTGCCTCTACCACATTGCTGTATCACCTACTAATATGTGATTTTACATCACTTCCCCATTGAATAAAACAATCTTATTTTCATATTCATATTAACATTTTACGCTTCATCTTCCACCCCAGTCTCTTGACTCCATCCGTCACATTACCTTTCATTATTGTCATCTCCTTGTCGTACATCTCCTACCCCAGTCTCTGCCTTCCTCTCAATGATATCTTTCTGTGGTTTTCCTAAGTCTTGCTTCAACAACGGCTTAGTGTCAGACAGTATCAACGCCACAGTTCCAGTGTAATGATCAAGTGTAAGCATTTATTATATGTCCTCTTTGGAATTTGCACCTTTTCTGGACTTTGCTGAACTTTGCAGGAGGCTTTTGTTGTGGGATTTTCCATTAGTTAGTGCTTTATAAGCTTCATGCGGCAATACTGTGCTTTAAAAGGACCCTTCTCTTTCCAGAAGTGGCCCTCTGCAGATTAAATGGGATAATCTTTGTGCCATTGCTTCCTCCTCCTGCCATGCTGATGACTCCAATCAAATTCTTTAAATACTTTGACACATGCAACCATTTTCCACATCGATACCTTGCCTGACTAGAATGTTGTCTGCACTATGTTGTATAGCATTCAAAAGAGTGGAGGTTGTTCTTCCCTGCACTTTGTATCTTGTCCTGAAATTGTGCAATGCTTTGCAAATCTGCAAAATCAGTTCAGCCATTGTTCAGCCAAGATTGGAACAGCCTGGATTTCTCTATCCAAGTTTTCTCTGCTTAGTTGCTGCACTCCATTGGTTGTTGTTTGTTTGTTGGATAGTCTTCTATTCTGAAATGCATTCACCTGCTGTCACCATCTACAATTCTAGGTTGGGCTCAGGAGAGGGAATTGATAAAGATTGTAGAAATCTTGAGTGTCAGCAAACATGACCTATTGTCCAATCATGATAATTACTAGTTACATGCAGGGCAAGACCTAACCTCCACCATAATGCTGCTAGAGTGAACTATCTCCTAATGGTCTTGTGATTTTACATCACTTCTGCTGATGATTTAGACTATCTAACCCTTTACACTACAAATGCCTGCTTTCCTTGCAACCTCACTGAATGCTGCCTCATTCCGTGCCAGCCCTCTTTAACGTCTGCATTTAAAACACAAGGAAATGTGGCTGGGGGAGTGGGAGTTACTGAATGACCCCTGAATGTCACAACCTGTGAATCTGCCAAACTTACATGGAAAGCACACATCCGATAAAAACCATGCTGCCTTGTGAAGTGTGATCGAGCAAACCATCAGAATGCTAAACAACAGTTCTGCTGTTTACAGCATTCTGGAGGGGGTCTGCAGGACTTAGAGAGTGAATGTCAAGGTTTATGGAGATCTGTAAAACCTCATGATTGCTACTAGCTCTGCAGTGACAAGCTGAGGAAGCAGAACAAAAGGAGCAGGAGGAAGGTAGACAAACTATAACAATTGATACAAATGAGATAAGAAGGTGTAGAGCTTGATGAACACAGCAGGCCAAGCAGCATCAGAGGAGCAGGAAGGTTGATGTTTCGGGCCTAGACCCTTCTTGAGAAAATCTGAATATCAGATTTTCTGAAGAAGGGTCTAGGCCCGAAACATCAGCCTTCCTGCTCCCTGATGCTGCTTGGCCTGCTGTGTTCATCCAGCTCTACATCTTGTTACCTCAGATTCTCCAGCATCTGCAGTTCCTGCTATCTCTGAAACAATTGATACAAATGGCTGTTTTACCTTCTGGTGTCATCCGAAAATCATGGAATGGTCCGCTATCCCCATGATACAGTAATTCTCTCATAATAATGGCAAAACTATACACATCTCCTTTCTGTGTCCCATTCAGTGGGTATTCACTGAGTCGCAACAGTTCAGGAGCAGTCCAGTAGAGTTCTGCAAGAAGATAAATTTGATATGTGGGAAATAGTTAGCATATTCCTCAAGGCAAGCTTTTACTGAACCACTGTTTAACACTGATTGAATGTACCTTCACAGTTCACATCTTCTGTGGTGATTACTTTCCTTTTCGTTCCATATCGGAGCTCCCAGAGGCCAAATCCTGATATCTTCACTTGCATCCGACTGTCTACCAGACAGGTTTTAGGTTTTAAATTGCCATGAGACTTTAGTAGGCTATTATGTAAAAATACCATGCCCTATATTAAAAGAAAATATTCTTAGCTCCATCTTTTCTGCTACCTTTACTTGGAGATATTTACCATAATAGATTCACTTAATTATGATCAGTAATGCTGAACCTGAAGACATCTAAGGCAAAAACCAATGTTGTGGGCGTAACTAATAAAATACTGACTCAAAATGTTAGAAGCTTACAGTGTAGAAGTGGGGTCTTGTGGCTCAGGTTCAAATCCCACCTGTTCCAGGGATGTGGCCTAAAATGTCTGAACAGGTTGATTAAAACTACCTATAGCACAGGGGTAGGCCATTGTGCCTGAGCTTGCCCTACAACAAGCAGATGGGTTTAGACCTGTATTCCTACTTTTTATTTGCAACCCTTTCTGGGTTTCTCTGCATCAAGTACATATCCAAATCCCTCCTAAGGATCTTTATGGATTCCGTTTCTGCCCTCTTAGAGTAGTTTCAGATTTTGAGTGAAAACTACATTCCCCGCATTTCTACGCTTGATCTTTGGCCAATGATTTTGAATCTCTGACCTCTGGTTACTGATCTCTTCATCAAAGTGATCAGTTTTACTCTTTATCAAAACCTCTTATCAACTTGAAAACCTCTATTGGATCATCTTTCAACAATCAGTGTCACAGACAGAAATGTCCCAACTTTTCGAAGTTCTTATCATACTTGAATTCCCTCATCCCTGGTGACACCCTGATAAACTTACTTTGTATGATTTGTGAGACTATAAGAAATAGGTGGTGGAAAAGGTCTTTTGTCCCATTGAGCTTTCTCCACCACTCATAAGATCATGACTGAATCAGCTGTGCCCTTAACTCCATTTTCCAACTTATCTATAATGACCCTTGACTCCCTTGTCAATAAAAAAACTCATCTAACTTGGATTTGATTATATTCAATGACTAGCCTCCAATGCTCTCTGTGAAAGAGAAAACAAAAATCTAATGTTCTTCAGAGAGAGGGAATCCCTCCGCAACCCCACCTTCTGTGGGAAACCCCTTATCTTTAAACTGTGCTCCTAGTTCTAGATATCTTCACAAGAGGAAATATCCTCATAGAACCTATCCCCCTCAGAATCTTATATGATTCAATAAGATTACTTCTCATTGTTTCAAATTGCAGTGAATATAAAGTGTTTACTAAATCCCATATGCTGGGAACTGTTCTTGGTCGACCATCTGAGTGGCCTAATCAGTGATTTTCTTTTAGTCTTCCTTGGGATGTGGGTGTCTCTGGTGAAACTAGTATTTGTTGCTTATTGTAGGATCACAAGCAGCCATGTACACCACCATCAGACATATATTCCTCTCCTGTTCCTTGCTGGCATTCCTCAAAGACCATCCTCTCTGGGACATCGCGGTCCACTCCTCCTCCACTCTTAATGCCGTGTGGCACCTTCCCCATGCAATTGCAGAAGGTGCAACAGTTGCCTGTTTATCTCCTCTGTCCTCACTATCCAAGGTGCAGACACACCTTTGGGGTAAAGCAGGTCACATATGAACTCCTTCAGACTGGAGGAGATGAAACACAGGCAGGGAGATCACTTTGCAGAACACCTATATCCTGCTGATACAAATGATCCCGACGTTCTAGTTACCTGCCACACCAACACACCCACGTGTTCCTAGCTAACATTTCTGTCTCGGTCTACTGCAGTGTTCCAGAAAGGCCCAGTGCAAGCTGGAAGAAGAGTATCTCATTTTTTGCTTGGGAACCGTGCAGCCCTTAGGACTCAAAGCTCAATGGGACAAATGGCCTTTTTAGCCACCTATTTCTTATAATCTCATAAAGCATACAAAGTAAGTTTATGAGGGTGTCACCAGGGATGAGGGAATTCAGGTATAATAAGAAGTTAAACAAGTTGGGATATTTCTGTCTGTAACACTGATTATCATTTATCAGAATGGGTAGAGGGGAACCAGTAGATGTGTTGTATTTGGACTTTGAGAAGGTATTCGTCATTGTACCTCACAAAAACTTCAGCTATAAGATGGGCCCACAGTGTTGGAGGATAGAAAATTGACTAATGGGCAGGAATCAATGAATGGCAATAAGGGGCTCTATTTCAGGTTGGCGACACATGACCAGTGGGGTACTACAGGGGTCAGTGCTGGGACTGCCACTGTTCACAACATATGTTAATGACTTGGAGGATGGAAATAAATGTATTATAGCCAAATTGGGAAACAACATAAAAATAGGTGAAAAGGAGATTGTGAGAGGGATACAAACTGTTTATGGAGAGATATTAATAGGTTAAATAAATGGGCAATATGTTGATAAATGAAGTGTAATGCAGAAAAATGTGAAGTTGTTCTTTTGGAAGGGAAAACAAAACAACAGAATATCATTTAAATGAAGAAAATCTGCAGAAAGCTATAACACAAGGGACTTGGGGTTGTTTGTATGCAAAACACTGAAGGCTAGCACACAGAGGCAGCAGGTAATCAGGAAGGCGAAAGGAATATTGGCCCTTATGTCAAGCAGGTGGAATATAAGAGTGGGGAAATCTAATTGCAACTGTACAGGGTGCTGGTGAGACCACATCAGGCGTATTCAGAGAAGTTTTGATCCCTTAAGGAAAAATATTATTTCATTAGAGTCAGCTTAGAGGTTCATTAGGGTGATAACTGATATGGAGGTATTATCTTATGGCTAAAAATGTTGGCACACTACTTGCTGAGTTTAGAAAAATCAGAGGTGATCTCTATGAAACATACTGGATTCTTAGGGGCTGAAGGAATATTTCCCTCAGGGGAGAGTCTAGGAGTAGATGGCACAGTCTCAGAATAAAGGGGTGCCAATTGAAGACTAAGATGAGGAAGAATTTCTTCTTTCAGAGGGTTGTGAGTCTTCAGGGCTCCTTGCCACAGAGAGCTGTGTGGGCATGGTTTTTGTGCATATTTATGAATGAGATAAATTCTTGAAAAATAAGGGAATTGAAGGTTATGCGGAAAGGGCAGGAAAGTGAATGTGAGGGGTATCAAATCAGCCATGATCCCATTAAATGGTACAGTAGGATTGAAGGGCCGAATAGCCTAGTCTCTTCTTATTTCTTATGGACTTATGGTCTTATTAATATCACCTCAACAATTTTAAAGTCTGAATACCTTCCATGATTTTTACCTACCTCCACACCCCAGTCCTGTCACGACATGGATTGCTTTCAGCACAGCCAGCCCATTTGCAGCCACTCATAGTCCCCATTATCACCTCTCTAGCTTTTCCTCTTCTCAGGATTACTATCAACAACCGATTTGGCCATTTCCTTTTCTGTCTCTCTCTCGCTGGGCTCAATCTCCATCTATCTGCTCACTCCTTCCCTCCCTATCCTGCACCTCTATTCCCTGTGATCAACATAAATACCACCTTTTCCTAGGTGCTATCAGTTCTAAGGAAAGGCCACTGAACTTGAAACCTTAACTGGCTTTTTCTCTCCACAGATGCGGCCAGACCTGCTAAGTTTCTCCAGCAATTTCAATTTTTGTTGCTCTCCCCTAATTCCCCCGAGAGTTTGGTGACATTTTTGTAAAGTTCCAGCGTGATCTCTTTGCTTTCATATTTTATCCGCACTCTATTAATGTAAATAATTCAGTAATTATGCAGACATTGAATTAACACAGTGGTGGAGCATCAACTTCTTTAAAACTTCAGCAATCTCCTAAAAGTACCAGGAAACTACATTAGAATTTATTCAGTTTTGCATGGATTTTGTACCAGAATATATTCACATTTGCTTCTAGCTATGAGTAATTTTTTTTCTCTCAGTATGAATTCAAATATACTTTGATAGTTGACGATTGAGCAGCAGAGATCTCTGGAGCATTAAATGTGAAGCATCATATTACAAGAGTCAGATAAATTGCAGCAGATGGGCTCTGAGTAAGACTACATTTTGATTAATGGACTACTTTTGTGGAAAGAAAGTAAAACTGCTGAATGCTGGAAATCAGCAATAAAAATGTGAAAATCTGAAGAAAAGAGACTAGTCAGCATCAGAAACAGAAAGATTCTATTTTTAAGAGACTCTATCCAATGTGCTGGAGGAGATAACTCTTCTACTTAACATTGTAGGAAAAATTACAAGTGTAAACAACATTGGGGAGGCTCATGATCATGAATTCTGCCATAATTTTGATGGATGCATGTTGCTGAGCCTCCTGAATATTTTAAATGGGTGAGGTTTGTTCACAGTGACTCCCATCCCTTGTACTAGAGCTAACTCCACCCTGATGTAGCCTATGCTACTAAGTAGCTGCTGAATTTGCAAGAGCTCTTCCCATGCATGAACTGTTGAGCAGGCTGAAAAGCCTCATCTACCTTTAACATCGCTGTTGGTACTATTTGTGGTCTTCTCTCCTCCTAGCTGATGCACACATTGGCTAGTTAAGTCATAGTGAGAGGTTTCAAAATCAGAGTTACCTTCTCTTAGGAACACCGCCAACAAAGGCTGATGAGTCTTACCAGTACAGGACTGTACGATTTAGTGGGGTCAAAACATTTTCCCTCTCACTTCTGCCCACAGTTCTAACCAGGCATTGACATGTGAAGCTGGGCTGTAGGAGTTTTATCAGGGCAGGACCTTTGAGACACTGACCATGTGGGAAGTTTTACAGGCGAGGAGCATTGCGACACTTCACCATCATGGTTTCTTGGGTCAGTTAGAACATAACATTTTAGATGGTTCCAGTTGCTTACTCACTCTGGATCTGCAAAGCCATGGCCAGCAGTGATTTTAACTCGCCCTTTGTTCACTTATCCATGTCAGACCCTAATGAGGACCAGACGGTAATTTTAACTCAGTCTTGAGCAGGGAGGTTGCCAACCTGGGAAAGATAGTGTATCAGCCCTAGATAACATTTCTACATGAGGTAGAGTTTTACCATCTCCTCTTGACATTTAATGGCATTGGCATCACCAGATCCACCAACGGCAATATTCCAGGTGCAGCAATTAATGAGATGCATATCTGGGAGAACCCCATAAATTCATGCGACCAAGTCAGACACTTGGTATTATGTTACAAGTGACTGTCCTCTTGGTTCCTCAAAACATATCTCCAATGTAGGATTAGTTGGGTGTGTGATTTAATACTCTGCACCTCTTCAGTGAGTGCAATTCCAGTGTTGCTCTAGAAACTTCACACCACCCAGGACAAAGGAGCCCTCTTGATTGGCACCCCATCCGCCACTTTAAGCATGGACAGTCTGCCCTAGCATGGCTGCAATGTTAACCTTCCACAAGGTGCTATACATATCAGCAAGGTTTCTTGGTCAGCACCTTCGAAACATTTAGTATCTATTGCTAGAAAGAGCAACAGGCAACTGAGAATATGATGTCCCTGTCACATTACAGGATAACCTGACTTGAAATTAAATCATTATTCCTTCATTGCCGTTGAATGAGTCGAAATCCTGGGATTCCCTAAGGTGAGTGCACTTCTAGTTCATGAACTTTCACAATTCAGAAGGAGGTTCAATTCCATCTCCTTAAAGGCAATTAATGATGGGTAATGTATGTTGGCCATGCAAATACCGTCAACATATGAGTTATTCAAAAGAAACACATTACATGCATCAATTCAGACTGACTGACCTATCATTAAGACTTGACCAACTTTATAACAGGTAGTTCAGACCTGAATGACTTTTCATTAAAACATCAAACCAGAAAGTTGCATTTCAAAGTCACATGGATTTTCAAGAGAATATCAGATTGTTTTAAAATTCCATTCCTTTCACAATTGAATATATTGAATATCACAATGAATCTGTACTTTATTACCTGGAAAATGTAAACTATGGCTTCCATGTACTCACATTTACTATATCATAAGCAAGTGACAGTTTGAAAACCCAGTCGAGCTCAACATCTGTGTTTTTCAGGATATCCTAATGAAAGAATATTGAATATATTCATTTACAGTTTTTCTCCTGATATAAACATGAGCTGATGTTTTCATTCAACTTCTTGAGTAGAGGGAAATAATCACAAATGTTCAAAGTTGCAATGCCCCTGAAATTACATCTCGTAATTTTAAATTTCATCATTGATACCACTCAAATGAAAATCACTCCTTTTGCATCTTTAATGTGAAAGTTATTTCTAATATTTTCAAATAGTTCAGTTTTGCATGTACATGTGCAAAGTGCCTTAAGATGTTCTTTGAGCGTTATAGGTGATAATTGAGTGTAACTGTGTCTGTTACAGATTATGACAATCTGGATCCCATGTTACAATTTCCATCATTTGAAAGAAGACGCAATAAATGAAAAAAAACATTCTAATTGTCCTGTGGTGGAAAGCTGAATTACCAAAAGCATTGTACTATTTTCAATAAAAAAAACTGTGCTTGAAAGAAAGGATATCACCAGAGATAATGCAAAAGCCAGTTTTAATTCTCTTTCTCTGGTGATGGGGTGATGCTGATTTTGGCAACTGTACTGGCCAAGATACCAGTGATAGCCATTCAGCTCTTTTGGAAATAATGCCTAGTGCTATTTTTGACAGACAGCACTTTCTGCTTCCTCAGCGCTGGACTGGAGTATGAACATGAATTTCTAATGCTCCAGGCCTGAAATGAGAACCCAGGAGCTTGTGACTCGGAGTGATACCAGTTGAGCCATAGCTGCCACAGAAGGAAGAAAGGCAGGAGCGCTCTTTTCGTATAATAACAATTCTCAAGGTACTCAACAGAGAAGACAACAATGAAGATAAACAGCAGATCAAGAAAGAGACATTAGGAGTGACTAGAATAAGAAAGAGATGAGTTTTAATAATTGTCTTAAAGAATGAGCGAGAGCTGGAGAGGCAGAGGGGTTTAGAATGAGAATACCAGAACATAGGACCTGAATGGTTAAGGCAACAACTGCCCAAAGTGGGACAAAGGGTGACACAGGGTGCACAAAAGGCCAGGCTCAGAGCAGTGGAGAGTTCCTGAGGAAGATAGAAAGGTCAGGAGTGGAGAGACAAAAGGGTTTAAACACAGATGTGAGCATTATAAATTTGAGGCATTAGAATACTGAGATATGACGCAAATCAGCAAGGAAGGAGTATTGATTGAGCAGGAATTGTTTGAGAATAGTACACAGTTGTACTGTATTAGATGAATTGTAGCACATGGAGGGTGGAGGAGAAGCAATGGCTCAGTGGTATCATCAATAGACTACTAATCCAGTGACCCAAATAATGTTCAAGTGCTCTTGAAGTGTAGTGGTACAGTCCCTACCTCTGAGCCAGGAGGCAAGGGTTTAAGTCCTATTTGCTTCAGAGCCATCAAAAGATACCTCAGAACAGGTTGATTAGAAATATCTGTATGGAGGGTGGCGAATGGGAGCTGATAGGAATAGCTATGGAATACACAGATCTGGAGGGGGAAAAATGCCTGGATGAGGATTTACCATAGAGACAGATTGCTGCAGCACCAGAGTCAAGTAACGCTATGGCAGTAGATGTATGATAAGGTAGAAGAAGCAAATGCTGAGGCTGTATTTTAGACTGAGATATGGGCAAGGCTTGGAAAAGAATCTGTTGTGGGAAGTGATGACAGAGGTTTCAGCATCCACAATGCTTAACCAGAAGAAATACCATCACAGACATTACTTAATATCAGATAGGGCATCTGGAGAAGAAATGGAGGAATAAAGAAAAATGATGGGCCTTTCAGTGTATAGAATGAGGCTAGCCCTTTTGTTTCCACTGGAGTTTAGAAGAGCAAGGGGTCACTTAACTGTATGGTATAAGATCCTGAATGGTCTTGACACCAGGCAGTGTGGGAAGGATGTTACCTTTGGCGAGGCATTCTACAGTTCTGGACACTATTTTAGAATTAGGGATTGCCCTTTCAAGACAGAGATGTGCAGAATTTTTTTCACTCAGAGGGTCGTGCAGCTTCAGAACATTCCAAAAGGCAAGGTGGAGTCATTGAATATTTTTTAAGCTCGAGGTGGATAGATTCTTGTTAGGCAGGGCAATCAATGTTTATCAGGGTAGATGGCAATGTGGAATTTGAAACACAACAAGATCAGTCCAGATTTTATTGAATGGCGGAGCAGGCTCAAAGGCCAAAATTATACACTTCTGCTCCTATTTGTATGTTTGTATGTTCTATGTTCATTTATACTTTGGCTATGATCAGATAGACAAGAATGGAATCAAGCAAAAGAAAACCAAATGAGCTTGACAGGAAGAAATGCAAAGGAGAACAATGTCTGTCCATTTCATCAATGACCACAGGTATTCTGTATACAGTGGTCAATAAGGAGGCATAAATGATACATCAAAGTTACAGTCACTGTCTATGGCATCTGTCGCTTTAGTCAGAACCATTTCAATTCTGTGGCTTTGACCGCAAATGTGACCAGAGAGACAGAATGAGGGACTTATATGAATGAATGGAATGAAGTTATAATCCAACAATACAGACAAGCCTCTTTGAGAGGAATGGGAGATTGAAGATGGGGTAGTAATTTGCAAGGCAAAAGGGAATGGAGTGGGCTTTTCAAGATGGGGTTAATGATGGCAGTTATGGAAGTGGGAGGTCAGTTCATGTGAAAAGGGAACCACAGACATAGTGGCCAAAATGGGAAGTTTGGTGGTCGGCAGTCCAATGGGAAAAGGGTCAAGAGACCAGAGGGTCGATCTTACAGACAAGACTAGAGAGGGCATGAGTTGAGAAAGTGGAGAGAGATATGGGCTCACAGGTAATTCATGGGGAAGCATTTACAGGAGATTTGGTCTGGTGGGCAAGAGAAAGAGGAGAAAGCAACTGAGGCAACTGAATGAATGAGCAGGTATCTGTTTGATAAAATACTTCACACATTTGTAAATAATCAACAATTTCATATTACGTATAACACTTACTTCAATCAACGTACCTTTAAACTTCCCCTTTTGCAGTATTGTGAAATGATATACCTGTGTGGTGCATTTATACATACACCAAAGAAACATACTAGATTTTCATGTCTTAGTTCTCGCATCTAGAATCAATATTAGTATTCAGTTAGACACATCTTGAAATTGAATATATATATTTAAACATATCTAAGTCACTAAACTTGTACCTGTGAAAATCTAACTCCCAGATCCTCAATCTGTAATATATAAAAGTCTCAATCTTAAGGAAAGTAATGCTTGGATATTATGGATCTCAAGTAATGTGGGGATAGGACAGAAAAGTTGGATTGACAAAGAATCAGAGACAATGGGAACTGCAGATGCTGGAGAATCCAAGATAACAAAGTGTGGAGCTGGATGAACACAGCAGGCCAAGCAGCATCTCAGGAGCACAAAAGCTGCCATTTCGGGCCTAGACCCTTCATCAGAGGAGGGGTCTAGGCCCGAAATGGCAGCTTTTGTGCTCCTCAGGTACTGCTTGACCTGCTGTGTTCATCCAGCTTCACACTTTGTTATCTTGGATTGACAAAGAAGATCAGTCACAATCTTATTGAGTGGTCAAGCAGGTTCAGGGAGCCATTTGACGTAATTCACATCTCTATTGCTTAGATGCTTAAACTGTCCTTTGTGAAAACAGTATCAGCGCATACATCCTCTCAAGCATTACCAAACAATCGCCATAGGGTGGTCCATGTCTTTGGTTGTCAGAGAGGGACAGGACCAGGCTTGAAAGATTAGGTTGGCAGTACTCATTGCTTAGACATGTACATGCCGAGCAAGCTTGGGCATAGGGCTGCAGTGACCCAAGGAACTGGAACTTAGTAAGAGCCAGTATCTTGTAAAAGGAGCAGAGAGAAAGTGGAAAAGCGTCAACAAGAAAGCAAGTTCTAAGTCGCATGTAACTTATAGTTTGTAAATCTAATCTGACAGGTATTTAATTGCACACTGACTGTAACCATATTTGCCATACCAGCTGCAGCTCTTGTTGTATCGATTGCTTGCTCATATCTGGAGATATTGATCCATCAAGGTACATAACTGCTACATAATTTCCCTGTCAGGCAGAAACAATAAGTACCACAGCAGTCATCAAATCTCATTTATTTTCAAAAAGTTTTCTTTCAACGTATTTGTGATTTGACCTGGTGGTTGCCTGATGAAATTTTCCTTCAATGATAAATCAGTTTTTATTAGCAAAACTGGGGATGAGATCATACCGGACTGTGTACTAGGCACTAAACTGGTGAATGTCATGGATGTTGGCACCCTCCTAATTAAATTGTCTTTTCAGGAAAATGGATATGCCAGTTAGCTTGTGCATTTAAGCTTTTAAAACCCACTCTATACCTTGACAGATCTATCTTTGGGATGCTCCCAGATTACAGGAGGTCTGGGCAGGATATATAAAAATCACACAATACTTCAACCAAAGACTAGCTGTCCCACCTGCCCCTCCAATAGTGCCACTTTTTTTAAATGTGTGATGTGGCTGGGCCAGTGTTTAGTGCCCAGAGGACAGTTAAGAGTCAACCACATTGCATTGGGTCTGGAGTCACATGAAGGACAGGGCAGGTAAGGATGGCAGTTTCCTTCCCTGAAGGACATTAGTGAATCAATTAACAATGGCTTCATGACCATCATTAGACTCTTCTTTGGCTTCAAACACGATCATCTGCCACCGCAGGGTTTGAACCTAGGTCCCTGGTTTGCTGGTTTATTGGGGTAGCGGAAATACCACTAGGCCAACACCTCCCTTAGCACACAAGCTAGTGCATTTGCTCATGGGGAATTCCATGGCATCCCACTCTTCCCTAAAGATTATTTCGGATTTTTGTGCATGGTGACATGTTTTTGAGTATTTCTCACAGATTGGGTAGTTTTGCTTTGGGTTCAGTCAATACACTGCCTATACCCAGACACTTCCAGAAACAAGGACAATGCGTACACTGTAGCAGAACCAGAACACAGTAGAGGTATAATCATGACTTAGCTGATATCAAAGATTCTTAGTTGTTTGGAAATTTGCTTGAACAATGAATCAGTACAACAGTATTTCATACTAGTATCTAATTTTATGAGGACAACACGATTACCAATTTATTGTTAATAACCTTTCATTGCCATAAAATTCAATTGGGATTGCACCTGTAGGTGATGCTGTGCCATCATGTTATCTCCAGTCCAGCTGAGATCATGATATGGATTGTTTCCTATCAGACCATGCAGGAGCTGACAGAACAAAAGATTGTGGGAATATCAGTAGTTGGGAATTCCTCCACACCTTGGAGGGGGCACTGGGGGTGGGTGTTGCTAATACTGGGAGCCTAGCAGCAGGGTTTTTAGGTGGTGCGAAAGAGGTTTGGACCGGAGCCCAGAGACTGGGGCACAGGCTGACGGCAGGAAAATTACAGGTAGCTGCAAATGGTGGTGCAGATATTCTCCAGCACAGGGGTTTCCTTACTCAAAGTGAAACTGGCAAGTGAACATGGAGAGGGCCTGCTAAATCTCATAAGATCATGAATCCTATGGTTAGGGAAGGAAATGTCCTGTCCTTCCCTGGTGTTGGACAAAAAAAAATGACCCTAGCCGCAAAGATTGACTCTTAAATTCTGACTACAATAAATATCAGCCTAGACAGCGACACCCACATCCCATGAATAAAAAAAACTCGATAATCACAGTATATTTTCTTGATACGATGTGAGTCAGTGTATATGAAATATCACATTAACACGATATATTTGTACTGAGATGAATTGGCCTTTAACTCAAAGTGGTGTTCTGAAAGCATTTTAAAAACAATTTCAACCAAATTGCGTTAACAATTTTCTTGCAGGCAATGACGTGATGTTACTCAATACCGCAATATATTAATGATACATTTAACAATATAAGTATTCTTGAAGTAAGCTCACCTGGTAAAAACCAACTGTGGAATAAACTACCCTGTTTCCTAGGTGATCTCTGAAACCATAATTCTGATGGCTTGAGATGTTGGTACTTGATCCAAGGCTTCCAACTTCTTTGGTTAATGTGATGGTACCAGGCTTCTGCACATTGATATAGAAACAAATACTGTATTTGTGTAAAATTGTGCTTCATTTCAGGGTCTCTTTTAATGCTTAATAACAGCAAAAATGTTACATGCTGCCAATCCTGTACCTTGCTATCTTTCAGGATAGTTATGTCTTCATAATTTATTTTCCACCACATATCCTGATGTTGATTTAATGAGTTATGTTTCCGTACTATTAGAAAGACAGTAACTGCAGCCACAACAAAAACCACAACCACACTGACAACGACAGATATCACAATGATGTTATCTGAAAAAAAAACAAAGCAAATGAAGTGAGTACATTACCAAACCAATCTATATTGACAATATTTAGCAGGAATGTCTGTGGCCAGAGCTAATCAGAATTGCATAAAGAAATTACTGCCATAAAGAAATTTAAACTCTATATTACAATGAGAAGAATTCCAACTCCTAAATGCAGACATTTTAATGTTTGCTCATTGACAATCAGATTTGCAACTTGTGGCTCTCTTGCTGTCACACAACAGAGTTCCATGATCTGGTAATTTCACAACTGGACAGCCAGTCTTGGCAGAGGAGACAGGAAGTTGGCAGTGACTATGTATGAGACCTAAGAGCTTGAGTAACAAGATGGCTTAAAAGGAGATAGGAGACATAGTTCAGTGCTCACAGCCAGCGTTAAGGGGACATTGCAGCATAGGAAGGAAATCTCTAAGTTCAGTGGGTGGATAGGTGCTTGAGAAAGGGGTGGGATGTTTGGTTTCCAAACAGCAAACTTTCAAATAGAGGATTTTCAGTACCTGTTGCGTTCTGTGGAGATGTTGTAGTAGTGACAGTGACATTCACTGCGGGAAAAAGAGCAAGATTACAGATCAGAGAAATAATCAACAGTTACTCCTTCTTGCAACATTACTTTAGAAAATCAGCTTTTGAATTTAAATGACCACAAACAGAGTCAGTTCCAAAATGAAATTATTAATTCCAGCTTTCGGAGGATGAGAGGGGATCTGATTGGCATATAAGATAATTAAAGGATTGGACACTGGAGGCAGGAAGCATGTTTCCGCTGATGGGTGAGTCCAGACCCAGAGGACACAGTTTAAAAATAAGGGGTAGGCCATTTAGAACAGAGTTGAGGAGAAACTTCTTCACCCAGAGAGTGGTGGATATATGGAATGCTCTTCCCCAGAAGGCAGTGGAGGCAAGTCTCTGGATACTTTCAAGAAAGAGATAGATAGAGCTCTTAAAGATAGTGGAATCAAGGGTTATGGGGATAAGGCAGGAACAGGATACTGATTGTGGATGATCAGCCATGATCATATTGAATGGTGGTGCTGGCTCAAAGGGCCGAATGACCTACTCCCGCACCTATTGTCTATTGTCTTGTTTATCTAACCCTCTTAAAATTGTGCACTTGCTAATTTTTAGAAGAGTGACTGTACCCTGAGATTTTCCAACATCTGCAAACTACCATGCTGTTCGCAAGCTGTTGACTTTAATTTGTGACTTTAATATATTCAACAATATATTAGCACTTTTCTGAGTTTCCAGCACTACTGTGTTAGAAGACAATTGGACCTGACCAGAACTCTCACTGTCCAGTCCTTCCCAAAATATAATTACACACTTAAATGGGATACTAATGACAAAAGAACAAAGGGGGAAGAATTTGTTTATGCGTATGGACTGGTGAGAAGGAGCATTTGTACAGTCACAAAAACCATTGCCCATTAACATCATTTTCAAAATATAAAATTTCAAACACCCATTTGCAGTTACCAGTTACAGAAAACGTAATAATTACAGTGGGATTTCCTGCAAACTGGTTACAAATGGTTAGGTTGGATGTTGTTGATTTCCATTTTCACCAGTTATGGGGCTAATGTGGAAAAAAATTGGCTTTTTGTTAATAGAACAAATCCAAAATCATTGGATATGAAAATCAGTGAAAAACAGGTTTGCTACTGCAAGCATGCTGCTTGTTCTGGCTCTGCAAATGAGCTCCACTTATACTGTGTGCAAACCCACAATACATGATGTGAGCAAGATTTATATATATAACGAGTAGGTAACACCAAGTTGATTATAAGTGAATTTTATGGGAGATTACAGGCAAAGGCTGCAATGACAAGTCTACTTCTACAAGAGTCTTCCAAACTCCACAGTCATTGCACCATTGTTCTAGTAATTCACTCTCATTTTAAAAAGCTAAGATAAATCACCACATTCTCAGAAAACTCATTTCCAATACCTGTTGTGTTTGATGGAGAAAGTACTGTAGCATTGTAAGCAATGGTGCCTGTAAAAAATGCATAAGACATTAGATGTAGAGGGGAGACAAGGAGAAATTTCTCCATAAGGATCTGGAATGTCCTGCCAGAAACATTGGTTCAAACTGATTCCGTTATCAATTTTAAAAAGGAGTTTATGTTTGAGGATGAGGATCTAAAAGTGGGGTTGTGGGACTAAGCACAACAGTTCTTTCACGGGCTTGTGCCTTGGACTGAATAATGAGCTGTCCAGGCAGAAAGGTCCTGCAGTCTGTCTCAGCATTTGGTTTCTGAGGCAATAGCACTTGACTATATTACTCAATGGACTATGGAGAGGAAAAGCCAGGCCAAGTTTCTGCTTCTGAGTTGCTATCTATCCACGTCCATGAGTTTTGTTTGTATGTGCTGTGTGCGCGTGTGTGTGTGTGTGTGAGAGAGAGAGAGAGAGAGAGAGAGAGAGTGCGTGTGTGAGTGTGTGTATGTGACAGAGACAGACAGTGCGTGTGTGTGTATGTGAGAGACTGAGAGAGTGGGTGTGTGAGAGAGTGGGTGTGTGTGTGTGAAAGAGAATGTGTGTGTGAGTCATATGCAAGTGTGTGTGTGTGTGCGTGTGCGTGTGCGTGTGTGTGGGCGTACCTGCTCCCTTTCATGTCAGGAACTGTGTCTGTACAGTCTCTCTCTCTCTGCTATGTGACAGGATAGTATATTACATATAAACGAGGCAAGAAAGGTTAATTATGAGATGCTATTGCATGTAAATTGCTCACACTGGGTGCAAAATCAGCCCTTTATTCCTCAAAGTCAAGAATATCACTTTTTTGATCTCGCCATCTTTTCCCAACTAACGTGTCATTGGCCACATCATTGAGGGGCTGAGAAAGTTTCAGTTTTTGTAAGAGGTTTTGACTTCTTCTACACCGAATCAACGTTGGGACTAACAACATAGGCAAGGCTAGGGTAGAGGACCTGTTCAGGGATTATGAAGCACTTGGAAAGAAATTGAAGTACAGGTCCTCAAGAGTCATAATCTCCGGATTACTGCCTGAGCCACATGCCAACTGGCATAGGGATAAGAAAGTTAGGGAAGTAAACACATGGCTAAGGGACTGGTGTGGGAAAGAGGGATTCCATTTCATGGGGCTTTGGCATCAGTTTTGGAACCGGGGGGATCTGTACCGTTGGGACGGTCTCCACCTGAACCTATCTGGACCCAGTGTTCTAGCAAAAAGGATAAATAGGGTGGTCAGTAGGACTTTAAACTTCTGAGTCGGGGGGGAAGGGAAAGTGAAAGAGACAGGGAGTATGGAGTTAAATGGAAAGATAAGCAGCAGGATAGCATGTGTACAGGTGGACTTAAGCTCGAGGCAGACTAGGAATACAGCAAAAAGGAAGGATAACTTAAGACATCTTGGGATTTCCAACCTCTCTAATAGTGATAAGAAAGTTAGCATCAAGGCACTTTATCTAAATGCTTGTAGTATTCGCAACAAAGTAGATGAATTAACAGCACAAATCCTCTTGAATGATTATGATGTGGTAGGCATCACAGAGACATGGTTGCAGGGGGTTCAGGACTGGCAGTTAAACATCCAAGGATTCACAACTTATCGAAAAGACAGGGAGGTGGGCAGAGGGGGTGGGGTTGCCTTGTTAGTTAAGAATGAAATTAAATCTACGGCACTGAAGAACATAGAGTCAGAAGAAGTGGAATCTATGCGGGTGGAATTGAGGAACCACAATGGCAAAAAAACTATAATGGGAGTTATGTACAGACCTCCTAACAGTGATCAGGACCAGGGGCACAAGATGCACCGAGAAATAGATAGGGCATTTCAGAAAGGCAAGGTCATAGTGATCTTAGGGGACTTCAATATGCAGGTGGATTGGGAGAATAATGTTGCCGGTGGATCCAAAGAAAGGGAATTCATGGAATGCTTACAGGATGGCTTTTTGGAACAGCTTGTGATGGACCCCACAAGGGAACAGGCTATTCTGGACTTAGTGCTATGTAATGAGCCGAGACATTATAAAAGACCTTAAAGTAAGGGAACATTTAGGAGGCAGCAATCTCAATATGGTAGAGTTCAGTCTGCAGTTTGAAAGAGAGAAGGCAAAATCGGATGTAATGGTATTACTGTTAAATAAAGGTAATTACAGGGGCATGAGAGAGGAATTGACGAAAATCGACTGGTAGCAGAGCCTAGCAGGGAAGACAGTAGAGCAACAATGGCAGGAGTTTCTGGGTGTAATTGAGGACACAGTACAGAGGTTCATCCCAAAGAAAAGAAAGATTATCTGGGATGGGATTAGACAGCCATGGCTGACAAAGGAAGTCAGGAAATATATCAAAGAAAAAGAGACAGCCTATAAAGTGGCCAAGAGCACTGGGAAATCAGTAGATTGGGAAGGCTACAAAAGCAAACAGAGGATAACAAAGAAAGCAATAAGGAAGGAGAGGATCAAATATGGAGGTAGGCTAGCTAGTAATACTAGAAATGATAGTAAAAGCTTCTTTCAATACATAAGAAACAAATGAGAGGCAAAAGTAGACATTGGGCCGCTCCAAAATGACGCTGGAAGGCTAGTGATGGGAGATAAAGAAATAGCTGAAGAACTTAATAAGTACTTTGCATCAGTCTTCACAGTGGAAGACATGAGTAGTATGCCAACAATTAGGGAGATCCGGGGGCAGAGTTGAGTATGGTAGGCATTACAAAAGAGAAAGTGCTAGAAAAGCTGAAAGGTCTAAAAATTGATAAATCTCCTGGCCCCGATGGGCTACGTCCTGGAGTTCTGAGGGAGGTGGCTGAGGAAATAGTGGAGGCTTTGGTCGTGATCTTTCAAAAGTCACTGGAGTCAGGGAAAGTCCCAGATGATTGGAAAATTGCTATTGTAACCCCCTTGTTTAAGAAAGGATCAAGGCAAAAGATGGAAAATTATAGGCCAATTAGCCTAACCTTGGTAGTTGGTAAAATTCTAGAATCCATTGTCAAGGATGAGATTTCTAAATTCCTGGAAGTGCAGGGTCAGCTTAGAAGAAGTCAGCATGGATTTAGCAAGGGGAGGTCATGCCTGACAAACCTGTTGGAATTCTTTGAAGAGGTAACAAGTATGTTAGACCAGGGAAACCCAGTAGATGTTATCTATCGAGACTTCCAAAAGGCCTTTGATACAGTGCCTCATGGGAGGCTGCTGAGCAAGGTGAGGGCCCATGGTGTTCAAGGTGAGCTACTGGCTTGGATTGAGAATTGGCTGTCTGACAGAAGGCAGAGAGTTGGGATAAAAGGCTCTTTTCGAAATGGCAACCAGTGACGAGTGGTGTCCCGCAGGGTTCAGCGTTGGGGCCGCAGCTGTTCACCTTATAGTTAATGACTTGGATGAAGGGACTGGGGGCATTCTGGCGAAGTTTGCTGATGATACAAAGATAGTTGGACAGGCAGGTAGTACTGAGGAGGTGGAGAGATTGCAGAAAGATTTAGACAGTTTAGGAGAGTGGTCCAGGAAATGGCTTATGAAATTCAATGTGAGTAAATGTGAGGTTTTGCACTTTGGAAAAAAGAATACAGGCATGGACTATTTTCTAAACGGTGAGAAAATTCGTAAAGCAGAAGTACAAAGGGATCTGGGAGTGTTGGTCCAGGATTCTCTAAAGGTTAACTTGCAGATGAGTCCGTAATTAAGAAGGCGAATGTAATGTTGTCGTTTATCTCAAGAAGGTTGGAATATAAAAGCAGTGATGTGCTTCTGAGGCTTTATAAAGCTCTAGTGAGGCCCCATTTAGAATGCTGTGTCCAATTTTGGGCCCCATACTTCAGGAAGGACATACTAGCCCTGGAGCGTGTCCAGCGGAGATTCAGATGGATGATCCCTGGAATGGTAGGTTTATCGTATGATGAATGGCTAAGGATCCTGGGATTGTACTCATTGGAGTTTAGAAGGTTGAGGGGAGATCTAATAGAAACTTACAAGATAATGTATGGTTTAGAAGGGGTAGACGCTGGGAAGTTGTTTCCGTTAGACGGGGAGACTAAGACCCGTGGGCACAGCCTTAAAATTAGAGGGGGTAAATTTAAAACTGAAATGACATGACATTTCTTCAGCCAGAGAGTGGTGGGCTTGTGGAATTCATTGTCACGGAGTGCAGTGGAGGCTGGGACATTGGATGCCTTCAAGGCAGAGATTGACAAATTCTTGATCTCTCAAAGAATCAAGTGCTACGGGGAGAGTGCAGGGAAGTGGCGTCGAAATGCGCATCAGTCATGATTTAAATAGCAGAGTGGATTTGATGGGCCGAACGGCCTTACTTCCACTCCTATGTCTTATGGTCTTAAGGAATAAGCCCCTTGTGAGTTTTACAAACCACTGTCAATCTACATTAGTGTCTGTTTTGTAAACAACAGGCAATTCATGATGTTTATCCCAAATTCTTTAGTCTAAAACAAAGACCAAAGAACTGTGAATGTTGGAATTATGAAACAAAACAAAATGAAATTGCTGGCAAAACTCAGCAGGCCTGGCAGCATCTTGGAGAGAAACCAGAGGGAATATTTTGTGTCTGGTGACCCATCTTCAGAATTGATTATAGCTAGAAAAAGTTTGGTATATATGCTAAAGATGCTCAGGGATAGGAGTAAATGTTAGGTGGAAATGGAGAGAGAACAACAATTGGACAGACAAAGGAATGCATAAAGTTCAGCCTGGGAGAAAGAAAAGCTGTTAATGAAGATCATAAGTGGCCACCAATGGGATGGTTGTGGTAGCCGCCCACATGATGTCAAGGCCTGGTGTGTGAGGATAGGGAAATGACATGGGAGAAAGTGCTCAGGTCCTAAAATTATTGAACTGGATATTGAGTCCTGAAGGCTACAAGGTTCCCAGGCTTAAAATGAAATATAGTTCTTCCAGCTTGTGCTGAGCTTCGCTGGAGCACTGCAACAAGTCAGAGACAGAGATATTGGCCAGAGTGTGTTGACATGTTGACTAAATCATTGCTACGTTTCAGAATTAACTACCCTATGTGTGAAGATATTTTTTCTGACATCTTCCCTGAATGACTTAGCTCTAATTTCAAATTCCTGCCCCTGTTTTCCTGGATCCTTTAACCTGAGGAAACAGTGTGGGTATAGACTTAGCAGCCCCTGAACAATGTGAGGATTAATGAGAAAGTCAGAAAAATTGTGTGAGGTGGCCAGCAAGAAATTTTGACATTAAAAGCAATAAAGTCCAAATTTCCAAACAAATGTTGAATGGTGAGATAAGATTCTTGCTTGTGAGCAGCGCAATGTCTATTTGTATTTTTCAGCATACATTAAAATCACATTATGATCTAATCTCGCCTCATTAATAGTTCCCATTTACCTACTAGATGGTGACAACATGGAAGTCTGAGTGGATGCCAAGGGTCTCCAGATCACCATTTGCTCCTCACCAGGCACCAACTTCTTTGGGCATGCTCATTGTGGGCAGTGACTGCACTCTCCATCCTCCTTCCATGAACATTGTCATCCACACCTACCAACATCACTGTGCATCATATCCCATGTCTCACTGTATGGAGCAAAGTGAATACTTAGTGCTTACATTACTGAGGATCTGCTCTGTGTTTCTTACGTTCCCCCTACAGGGTCATTTCAAATGCATCAGATGGGTCCAGCCACAGTGGGGGCTACCATAGCTGTTGCTGTGGTGCTGCTAAAATGCAGAGAGATGGAGGAGGACCAGATTTGACAGCAAGCGCAGAACCAGCAGTAAATTCCTACAGCCAAACAACCTCCACATGTAGAGGTCACAGCTGAAGGACCCGCAGGATGTTCAGGAGGCCCAGAGTCCTTCATCTTGACACCATTTCCAGATAAGCGAGGTATAGTGTCACCACAGACTGAGGATGTCCCAAGACATTGTTACAAAGCTATATCAACTGCTGGAGTGGAACCTGTGACCTGAAGAAGCGGGGTGGCTATCTAAGCCAGTGTTTGGTGACTACTGCTTAAAACTTTTTGGTGACTACATCCTGAGAATGCTCATGTTCCTTGATTCGTTTGAGGGTCTGGATACATTGCATTGGTGGTTACTAGGTGACAGGGGCTGTTCTCTGTAATCTTGGCTGATGATTATGTTGTATTACCCCCTGACTGAAACTGAGCGTAGACACAATGTAGCCCATTCATCGACAAATGTCATGGTGGAGCAGACCGTAAGCCTCCTCCAGATGAGATTCCAGTGCTTGGATTGAAATCTGGAGGGTGTCTTGCAGTACAGTCTGGACAGAATGAGCCGCATTACTCTGGAATGCTATACTGTACACAATTGGAGCAGACAAAAAGGGAATGTGATGATACTAGAGAAATGGGAAATTGACAGCAGTCTTCTGAGGAGGAAAATGAGGACGTTGAGCAGGATGAACATCACTTTCACTCTGACAGAGCTCTGCAGCATGGGCACAATAAGCCAGAGACTTAATTAACACCTTATTCCAATAAATGAAAGCTGGGTGCATTGATCATTCATTGGCTAAATTTGTAGGTGCTCGAAAGGAAGCAGTCTATTGTTGTTCTAAGCGACAATGCAGCTTCAGTATATGCATTGATCACTTCTATTGTTGCTGAATAAAAGTGAGTGGTTTGAAATGGGTCAAAGGTTCCCTGTATGAGGTTGATCCCCCATTGAACAATGATGACAATTTGGTCTACATTGCGCACTGGGGTAAAAGTAGCATGATTTGGATAGTAATTGCTGGAAAAGCTCAGCAGCTCTGGCAGTATCTGTGGAGAGAAATCAGAGTTAATGGTCTGAACAGTTAATGCCCTGAAGAAGGGTCACCAAACTCGAAACATTAACTCTGATTTTCTGCACAGACCAGCTGGGGTCTTCCAGCAATTTCTGTTTTAGTTTCTGATTTCCATCATCTGCAGATCTTTCGTTTTTTCTGATTTGGAGGGGGTTGTAGAACAGGATGAGGTTAAGGATGGATAAATTGTATTGCTTGGATCCTAAATTAGGATTGATGTGAGCCTGTGTACAATGTAGTGTCAGTTATACCACCTATCTGCCCTAGAAGCATTAATAGTTACTTTCCCATGAAGTGCATGATGAAAGGCAACTCTGGGCTGCCAGTGCTTGACTATGGTGCATAGATAGCAGAAGAACACTCACTAGGCCTGGTGGAGAAAAACCCCCCATGGAATCAAAAGTAACACTTAGCCAATTTGTGATGAGAGTCAAGCCCTTAATTCCACCTCCTCTTTCAAACTGTCAAATTGTCTTTGGCACCTCAACTAAATCAGTCCTTAATCGTCAATGTTCAATAGTTTACAAACCTAATCGATGGAAGATGCCTTCACAATTTCATTCTTTAAGTCCTTGTATCATTTAGTGATGTTACGTAAAGCATTCTACATATGCTGTGAAACGAAGGAAGATGATGGACAGGAAGAGACCTACTGATGCATCCAGATGGTCCCGAACAAGCGAACGACTTGGTTAAGCGTTTGGAGTTTGTTTCGCAATGTTCATTGTAAAATCCACAGTCAGGGTAGTCTTTAACTGGAGTTCCACTAGGCCATGAAATGTTAACAAATTCCTTAGTTGTGCTGTAAAAGTGGGAAAGAAGAAATAGTCATTCTATGATTCATTCTGTCCATTTACCAGAATTAAACACATTGACTGTGCCATGGAAAAGTCCTGTTTGGTGATATACATTCCACCTAACATGCTAGTTTTCAAGATGAAAATTTCCTGTGTGCATCATGTATAGTAAAATTCTGTGTTCCTCATAAATGTATTCATGATTTTACTCATAATTACTATCTGTCCAGCCCCATTTGATGACCTATTGTTACTTATGAAATCTTGACATTGTTGTATAATTGATCAGAAATTTATTTTGTAATAATGTCACAAGGTGGAGTTTTTTTCTGTGAATATTTACCATATATTAACATTATGACTTGGAAACACATAATTGTATTTGAAAGGTGATGTGGCCAGAATGATGCGCCGTTCTTACCCCAAATATAAATTTAGCAAATCCTTTTTCACAAGCCTTTAGAGGACAGGGATTTTCATCATATCAAGACCTGCATGAAAATGAAATTCTCAAGCACTACAGTATTCAATGACTTAATGACAATCTGCACAGCAGAACCTACCGTATTGATTTTCTATAACTGTCATAGTGAAGAACAGGAACAAACTTTGTGATGTTCTCAAACCATTGCAGGTCATACACAGAATAATCCATACGTCGTTCTCCAGAACTATCAATATTCAGTGGGCCAGTTATCCCTATTAAGAACAAGAGTAGTGTTTCTGCTCAATTTCTATATGGCTTTGAGTAGTACATAGAACATTACAGCACAGTGCAGGCCCAACAGTCCTCAAGAGGGTGAAAGACTGTTTGCTCTTTTCATACAGGCTGCTTGTCCTCTACTTACAAAGAAATGTTTCGGCCTCTAATACTTTTACAATATCCATAACAATATTGTTACAATTAGAAGTAGAAAAACATTAATTTCCATGAATTTAGTTTGATTTGGATGGTAGATTACTGGCACAAATGTTGTTCAATGACTATTTAGGATTTGACAGAACTTTTCTGGAGAGAGTGATCTGATAATGTCAGCCTTGATTTCCTTCTCCAAAACATAGAGTTTCACAACTACGAAGCACTCCAGCTTTCATTTCCATTGAGTTCGGGCCTGTAAGATGCCTATTTGTAAATGACCTATTGCAGTTTCAATACTCCCATTTGACTAGGTTTCTTTCACATGGCTATGTTGGGCTTACAGTTACTGCAACAGGGCAACTAACTGGTACCTTTGCAAATTTAGATTTTAGTTTAATTTCTGTACCAAGCTGCTGAGAATCAGAGTCGATTCAGGGTAGGCAATCAACCAACTTGGAAGATTGAGAAAGACACAATACAAGGAGTACGAAGAAGGTGTAAATTAAAATGGATGAATGCAATGTCAAGAGAGGTTTAAAGTGGAATACACAGAGAGTGAAAGAGCCATAACTTTAAGAAAAATAATAAACAGACTATTTGCAGACTATATACTATAACAGACTATCATGTGAGCATTATCCTTTCTTGGCTAGCTGCTGGATAGAAGCCTGTTTTGAAATGAACTATATCATTAATGAGAAGCAAAGAAAATTAACATAAGTTTCTCTACTTCAATTGTGCTTCCTGCTGCTTGAGTACTGCAGAGTGGCAAATGTGATAGTGGGGAGAAAGATGATAGCTGAGACTATCCTACACTTCCAGCTGGAGTAGGGATGTGGTCACAAATAGCTTTTAAGGCAGAAAAATTGCAGGAAACAGAGTATAAATAAACATATAAACTGCCATACATTATTCATTTTGTAAAAGGCAATACTGCAACACGATCACATAAGGGGATAGATTTGTATGGAGATGGACCCATTAATTATACAATTGTGCACTATTTTTATAATTTTTGCACATTAGTCAAAAATCCTACTTCTCGTAGGACAATTTTATTCTTCTACACTTTGTGCATCAATATTTGACAAAATGCATCTTTTCATTTTCAAATAAGAAGATACTTTCTGCATGGTTTCCACCAAAACATTTTGGTAAATTTTTCTTTATGTCTTCAGGGGGTTAAAATATCAAACTAAAATTCCCACCTTCTGCCACCAACAGACAAAAGACATAGGAGCAGAAGTAGGCCATTCAGCCCAACAATTCTGCTCCAATTGTCAATGAGATCATGACTGATGTGATAATCCTCAATTCAATTTACCTGCCTTTTTCCTATAATCCTTGATAAAATTACTGATTGAAAATCTGTTTATCTCAGCCTTGATTATAACCAGCCTCGACAGCGTTCGGCAGTAAAGAATTCAATCAATTCGCAACCCTCTGAGAGAAGAAATTACTCCTCATCTCTGTTTTAAATATGTGACCCCTTATTCATTTTCCTCATTCAAATCATTAATATGTATGGTAAACAACTGAGGCCCCAATACTAATTCCTGTGGCACACTGTTAGTTACAAATTCCCAGTCTGAAAATGCTTCCCTTATCCCAATTCTCTGTCTTTAACAGTTAGTCAATCCTCTATCCATGCTAACGTATATCTCCAACATTTTAAAGTCCTACCTTATTTAGTAGCCAAAGGTGTGGCACCTTAGCAAACACCTTCTGAATGTTGAAGTATATTACATCCATTGCTTCCCCTTTATTTGTCCTGCTAATCACCTCCTCAAAAGAACTCTTGTAAATTTGTCAGGCATGATTTCCCTTTCACGACGCCATGCTAATTCTGCTTGATCACATTATACACTGCTGAATGCTGTCCTATTACATCCTTTATAATAGATTTGATTGCATCCTTTATAACAGACTCCAACTAACATTAAACAAGTTGGCCTATAGTTATCTTTCCTGTCTCCTTCCTTTCTAAAATAATGATGATACATTGGCAGTTTTCCATATATCTGGGAATTTTTCAGAAGTTAAGGATTTCTGGAAGATTTCTACCAGTGCATCCATTATTTTTGTAGTTACTTCTTTTAATATCCTATGATGCATTCCATCATGTCCAGGGAGCTTGTCAGTCTTTAGCCCATAAATTTCGCTAGCACTTGCTCTCTTGTGATAGTTACTGTATTTATTTCCGGGACAGATTCCGTGGAATCTCAGCTAGGCTACGAATAAGATAGTTTGTTTGAAGGCAGAGTTTCTACAATTGAAAGAAAAGCTTATTCTGTCCTCTGGCCCATTATTGAGTCCTGCGCTAGATGCTGTTCTTTAATCCATGATAATTCACCTATTTTTCAGAGTGTGAGAAGGAGGAATGGCAATGAACTACCAAGATGAGGAGAGAATAAAAAGGGTACGAAATGATTTGTTCTTTCAAACAGCTTCAAAGACAATGGTACAGGAAAATTATTAACTAGGAATTTGAATAATTTTAGTAATTTATCCAGTTATCATAAAGAATTATTTATTGAATGTGCACCAGTTCACTGGCATTCTAATGCTCTTTAAATAAAAAAATTCTGATTTTTTAAAATAATTCAGTTAGAGATGACAATATAATTGGCTGGATCAGTATTAATTACCCATCCCTAATTGTCCTGAAGCAGGTGATGGTGAATTGTTGCTGTTCCTCAGGGTCTCAGTGCTGCATCAATAAAGTCATACAGTACATTTGTAAGGGAATAAAACATCACTTTCAGGGCCAACTTTAACTTGTTCCACCTGATGTCCCTCTGGTGTTAATAGTAAGAGATTAATTGAAGGCTAATAAATAAGAATGAAACTAGAGTTAAGCTGATTAATTAGATTCTATTTCAATTGCCCTGTTTTCAAACCACAGTGGAGAGTACTAGTATTAATCGAAGAGCAAGCGACAACAAGAAAGCCTGAGGTACAATGTTTTATTACATACCATAAAAACGCCCTTTGCCGAAACCTTTCAAATTCTTAATAAGTGCTCTTCCATCAAATGGGTTCTTTCCTGCATTTAACATTTCATGAACACCCATAGCATATAGTATTACTGCATCATGAAGATAAGCTGCATAGGAGCTCACCTGCATTATACCAGATGAACATAGATTAAACTCAAAATTGTCTTAAAATTCAATTGTTAAACTAATATGTCCTTTCTATTTCTTCACCTAAATCCATTGCATGATCTAATTACTTTGGTGTGTCTACCGTTATCTCTTTAATAATATCACAGTATACATCTTAAAGCAAGAATTGTATGAAAGACATTGGAATGAATGAGATAGAATGAGGCCATTTGCTTCATTGTGTCTGAGCCAACTCAAAATGAGCTATCCAGTCTAAGCCTACTTTCTATTTTTTAATTTTAAATTTTGTTTCATGTTTTCATATCCTTATTGTCCTATATGAAACATTAGCCTGTTAACCTCTTAATTCATGCAGCTCTTTTGGGGGCTTTTTTGCATTTTACTTTGTTTTGAATTGAATAGCATTACCTCTCATTTGACCCAAAGTGGCAAAGGTATATTCTTCTGAGTTCACCCAGTTTTTGATGTAGAAAAGTATTCCTGGTTTTCCAATAAATCTTGAAAGCCATCAGTCGGTAGATAGGTGTCACTGTTGCAACACTGAGCATCATGATGAAGTCTTTAACATGCCTCCTGCTTTGTTCAATTCTAGCTAATAATAATGACTATTTGAATAACTTAATAAAAACAATTATTTTCTATGTAACTTCTCTTTGATGGGCAAATGTCAGGTCAAGGACCTGTCACTTGAAGGGCAGGAACCATTCATTCAGATTTTCCTGCTTGAATCCCACAAACCTTCACCTTTATTTTCTGTTATCAAAACGGGAAAATTTCCTCGATTTGGACATTAAATCCCGGGTAATACTTTGATGTATTTGTCCTTAACTTTTGAAAAGTTTTTATTTTATTTCTGAACTCTTTTTTATGTCATGGGCGTCAAGTGGGAGTTGCTAGCATGGTTTGGCCAACATTCATTGTCATCTCTAATTGCCATTGAACTGAAGAGCTCGCTCAGCCATTTCATTGGACAGGCAAGAATCAACCAGCCTTAGACTAGTACCTTGGTCAAACCAAATATGATGGCTGATTTCCTTCTCTGCAGGAAATAAGTGAACCAGATGGGATTTTTATGGCAATCAACAATAGCCTCATGGCTACCATCAAGCTGCTATCATAAGATTTGAACCAAAGTCCCAAAAACATTAGCTTAATCCTTCTGATTACTAGCCTGGCAACATCAATATTATGCCACCATCTCCCTCAAACATATCACAACTGGCTGCCATATAGTATATTCTTACTGGCCACAAGGTATACTATTCGTCCTATGCTCATCAAAATGCAAGGATGATGGTAGGTTTTCCCAGAGTACTTTCCTGATTGAATTATCCATTCTTATGACTGAAGAGAGTATCACATAGAGACTGTCCTGTCCTCACCTGACATTGACTCATGATCATTTTCCAATGTTTTCCATCATTACACCTGGTTGTGTTTTATCCATTGAACAAAATGACAATTATTACAGCGCAGGAGGAGGCCATTCAGTCCGCTGTGAACTCACTAGCTCTCCAAATAATCATAACACCTAGTGCCATGTTTCTACCTTCCCCTGTAACCCTGCATATCATTCCTTTCCAGAAAAGCATCTAGTTCCCTTCTGAATGCATACAATGCCATCTCAGGCAATGTATTTCAGGCCTTCAGCATTCTCCAAATGAAAATGCTTTTCATCATAAAAACTGTCTTTTCATAGCTTTCTGAAAAAACAATGATGTTGTGGAGCCAGCTTAATAACTTAAATTAGTGTACAAATATGAATATATAAATAAATTGCTGCATTTTAATTTTAATTTACTGTTATTGAAAAATGATAACGCGCTTCTAGCAACATAAGCAAGTTCCCTTATAAACCTCATTTTCTGAAGACAAATCACTGTAAAAAGGGGCTCCTTTTAATCGTTGGTACACTTCTTGTAAAAATTTGAAGTAGCCATATTCAGAATATGACTTCAGTCCAATCAGGAATACCGATTTGTACAGGTTCAAGGCAATTGGATCTTTCCCATCCACTAAAGCAGATTTCCAGAAGTTATCCTGTGGAGAAGATGAAAAAAAAGAAGCAATGTAAGCTGTTGCCATAGTGTCTTACGGATCTTTTGTGGCAGATAGGAGTGGAATTCTGATATTCTGGATGAACCTCAATACTATTACTCTCTGCTCATCTACACTGTAGCCTACTAAAACTGCTGGGATGAATAGCACCACAACTGGGTGATATGTGGAACTGTATTTTGTTTTTGTTAATTTCTAAATGTATATCTTTCTTTTTATAACTCATGAGTGATGGATAGTCAGCGCAAGAAGTGAAAAAGGCATATTTATTGTTGCAAAGCAAAACCCCTGAATTGCACATTGTAAATTCTTTTTTATTCTATCTTTACCCTGCAACCTGCTGGTTTTTCATTTCTTGCTTGCTTTAGGTGGATTGTCATTGTTGACATTGTTTGTATACGTCCAGCTATGAATGCAAGGAGCTCTGGATTATGACCTAAGATTGCAATGATATGCTGAAAGACGCAGAAAACACTCTACTTTTAATCAATATGTCTGAAAGGCAAACAGAAGCAAAAGGTATCACTTGTATTCCCTTCATTCCCGGCTTGTTGCCAACAGCAAAAAGCACCGCGACTTTCAGCACTCCTCTGCATTTGTTATGTGTGTTGTCATGAATAACCTAGAGCGTTTTCTGGTTGTTGAAGTAGAAAAATACTTGAACATATAGCAACCACCCTACCAGAAGTACAAACAGCGTTCTCATCTGGATTTACCTTGTTAAAGTATCAAAAAGTGTGAATATTTGTGAGAATGTGGGAACAAAATCAATTCCAAAAATAATACATCACAGGAGTGAGGAACTTTCAGACGAGGGGACCTGTTGCGGAATTGTGTAAACTGGAAATTGAATTAGATAAATAACTTAATTAAGGCAGTAAAGTATTAAAATTCACGAGCCAATGTCAAACAGAATAATTTATGTGTAAGTATTTTTAAGCAATCAAAGATTGTTGCAATTTTTTAAGGCATGGAATATATTTCTTGATAGTACTGTTAGAAGGAAATCTCTAAGTAGGTAGTAGTGGATGGAAAATATTCAACACGGTACTCAGTTATGAGTGGTGTGCGACAACGATTTGCTCAGGGTCCTCTTCCATTTGTGATTTTTGTAAATGATTTGGATGTAGGAGTGAAAGGGTGGATTAATAAGTTCACAGACGACACAAGGGTGGGTCAAGTTGTGGATAGTGCGGGGGCTGTTCTCGGTTACATAGGGACATTGTTAGAATGCAGAGCTGGGCTGAGAAGTGGCAAATGGAGTTTAACCCTGAGAAGTGTGAGGTGATTCATTTTGGAAGGATAAATTTGAAAGCAGAATACAGGGTTAACGGAAAGATTCTTGGCAGTGTGGAGGAGCAGAGGGATCTTGGAGTTCATGTCCACAGTTCCCTGAAAGCAGCCACCCAGGTGGATAGAGTTGTTAAGACGGTGTATGGTGTGTTAGCTTTCATTAATAAAGGGATTGAGCTCAATAGCCAGGAAGTTATGCTCCAGATATACAAAAGCCTGGTTAGTCCATATCTAGAGTATTGTGTCCAGTTCTGGTCACCTCATTACAGGAAAGATGTGGAAGTGGTACAGAGGAGAGTTACCAGGATGTTGCCTGGAATGGAGGGAAAGTCTTACGAGGAAAGGTGAGAGAGCTAGGGCTTTTCTGTTTAGAACAACGAAGGATGAGAGTTGACTTGATAGAGGTGTAATCAGAGGTATAGGTAGAGTGGACAGCTGGAGACTTTTTCCTAGGGTGGAGGTAGCTATTACGAGGGGGCATAGTTTTAAAGTGAGTGGAGGTAGATATAGGGGAGAAGTCAGAAGTAGTTTCTTTACTCAGAGAGTAGTAAGGGTGTGGAGTGCATTACCAGAGTCAGTCTCAATCGGGGCATTTAAGCAGCTATTAGATAGGCGTATGGATGTTGGTATAAGGTAGGGGTGGAGGTTAGATAGACCTTAGGTTTAGGGTAAAAGTTCGGCACAACATTGTGGGCCGAAGGGCCTGTACTGTTCTATGATCTATGTAGAAATCATTTTTCCTAGCCAGTAGCTACAGTGCTGTCCGATCATGTTACATTATATTTATGGAAAAAAGTTTGGCATTGGATTATAATGTAAAATTGTTAATACGGTTTCAGCAGTCTGATAAACACATCTCTCAATTTTAATTTCCAACATTGAAGTATTTATTTATGTGTCCACAAAATCTAAGCAATAGAAAAAAGAATCAAGGAAGGCACTTATGTTATTCAGCATCACAAGTTAATAGTGACATTTTTCAGCTCACTACTCTTCACTATTAGTTCAAGGTGACAAGCTAATTAACTGTTATCAGCACTGAATTACATTATGAATTAGGAATGAGTTGCAAAAATTACTTTTCATGCATAATTAGCATGTAGTTTACCTGTCAATTCTATGGAAGATCAAAATACTGTTATCAACATGTACACATTGTCCACTTATAAGCTGGAAGTTCCACCAGGTCTAGTCAGCTAACTCTGTGCTGTCAGTAATGGATTTCGTCAAACAAATATTCAGCTCCTTGTAAAAGGTTAATTGTAAAAAGTGTATTTTAAAAATATATCACCACACCATTGCTCACCTCATAAAGCTGCAATATGAAAAAAACATATTCTCCACTTGTTATTCCAAGCTTTTGAGCTTCTGACATTATTGATCTTGCCACCTTAGGAGTACAAATTAAAATGACAACTGGAAAAACAAACATCAAACAGTGTTACTGATTTAAAACATGATGAAGGATCTACTATATGATTACAATGATCTTACTGATCATTATGTGATAACATTTGTCATTATGTTTGTAAGCTCAGTATAGGTGTAAAAATCTCTAACTTATTGATTGTGTAGTGTTGCTTATAAGAGTAAGATCCACATAGAATCCCTCCAGCGTGGAAACAGGCCCTTCAGCCCAACAAATTCACACTGCCTCTCTGAAGGGCATCCCACTCTGACTCATTCTCACATACCCTTGCATTTCTCCATGTCTAACCCTAACAGCCCTGGACAATTTAGCATGGCCAATCCACCTAGCCTGCACATCTTTGGACTATGAGAGGAAACCTGAGCACCCAGAGGAAACCCACACAGACACAGGGAGAATGTGCAAACTCCACACAGTCAGTTGCCTGAGAGTGGAATTGAACCTGGATCCCTGGTGTTGTGAGGCAGCAATGTTAACCACTGAGCCAAAGTGACATGGAGATGTATTGCTGGTACATTCATAGATATTTTCTAATCAACCTATTCAGGAATGTTATTTCACACCTACTGGAGCAGATGGGACTTTAACTCAGATCTAGAGGTAGGGACACTGCTACTGCGCCACAAATATGAGCTACATCATTGAACTAGTAATCCAGATGCCGAGGTTAATACTCTAGATATGAAAGTTCATTTTCTGCCATTGTAGCTGTCATCTAATTTAATATAAATTAGACCAGGGACATTCTATTGAGGTTGTATAAGGGTCGGGTCAGACTGCATTTAGAATATTGACAGTAGTTTTAAGACTCGTGTCTAAGGAAAGATGTACTCGTGTTGGAGGGGGTCCAGAGGACATTTACAGGAATGATTCTAGGGATGAAGCGTTTGTCATATAGGAAATAGTTGAGGACTCTGAGTCTTTTCTTGATGGAGTTTAGAATGGGGGATTTGATTGAAACTTACAGAATACTGAGAAGTCTGGATGGAGTGGATGGGAAGAAGGTGTTTACACTTGTAGGAGGGCCTAGGACCTGAAGACACAGTTGCAGATTGAAGGGAAGACCCTTTAGAACTGAGATGAGGGGGTATTTCTTCAGCCAGAGGGTGGTGAATCTGTGGAACTCATTGTCAGAGTAGACTGTGGAGGCCAAGTCATTGAGTGTATTTAAAATAGAATAGATCAGTTATTGATTAGCAAGGGGATCAAAGGTTAAGGGGAGAAGGCAGGAGAATGGGATTGAGAAACATATCAGCCATGATTGAATGGCAGAGTAGACTCAATGGCCTAATTCTGCTCCCATATATTATGGTTTTATGGTCTGATTCAATTAATTAGTGAGTTAAGCCTATAATATACTCTTATGAGCCCAGACAACCATTAGCTTAGTATAGCAGCTTTACTTCAGTTTGATTGAGAGCACTGACTTCTGGTTTCTTTGATCAATTTCATAATGTTTGTTCAGAGCAGCTTAAGTGATTTCAAGTGCTTTACCATTTTAGCTTTATAACCTAATATTGTCCAGACGACTGACAATTTTATTGTCCTGAAAGCAGTTTTTTAAAATACAAAGTGAGAGTGGTGAATAAATCTCTCTTTTTGGTTTTGTTTACACATCCTACTGGCACTATAGGTTTCTGCCCAGTGTATAATGGATTATTAGGGATGAAAATGTCATAATTAGTATGAGACACCATGGAGGGTACATTGGGACACAGACAGTCCATGGGCATTTTTGAGGTGCTGACCCAAGCATGGAGAACATGAAGAGGACTTCTTGAGTTTATCTTTTAAAAAGTTTTCTTGTTCACCACTTTCAATAATCATTCCCTTCACCAACAGTACATACAACACTGTACACCATCTACAAGATGCACTTCAAAAACTTGTCAATTCTCCTTTGGTAGCACCTGTGACTTTTACCGCATTGAAGAACAAGAGCAGCAGATGCTTTGGAACACCACCACCTCTAAGCTCATCTAAAACCTACACAACATCTTGTTTCGGGACAGTATCATCATTCTTTTAATGTCACCAGATCAAAATCCCAGAACTCCCTTCCTAACAGGACTGTGGCTGAAAAGTACCTGATGGCCCACAGTAGATCAAGAGGATGACTCACCACCACCTTCTCAAGAGCAATGAGGTTGGATAAGAAATGCTTGTCAATAATGCTCATATTCCATAAGTGAAAAAAAGAAAGGTAAAGTATGGTACAGTTGTTCATTTTGGTATTTCAAAGGTCTTTAAAGTTCAATTCCTTTTACTTCTTTGCACATGGAATTTAAAATCATCCAACATGGAATTGTCCTAGGCTTTTGTGCTCCTAAGATGCTGCTTGGCCTGTTGTGTTCATCCAGCTCCACACTTTGTTATCATGGAATTGTCCTATCTTGCTTTTATGCTTGGATCATTATAATCCAGTAAACCTCATATGTTCTTGCATCAAAAATCAATTTCTTTAGCTCAACAACATAACCCATTTAAAGCAAAAGATTACTCTACAATATTAGCTATCAATATTTATCATGTTTATGTTACCTTATTCTGCATTCTATTAGCAACCACCTGACGCCAAGGAAGACGTTAGAGGCTGGTCAGCTCAGCTCAAAGACTTTTCTGCAGTAGGACTTTAAGGTAGCATCCTACACCCGACCATTTTCAACTGCTTTTCCAATGGCCTTCTCTCCATCATTAGTTCAGATGTGGAGATATTTATTGATGATTACTCATTATTCAGCACCATTCACGGCTTTGTAGATAAAGAGGCAGTCCATGTTCAAATGAAGCAAGACCTGGACAATATCCAAGTTTGGCCTGAGAG